>NC_046234.1:9546043-10746043 GCF_009819885.2 Catharus ustulatus
TGCTGATGCCAGTGAGAGCAACAGGGCCTCCCCGAACAGAAAAGAGAGAAACAATGAAAAATAGAAGTGCTCCTTTCTGCAGAACCCCATGGATTTCACACCCAGAAGGTTCATTGCTGCAAGATGATGAAGATGCCACTCGCAGGAGGACAGGCCAGCTTTCCTGAGCAGGTTCCTTTCCAGCCAGTTGACAGGGATTAGTAATGCAGATTTTTGTGAGTACAGCAGGAATAAAACTCACTGCCAAATTCCACAAATAGTGGAACAATTTGGGAGTAAAGACAGATTTCAGAAATGGAAAGTTCAGCTTGATGTACTGAGTACAACTTGCAATTAATGTGCTCAGCAATGTCTTAAATATGAGCAATGTGGGGAGAAGGGTAATAGCTCCCTTTCTATCATTTTTCAACCTGTCGCACACTAATCTATGAAACACCAAAATCCAAATTCTTAAGTAATGTAAACTGGTAAACATGGTTGAGGCAGTGATATTGTGCAGCCTATCTGGATCTACGTCTTTTTAAAACAGTAAAGCTATCAGAAGAGTATGTGCTTGTGGGATGGTGTAATAGCATCAATGTTACTGGTACAAAAGTGAGGACAATGATCCAGCTGGGTTTTTCCCACAGACATTTGAAAACTACAGCATTTATTTCTGCTTTTCTGCAACTTCTTCTCTATCTCTTCTCCTCCCTTCCCTATCTCCCTTTTTTTTTGTTGTTGCTGTGGTTTATACACTCTGAGCTACACCCAGAAAATGAGGTCACCAGGGAGCAGTAAGGATGTGGATGCAGACTGTGACTGCATCATTTGCTCTGTGCAGGATGCTGGCTGTCTTGTCTCACCAGGGCTCCCTGGAAGCAGCCAGAGAAAGGACAAGGAAGGAGAAGGCATCGAGACTGGACTGCTTCTGTGTGATGGTGTGCCACTGCCTCTGCTGCTGGTGCTGTTTGAACAGGCTCTGGGGAAAAACAGAGACAGATGGGATGTGCTTCAAGGAGAGGAGCCTTCCTGTGCCCTCCTGGTGTCTGCAGTAAAAGAATGAGGGATCCCTCACATACAGGCTGCTGTGTCCCATGGTCTGTCATGCCTCCAACCAGCCACCCTCTCCTATGCCAAGGCTGCAAGCAAATGGGGAATATGAAGAGCTGCACAAGCTCCTTGCCCATTCCCTTTCTTGCCCATTCCCTGTGCCTCACAGGGCACCTGTGCTCTCCCAGCCCCTCCCAGCTGCTCACAGCAGGTCAGTGCCACCACCTTTGTGCCTGGTCACCCACACACTTTCTGCCCTGAAGGAAATACCTGTACACTTGTTCCCCCTGCATCCTGATGTCTGGGGAACATCTGAAGCACATCTGGGGCACCTGAATCACATCTGGCTGTAGCCCTAGTGAGGCTGCAGTGAGGGCTGCCCAGGATGATGCAATCCCAACCAGCTGGCGAGGCCATGCTGCTTTGTTGGGATGAAAGGCCCCCCACCTGACCTTGGAAACGACCAGGGTGTGTTCTGCGTTCCTCTGATGGGAAGAGTTGTCAGTTGGCTTTAAAACCATACCTCAGCCAGCCCAAATTCCATAGATCTTCAAAGCCAAAAGTGTACAGTCATCTGCATAATCTGCAGTGCTTGCATATACTTCTGAAAGAAGCAAATGTAAGTGTGGCTGATGTTAATACTTGAACTGCTTGAATGCTGTCATCTTGAAATGCAGAACAGGGGTTGAAATGAAATTCCAGCTGCTTTGGAATTCCTCTGCTGAATTTTGAATTTTAATTTTCAGTTTTGAAGTGGGTTTTATTGCTCCTAACCCTATAGGAAATATTAATGAAGACAGAGAAGCTAGCAGCAGAAATGCCAAGACAGCGTTACACACTAAGATCTGCTCCAATCAAAATGCAGACACCTAAAAATTCAAAACTCTCCGCACTTATGACCATTTCCTGATCAGCTGAATGTGCAAGCAGAGTTGATCCACAGGGTTCTCCCATGTTGAGGAACTGCACTCCCTTCCCAGTCACTGGTGAGTTCTCCTCCTCCTTACCAGTGATGGCCAGCCACAGAATGGTTGAATAACTAAGGTTTGTGCCCAACAATGTGTTTTCAGCTTGTTTCAAAGAGTGCAAATCCTGGACAGTCAGTGCCTTCACACTGGGTAGGAGAGCCCTGCTCAGAGCATTTATCTTAGGGAGGGTGTGGACACAGGCACACTCACAACAAAGAAACCCTGTGCAACATCCTCAACTCTGCACTGAAGCTACGGTGCTCAGTCTATTAGAGAAAAACAAAGCAGACTTTCCCTGTGGCTGCCATCAGTTGAAATGTGGTGCTTGGGAGCCATGCAGATTATTCTTTTTATAACAGGTCTCAAATCCACTTCTGTTTGAGCAGGCAATGTTTTGCTCCCTGGCTCTGCCATTTAGGCTCCTGCCTGATAATATTTTATGAGTGACAGCATGTGGGTATCAACAGGCCTGCTGGTGCTTACAGGTAGTGATGGGAGAAGAGATGCAGGCTTTGTTTGGAGAGGTCATTTCAAGGGTGTTTATTTTCTAGGAGCAAAGCAAGACTACAGATTAGTAAGTGTTTTCAAAGGCAGAGTTAAAATAAGATCTAAAAAGGGAGAGTAGGGGAGTCCCAGATGGGCAAGAAAATTGGAAAGACAGGAATGGGAGGAGCAGGAAAGCTGAAGGAAGATGGACAAATTAAAAAAGAACTGTGGGGATCATGCAGAGAAAGGACTGGGTGCTGTAGCTCTAAAGGGAGAACATCACAGAGGAGCAGCTTCATCCCCAGCAGCTCACACACAGCACAACCTGCTGATAGCAGACCCCCGGTCCCAGCATGAGGAAGGCATAGCTCCTCCAGAAAAGTCTTCTCAAAATCAGACCTGGTTTTTATTAGGGGTGGAGTAGCCCCATCGCACTGTGAATCATCGGGCCGTGGGCTGGCCATTGTGTGCATTGCTATGAGCTATCTCCTCTGCTAAAGCCAAGCAGAAAAGCCAGCAACGCAACAGGAGGGAAGAGGCCGTTACTGAAATCCTATGAGGACAGTGAGGAATGATGACAGACAATGCCTCACATCCCTGCCTCCCCTGCAGGAGCTGCCAGCACAACAGCGCAGTGTCCAAAGCACGGTGTGCAGGCACGGCTGGCCAGGGCAGCTGACACAGCTGGCACCTCTGGCTGCTACTGAAGCACTGCACAGAGCCCTAAAACCTCCTGTTTTGCTAGTACCCTGCAAGCAGAGGGCAAGAGCTATTCAGGACCAGCGCTAATTAAGCTGCCTACTGCTGGGAGAGGATGGGGACGTGGCTGGATGCCAAGAGTAATATGGTAGGCGGGACCAGCCGGCTCCGCTGACTCCCAGGGAAAGTCTGCTTTGGTAACCTGGTCCTTGTGCATTCCTTCTTCTCTCTCCTGGGGTTGCCCGTGGAATGACGCAGCCTTTGAAACCCTTCTGGAGCCCCACACTGCTCCTGGAGGCATGTGGGCAGGAGCCAGTGGTGCTTGCAGGAGGGCACAGCTGTGGTGGGAGGCAGCTGCTGGGCTCACGTCCCTCTGCTCAGCCCCGCCGTGGGCTGGTGCTGCTGGCAGAGGTACAGCCTCATGTTTTTTGACCTTTTACTCTTCCAGAGATAGAAATGGGATTTGTCTGAGGCTTGGAATAACTTCCTGCGATTGTGCTGGAGAGGGCTAGTCTGGCTTGCTAGATAGCTGTGTCTGTCGGGGCTGGCTCAGGAATGAAGAAAGCCTCTGCTCCATGACTAAGCTGAAGACAGATTTAAAGGAGCCCAAAGACACAGCTGTGCCTTAGAGAAAAATAAGCTGAGAGCACTATACATTGTCCCCAGTAGGCCAACTGGGCCGGGGCTGTTTCTGGGTTTGAGCATTAGCCATTACCGGAGAACCACAAACAGCCCTGAAGCAAATGGTGTCTGTGTTTTGATAGTGATTCCTCAGATGGTAACTTATAAATCCTCTCTGGACCAGTGATGTATGCGTGTCTGCATGTGTGGGAAAGTAGGTAATGGTCTGAAAATTGATCCTTTGGGATGATGAGAGCAAGCACTAGTTGTGCAAGCCTCTGCCTCCTCCACCATTCCTCTGCCTCTGCTGCCAGCATAGGCAGTGACAGGCACTGAGTCTGAGGTGAGGGCTGCTCTGAGTTTTCTGCATCTTTTGATGCCCTCTGCATCTCTTTTGTTCCATCTTAAATTGGCTTTGAGCAGCCTTTACAGATGACATTGACAGGTTAGATGTTTTCACCACAACCTTCAACAGATTGTTGAATTCCCAAAGAATTAAGAAAATGTTCTTCAAAAAAAGCCTTTTCTAAGCAAGCTTTTAGTTGTTTCTTGTATTTTACTCATCAGTACCCAAAATCACCATGTACAAGATGTGTGCTAGTGTATTCCTGCGTGACTCACTCACAGCCTGGCTGCCTCTGACCCTTCTTGCTTGAAGTTTGGACTAAGGAATGATCTTGGTCCTTTACTGATATTTCATTCAACAACTGAACATAGAGCACCTGGTCGGCAGGATTCTTGACTGAAAAATGGTAATTTTGCACTCTTCTGGCCAACAGCAGTGCCAGCTGGAGATCTCCTGGCATACACCAAGGAATACTCAGGCTGTATCCAGCCCAGCCTGACTAAAAGCCCCCTCTCCTCCTGGACTCAGTCTCCACTTTCAGGAGGTGTCAGCCCTCCCTCCCTGACACTGCTTGGACAGGACAGGGAAAACTGCTCTCCCCACCTCTGCAGCTGGTGGTTGGATCTGTGCTGTTCCCCAGCATGAGTGTTTCACAGTAAGAAATAAAAATTTGTATTTCCTGCTCAGCAAAAGCAGAGCTGTCCCAAAGTCAAGTCACATTTCTATTGCAGACAAGTCCTAACACACAAGTTCAACGTACTTAACACTTCTGTGCTAAAACACCATTCACAGTTTTCAGCCTTAGGGGAATTCAGGGTGTTAGTGATATCTATCAGCAAATATGATTTATAATGTAATTGTATAATAGAGTAAGAGGGTCACACTTGAGTCTTTGAGCCTCAGTGCACAGCAGGTCTCTTAGGCAGCAGAAGGAAGCAGTGCTGGACTGCACTGTTTATCTGTTTGCATCATATTCTGGCTCCAACATATATTTTACTTACTGCTTTCTAAATAGGAAGTGTCAAAAAAACTGGAATTTTGAAGGTTTTTTTTTTTTATTTAAAAAATATGCAACCCAAACAATGAAAAATTAACAAAGAAAACCCACCTAGTTTATTTGTAGGTAATTTAATATAATTAATTAATTTTAAATACTTTTTAAAAGTGTTAAAATGATTTTGTATATTTTCCCATTCTATTCAAATGCAGCTTGTTTCAAATCACATAAAATAGTCCTTGCTGGAGGAAAGCAGGCTTTTCACAGTGACACCTCTTTAACATAAAAATTGTAACATTAAGAACATGAGTAATTGTATTTTAAGCTACACCAATGCCTTGATATTTATGGATGAAGATAAAGTATGCCTGTTAGCAGAAATAAGCACTACATTTATCCTAAAAACTCCACTTAGTGGTAAATCATTGCACATCAACGAATGAAACTGTATTTCAACGAAATAAATTGGAAAGTACCTGTGGCAAAAAATGAAACTAAGAAATTACAATTTAATTCAAAGATTTATCCCTTCTCATTTAAGTTATTATAAAAATCTGTGTTAACGCTACTCTATGTGAATTAATGCTCTTTATAGGGAAGTTTCTTCAGGATGACTGGACTAGATTGGGGAAGTATCATGAGGGGAGCTGTTGAAATTAAAAATAAAAGTACTAGTGCTCCCAGAGTGAACAAAACTTGCAGCCTGTGATCCATGGTGTTGCATGCAATGCTCTTTTTCTACCCTCAATCATGTATGACAAAAAAACAGTGATGGACTGTCACAACACAGGGCATCTGTTAACCCACAGATTAAAAGGTATATGAGGGCTAAGTAATTAATCTTTCTCACCACACCTTATTTCCAAGGACTGAACTCAGTTATTTTACTTGTGGTACAGCAGGCAACTACCACCTGTTTTCACAAGGGCTCTGAGAATAATGCACATTAATAGTCTTTCTCATGCACGTGGGTTTTCCCTGGGGTCTCAGTGTTCACAGACTCTGAGCTGGTGGCTACAGCCACAATTCAGACACACCTAGAGTTTCATCTAAGAACAAACATGCAGACATGCCTGAACACCACTTTATCATCAAGAAGACCAGGTCACACTTTGATGAGCACGTGTGAAGTAGGTCAGCACCGAGGTGTCTTCCAGGAATGACCAAATGGAGTGCGTAGATGTGAGAGCAGTCTTACCATAACTAAAACAGCAATAGATCCCCCAAATAAACAACACCACAAAAAGATGTAAAACTGCAGCTCAGCTCCCTGTAAGCTTAGGCTTTTCTCTACTACACCAGGAAAACAACACCCAGAAGAGAATGCCTGTTACTCAGCCTTGTTCAGACTGCAGATCTTGATCTTTACAGTTTCGCAACCCATCACAAAGCAAGTGTTTTTCCATCCACTGCTCTTGGGCCACTGGCAGCAATCCTGATACACACAGAGCACTGCCACACAAACCCAGGTAGACGTCCCACACCATGGCCCTGCACGGTTCTTCTGCATTGAAAGGCTCTCAAAGTAACAAGCACATTTCACAGCAGCAAAAATGTTACATCATCCTGAACGTCTGTGTGCATTCTCATGACATTTCTGGAATACTCTGCAAAAAGCAGGTTGGCTACAGAGCTGAGAACTTCCTGCCCCAGTCTTGAAGGTAGATGTGTTATAATAGTTCCCCAACTCCTTGCTGCCATTGTCTGACCCAGTTCAGGAGCAGGAAGCTCTGTATTGTCACCTGACAATCAAACTGCACACGATCTGCCCTGCCTGCCGAGCAGAGATGGTGGCAGGAGCTGTAAGCAGAAGTGTGAAGTTCACAGCGCTAACTTAATCCCATAAAAAGTGATGTGAGATAAGGCTTGTTTGAGCACAGAACAAACAAACATGCCACATAGATCCTGCAACTTAGCACAGATAGAAAAGAGTCTCTCTCTCATGTCCAAAACATAACTTCTGAAATTCAGCCTGACAGAAGATTTTCTGTCAAAGGCTGTTTCCTGAGGGTACCAAAAAATGTCCAAAAATGTCCAATCATTCATGACCAAATAATGTGCCCTTCAAGTTTAGGTCCCAGTTCCAGAAAGCACTTAAGCACATGCTTCACAGCAAGTTCAGGAATAGTCATTGACCTCATTGAAACTAAAATTTGAGGAATTGAGCCTGCTTATTTTTTTGCCATTGTCCAAGTTTTTCCCTGCCATTTTCACTGCCCAAAGTATGAGCAGCACCTGGCAAGATTAAAGGAGAATCTTGACTCCAGTAAAGTGAAGTGCTCCTATTCAACCACCTTCTCACTTCAGAGACAGTGAAGATTTTCTGTCAGAAAAATGCTATTTCACAGGGTGTATTTAACACATACACATTTTGTATGGTAGGAAACTGAAGGGGCACTTCCTCTTCTAAAGCAAAAGCCATGCACACCAAGAGGAAAGCAAGCATCATGCATGAACATGTGCATGAGAGGGATGCAGAAGTCTTCTTGGGTATTGAATGTTCAACATCTAATAATTTTGATTTGCAAATATGCCATACAAAACCAGCAGCACAATTAACCTCTCTCTGTCTGGGAGCTGCATGGGAAGAAGCCTTTCCCTGATTCAGCAGAGAGAGTGAGGCAGAGTTTGCTTTTGCAAGCCTTGCAACGATCCCTTAAGTATTTGGAAGTGGTGGAGTCACTATCCCTGGAGGTATTTAAAAACCATGCAGATGTGGCACTTGGAGACACAGTTTAGTGGTGGGCTTGGAAGGGCTGCGTTAATTGGTTGGACTCCATGATTTTGAAGGTTTTTGTCCAACCTAAATGATTTTGTGGTTCTGTGATAAGGGATCTTGGCCTATGAGAGCTCGAACTGTGTAAATGGAAAAGCTGTTTGTGCTCTGAGTAAGGAAGTTAAAATTTGACCTGCAATGAGTGCGTAAGGCTGCAGAAAGGAAGGGCTTTCTCTACTGCTGCACTCAGAGCAATCTCTCTTTTGTCTAAAGGCCAATGTGGCTGTGACCCACACACAGCCATCAGACTATTAACACTTTTATTCCAACTAGTTATTTCTGGCTTTGGCAGTCAAAATACCTAAATGCCCAGAGTGCTTCCAGGGTAACTATAGTAATTACAAAAACAAACAACAGCAGTTGACCCATGGGTCAGCTGAAGCCAAGCTCTGAATCACACACTTATTTTTTACCTATAGTTATGAAAAGGAATTCAAGCTGGACAACAGGGCAGTTCATTTCCTAGCCACCTCAGGAATGCTCAGCACAGAGGCTGTGACTGCTCACCCCCTCCACGGGAGATGCAGAGAGGTGAGTGCTGCACAACAGGCAGCACCCAAGCAGAACTTCATCAGACACACTGTGTAAATCCACTGGGAGCTGATGGACTGTATGAATGATCTTTCTTTTTCTGGGTATTCACAATCTATATGTTTCAGAGAGCTCTGAAAGTCAGAGCTCTGAAATTAGGAGAAAGACTGTTCAAGCTCCAGATATCATTTACACTTTCAGTTCTTCCTATCCCTGCAACAGTGGTCAGTTCACTCTCAGCTGGTCAGTAATTAGCAACTTCATGCTGGAAGGGTTAAGGCCCCTTCTGGAAGAAGCCATAATGCAGTCAAATTAATTACCTTGCATCTCAAAAATGTCACATTTTATTTTTAACCAAAACACATTTGCTGATGCATGGCTGCATTGTGTTGCTGCTTCTCCAGAATGGTTTCTTCAACTCCTCTCCCTCTCTAAAACAAGTCAAAATTTACTATCTACTTTGATTATTTAGGATATTGTAAAGACAGATGGCTCACTAGCCAAACACTTTTGAAGTACATAATCCAAAAGCTAAAGTGTTATGTGAGAAACCAGATCAGACAATTCATCCTTCAGTTGCACTTCTATTTATTTTCTTTAAAATAAATTTTGTTAATTAGAGGGCCATGAGGCATTATTATCAGCAAATAAAAAAGATCAGAATACAATGGACCAAGACCTTTAGGATTCACTGGCAAACCACAAGGAAAAAATCACCAATCTGGAAGCATCAAACCTTCCAGCAGAACAAGGTGCAACAAAATGTGTAACAGGAGCATCCAAGCTAACTTGCAGACAGCTCCTGGTTCTCTAAAGCTGTATGCCTCATCTTAACCAAACAAGATCTAAATTAAATTAAATCCAAAATCTCAAGGTTGAAAAAACCCCCCAAACCTAATACACTAAAGAGGAAAAGTAAAAAAATATAATGAAGTTTTTGTTTCTTCTTCTGGCTTTCATTAAAACACTCCAGTGCAAAATACTGTCTACAGACATGAAGCCAGAGTTGCACAGAGGAGAGAAATTCTGCATAGGCTGAGACAATTCCTGCACATGATACCCAAAAGCGTGGCCCTGAATGAGAAGAGATTTTCTTTTAAGGTGTTGCCCTTGTGTGGGTGCTGTTCACAGCAATAGTGCAGGAACAGCACACAGAAAGGACACTGTAAAACCATGGGTGCTGTCAGGAGCATTCAGGGATGGGCACCCTGGAACCTTTACAGCTTTCTACTGTGGATTAACTGACATTTTGAATAACAAATCTTTGGAATTCTACAGGGAAAGCCAAGGTTTACCCTGGTGCCATTCCCCATGTCCCTGCTGGTTTCCAGGGGAGGAGTACTGCAGGAGTTCTCTTCGAGGAGAAAACCAAGCTAGTAAAATCCCTTCCCCTGATCCCTCCTACCCCAACAATGCAGAATATTGTTGAGTAAAAATGGAGTCACAGTCACAGGCAGCACATACAAAAGAGACTTATGAAAGCAGTGGTGTACACAGAAAGCAGTAATTGCTTTCCTTTTTTAGATTTCATGCTTATTTGTTTAAACCACTAAGACACATTTGCATGCTACCCTTTTCTGGTCAGACATGAAAAAAATAACGTAGAATTAAATGCAAGAGCAAGTAACACCTCCTGCTAACTTTCATGTTTAATTTTAACTCATGAAACACTTCAGCGAAATCCATCACTCGATTTTACTTTTTTAAAGAAGCAAAGAGTACGATCAAAAATGACTTTACTAAAAGGTGGAAAGAAACAACAGAACCCCAACTATTATCTTTTCTTATTTTAAACCTCTTCCCACACTTGACACAAATTTAGAACTGAATGCGGAATTACTCCTACTCTTCTCCTTCACTTATGACTCTTCCTCACCATGTTTTTCAGTGGAGGAGGTTGTAAATGTTTCTCGGGAGGGTCCAGTGCAACAAGAAGCATGTACAGTGTGTGCTGCTGGCAGGAGCCCCATGGGCTGAGTGCTGCTGATGTTAGCTAAGACTGATTGTTGGATTTAAATGAAGCCTGCTGGGAGGTAAAATACCCCTCAGTCAGGACAAGGATCTGTGTTAGAGGAACAGTGATGCTAAACCAGCCAGAAGAGAGTGGATTCTAAACCCTGACATTATGGAGGTTTTTCAGGCAGAGTTAACAGTGGCTGTAGCACAGATGTGCCCATTCAGAGGGCACTGGCCCAGAACTGGTGGTTTTGGGAGGCTTTAAAAAGCAGGCTGAGAGGGATGGCACAAGACAAGCATAAATGTGAACTTGTGAGTGTTTAATGATTGATCTAGTCCTTCTGCAGATAGAAAAGCCTTTTCTCAGCAGAAAATATGTTTTATTACTTTACAATGCCCGGGAAGAATCATTTGGTGGTGCTGTCTTGATGTCTGTGTTAAAAGTCATTGCAGAATCCCAGGGAGATCTTTCCCAGGAATATGCCAAGGGAAGTGCCTCTTCCATTTGTAAAGACTCTGATTTGGAGGGAAGACCATAAACAGAGAAAACAGTATCACATGGGAAAATGAATGGCATCCTAGTCTCAGAGAAACAAGGAGAAGAAATTCTTTTCTGACTTCAGCAGGTTACAAAAATAATCACACATACACAAAGTCATGTGTCCTGTGCATGATAAAGATAAGCAATACAATGTGATGTCTCAAACCAGGGAAGTTTGTTAAAAAGCAGTCTAACCCCTGAGAGCAGATGGGTGGACTGTAAGATATAGAAGAATACTGAAAAAGCTTCCAAAGAAGGCAAAGAAGATTTTGATGACAAATTTGGGGAAATTTCAAGGATTACAACAGAAAGAAAAATTTCTGACAGTGGCCACTTTCTGATTTCACACCCAACACTATATGAAATTGGTGGGTTCTGATGAGTATGGTCTGTGTTAATTCCAAAGAATTTTGTTCTGACTTGGGTCCTCCCTGTGGTGCTGCCATAGCTATTTTTGTGTGCAATCAGAAGAGAGTTAGACAGATGATGACTTGAGGAGAAACACAAAGCATTAATTTTCCCAGGCAGCTCCAAAACTTACAATATTTGCTCAGCTGGGTTCCAGGAGCCTTTCAAGAAAAATCAACCATACTGACTTTTATGGAATTCCAATGTGCTTCTTGTTTCAGAGGAAACAGTGCTAGTGCCATTATTTAACGTTCATATCATTGAACATTATTATCTTTCTCACAATGAAAGACTGTGTGATGCTGATTTTCTTTCACCCTCTCAGCATGGATACTCAGACTATCTTTGATACTCCTACTACCTTCTTATTGTGGATCAAACCACCATCAGAGGAACCCACACAGGAAACAAAATTAATTTAGATGCTTAAATAACTTATACAATCTAGCCTGGGAGCAATGGGATGTTTGTACCTGTATTACTAAAAAGGGCACCTCTAAACCAATAATGCAGCAGAGTCATGATGCTACACTCTTTTGCACACTTCACCCTGCTTTGCAAAAGTAAGAATTTGCATTATCCTTTTCACTTCTGAAAGAGTTTGAACTGTCTTCCAATAATTTATTCATGCAGTGTAATTAAGCACAGAATCTAACCCAACTTAGCAGAGGCTTAGATTTCCAGCTCTGTGGTTTTTCACCTCTGAGACTATTTACTATTTGCTTGCCAGTAATTACCACAACCATCTCCTGCTTTGAATTCTGGTACAGAAGAGGGTTTCCTATTAGTTTCCTTAAACTTAAAGGGAACTTAATTTTGAAACTCAGCTGAATGGAGACCTTCCATGAATCAGGTTATAAAACCATTTACAAGTTTTTCTTCTTGCTTGTTCACCAGGTTAGGCATTATTCGTTTCTGTCTAAAATGCCCTGGCCAGCATTTCTTTTCAGCCTCTGAAGTATTTTTATGTTGTTGTTTTTTAATACACACTGTGCCTAAAGGGACAAATGCTTGGAAATGTTTACATGTTTCACTTGTTTCTTGGAAATCATGACCCATAGATAAAGAGAATACTTCTGCAACAATAATTGGGCACTTAAAGAGCTTCTGGTCTTACTGATGGTTTGCATTAATTTTAAACCCATCACAGATATCCATATTTTATCCTGTGACTTCCTTATTACTTAAAATAAGTTGAGAATGATAGTGCTTACTAATATTATTGCACTGCTACTGTCATGAGATTATAATATACATAATTTAAACAATGATTTATTGAAAAAAAATTAAAACAGAATTTGAAGTCTATCTAGGAATTTGGGGTATTTTGAGTAGTCATCTTCCAATAAAACCAAAATAAATATTTTAGATATGCCATAAGACATTTCTGTCTATCTCTTTGAATACTAATATTGATCCTGTAACTTCAGTCTCTTCTCCAAAATGGTTTATTTCAATTTTTACTAGAATTACGCAGAACAATCCAATTGCCTTGAATCCAGCTGGATTAGGACTTGGTGTTTGTTTAATCCAAGGCTGCTTCTCCAAGGCCGATTTTGTGTTTCTCCCCATTTGACAATTAAAGGAAAACTAAAACTTTTCTTGGGTACAAAATCATGTGCAAAATCAGACCCATAATGTACAATCAAAGCTGAAGATGAATGAAGCACTAAAGTAATCCAATGCCCCTTCCCTGTAGCACTTCTCGCATCCAGTTTGAAAATCAGGTATTTTTGCAGGCCAGAGCACTCTTTATTGTATTTCAGGATATTTTCACTTTCATTCTTTGCTGCAAAGAATCAATGTCTCTAGAGACAGACTGTTGCTTGCATGCTTTCTAATGCACATTTAAATCAGAACCCATGACATGTACCTATGATTAATTTCACACATTGCTTCAGCTCTGAGGTAGAAACCCTGTTTTCTCACAGTATTAGGTGACAGGTGTCACATGCTCTTTGTGTCAGAAACCTTCTGACAGCTCAGCCCTTCCGGAGCTCCAGGACAGAGCCCTGCTCACAGGAATACAACCGTGTTCCAAGACCCCCTTAACAGCCCTGATTACAGAAGCTGCCATTCGAGGGACAGAAGCAGCAAGAAGAGATCTTTTTTGTTGTTTGCCATTTCCTAAGCCTGTGGCTACTTCACTTTTATGTGGACTAGCATGGGCCAGGGAAGCATCTGCATGGATGCTGAGTGCTGGCTGTGAGAACCACCAAAAGAGGGATGTGGGAGGGGTGGAGGTGGCTGGATAGAGCCAAAAGCAGGACAGCCAAAGGCCTCTGAAGAGACATTCAAGTCCTGGGCTGCACTGAGTGTAAGACTCTTTTGGGGGTTTTTTTTGGTATGAGTGTGTCTTTCATTCCCACACCACAAAGCTGCTGTCTCTATCCTGATGGCTCCAGAGTTCCCTGACAGACACAGCTGAGCATGGATTGTTCCCCAGCATAGATTTGGAGGCTCTGCCTTGCCTTTGCACAGGCAAAGGTACCAGCTCTGCATTTACAGCCATGGGATGGTGTAACTGGAAGGGAAGACCCCCAGCTGCAGCTGAGCACTGTTTCCACAGAGATTTACTACCACTGACTTCTGATGCCTAACAATCTTCTCCAGAGTTCTCTGCTTCTGGCTTGGTCCTTGATAATTAAGGGCTTGACACTGGGAAACTAAGAGTTTTTCCCAACAGCATTATATACAGGAAAGAACAATTACAGGCTCAGGATTGAAATCACTAAATGCACTACACCACTCTTGGACTCATTCCACTGAACTGTTAGTAGTTAATGGTATTTTCACCAAAAAACCTGAGCAAATACAGTAATAACAGTAAGTCAAATGTATTACATTGTGAAACATGGATTTCAAAAGAACAGGGACCAAAGTGGCCAAGGCCTCCTGTATTTAGATAACTACCTCAGCTCTTCTTTCCACTCAGCTGAGATCTCCCCAGCATTTCCCACAGTTGTACCCTGACCTCAGAAGCTGAGTGTTATCATCACGTCACCTTCTCACTTAACAGGTGTTTGGTTAGAAGTTTGTCAAGTCCACATTTATTTTTAACAGCTGGATTACCAAGAGGCATTGGTTATGTCCCCATTTCCCGGTTCCCTGGTGTGGAGTCCCTGCCCTGGGGCTCTGGTATTTGCTGACTGAGGAGAGTGCCTGCAGCCTGTTCCCAGAACAGACCCCAGCCACAGCTCAGAGCTGTTCCTGGGAACAGAAGAGGCAACACCCTCCACCAGCAGAGTGATAACTGGTGGTTTTAGACAGTTTTTCAAGTAAGTTGCTACACCAGAAAGGGTATCTGCACTGGCAGAGCCCTTGCCACAAGCAGTTTGTGCTTTCTACAAGATCTTTCCACAAAAGGATAAGATTTTTTTCCAGCCCTTGGGCATTTCCCTTTGCTGCTCTGGACACTCCTGCGTCTTTAGCAGAAACATGACTGCCAGGTCTGCTTCCACCATGGAAGCCCATGGATGAGTCAGGCAGCCCTGGACTGGATCTGAGAGAATTCAAGGAACACACAGTTTTCCAGACAGCCACTAAGGGTTAAGCATGGAGGAAATATATTTTGATTATTGAATTCTGTCTACGCTATTGCACAAGTATGTTATGAACAAAAAAAGTTAGCAAAACTCATAGCGAATTTCACATTTTCTTATTTAACTGTTTTATTGTAAGCATGCACAATGCCCCCAAAAATATTTTTTTTTAAATGAGCCAGCATAGCATAGATTTTAATATTCTTCTGCTTCTTTACAAAAAGACAAGTGATCATGATGTTTAAGTTTTCCCTTTACTAGTTTAAAACTTTGCACTTTATCTCATAGTCCTTATGCTGAGATACTTCAGGGAGTCCGATTGTAGAAACAGTGAAGAGATACCTGGAATTTTTGTTGTTAGTTGGCTTCTGTATATACAGAATTTAATTATGGAAAATCAGAACACTGTCCTTGCTAGACACTCTCTACAGGTCCAGTAGTGAAATATCATCAGCTATGCAACCTATTCCACCACCTGGTCCAAAGAACTTTCACTGGGGACTCACAAAATTACTGTCCCCATGATGGGCCAACAGCATCCTTGGATGAGCTTAGTAAATTGGGAAGTGCAGGCTCCAAGGGACCACAGTAAAAATAGGAGGGATTAAAGAATCTCTTTGTTTGCAATTTGAGTAAACACACCAAGCACAAAGGAGACACAAAACCTGAACTATGCTCTTAAGACTTGGAGATAGCAAAAGGAATCTGACAGGATAGTGTGTGGGAAATCAGGGATTACCACTGCTTGTGTTGCTGCTGCTCGAATCAAAGGGCTGTCTGCATTTTTACTGGCATAGCTGAGCTGCCATGTATCTGCTAGCACAAGTATGCCATGGGAAAGCTCTGATATTGATAAAAAGAACATTGCTCCCAGTTTAGTTTATATTGCTCCGGAAACAGTTAAAGAAAAAAGATGTCGCTCAGCCCAAGAATATCCGAGATGTTTATCAGCCTAATTACAGTGATTTGAATTTATGCATCATAATACATCTATGTGGGTTTCCTGCAGATTACATTGGAAATGGAGCTTCTTAGAACAAGTCAGTGGCAATCATTTTATCAATGTTACACACACAAACTGGTTACTGAAGCAGATCTTTGCTGTATACTAAGCATGGATTATTGGAATTTCCCACAGGAATATATTGCTCTGAATTAACAGGCAGGAAAAAAAGAAGCTTCTAACACGGGTATGCTGAGTGGCATCACAATGTGACTGTGAGGTGTTGATGGCCACTCTAAGCTATTAGGGGTAAAGATGCTTTTTCCTGGATCTAGCCTTAAGTGATTTGCAAATGGAGCCCTAAGGACTCACAAACAGCAAGCAGGAAAACAGATCCTCTGCACAAAGAAAACTGTCCAGCTGTTAAACAGAGATTTAGAGATTTTTCAAGATTTTCTGGAGTTCTTTTCCTAAAACTCCCAAAGAGCTGAAGTTGTTAGGGGAGGTGCAAGCCACATAGGATGCACATGAAATATCTCTGGCCGCTACACCTCACTGCTGGAAGAACTGGAATTGTAGGAAATAACCCCAAAACATGCCAGCAAGGCTCTTCTGTGGCCCAAAGTATGAGGTTTTCCTCCTCAAGAGGTGCTAGCTCAGCCAGAGAGCTGCTGCCTCAGGCAGGAGAAGTCAGTGATGTGGCTCTGGTGTCACTGTGACTGGCAAGGACCTCCACTGCTGGAGATGGGCTCTGCTCTGTGCGGAGGGAAGACAAAGCGTGGTGGAGGAAATGGTGGTAACACAGAACAGAAAAATGAAACACTGTTGTGGGAAGCTCGGTGTGCAAGCCAGGAAGGCACCTGGGGGGGATGGAGGGCACAGCTGGGGTAAGGAATATGACATCTGATGGTACCCTGTACCATGCACAGGGCAGGGCTCTGTGCCTGCTGGTGCCTCACCACCACTCTCATGTGAGGATTAGATGTTAGGAAGAAGTTCTTTACTCAGAGGGCGGTGAGGCACTGGAACAGGCTGCCCAGAGAGCTGTGGCTGCCTCTTTTCTGGAAATGTTCAAGGGCAGGTTGGATGGGGCCCTGAGCAACCTGATCTAGTGGGTGGCATGCTGGCAGGGGGCTGGAATGAGATGATCTTTAAGGTCCCTTCCAAGCCAAGCCATTCTGTGATTCTGTGTTCTCACACATGCCATGGTGCATAGCAACTCATCTGCTGGGCCATCTGCTGAGCTGCTGGTACTCGAATTAGGACTGCAACTCCTCATTCCTGTGTGCAGCCTTTCAAATCTTACACCCTCTTCACTGCAAATCTTCTCCTGCTTGATCCATTACATCATCCATCCTCATCAGCTGGGACTGGCTGCTAGGACAGGAGGTGTTTGGGAGCCTTGCATTGTCTCTTACCCCTCAGATCAATGCCCTCACCCAGGGAGAAGCATTACATGCACTTGGCTTCACTCTGTGTGCTGCCCCATCAAAGAGTCATCACGTCAGAGATGGTGCAGGAATCCCCCAGCCAGCAGCCAGGATCTGTTTTTGCATTCTGTATTTCTAGGTCCCCAGCATACTGTTGGCCATGAGTCATGCAAATCTTATGCCAGGCAAAGCAAAAATGGCTGCACCACACAGATTTAATCTCTCAAATAGAAAGTGAGATGTTTCAGTGAATTTACTCTTTTTAAGAAGTTACCAATTTCTCTGCAACTCTGCTTTTATTTCTCACCATAATTCTATCTGGCTGAAATATCTTTTTGTGGAAAATTTTGTGAGTGAGACGTTACACAAAATGAACTGAAACTGTGCATTTGAACACATTCATATCCATTCATTGCCTCCAGTTTCCAATCACAAGCTGGTAAATGCTGCAGTTCCTGTACCACATACTGTCTCTCCCAGCGTCACTGGAGCTACCAGGAGCTCTAATAACACTGGCAGATCTGGGGTTTTCCACTGGGATGCAAAATTCTCCAACCTGCTTTTCTCTTCCCTTATTGCTGAGGACCATGGCTCTGTGCTTGATTTGCATTCAGCCAAATCATAGAAAAGCTAAAGAAAAAAGCCTTGAGCTCAACCTGACATTCAAGTCCTGTGTTTAAAGGCAATGAGACATCACCAGTCACAAGGTACTGTTGTGACTAGTAAGGAATAAAGAATATGTAGGGAAACAGTTCAGATAATTTAAATGTTCCCCATAAATATGGTCATAATGGGTTAGAATTTGAGACTACCTTGTTTAGCTTCTGGTTTCTCTCTAAGCTCCTGTTTTGCTAAACAACACGATGTGCCATTTCTATTTTAAGGGGTTTTTTTTCTGATGAGTCTAAGTCCTTTGTACATGAAACCTTTTCAGAGAGGACAAAGAGACATTCCAAACAGATTTGTGCAAACTCATAAAGGCAAATTAAATCTTCACACCTAACCCTTCAGTCCAACTGTGCAACTGTCCAATTCCAGCAGCTCATTAAAGCTTTTCTGTTCTTTATGGGTGCACTTGACTCTGGAAGGGAAAAGTTTAATGCTAGATGGTATAGCATATATATAGATGTGCTACAACACCATATTTCATTTCTGCTGTTGCTGTGCAGGCTCATGTGCCTTTTCTTGTTATCCCAGCAAGGAGCCATGAAGATTGTGTGCCATGAACTGAATCTGGAGTGATTCTGCACACCCATGTTTCCACTCAAAGCAGGTACTCTGACTGCAGCAAACTGAGCTGGACAGAAGTGACCAGCTGCCCTACAACAAACTGATCTTAGGCTTTATGCCTCTTAATAGTATAAAGTCTTGCATCTGAGTGCTTTCATTTGCTCCTTATCTTTTATTCATATGCATAGATGACACATAAAACACCTGCTTTCTTTAAAAAACCCAGCCTCTGAACTAAAATCTACAACACTACGCTCATACAGAGATCCCAGTTCCATTTCTGAATCCAGTAAACCTGAGAAACAAGTCAAACTGAAACCTGTCTGTGGGTGCATGCTGAGTTCTGAGCATATCAGAATCAGAGCCACCACTGCTGATGTCTTCACATAACTGAGGTTGCTAAACTACAGGCAAATCATTCCTCAGACCTGTCACTGGAGTGCATCTCTATGACTACCCCTCTCCATCACTGTGCTCTGGAAAGGACTGCACAGCTCCACACAAGCTCCCCTTGACTCTTCACCTCCCAAACTTGTGTCACCTGCTCTCAAATGGCAAGTTTCACTAAAGCATCTCTGACCCCACGACAAGGTAAGTGCCACAGTGAGGGGAATTTGTAGTGACTGAGAGCAGCAATGCAAATATGCTTAATATTCATCCAGCTAGCTACAGCTTTTCTGAAAGCTGTCCATGTCTCCCAGCTTCTGGGAGCTTCTGTGCCTTGGCACAATTTCATCCAGTTTAACAATCAAGCTGTTTGCCCCAACAAAGAGCACAGGCAAACATCCCTGCAGCCCATCTAGACTGCTCTAATGGGTAAACTGCTTTAATCTACCAACCAGCAAAACAAGCTTACAAGTTTTAGAAGATCATTTCAAGGACCTGGAAATATAATGAAACCCAAATAGGTTCCTTAGGAGGACAACATAACAGAACTGCAGAGGGCATAATTCATCCTTCATTCCACTTAGCAATGCTGCTGTTGTAGGTAAAAACTGGGCAGTTTGCTGGGCATATGTAACACTGCCCTGGAAAGGAAAGGCTGTAGGTTACTCTTCTCCCAGCTGCAGACTTCTGTGGAGAAAATGCCTGGTAAAATCTTATTCACTCCAAAGAGAGATTAATCATAGTAATTGCACTTAAGGGTTTGAGATAAATGCAATCTCTGGCAAGGGAAAAGGATTTGACAGAGTCCAAATGAGGGTTTGAACTCCACAGGAGACAAGAAAGCCTCTAACACCCTCTCCTTCAGTGTGAGGCTGAATAATGGCTGATAGAAAACAACCAATTGCAGCAGCTAACTTGTGATGAAAGTAAATAAACAAGCCAGATGAGTCCTAAACTACTTGTTGGCCTTCTGACACAGAAAGTCAGACACACTCCAAGGTCTAAGGCACTAGGGGTTGGCTTGGGGCTGAAAATTAGGAAAGCATCTTATTAAACCAGCTATTCACATCCATCATATCAGGAAATGCTCTTCATCATTCAAGTTCTATCCCTTCATTCAAGAAGGGTTAACAAAGAAAATTTTAAACCTTGTGCAATTTAGGATCAAGACTTGCTGCATTTTTGGCTGTCTTTGTACGTCTAATTTAATCCTCTTCTATAAATTTTATGCTAAATGTGGGATTTTCAGGAACGCTTCAAAGGTCTCTTGCATAGGGAGAACTTGTCTGTTTGCAGAAAAGTAACAGATTTGTGGAACTACAAAAATAACACCAAGAAATCTCTAATAGGATTGCATGCACTGAACTGGTTAAGGTTGCTGCTGTGGGCTTCTTCCCTAACACACAAAGAAATTAGAGACCTCATATGTCACACTCATGAATTTGTTTATAAGCAAACATATATTTTTAAAGAGAAGATCTTCCAGATTAATTACAAATCTGCTAAATTAACTCATGGCATTCCATGTCCCACCTCCTGCTAGGGGAAGGTCTGGCAGCTTCCAGCTGCTCTGCTGTGGGCTCGGAGCTCCTGATGCTCCCGGGAGCCCTGGAGCCAAGGCAAGGCAAGGACCATCAGGTCAGACTGCCTGTCCACGGTGGTGCTGGGAGGGTGAGGAGTTTGGTGCTCAAGGAACACAGCCCTGAGCTGCTAGCATCTGCCATAACATCTTGGGAATAAAGCCAGAGGCCTCCCTCTGCAAGTAAGGAGCTTGCTGGGCTCATTCCTGGGACAAGGGTGCTTCTGCCTTAGCTCACGTGCGTGGAGAGAGGGCTGGGCTCTACTTCTCACCTAAGTGATCTGCAGTACCCCTCATTTACTGAATCAGCCCCTGGAGCTCGAACAAGAGCTCGTGGTGCCAAGGTACAGCAGGAGCAGAGGCAGCAGAGGAGGATGAAGAAATGACCCTACTCTTGAGCAGGTTCACAGAGATGTCAGGCAGCTGAAAGTCCAGGCAGGTACCTGGGGCTACTCACAAAGAGCTTCAGCACATTTTTGTATATGTAGTCTTTGGGAACCTGCCAGACTACCCCAAAAAAGACAATGGACTCAAATTTCCTGTTTTTTTTCCCCTCAAAGCTTGCTCTCTCTGACAGATTTTCCCGTCTGTGCGCGCCTTTGCAGAGTGAACTTTCAGCAGTCCCTGTGTCCTGTGATACCTCCAAGTACCTGCTCAGTTCACTGGAGTGTGAGGTGCCACTGTTCTACTGTGTGAATTTGATCTTGCCAAGAACAAAGCCACAAGACTTAGAACTCTCAAGGTGTCACGTTTTTATACTCTGGCATGCTCAGAAATTCTGTTGTAATTTCCTTCTAAGTAGTCGAGGGTTAATGAGACCAAGGAGAATAATAGGAAGAAAACAAATAACTACATAGCCTCCTTTTTTTTTTTTTTCCCAACATGTCCCAAATGTCACCTTTGACCTGGTTTTCTATTTCTGGCATGGACTAAACTCCTCTATTTATTTAGCAGCCCACACACCATTACAGTAACATAGCAACAGTACTTTCAGTTGTGAATTTGAAAAAAAAGCACAGCAAAAAAAAGAACATATGAACATATTAAAACTCTTAAAGCATTGCAGTCTAGTAACATTTCAATAAATGCTTCTCTCTTATCCCCCTTAAATAACAGAATTATTAAGCTTCCAGGAGAGGGATGCACAAGAGAACCAAAGCAGAGTTACCACCTCGAAGCCTGCTTTTCCTATGGCACTCTGATTGTCCCCTAATCTTTCTGTTTGTTGTCTTAATGATGTTTCAGCTTGACTATTTAGCAGGAGTTTGGGGAGGATTCTGAAATAATGATGGGGTTTAGCTGGTGGTTTTCCATCACTTTTCAAAAACAGTTCACCATTATTTTATAATCTATAGCTCAAGGCTGATGTGACACCCAGTTATCTGTTCAAAAGGAATATGTGAAAAGTATGAAGTGTAACTGTAACAGGAGTAATGGGAGAAACAGTCCCATTTTCAGTTGACAGTCTAAATCTCACTGTTTTACTGGGAAAAGTGAAGAAAACTGGCCAAGACCTGTAGAAGTAACTCTGGATTCAGGGAAGGACCTAGAGGGAACATGCTGCAAACCCTTTTTCAGTGGGAGCAAAGCACTTGAAAATCTCAAAAAACCCAATTCCCTCAGCTACTTGAGTGCTTCTTATTTTTAAACCTAAGGCCTCAGTGAGAATGCAATTATTTTCTTAGAATGGGTTCAGAATGTTGAACTTATCAAAAATAAAACTTCTTAAGTTTGCAAAGCTTCCACTGTAAATATCAGTAAACAGTGCAGATGCTGTAGCTGGAACAGCAGGAACACTCGGTGAAGGAGTGTATCACTTCTCCTGAAACTGCTTCCCCACAGTTACTGTAAACCCAGCTGGCATCTCTTCACATGTTCCTTCTCTTGCCACAGCGATGTGACCAGCTCAGTCACCTCTGAGTGCTGGGGCTCTCCTGGAGCCAGCCCCAGCCCCTGGAGGTGCAGCTTTCCAGCAGGACACAGAGCTGCCTTTCCCGGGGCTCACAAACCAGCGCTTTGGGAGGTTCGTAAAGCCTGCGAGTAAAACACAGCTCATGCTTCTTCTGAGCTATTGGCTTCTCCTTGGCACCACCAGTGGGTGTCAGCTTGAAAAAATGGCTTCACAACTGTAAAAACCTTGAACTTCTACAAACGGTTTGCAAGTCTGGTATGTAAGAATAGATTGTTCACTAACTACGTGCTCTGCTGACATTACAACAGTTCAAAGTCGGAAAGGGTCGCCTTATGCCCATTATTCTGTCCAACAGAAATAGGAATACATAACCCAGGACTTGGGGGGCACAGGATGGGTATTTATCACTAACAGGCCTTACAGAAAGTATGGTCTTTAAAAAAAGCATTGTCAAAAATGAGCCAAAACCTTTAAAGTGACATTCTAAGCTCGGTTTAAATCAACACTCTCATTTAAGTAATTTCAAGTTCATACTAATAACAACATTTTACTGCCTTTTTGTAAAATGTTCTGTGAAAAGGGATCCTGGATACCTGAAATGTGCTGTTCAGGGCTTTTGTGGAAAGCTACAATGCAGTTTTGACTGCAGGGGTCAGGTGGGGTTTTTGGCATCAGGAGGGAAGGGAATAACAAAATCTCTAAGAACAGTTGTCTCATTCTAACAATTACAAAGCTATGAATGAAGTAGCCTCAGAAAGGAAGCATTTTTCTGGCACAAAGACTAGGCAGCAGTTTTGGTTTATTTTGAACAAATGCTAAGCTGCAGCAGATTTTAAAACTGAGTTTTGCATGGCTGTGTGTTTGTTAGCTTGTTTATTTGTTTATTTTCCTGCTGCAACACAAACTGAAACAAGTCAAGGAACTTATTGTAAAGCAGAAAAAAAAACTAAAAGTGTTAAGTATTGCATTTTATTTAACAATTAAATGAGAGAGAAGAAAATGTATTTTATCTGGCTGGAAGTAATGTTTTGACATGCAAATTTTATTTGGCATTTTTTCCTTATCTGATCACATTACTAATTCATTTCCAAATCAAATAAAAAAGACAAAAAACCCAAATAAAATTACTGTTTTTCTAACAAGTAACATTTTAGGCATAAACTTTTCCCTTTCCCTGAAAACCTACCAAATTTCATAACAAATATTCATAGCACTTCGGTGCATCATTGGTAGATGTATTTATCCATATTTCCATAGATTTCATGCTACAACAAAGACTTCACCAAAGTATGACTTGTAATGCATTTTCCTCTGAACCATGTTTGACTTCATCACTTGTTTAATTACCACTTGAGTTAACATTTCCTTCTCTATTTCAAACTAAAATTTTTTTTAAGGCTCTATTTTTGAATGCAAAGACCTGATAACTTGAGGGTTTCTGTGTTGAATAGAAACCAATAGCTGGACATTCCTGTGCACTGAAAACATGCAGTCAAAGATTAAGCTGGGGCTTCAGGACTATTATGGCTCCACCCAAATAAATAGTTCAAGGGAAATTATTCTGATACACAGGTTGCCAAGAACAGCAGTGTTTTTTAGAAATTATTTCTTTCTTAGAAGTCAACCTATCTCTTTAAACATTGCATTTAAACTATCAAAACATTGTTAAAATGGAAGAAAACGCTCTAGAATAAACATCACATTTAACCTACCAAAACAAGGTCTTATTTGCACATAGCTAATAACAAATGCTTACTTCCAGTGATGGAAACTCCTGCCTTGAGTTCAATTGTATTAATTTGGACATGATTTCACAGAGAAGGGAACATGTAGACTGCCACACAGGAACTTCTGTTTAAAAGCCTTAATTTTCTCAAAATTCAGCTATTTTTTAATATAAAAACCAGATAGACAGGATATACACTGAATTTTAAAATGAAGAAACAACAGAAAAAAATATAGGGACAAAACTTACAACTGGAATGAGCTAAAAGGCTCTGACAACTTTCTGCACCCCACATGACTCCTACTTCCACCCAGCCTACAAACCACAGTTACAAAACCTGTGCAAATTGGTTAAATAAACTCAGGGGGCTCGGGATATTTATCCCAGGAAAGTATAAATGGTGGTCAGAATTCTCTGTTCAAAAGGGACAGGACTCAAGAGGTGAGGCTTTCTAAGAAGCATTTGGAAATAAAAAGACTTAAGGATAAAAATTAAATTTGGGTTTCTTCTGGATAATTTTTTCAGAAACTTCCCCCAAGCCCCAAACCAGCAGAAGTACTTGATCTCACAAAGCACTTGGGTGTTTCTTTCAGGGGAGGATGGCAGGGTGCTCTGGTGATAGCAGCCCAGCACGGGATCAGAGCAGATGCTATCCATCCCACATGCCCCTCGCAGTGCTCTGTGACTCCTGTTCCTATTACTTGAGCAAACTCTTCCATAATTCTACTTTACTTTTTCTTCTTAGTAACTTCCTGTTTGTTCTCCTGATAAATACCAGAACTTCAGCTAAAAATGGAGAAGTCGCCTAGATTCTCTTATCTTCTAAACCCCCAGCCTTGGTGTGCTGCGGTTGGGTCCTGGCAGATCCTCCAACGGTCAGAGATGCTGGGCTGGGCTTTGCTGTGCCCTTCTGGCAGCACTTACTGCCCCCCACACAGACACAGCAGCAAAGAGCACTGCTCCACCAGCTTTTGCCATGGGATACATTAATTTACACCTCTGTTTGTCTTCACAGACCAGACATTCCAGGAAGAAGTGCGGGAGGAAGCACAAAGCTTTATTTTCTAATATGGAGTCCATTTGGGACTCTTGTTCTAGATATGCTGACAAGGAATTTTGATTTTCAACAATGTCTGAAGAAATCAGTCACTCAAATGAAGTGGGAAACTTGCCCTTTTTTGAGCAAGTGGTCTTCCCTCATCAATTTGTATAGTACTGAAGATTAAAAATAGCTCTTCAGCTGGGGTACAGCTGCATAATGTTGATTTATGTGGAGCTGCAGTGACTCACTGCAAGCAAGCATCTGTACTGCAAACCACCTAACTTAACACTAACAGCAAGTAAACATTGGCAGGGCATTCAGAGGAGCTACTGCTGCTGTTCCACACTTGTGTGACAAACAATGGGACAGGGATTCGAGGAGATTGAGTTTGCAATTAGCTGTGTGCTAAAAATCCCATCTCCTCCTCCTTGTCAGCACATGAGCAATGTGTCTTCTCAACAGCACTGATCTCTTATTTAATTAGACATTCTCTGTGCCATCTTCTATATTGTTTTTCCTTGTGACTTTTTGCACTCTGTGTTAAGTCCTTTTTTTCAAGGCCATGAAACCATTCTTTCCCTCCACCTCCCCCAATAAATAAACAATAAATAATAACAGTCAGCAATCAGGTCTATTTCCACATGAAAACTATGCAGGAGCCAGCTATTCAATGCTGACATTACAGAACTGGGATGGATGTACTCAGCACCAATATGAGGAACCCTGAAACCAATCAAATTTGAAGTACATTCCCCCATTGCATCTCATTTCCAACTCAGCCCGGTATTCACTGATCCACTAACATCAACAGCAAAAATCTTCAGTGGTTTTTCCTCATGTGGGGCTGAATGTCAAGTTATGACTGATACTTTCATGTTTTTGGTCTAGAGCAGGATGGACTTCACCTCCATCACCACCACTTCTTGGTTTTTGTTAGCAGCTTCTTCCTCTCTGTCTCCTGCCCCACAGCCAGGTTCCCGCAGCTCTGGCTGTTCCCTGGCACCCCTCAGGCCCACGCAGACCTGGCTGGTGAGAAAAGCTGGAACCAAGTGGGGAAATGAAAGCAGCACAGCTTTCGGGTCACACTTAGAGGACAAAGAACTGCAACACACACCAAATAGTCTCCTGGGAGAGTCCTTGCACAACTGCCTCTATAGATTGGCTGACATGGTGGTTTCATGGTTCAAGTATCATATTGAGAGAAAAGCATTGTCCATGCCGTTAAATCACTAGTGAAGTATTTTCCTGCTGTAGCAAAGCTCCCTGTGCTTGCTAATGAATTCTTTGTGTTTAGTATTAAGCTCTCTGTTTTTACAGAAGGTTACACTTGGGTAATTAATCTCATGTTCGTTTCCTGCACATGCATGAGAGCAGCCTTTGTTAGGGAATGATAAGACACTTCTAAGAATAGTGCTACTAAGAGCATCGGCTTTGTAAGACATTACAGGAAAAAGATAGACTCTTAACACCTGCTTTTCACTTTCAAAGTTTTGAAAATGTTCTGCTTACCTACAGGCAAATTCTGACTTGTTTATGCATAGAAAACCTAACTGCTTTCATCAGAGAACAAATATAAATGAACGTATACTTTGTTCTTTAGGCTCTAGTCTTGGAAAGATTAAATTGTTTAATTTCATAAACACTGCAAATATTCCCAGTGGCTTCAGCGGGACTGTTGCAGTTCCCAATCTCACAACCTGAATTAATTTCTTTGTCTGATTGTTTAACCACATATTCCATTGAAATTAAATGATAAGATTTAATAGATGAAGGATTAAGAATCTATCTGTGCGTAAAACCCTGGACCCTCCAGTCAGATCTTACAGAAGTCGGATGCTGAACTCAGGCAAACGTAAACTGGGAGACAAGCCCATGAGAGCAGAGGAGGCTGGGCAGTGTCCCAGAGGTCCCCAGAGCAGCAGGCCAAGCTGGCACTTGAAGCTCGCTGGAAGCTCGGCTCAGACCATGGGCTTTCCCAGCTGCACACAAAGGGTGGTGCTGAACTCGGGGATTTATGTGTGTTGTCAGTTCAGAAGCAGAGCCAACGCCATTCTCCTGTAAGCGGTTGACACTTGACACCTACTGAAGTCAGTTTGAACAGTCATTGTTTTAAAACTCTGTTGTTTTTAAGCAATCACTGTGGTTCAGCCTGAGTTATCTGCAACCCCAGTGCAAGATGCATGAGCTGCCCTGCTGATGAAATTCTACGAAAAATAGGAGAAAAGTAGTTTACAACAGGTGAGAGAAAATTTCCATTTGGTTTGTAGCATCCACTGTGTAACCAGCCATATGAGAAAGGACATTAAGCTTTGCTGTACTTGCACCAGATCTCTTTCTGCTTTATTATGGACAAAGCACTACCTTATCCTCCTAACCAGAAAACAAAGCTTAATCTGCAGAGATCTTGCTAATCTAGCGGTTGATGTTTGGAGAATAATGTAGACTACATTTCCCCTGGTTTTGTAGTGCAAAATCTGAGCAGAGCACACTGCAAGTAGCCTTGTGAGCTCATCAGAGCCCCTCTTGTGACTACTATCTTGACTGTATAATGGGGGCTTTCAAATCCCAGCTTTATTACATTCTGTTTTCTCTACTTTGCTCTTTTTCGAATATTGAGTCATCAAAAATAGCTTCCCTGGCAGAGTTACTAATGATACCAGGTGAATCAGTGGCTCTTACACTGTGCCTGCCATACAGTGCTATTAGTACATTCATTACAAAATACAGCAAAAATGAGATGCCCATAATTTATTTGCAGCTTCTGTGAGACACATCACAGTGGTTATTTTAGAATTGGAAAATGCTAACTGAACTAGGCAAATATTCAGCCACTTCAATGCAGTATTGTGGTCTACAGGAAGAAACTCTGTCTCAGAATAAGTTAAAAATAATCCCAACATCAGAAAATTATAATTTCTGCTAGTTTTCAGCCAAACAAAAAAATATACTACCAAATTATATCCACCATATTCTTCCACAAGACAGTTATGCCTCATATTACTGGGAAAAGCTAACATCAGCACTCCAGAGAAAATGCTGATAAACAGAAGTGAATATGACAAATGATGTAAGCTGTGCATGCAGCTCAGGGTGCCACAGACACGGCCAGTGGCATCCTTCGAGTACGGTGCAGAGCTCTAGGGGAAGTCAGGTTAGAAGGGCATGACTCAACGGGTATTACCGATGCCAAAAGTGTCACAGCAGAACATAACAACATGCCTAATGAAGAACCATCACAAATGAGTATGCAAAATGGCCCATGAGGGGCCTACATTTTTAGTGCTGTCCCAAGCAAATTTTTAAGGGTAATTTATTCCTACTCAGAGTGCTTTCCTCGCTCCCCTGCAATGAGACAGTTTCATACTTTTATTTTTCTTTTTTTAAATTATTTTTTAGCTTAGACAAACAGGCAAGCCAAGCAGATAGAGAATGAAACGAGGGGGCCCCATAGTGCAGTTGCAGATCTCCATGCAGGGCTCACTTCTTCTCCCCAGCCCCCTTCACCTCTCAGCTATCAGGAACCTTACAGCACAGCATCCTCCAGCACCTCTTTATCACAGAGCAAAAAGCTTTCTGAAGCTTGCTCCTATCAACTGCATCTGGCATTGGTAAATAAAACTATTGCATATGTTGTCTTTAGCAAGTGTCACAGAAATTACAGAGCACCTTAACAAAGCCAAGCCTCAGAATTTAAATTATTAGAATTTTGGCTGTTTGGATTTGGGTTTTTTCCCCCTTTCGTTTTAGTGTGGTTTTGTCCGTCCCTGCAAAAGTGACATCTGCAATTCTATTACAACAATTCTGTTAGTTACGGCAACGTTAACTGAAACCGAAATGTGGTTTTTAACCTAAAATATATTGCATAACAGCTGAAGTACTACAATCTTACGAGCCGGGAAAGGTTAATTCCAGAGGTCACAAGAATGTCGGTGGAAACTAAAATACTCCATAAGCGCATAGACTTGGAAGTCTTTTTGTTTTGGTCCAAGGTTAAGCCGAAAGGGGCGAGAGATTTCAAAGGAAGAGCCAGACAGCGACCGCATGCCGAAATCCCTTTAGCGAGAAAAAAAATACCAGAAAAGCCTTTGCACTTACGTATCTCTTGAGTTTCTTCTCGGGGGGTGATTTGATGAGCCATCCAGTGCAAACCACGTCCCCCGAGCTCATCTTCCCCCCGGGCGCGGAGCGGCGGAGCGGGAGCCAGGGTGCGGGCTGCCAGTGCGTGTGTGCTTGGTGTGTGCGGGTGTGCTTGTTATGTGTGTGTGCTTGTTATGTGCGGGTGTGCTTGTTATGTGTGTGTGTGTGTGTGTGCTTGTTATGTGTGTGTGCTTGTTATGTGCGGGTGTGCTTGTTATGTGCGGGTGTGCTTGTTATGTGTGTGTGTGTGTGTGTGTGTGTGTGTGTGTGTGTGTGTGCTTGTTATGTGCGGGTGTGTGTGTGCGGGTGTGTGTCCGTCCGTGCGGATGTGTGCGGATGCGTGTGCTGAGATGTGAGTGTGTGTGTCTGGATGAGTGTGTGCGCGCCGGTCCGCGTGTGCCTGGCTGTGCCGTGTGCGTGCCGTGTCCGCCCGTGTGTGCGCCGGTGTGTGCGGGCGTGTGCCCGCCCGTGCGGGTGCGCGTCTTTGTGTATTGTTCCCAGGCAGTTCGCACCCGCGGCAATCAGCTTCCTTCAGCTGCGTTCTGCTGCGGCTCCAGCCCGCGGAAGAAGTCATGACATTGATCAGTGACATGGCCAGCCCTCCCTCCGCCGCCAGCACAATGCAACACACCGAGCACGTGATGGGCGGCCGGGCTCGCCGGCAGCGGCACCGCGGCTCCGCGCACCGCCCGCCCGGCCAGCCCGGGATACCGGCTGTGCCCGCAGCCCGGGATACCGGCTGTCCCTGCAGCCCGGGGATACCGACTGTCCCTGCAGCCCGGGATACCGACTGTGCCCGCAGCCCGGGGATACCGGCTGTGCCCGCAGCCCGGGATACCGACTGTCCCTGCAGCTCGGGGATACCGACTGTCCCTGCCCGCAGCCCGGGATACCGGCTGTGCCCGCAGCCCGGGATACCGACTGTCCCTGCAGCCCGGGATACCGACTGTCCCTGCAGCCCGGGGATACCGACTGTCCCTGCAGCCCGGGATACCGACTGTCCCTGCAGCCCGGGGATACCGACTGTCCCTGCTGTCCCTGCAGCCTGGGGGTGCCGGCTGTCCCTGCAGCCCGGGGGTGCCAGCTGTCCGTGCTGTCCCTGCCTGCAGCCCGGGGTGCCGGCTGTCCCTGCTGTCCCTGCAGCCCGGGGATACCGGCTGTCCCTGCAGCCCGGGATACCGGCTGTCCCTGCAGCCCGGGGGTGCCGGCTGTCCCTGCTGTCCCTGCAGCCCGGGGTGCCGGCTGTCCCTGCTGTCCCTGCAGCCCGGGGTGCCGGCTGTCCCAGCCGGGAGCGCCGGGGGCAGCGGGGAGCGCGGAGGTCCCTGTGAGTCACCGCGGGGACGAGAAGGGCTCTGGCCGGAGCAAAACCAGCGCCAGTGGGGTCAGTCCCCACTGAAAACTCCGCTACAGCTTCCGACATTTAACAAACTTCGTTATTGGTTTTCCAGTAGCATTTAACTGCCTGTATTAATTTAGTAGGAATTAACTTGATTTTTCTGCTCACATCATCGCAGATTTTTTAGAAACATACTTTTTCAGAAAGTGACTTCAAAGAGACTGCCACTCCACTGTCACAACTTAAAAATATGCCCAGAGAGTGCATAATATTGCTGATATCCTTGTAATTTATGCCTCTTTCCAGGGTGGGAAACTCCTGCCTTTTCAAGGACAGGGCAGTCTGTGCTCATTTTTCAGAAGACTTTTTAAACTGTGACTTATTTAAAGTGGACACAGTGGTTCTTCACTTATTTCGGGAGTCTGTTACTCCTCTGAAGTAACCCCACGTGTCCCTGGCGAGGCACAGCACTAACAGTGCAGCCTGACTCTGCAGGTGTGATCAGCACCGGCAGGCCCATGGGAGAGTTTAATATTTTCACAGAATTTTCCAGGTCTCTGCCAGCACTCTGTGGCAGGGTAGAGATACAGTTTGCAGTTTCACTTCTGGAATCTCACAAACTAGAAATGTGTTTTTCAAGTTTTTAACAAAAATGTGATTACAATATGCATTTATGATATTTAATAAAATATGTACTACAAGTGGCATAACTGTATAAATATAGGCCCTATGGAAACTCATATAAAATATAAATAAATCTGTACAACCTCATAGATTCCTGTTGCTAGTGCTTTACATTTTCACTGGTCTCAAAAGAATCCTATGATGAATAAAAACTGTCATTAATAAACTATAAACATATTTCAAATGTGCTCTGACTTTTCTAGATACATTTTTGTTTGAGAATGGCTTTCATGCAGTCTTGCAGTATTATTTAATTCCCAACCTTCTCTTCTACTACCACCTTCACTCAGCTCCATTTATCCACAGTGGTGCTTTAACAACTTCACATGTTTAATAGCAGGTTTGTGAACAAGGTTTTGCAACACTTCTTCTTGGAGAGATATATCCATCCATGGAACTTATTTAGGGAAGGAAAGTCACACTTTCCTTCCATATGTGACTTGCATGTGTCACCCAGACAGATACAGTAGCCTTAAACTAAAGGCTTTAAAAAGTCCAAATGTCAAAATAAAATGAGTTGGAATATACTTTATGTGTTATCCCTGCACTGTCCTAACAACATCCATTTTTTACTGCATCATGCTTCAGACAGATGGCTTCCCTTGTGCAGCTGCATTACCACTTGCAGCAAGGCAGCAGAGGGAATGGGGAAGGGACAGGACAGGGGAAAAAGGAGCCTGTGCTACCAAATGAATTGAAACATTGAATAGCAGACCACAGCCTTAAGGAGAGCTCTCTCTCTGCCTTTGCAATGGTCAGTGATAACACTGCTTAAATCACCAGCAGTCTCCATCCTTTTCCCTGCACTTCTGCCATCTCCTCCACTGTGCAGACATGGTGTGTGAGGAACTGAATCACAAACCCGACTGTTTGGAAAAGAATGAGTCAAAAAAGAGAGACATTATTTTCCAGCTGTATCAGGACTAGGTTCCTGATCTGATAAATGCTGTGGCTGCAATAGCATGTACCTTATCAAGGGAGGGGGTGATGCAGGGGCAATAAGAAGAAATCAGCAGTTGCTTGAACTGGCACTTGTGCCCAAAACATGCCTGCTGAGTGGTAGCCATGGTGACAGAGAGGGGTGTAGTGATTCTGTTCCCTGCTCGATGTGTCACTCCTCTGTCAGACGGCTCCTGTCCTCTGGAACTGCTGCAATGGCTCAGCTGCCTGTGAAGCACCTGCCCAGCCACTTGCACTCAGCACACTCAGAATAAATAAAATCTGTGCCAGCTTACTTATGGTGCCAGTAGCCTGAGGAGAAATACAGGGAGCCATAATTAAGCAGAGCATGTGGGGGTTAACGTGTTTGTTATGAAAGCTGCTGTGCCTTCTTGGTATTTGTGCTCCAAACATTAAAAGAGCAAACAAAGTTATTTTCTTATACTGACAACTTTCATTGTGCTGATAATGTATCACTAACACATGTTTGACAATAACAGGCTTAAAAATTAATGGTATCTCACTTTTCTCCTGATCCATCCACAAATTTTTCAGCTGCATTTACAAAATTAAATTATTTTCTTAAATCCATCATAATGATAGTGAATAACAGCATCTTTGTTTTAAAAATCTTATATTTTTTTCAACAAAATTAGTTGAAGACAAATGTAGAGGATGAATGAAAAGTTCTCAGTCCTCTCTTCTATTGCTGGACAGGTTTTCCCCTTCCTAAGTACATTATCCCAGAGGCACTACCACTGTCAGGGATCAGCCTGGCCTTGGCCAGTGGCATGTCCATCTTGGAGCCAGCTGGTCTTGGCTCTGTTGGACATGGAGGAAGCATCTGGCAGCGTCTCACAGATGCCACCCCTGCAGCCCCGCTGCTGTCAAAACCTTGCCACACAAACCAACGCCGCTGCCACCAGACTAACCTCCTATGTGCCACCAGCAAAGAGCAACCATGATCAGTTTGACCCTGGATGTATGTGCAATTCCTATCAGCCAAAACCCTAGGAGAATTCTCTGTCTGTCATAGAGGTACTGGTGTACTCCTTTCATTTCCTAACTTAGGCTACTTATGTTTCAGAGAAAAACAACACTTGACTACTAATAATAAAGCAGAAGAGAACAAATGGCTACTTGCACTGATGGGAAACTCCTTCATGACTTGACAGACCATTGATAGAAGTTAAATCTGCTATTTAAGCTTATCCTTTTCCATGTTGCACAGTAACTGGTGGTGTTGTTATTAATATTGAGAGTAGTGAAAGTTCTTATTTCCTTGTGCACAAATGGATAATCAGGATGGAGAGGATGGAAAAAATCAGAGGGATTTATTAAACTCACAAATTTATAGGTATAAAAGGAGAAAGAGATACCACAGTCATCTCAACTGACATTTCCACAAGCAGATAGTTTTCTGAGAATCTGGCCTCACATTTAATTTACAAAACCACACAGGCATTGTGAAGGTTGAGGTGTATGCAAGAGACAGCCATAGCCCTGGGAGAACAGCCTTTTTCTCTCATCTAGCAACTGATCCCTGTTTACATATGGAACTCGCACCACACTTACTCAGCAGAATGCTAACATGCCTCTGCAGCATTCCCTCAGCAAACAGAAAAGCCCAGCTCTACAAAAAGACATGACACAGTATATATGTTCCAGCTGTTCCTGACAGTTACCACCCTGCTCTCCCCTGCAGACAAGTATTTCACTCTCTCTCTCCATTCACAAGGACAAATTTAGCAAAGTCATGGGATAATTCAGCCCCTGCTCTTCCTTTCAACAGCCTGTCCTCACCATACAAATCAGATCTAATGGAGGAATGCACTCAGATCCTCAAAGAGACATGACTTGTTGCTGTTGTTTAAACAACTAACTGTGAGAATTGGAGCCTGATCACAGACCACGGGTGATGCTGACCCATCTGCACTGTGCTGTTTGATTGATGATTATATTCTGCCTGGTTCGTGCTCTGTCACCCCAGGACCTTGGTGGCAGTGACACCCCATGGGCAGACACCTGATTTCAGAGCAGGAGCCATTGTGAAAATAAAAAAAGAAAACAGATGAACGTTGCTGTGGTTTTGCTCCAGGAAGCGTTGAACTATGTAAGCTGCATGTGAGTACGGCCTTTATTGTTGTGGACAGGGCAGAATCTAATTTTACCAAGAGCTCTCATGACACATAGGGAGAACCCTGTCAATCCCTTTCAGAAAACAGACCAACGCCCTCTGGCACTAACCTCCTCTGCAAAGCAGCAGCAGACATCTAGCATTTCATAGGAAAGTAACTGGTGGAAGACCAGAGTTCTGCTGAATAGTGCATTTATTTGCAAATGTAAAACTGTCTTTTTCTGAAGTGGGAGTGGCTACAAACAGGTTCACTTTGGTTCAAACCACTGCCCTGGCTCTTTTCCCAGATGAGAGGTTTCACTCTTCTCTGTCATCCACAAAAGCATGCATTAAAAATTGTGCATTTGCTAATTTTCAGCGTCTTTTTGCAGACTAGTAAACAGTTTTATGATGTCTACACAGGTGATGAAGTAAGTCATGACTGTTCCTTTCTAGAAGTGAATCAGTAGCAAACATTTTGTGAGGCTTTCCTCATGGGGTAATGATATTACTGGCCCTTCAATGTCAGCAAATAATCCTTGCAGTTTAGGGAGAAGATAAAAAGGTTTTTTTAAAGATCCAAAATTTATATCATAATTGTCCTAATTACTTTTATGAGTTAAGAAAAATCTACTTCATTTTTCATACAGAACAATGATCAGTACTCAGCTTACACGTGAGGTCTACTTTATATGGCAATTTGAAGTTTACCTTCTTTACTTTATTAAAGGAATCCAAAATAATCCATTTGACATCTAGATTATGTTATGCCTCTTCCAGATCAGAAATAACAAGTTATTATTTCAATTTTAATACCTTGAAAGTGAGGATTTGCTGAAACCAGTTTACTCTAGACTATCTGGAGCAGCCTGAAGTTTGGATGTGAAGCTTAAAGAAGGGTATCAGGCAGACCTGAAGGAACAGATGGAAAAAGAAGTCTGTAGTTTTATGTTTAGATGAAAAAATATCTATCTAGTTATTTTCAGACTCATAAATGTGGAAGACTTACCATGAAGTGCAGGATGGGTCTCATCTTCCCCCAAGTAATCCTGCTGAGACCAGAGAACACTCTGGAGAGATGAGAAAACGAACTCAGGAAAATTAATGGAGGACACTGCCTGCCTCTGTTTTCTAGATTGCCTCAAAATGCCTAAGAATAAACAGGAACCCCATTTGTTACTTGGGAGAAATTTTCATGCTGATGGCAGAACCTTGCCCGTCTAGGCAATTAACTACGTTTAATTATTATTGAATAGAGCAAAATACAGCAAATAGAGCATAAAGCAATACACCAAAACACAGCAAACAGACCAGATTTCTAAACTCCGTGTGTAAAAGGTTGCTCTGTGTGAAGAATGTAAATGCAGGAAAGGAGTGATTGTTTTGATGGCAGCTGTATATTTGAGGCTGTTGCAAAAAAGGAAGAATCAGAACAGGATGAGGAAGAAAGAAGGCCCAGGCAGTCAGGGAAGCAAAATAACAGAAAAAAAAAAAAAAAAAAAGGACAGCAAGGGGAAAAGCAGACACACATCCTATGTGGACTAGCATAAACTACTTTTGTCTAACAGACTCCTCAGCAGAAATGGATAGCACTCTGGAAAATATAATACCTTCAGTCTAGTTTTTCACAGTGTGGAGATGTTTACAAGTAAAAAAAAGATATAAATGACAACATTACAAATATTTTCACAGCAGAGTAAAGCCTGTGGTAACAGAAGTGATGGCTTTTGGTTTATGGAATGAATCTGCCATGTTTGCAAGGCTGAGGCAGGCAGTACTTTGCAGCATCCTTTTGTACATTTCCTGTATTTAAAGGAAATCCTGGTGCACACTAAAACCTTTAAACAAGAACTGTTGTGTTTACAAATAATCTGTGATCGGTGTGAAATCCAACCCACAGGGTTTTGGTTAAGAGAGAGATAATTTGTTTTGGGAAAGGAAGTAAGAGAATTCTTTGTGAAGAAAGAATCTCAATCATCATTTAAGAGAGTTAAAGGCTGTTCTACACCAGCCTGCTCACTGGATTCTCACAGATATTCCAAATTTTATAATAGTTGTTATAAAGAGCAGCTTGTTTATAGGTTTTCAATATTGCAAAATGACTGCAGAGTCAGGGGAGAAAAAGACACCATTGCAGGGAGTAGCAAATTATGCTTGAGCTTTATTTCAGTTAGAGGAAACTTTTGACAGCTTTTGCTTTGATCTAAAATCTTTTAAAAAGTGTTCTTTTGGTCAGGGACTGTCTTCTGGAGACAATGCTCAGATTTTGGCAAAGTAGTAACTTATTACAACAGGAAATATTTTATGACCTCCAAAGGAATCACCAATCATTGTTATATCTGGATGACATCATTGTTGGTAGGTGGGCAAAATCTGACACTCAGGACAGAATAACAGCTGTAAAACTGTGTTTATTAAAGCCTTGTTATGGTAGCTTAAATTGATACAAATTAGTGTGGCTGCAATCCCACCCTTCCTTTTGCCTTAGATCTGTTTTGCTGCTGTATTGGCCCAGGCCCTTGTGTGCATGGGCAGTTGAGTTGTTTGTCTGTGCTGATGACTCTCTTTATTAGGATCAATTTTATTTTTTAGAATCTTGAACTAACCCATTGCCCACCTGCAGAAACACCAGTAACAGTGCAAGGGGTCAGGAACACAAACTGTGAGAGTTCCTTGCTGTCCCACTGTGAAAATGAACACACAGCCATAAAGAAAAAAACAAAAAAACACCAAACCAAAATCCAAAAACAAACAAACAAACAAACAAAAAACCCTGCATGGCTGGGAAATACAGGGATATTAGAAGATTTTCCAGTACCACAATAAAGCTCTGGCTACTAAAGCCTGGATTAAAAATGTAATATTGTGATAAAGTTGTAAAAACAAAGAGTATTTGTACAGCTATCAACTCTTTGAACCAGATACAAAGGACACATTAGCTATTTTGTTATAGTTCCCAATGGTGAATGTGGTCTTGCATTTGGAAACCCTATTGGCAATGCCTGAGACTCTCTGTTGGGTGAAATGAAGACTTGATACAGAAAACTGATGTGTTGATATGAAGCCTGAACCACAAAAAAAACCCCAACAAACAAGAGGAAAAAAAAAATGGAAAAAAGAAGCAAGCAAAAAAACCCTCATAAACCCCCCAAGCAACAACAACAAAAAAAAGCAAACCCTTTTCTATAAGAATACTCAATGTCAAGTCTATTAGGGCACATGTCACTGATGCAGAATCAGGAAGCATTTGTTTGCAGCCATGAACTGGGCTGTTCTCATCTGCTCAGCTGTTGCAAAGTCCTGCAGCCATGGACATCCCTGGAAATGGCATCTTCAGCTAAACCTGGCTTACAAATGAGTGGCACATAAACCAAGAGCACGCTTTTGAAGTACCTTCTTTATTGTAAGCTCTAGAGGAGGACTCCTAGGCTTCCTTCTAATCCTGTGAACAAGAAAATAATATGGAACCCTGAAGTCTGTAAACTTGGAAGGGAACCTGTGAAATAAAGAACTGAATGAAACAGGGCTGCACAGGTAAGTGCAAGAATGCATAGAACTGTGGTACTGGACATAGCCAAGGCTACTTGTAGAGAAATAACCTGTTACTAAAGCAGTATTAAAATAGCAACACTACATATATGCATTGTAAGCAAGATGGTAACACTGCTGCAGTCACAGTAATGTGGTTTCTGTGGTTGATCACACCTGGAAGCTGATGTAGGCCTGGAGACAAAGGTGGTAACTATTCAAGTCAGCTTGCAAATACCCCAGAGATACCTGTGTTACTTCCAATCCTGCTGGTTTCTGAATTATAAAGCTGTTTATTGCTTACAGTTAACATGTATTGCACAGCTGTGGTTTTTCATTGCTGGTATGATTAAGCTAGAAATGATCAGTGTCCTAGAAGTGGATTTTGGACTCTGGCATTCAATGGAGAGCCTCCTGAATGTGCATGTGGGAGTGAACAGATCCCAGAGTAACAGGATATTACCTTCCCAAGGCCCTTCTTAACAAAACCCTTTTGCCGTTCTAAGAGAAAGTGCTATATGTACGTGATACAGTTACGGAGTTAATTAAACAACAGCAAGTAAAAGATGGTTTACAAAGTAATTTTTATTATTTTTTCCCTATTCTTGATAAAATCAGTTTTAAGACTGAGCAGCATTCAGATCAAACAGTCCTCAGGCTGCCGGATCCCCCAGTCAGGATTCCCGCAGACCAGTGCAGGTCGGTGTTGCCACCTGGTGGCACCAGACAGCGGCACGGCCACCTGGAGATGGCATTTTCAAGTCAGCTAAGACACGCATCACAGCTGACATCTAAGACACATTTTATTATTTAAGCTGTTGTTTTCCATAAATGCAGGTTTTACTGTTGACAGCAGATCCCCATACCCACGGTGCATTCTCATGGTTCAATTTCATCAACACTGAGTTGGTTGGTGTGGCAGCTGGGAGGCAAACCCCACCTGCTTTCTAAAGGGCTCAGGAGGTCTTTGAAGGCTCCTCTTTTTTCAGCAGGTGCCTACATAATCCTCTCACTTCATTTACAGTTAGCAGCCATAGCCACTGCTCTTCAGCTGTGGTCTGAGTTACAAACCTGTTGCTGCTGGTGGCCTTGCATGGATTTGGCAGATTCTTGGTGTGTTGAGTTTACTTGTTCGTGTGAATTTAGCAGCCTGCTTACAGGTCCAGTGCTTATCAACTCACAGAAAGGGGCTTGTATAGCAACTTGGCCAAGAAAGTAATTCTGCAGAATATTAAGATTTATTAAAGAAGTTACCCAAACCCAGTTATATCTGTGCTAGACAAATGAAGATTGCTACAATTAGTCTCCTGTTTGGAAAAGGTTGAGTAATCACTGTCCAAAATTTTAAAATCTTATGGAATTACCTGGCTAGTATATAAAAATGTCACTGGATCCATATCTCATCAGTTCTTTACATATTTCAGCAGTGTTTAAAACATACAAGTGGTTAACAGTGAGCCTGCAATTTTTCTTTTTAAATCTGACAAGAAAACGTAATTCTCATAATGCAGTTTAAGTGGCATCTTTCTAAGTGGGGCAGAGGAGGTCTGCTAAATTGGTGTGTAGGAGACCACACATTCAGTCCTGGTGATTATAACTGGCAGACTTTAAAACATGGAGTAATAAACCTCAGAAAACAAGGGCTAATAGCTAAATCTACAATGTTAACAGGAAACTAGTCCCTTGCCTCCCAACACATGAAAAAAAAAAAAAAACCAGACCATTTGGATATATTCAGTAGAATTTTTCAAATATGACTACAAAATCTAGTATACAAACTAAGCACTTCCTACTTTTCAAAAATAATTAGATTATCATATGATAATACTGTTGTGTGACTGATTTTTTCAGCCACTGCTGTAGATTCACAAGGATCCATAGCACAATTTAAGAGAAGCAGCTAAGAGCATCTCTGCAAAGTGTCAAACGCAAATGTGAAGCACACAAGCAAAAAATAGCCAAAGGAGATCTTTCATCAAAGCAGCAGCTCGATTGTTTTGTACAGCATGCAATGTTCCTGTGAATTTCAAGGAAAAAACAAGCTGTGACAAACACTTGAGAGTGTTTTGCATAAACAGAAGCTTCAAGCATTTGAAAGTGGAGAAGGAAAGTCAGATATTAAAAATGGTTAGTGTGCTATTTGCTCTAAAGGTTAAGAGCAACTACAGTAATTTCACGACCATAAGGCGCACCGGACTATAAGGCGCACCCCCCGGGAGCCGGCACATTTTGCAACTTTGTAGATCAGATAAGGCGCACCGGTCTATAAGGCGCACCGGGTTTTTTTTTTGCAGCGAGGCTCCGCCCCCAGCTCCTCCCGCACGCTTGCTGGCCGAGGCCCCGCCTCAATCCGGCAGCCATTGGCTCCCGGGCCTGCCTGTACCCAGCAGGGCCGGGCTATGCCCACCGCCGCTCCGTGCAGCATCCCCAGGGCCCCGCTGTTCCGGGAGTTCCCTGGCGCTCCGGGTGACCCAATGCCGGCAGGCTTGCCCCGTGCCGCCGCTGCCCCGATTCCAGCTGCTTGCCCCCTCCCCGCGTGGCAGCCGCTCCGATTCTGGCGGTTTTCCCCCTCTCCGCATGGCGGCCGCCGTGCTTCTGGGGGTTTTCGCCACCCCCGCGCGGCGGCCGCCGTGATTCCGGGGGCTTTCGCCCCCCCCGCGCAGCGGCCGCCGTGCTTCTGGGGGTTTTCGCCCCACCCGCGCGGCGACCGCCGTGATTCCGGGGGCTTTCACCCCCCCCCGCGCGGCGGCCGCCGTGTTTCCGGGGGCTTTCGCCCCCCCCGCGCAGCGGCCGCCGTGATTCCGGGGGCTTTCGCCCCCCCCGCGCGGCGGCCGCCGTGATTCCGGGGGCTTTCGCCCCCCCCGCGCGGCGGCCGCCGTGATTCCGGGGGCTTTCGCCCCCCCCGCGCGGCGGCCGCCGTGATTCCGGGGGCTTTCGCCCCCCCCGCGCGGCGGCCGCCGTGATTCCGGGGGCTTTCGCCCCCCCCGCGCGGCGACCGCCGTGATTCCGGGGGCTTTCGCCCCCCCCGCGCGGCGACCGCCGTGTTTCCGGGGGCTTTCGCCCCGCCCGCGCAGCAGCCGATCCGATCCCTGCGGCTTTCGCCCCCCCCGCGCAGCAGCCGATCCGATTCCTGCGGCTTTAACACCCCCCGCAAGGGAGCCGTCCCAATGTCGGCGGGCCGGCCCCGCGCGGGGGTGGCCCCGAAGCCGGCGGGTCCGCCCCGCGCGGGGGCGGCCCCGAAGCCGGCGGGGAGGCCCCGATACCGGCGGGTCCGCCCCGCGCGGGGGCGGCCCCGAAGCCGGCGGGGAGGCCCCGATACCGGCGGGTCCGCCCCGCGCGGGGGCGGCCCCGATGCCGGCGGGGGCGGCCCCGATACCGGCGGGTCCGCCCCGCGCGGGGGCGGCCCCGATGCCGGCGGGGGCGGCCCCGATACCGGCGGGTCCGCCCCGCGCGGGGGCGGCCCCGAAGCCGGCGGGGAGGCCCCGATACCGGCGGGTCCGCCCCGCGCGGGGGCGGCCCCGAAGCCGGCGGGGAGGCCCCGATACCGGCGGGTCCGCCCCGCGCGGGGGCGGCCCCGAAGCCGGCGGGGAGGCCCCGATACCGGCGGGTCCGCCCCGCGCGGGGGCGGCCCCGATGCCGGCGGGGGCGGCCCCGATACCGGCGGGTCCGCCCCGCGCGGGGGCGGCCCCGATGCCGGCGGGGGCGGCCCCGATACCGGCGGGTCCGCCCCGCGCGGGGGCGGCCCCGAAGCCGGCGGGGAGGCCCCGATACCGGCGGGTCCGCCCCGCGCGGGGGCGGCCCCGAAGCCGGCGGGGAGGCCCCGATACCGGCGGGTCCGCCCCGCGCGGGGGCGGCCCCGAAGCCGGCGGGGAGGCCCCGATACCGGCGGGTCCGCCCCGCGCGGGGGCGGCCCCGAAGCCGGCGGGGAGGCCCCGATACCGGCGGGTCCGCCCCGCGCGGGGGCGGCCCCGATGCCGGCGGGGGCGGCCCCGATACCGGCGGGTCCGCCCCGCGCGGGGGCGGCCCCGATGCCGGCGGGGGCGGCCCCGATACCGGCGGGTCCGCCCCGCGCGGGGGCGGCCCCGATGCCGGCGGGGGCGGCCCCGATACCGGCGGGTCCGCCCCGCGCGGGGGCGGCCCCGAAGCCGGCGGGGAGGCCCCGATACCGGCGGGTCCGCCCCGCGCGGGGGGCGGCCCCGAAGCCGGCGGGGAGGCCCCGATACCGGCGGGTCCGCCCCGCGCGGGGGCGGCCCCGAAGCCGGCGGGTCCGCCCCGCGCGGGGGCGGCCCCGATGCCGGCGGGCTCTCACTTCCGGGGTGGCAAATGTTGCAACTTTGTAGATCAGATAAGGCGCACCGGACTATAAGGCGCACTTCCGGTTTTGGGGGGAGATTTTAGTCAAAAGGGTGCGCCTTATAGTCGTGAAATTACTGTACGTCATGGACTGGAATTTTCCCACCTTAGAGACTTTTCATAGCTAATGGTAAAGTTCATTTTCTACAGAGTGCTGCTTGGAAAAGCTATTTGGAGTGCTCTTTCAAAACCAGCCACATCACTTTTCTCGAGTGCTCTATGAAAAATGTACTTCCCAAAGCTTTTAAAAATAAATCATGTGGAAGGGCTACTGCAGACAATTGTGGGCACAAACACAGTTCAGACACATGTTACTGGCACTTCATTGGAACCAATGTATAGATGGAAAAGAGGTCTCAGAAGTTTTTCTAAATGCAGTGTATGAGATCTGCAATAACCCATTTGCTCAGCTTAGTTGTTGAGTTATGCAGAAATATTTTGATAATAGCTACTGAGCTTTTTACTGGAGTGAAGTAGTGTTTTTTGCTCATTCTGCCCACTGGGCTAATGTTTCATTGCTGCTACTGGACAAAATGCTCATGATGCTGCCTCTGTAAGCAACCACCAGATAACATAGCTAATTTGGAGGTATGTTTTTTAAGTCTACCAGCTCAAGGATTCTTTTGGGATTTTTTAGCAGTATGAGCAAAGTTACAGTTCAGCAGCTGAAAATCTGAATGTCTTGCAGGGACAGTCTGAAATATGTACATTGCCAGTAACTAAACTGAGTGGCTTCATTATTGCAATTTTCAAATGAAATCTGTCTCAGTTGGAAAGACAGGTGTCTGCTAGGGAAGGCAGAAACCTCCCCTGGATTGGAGAATGTAAACCCCCTCCCTCTGATTATGATGATTTTGAAATTAAGGGGCTCTCAGGCCCTTATAAAGATAGGAATAGAAGTTCTTTACTAGTATGTATAACAAGGCAAACAAAACAGCAGCTATGGAATTAACACCAAACAGAACCACAAACCCAGTGACGCTCCTCTGGGCCGCAGGCGCTTTCCCCGTTGGTGCAGTTCCGCTCACAGCCAGCAGGGGCGCTGGTGGCTCCCGCGGGGCAGGGCGGGTGCGATGATTCCCCCGCGGCTGCAGGGGGCGCTGTGGCGCGAGCTCGGGGAGCACGCGGTGATGGCGGCACGGCCCAGACGGGAAGGGATGGAAAAGAGAGGCTTTGCTGCAGGAACCCCGGGGCAGTGTCGGTCCCACTGCTCCAGCAGGACGCTCGCAAACAGCACACTGAAATGGCAGGGCCTCCTAGCAGGGCCGGGGTGCGGGGCCCAGCAGCAGCAGAAGAGGCAGCTCCCGGCTGGGTTATGGCAGTGGTAGCGGCGACCTCCTCCTCTGGAGGCAAGAGCGAGCGAGAGAGCAACTGCCCCCCTCTCCTTTTACCTGCTTCCAGTCTGGGGTGTCTCTGTCCTTCCAAGTGAAACTCCCAAAAATTAGAGGAGCTCCCCTCCCCTATCTCAATGACCCAGCCATCAATATTTCTTAGCAAGTCAGTGGGAAGAATTCCACAGGTAACAAGGAAAAGAAAACGCAAGCTCCAACATACGCCTGCTCTGGGGAAGATCTTGTATGCTTTCAGTTGTTAAATGGAACTCATGAATATGGGAAAGCAACTTCTTACATGGGGAGATAGGATAAGGGGAAACCGTTTTAAACTGAGAGATTTGAATTGATTATTAATAATAAATGTTTTAATGTGAGGGTGTTGAGGCAGTGGCATAGGTTTCGCAGAGCTGTGGCTGCCCCTGGATCCCGGGAAGTGCTCAAGGCCAGTCTGGATAGAGCTCGGAGCAACCTGGGATAGTGTGAAGTGTCTCTGCACATGGCAGAGGGGTGGAACAAGATGATCTTTGAAGTCCATTCGACCCCAAGCCAGTCTATGGCATTATGCAGTCGTCCTGGCCCCTCTCTGTCTTGAGACCTGTGGTGTCACTCGGGAGGAGGGGAGCGGCAGAGCCACCCGGCCCCACTGTGCCGGACCGAGCCGGGGCCCGCTCGCCCAGCCCTCCCCGCCCGCCTCAGGCGGCGCGAGCCCGGCCCGCGGAGGTATCGCGAGATCCGCGCGGCGCGGGCCGGGCCGAGGGGCGGGGCCGCCCGGCGCGAGGGGCGGTGGGACCGCCCCCGCCCCCCGTGACTCCGGCACCCGCCGAGCTCAACATGGACCCGGGCCCCGGCCCCGCCGAGGAGCCCTGCGCCTCCACATCCTCCGCCACGGCCGCTGCGCAGAAGCCCGGCGCTGAGGAGGTACCGCTCCGCTCCGGGGGGCCCCAGCGGGTGGTGCCATCTGACCCAGTCGCCCCCTCCTGCAGCCGCTGCTCGGCCCTAGCCGCCTCGGCCCTGAGGCCGTCCGGGCTCCTCCGCCGCCCCGAGGGCCCTGCGGGCCGGCCTCCCCCGGGCCCACCCCGGCCCCGAGCCTGCCCTTCGGCATCGCCCAGGCAGCGGCCGCCGTCCGCGCGGCCCTGCGATGCCCCCGGCCCGGCCCAGCTGGGGCCGTGGAGCCGTGCGGACCCTGCCAGCCCCAGCTCCTGCAGGGCCCGTCTCCTGCAGCTCCCCGCCCTGTTCTTTCCTTCCCCGTGCCCCGGGGAAAGGTGTCCCGGAGTCGGGAGCTCCGGGGGCTCGGGGTGTCGCGGGGGCGGCCTGGAGAGTTCTGCACTGACAGGGGTCAGGGCCTGCCCCTGCCCGGCTCGGATTGTGCGGTGATGCACAATGCACCCCCGAGAGAACACGTACGGCTGCCAGCCGCCTCTCCTGCTTTTTGGGAGGAGGACAGAAGGCATGTAGAAAGTGACGTATTCAGGTAGCCTTGGAAACAGAACAAGATTTAACCCGAAGAATTAATCTTGGAAAAAACTTAGTAAGAATGAGAACCGTGCATCATATGTTTATGATACTGGAGAAGATTGCAGAACTGCTGATAACAGTGCATTCAGATTTTTTATCCCAGTTACTGACAGTCCATTTTGCTTATAAAGAATGCTTGAAGCTTTATTATGTGTACACTTATGGGACACAGTGCAGTGTAATCCTCAACTTTACTTGGTTGCTCAAAGGAAAATGTTTAAAGGCTATTTCTCTGTTGGATACAGCTCACTGCAAAATTTTGTGCATGTCGACTGTACAGTTACAGCATCTGCATAATAGTGGCAGTCATGCAACCTTGTGCTCTGCTCCCCTCTCAGTGTTTTACTTTATAAATAGTCTTTGTTTTACTACCAAAACTGTGTTAGTGACTATTTGGAAAAGTGTTTCCACCTTGTGGAAATATGTGAGTTAAACACAGAAGGAATCCTAATTATTCTTAGTGCATCTGTTCAGAGTTTTCAGTAGCACAAGTTGGTAGACTAAAGTCAACTAAAGCAGCAGCAGTTCTTGTTCCCAGTTGTTTATTTAGGTCTTCATGGGGCCTCCTCGCTTTGGGACTGTTGAACTGTCTGCACAGAAATCTGTCAGCCTGAATCTGTTTAGGGTAGTTATTAGAGATTTTAAGGGGAATATTATTTTGTGTCCTTTGAATACTCAGGATCTTTTGAAAGTGCTGCCTGGATGTTGTAAGATGTTTAAATGACACCATTTTTCAGGTGATTGTTTAATTTATAATGGAAATAGTTTCTAGAGTAGAGACAAATTGTTGCTGGTGAGTTTACCGAGTTAAAAATGAAAGTGCTTTTGTGGTGGTGAATTACGTTGAGACTTCTGCTGTCCTGATTACCTGACAAGTCAGCCCTCTAAGCGATGAAGATGCATTGTGTAAAGTTTCTAGGGAAAAACTCTCAGACTTGCTGAAGTATTTTATGTTTTTGTGTTGTATGAAGCTGCATGGTCCAGTTGTTAGGGGGAAGCATTCTTATATCAAAATGTAGTAATTGTCAGAGCATTATGCAGAAGCAGCTCTGGGTATGATGCCTGTCTCTGCCTGCCTGGCTCCACTAGGACAGAGCAGTACTTTGGCAAACCTGCAGCATATTCTCCCCGTTGGGAGTTGTGAGGAAGAGGAGGGGCACAGGGATGCATATCTTATCTCATTCACTGGCTTTTGATAATCTCCTGTTTGTTATTTCTGATACTATTAAGCCATGAATATTCAACAGAAACATTGCAATAAGAAGGGGGGGAGGGGTAGGAACAGTGTGTTTTGAAGGGTAAGGTGTAAAATGTCATTTTATTGTGCTGTGGCTGCAATAATATGTCAACTCATTTACTCTTGTAACTCAGAGTGTCTTATTCGGAAATACTTATTTCAGAATAAATTTGGTTTGTATGCCACCATAAGTTTTATCCTTCTGGGAAAATCTGAGTGACAGCAGAACTAGCATTGCAGCTCTTTACCTTGGGGTTTAGAAAGATGATATTGCATTGCAATTTACTTGGAAAACTTTCAGTTTTAAGGGATTCTCATAATGTTGAGTTGCTCTGCTTGAAGAAACATCATACTTACCTGAGATAGACAGCTTTTTCCCAGTAACACATTTATCTATCTAATTTATTTCTTGGGCAAGTGAGGAAGATGCCTGAAATGGCCTACTGTCAATCTGTTTTCATTTAAGGAATAATTTGACACTTCAGTTGAAGGAATGGACCTGATATTGGCAATGTCAGTCTCTTTTTATACACATCTGTATTACCTGCTCTTTGGCATGTTGCAGTAACTTTGCTTTCTGAGATGAGCTGATTTTCCTGTATGATTGAAAAACATTTAAGTGAACAGAATATTTCTAATGCTACCTATTTGCAACATTTGGCCTTGCAAAGGTGAGCTGGAGCATTTGTAAAATTGTTAAGCTGTCAAGCAGTTTCATTATACGCTTAGTACTGTTTACCTCTGCAGAGAATTATGGCTTTGGGCCAAACTTGAAACAGTAATCTCTGACTTCAGAAAATATTCCTCCCATTTTTATGACTGTGCTTAAAGAAGAAGCTGGCATTTCATCTGTATTTATCAGTAACAGTTCTGAAATTTAAATGTAGTGTTGCTTGACAGATTATTTCATATTTGGTACCATTTGGACCTGGTTTTGCCATTGGACCCTGAATAGTTTAGTGTAATTATTATTTTAATTTAATGTATTTAATAGTAGTCTGATACTAAAAGCACTTACAGAAGATTAATGCTTTGCACTGTTACATTTTATGCAGACATGCACTCTGGCAGCTACTTTCAGTTTATTCAGAGCTCTTAAAAGCATTTTTATAATATAATGCATTTCAAAATAGATTTATTTTTATTGGTATATTTCAAAGACCAATTAGGAAAATTCTCCTAAATTAGGGAGGGAAAAATAACAATATAATTGTGCTTTGAGCTTCACAACTGAAGGCAGATATCAATCTCATAAACTACAAAAGTCAGCCATTTTAGTTACAATTCCTTAGATTTCTTTCATATATAGTAAATGAGGTGGTTCTTCAGCTGTCTGAGAGTTACCATGGAGTTGTTGAGGCATGGATTGAATTGGTTCGTTGTGTGTCTTCCTAGGTTAATGGTTAAGTGTAGTTAAACTGTGTTTCCAATTGACTTGTGACTATTCTTCTAGAAGCAGAAACACACAAAACCCAACCAAAATGCAAGTGCCAGGAGCTTACAGTTAGGAATTTGACATTTAGAAACCAAAAAATTTAAAATTTTAAAAATATTTTTTCAAGATATTAAACTTAATTTTGCACTTACAGTGAGATCTCTGTGAAAGATTAAACTTTGTGCTCTTTCAGTTATTTCTTTCAATTTGGATCCTACTTGTGGAGATAAATATGAGGATCTTTAGTTTCATGTGGACATGAGGTTTTGCTTTGGGTGAAATGCTATGATTAATGCACTCATTTCATTTTCAAATAATTATTTTTGAAAAGTAGCATGCTTGTCTTGCTGTTTGTAGGTTTGTTCGGTTTGATACATTTTGCTAAAAAAGTAAATAAACTGGTATTTATAAAATGTTTAACTTTTGAATTCCAGAAAAATGATCCCCCATTTCAACTCAAACTTCCTCCAAAGGCAGCTAGACCTGACAAAGAAGTTGACCCAGAATATGAAGAGAAGATGGTAAGTGCTTTCATGACAAAGCATACTGCAGCTTTTTATGACACTTGGTTGTTGGAACAGGATCAGCACAGTTACAAGGAGTTAGTGCAGCCTGGATGTGTCAGAAAAGAAAAACAAATCCAGATTCATTTGGATGTCTAGGCCCATGTTGTGTTTCTCACAGTGACTAACAGGTCAGGTCGTGACACTATCCCATCCAAGTATTTTCATCTGCATGATTTTTGGAGTTGTGGCCTGTGTTTTTTATGCTCAGTAGTTGTCAGTGGATTTTTGGGTTTGTGGTTTCTTTTTTTGTTATCCCCGCCCATCTGGGGTGAGGAGTTACTATTCAATGACATTTTATATTTAGAACTCTCCCCATTTTGTTTTGAGTCTGTCTCTGCCAGTTTATTTGATGACTCCTTGAGTCATGTCAGAGGCACCCTTAAGCAACTTCTTACTTAACTGGAATACTGAAGCTGCCAGTTTCTCTGATATAAAAACATATTTTAAAAAATATTTAAATGCTCTATAATGTGTGTGCCATAACAATGCAAAAGAGGATCATGACCCCAGTGTTGGGAGCTTGTAGTGCTGGAGAGGAGATGTAACTTCTGTGTTACGAAAAGGCAAAAACCAAGAGGACATTACAAGACTCCTTGAATGACATTTGTAGGAAGTTCTTGGTTTAAAGTGGTACCTCTATCCTGTATTGTTTTTAAAAGCTTTAAAGTTAACTGTATGCCTGATAATTGCAATAGAGTCTGAAAGGACTGGATATCACAGAAGTCAGGGAAGAATATAACTGTTAGACATAGAAAAATTGATACCTATGTGTATGAATATCTGATTTTTAGCTAAAGAGAAGAGCCACAGTGAATCTGTCCTTCAAGAATGAATTGAGTAAAAGGCTAAACTTGTTTTACAGTAGTGCATGACTTTACAGCTTTCCTAAATTACAGTGTTAGTTCAGTTGTCCTAAGAGACAAAGGGATTAGATATCAAAAAATCTACCTTTTATCAATTGTGCAGTTGTGAGCTAGACCTTTATGGTTTTATCAAAACATACTGCTTGTACTAAGCCAATAATATTGCAGGTAGAAAATTGTATTGTGTCATTCAATATAGGTGCTTTCCAAGAATGATTATTTTGCCAAAATCAATGGTGTGTTTTGTTGACTATGAATCCTCTGAACGGGTTTTATACCGATGATCAGAAACATCAATGTCTCTACTTCCCCTTTCTAGAATTTCCGTTTCATAAAGGTTTTACTTGATATTTACATTTTATTTGGTTTTCAAGTTGTTTACAGAAATGGTCCAATAATAATGCAAGGGAGTGGAAAAAGTGATAGTTTTTTTTCCCCCGGGAGATCTTAGTAAAGATGTTCCTTTGTGGGATGCTGTTAAAGAAACGCAGTGCCCTCGTGTGGCGAGATCGTGCATTGCACGTCAGGATCGTTGTTGCTGCCCTGCTCTTTGGTCGGCGGCTGTGCTGTTGAGGGAGGCTTTCTTGGTGTAAGTGACCTGCAGAAAGGCTTTCTGTGGGTCGAGTATTTCTTGGAAAGGTTACAGTGCAGAACTGTAGTTTCACTTCTGTCGTTTATATCATGATATGTAAATGAGATCAGATGGAAATTGCCTTATATGGTACAGTGTTACATGATGCTTAGATTTCTCATAGAGAGACTGATAACAATTGTATTCTCTCAGAATTTGGATTTTATAATATTTTTTCTTAAAAATGTTGTAACATATTTTCTAAATATAAGGAAGACTCTGTTTTGCTGTGTGACATAGTGAAGTGCATATGCCCCATTGAGATGGCAGAGCAGAAATGCTTGAAATTTTAAATCTGACAGGAAAATTCACAAACTTGAATGAAAGCAGAAATAATACAGAACTATTGCTTCAGAAATAGTTCTAAAAGCAGAGCTACTGTATTGTTGCCTTTGATCAAATCCTGATAGCCTTGAAGCTGATAAAAGTTCTGCCACTAACGAGCAAGGTTATGATTTCATCCCTTACTGTAAGTCATTATGTTACTTTTGTCTTTATCTTTTGTCTACAGAAGATTAAAGCATCCCTTCACCACTGCTGGTGTGCCATGAAGCAGCTCCAGCTCTGTTTCACAATTGTAGCCCTCTGAATTGTCTAACAGATGGTCTTGTCAGTCTTTCCTCATAGAAGTTGTTCTCATGAGTGTCTGAATTCTGTTTCTTAACTAAACTACATTTTTTTAAGGAAGAGTCATCTATTTTTCTTATTTTTCTTTTTTTATTTTATTCTCTTCTCCACTTTGGAAACTAGAAAGCAGATCGAGCAAAAAGGTTTGAATTCCTCCTGAAGCAGACAGAACTTTTTGCACATTTTATTCAACCTGCAGCACAAAAATCACCAACATCTCCGCTAAAAGTCAAGCTGGGACGGCCACGGATGAAGAAGGATGAAAAACAGAGTTTGATTTCAGCTGGGGAGTATGTTTTATTTTTATTTCTATCTTCTTGCACATTCAAACAACTCAAGGGTTTTTAGCATAATCTGTTTAGAGATTGCACATAGAAATTGTACTTTCAGTAAATCCAGATAATTTCCTATTGGTGGTGCATCAATTTCTTTAAAAGCTGGTTGGTTTGAAAGCATCTGCTCCATCAATGTAAGTGTGACCTTGGATCAGAAATGCACTTTTAAAGCAAGTTGCCTGATTCTTGCCATGTGAAAGGCTTTGGTCTGTGTTGTGGGGTGACTTTGGAGCACACAAATGGAATTTCTTTTCCATGATGCTGAAGGGGCACTCCAGAAGCCCACCTGATGTGACCCAGCTGGTAGTGGACCAGTCAGTGGGACCAGGGTGGGGCAAGACCAGATTATGACAAGGCAGTGTCTTGTGTAGTGGGGATGTTGGATCCTCAGCACCAACTGACTCTCTCCACTGGTCTGTCTGTGTTAGTATTGCAGCAGAGCCTGCCTGTGGTGCTTCTGAGAGGTCTTGAAATAAAAAACAAATAATAAAAAAGTCCCTATTTTTTTAATGTTTTCAAAATGTCATTCTATTTTAGAAATTTAAACTTTTTAGAAATTTGAATATGTGATTTTTCTGAACTTTGTAATTACCAAATAATTTAGTCTAAGACCATCACTGATGTGTCTTGCATTTATATGTTGCTCATTAAAAAATGCCCCAGAGAACTCATGGTATTGTCAGATTATAGTTGTGGCTGTGACAGAGAGGGCTTCATATCAGCCTTTGCACTTAAACCTGGAATAATGTATTAACAGGATGAGAGTTTGGTCAGGACACCAGAACATCCCCACTGTGGGTCAGTGATTACTTCTGTTGTGATTTGTCTTTGGAGTTTGTAGCAGTGTTTTGGAGTGATTTTGTTCACACAGCAGTGTTGGGTCCTTTCTTTAGGTACCGCCACAGGCGCACAGAGCAGGAGGAGGATGAAGAGCTCTTGTCTGAGAGTCGGAAAACGTCCAATGTGTGCATTCGGTTTGAGGAGTCTCCTTCATGTAAGAATGGGTTAACAGTTCTCTCATTGGTGTCATGTAATTAAGATCTGAGCAGATTGCAATTAAAATTTCTACTTAGAAGAATCTTACATTTACAGATGTGAAAGGAGGAACACTAAGAGATTATCAGGTTAGAGGTTTGAACTGGATGATCTCACTCTATGAAAATGGAGTTAATGGCATTCTGGCAGATGAAATGGTAAGCAGTAATATTTTCATTTTTTTGGTGGTAATTATTGAGCAAAATACAATGTTGAAGTGCTTACAGTATTTCATGTATGTGCAGTAGTATGCTTCATTCTACAGCAGTCTGGTTTTCAAATCTGAAATTGTAATGAAAGAAATTCTATTGCAAACATTTTTTTTTGTGTAGTTTGCTTTAAACAGATGGCAGAATTATATAATAAGAAAAGGCTTTGAAAATATTTCTTTATGGTATTTCACTTTAGCAACTTTCTCCTCCCCTTCCCCCTTTGTCAATGCAGGGGCTCGGTAAGACTCTGCAAACAATAGCTTTATTAGGCTATCTGAAGCATTACCGAAACATTCCTGGGCCACACATGGTACTGGTTCCAAAATCAACTTTGCATAACTGGATGAATGAATTTAAGCGCTGGGTTCCATCTTTACGTGCTGTTTGCCTTATTGGAGACAAAGATGCCAGAGTAAGTGTTCTGCATTTCTGAAATGTTTGCATTATTTGGCAAAAAATAGCAGTTGGGTACATGGAATTCTCCCTAAGTTATTTCCTTAGTTACAGTATATTTTAGTGATCTTTAACTGTATTAATGAAAATGCAAAATGTTGTGCTTGTGACTATGAGGAAAAATTGAAAATCAGTAGATAAAATAATAGACTGGGATCAAAGTACAGCTCTTTGAGTTATCTGTTTTTCTGTTGTCTTTCTCTTTGATTTTTCATTTTTTAAAATCTCTTCCATATATGTAATGTGACAGTGTGTACTCAGTTTTCTTTATTGCACTCACATTTTTTACCTCTTCACCTTTTTTCAGGTGACTTTTCCCACTCTTGTATTTTATAAGCCTACCTGGCCTTGTACCTAGGATTCTGTTGTAGAGTTTTTCATCTTTCATTGTGAAGGCCTTAAAATAGATATGGAATGTTTTTCTAACCGAAGGGGGTGAAGGAGCTGGGTGTTTCTGTGAATTCTGCGGTTGCTCATAGGGATTGCATGGCTGCCTGTTATTGCTTGAGGGTAGAAATGGAATAGGAGCTGGCAGTGTGGCCAGGATGGCCAGTAGCATCCTTGACTGTCCCCCTGTACTGGGCACTGGTGACATTGGGGTGCTGGAGTGTGTTCAGAGAAGGGGACAGAGCTTAGGAGGAGCAGCTGAGGGAACTTGTTTTTGTAAGTGGTAGAACAAGAGGAAATGGTCTCAGGTAAACCAGGCGAGGCCTGTCTGCATGGCTTTTCTATGGATTGATGTTCTTTGTGTGAAATGATTTATATTCCTTGATATGTGCCTTGCAAAACAGAGATGGGACAGAAGAGAGGTATTTGGGGAAGAGAGAGGTTAGTTGGGAGTAGGCTGTGTGAGTTGTTTTGATACACTTTTGTGGATTGTATCTTTGGAGCAGTTAATTTAGAAAGTTTTTCCCCTTTTGGTTGTATGTACTCTATTTGAATTACAGAGAAATTATGCTGAAGAGCAAATAGTTAATTTTGAGTAGGAACTAATTTGTGTTTTGCTTAACTTCAGTCTTCTCTGTGCTGAAAGTACAAAGTATTGGAAGCTTTTGTTACAGTAACTTTCAGTTACTGAGAAGATGTTTCAGTCTTTTGTGTACTAGTTTAGTGCATCAGTTAAGGTGGTGGAGATAGCTTTCCCTGCCATAAAAATTGTCCATATTTATAAATATTTATTAATCCATTTCTTCTGCTTTAGGCTGCATTTATCCGTGATGTTATGATGCCTGGTGAATGGGATGTTTGTGTTACATCATATGAAATGGTAATCAAAGAGAAATCAGTCTTCAAGAAATTTAACTGGAGATACCTGGTAATCGATGAAGCCCACAGAATAAAGAATGAGAAGTCTAAGGTAAATTCGAAATTGTTTGATACATTGAAGTTAGTTCAATACAAAAAGATGCATCTGATTTGAGCAGATTTTAAGTTTTAGATGTGGTGGTTTTGAAATAGAAGCAATAAGCTATTGGGTGCTTATGAATTTCATAGGTAGCTCACTGTCTCGTGAGTTTAATTGACATTGTTTTAGGTTTCAAAAACTGATTCACTGTGCTTTAGGGTAGATGGAATTGATAACTCTGTTGTGTTTGCAGCTGTCAGAGATCGTACGTGAGTTCAAGACAACAAATCGATTGCTGCTTACAGGAACTCCTTTACAGAATAATCTCCATGAGCTGTGGGCATTACTCAATTTCCTTTTACCCGATGTCTTCAATTCTGCAGATGTAAGTTGATGGTTGGAAGTACAGTGTTGTTATTTTGGTCCCAGGCTGCTGTCAGTAGAGGAGAAGAATGACCAGCCTAGCAGGAGATGGACGTTGTGCATGATCAGGTTCAGGAAAAGCTCTGTGGCTCACTGTAGACTACTTCTTTTACTCTACCTAGTTAGAACTGTGCATTCTGCTGGTGTGGATGAAGCCTCAGACCATTAATAGCAAATGTAATACTTTAAACAGTTCAAGAATTATGCAAGATTTGAATAAGTAATGAAGTATGAAGAATATGGAGCATCCAAATAGCCTTTTTTTTTTTTTTAAATTTAGAACTTGAGTAATCTTTCTTCTCTTTTACTGTTAACATTTCTTTGTGCTTGTATTATGTGCTTATGTTACTTTTGCTCTACTGTCCATCTAATTTTCCTCAAGGATTCAGGCTGTGTTTTTTTTTAACTTCTTGCCCTATCATCACATAAGAACTGAAGGGAAGCACTTGGACACTGCAGTGATGAGCATGGAAAGTTGTTTTATATTAAGCAGAGTATAATAGTATTTTGTCTGCAGAGTGATGCAGTTGACTCAAATGTTACAACATACCAGGGGAGATGGCACAGAATTGCAGACTGATTTTGCTTTCACAGAAGTAATTTGTATCAAGATTTATGCCACTCTCAGCTGGAATGAAAGAGTCAATATGTGTCTGTTAAAAGTACAGGAGATAAACTCTTCATACCAATTGTGCTGTTTCTCACCACAGGATTTTGACTCATGGTTTGACACTAAAAATTGTCTCGGTGATCAGAAACTTGTGGAAAGACTTCATGCTGTAAGTAATGAAAACTGTAATCACATGTCACCATTAGCATGCATGCTGTAAAGAAGAAAACCACATTATTTTCGCCTTCATCCCTAAGCTGAAAAGATGAACTTGAAGGTGTTTAGTTACAGGAGTGCCTAGCAGAGTTTTCATGAATTAAGCTTCCTACCATAGGTACTACTTTTTGTGTGTTACTGTTTGAAGCAGACAAAATCTGAACCTAAAATACAAAAATGAAGAATTTTGACATCTTTTTGAAACCATTTATTATTGTGAATAGTACTCTGATACACATCATACTAGTCTGAATACAGGCATACCTTTACCTTTGTTTTACTGTGCATGAGATAAGGCATTTTTTTGCAGTAGCAGAGGAGGTCAGAGAAACTATAACATGCATGGCTTATACTTGAAATGTTGGTATTTTGTCCCTGCTGGTGGAAATGAAACAGGGCTTATGCTAAAGAGGATTAGATTTTATAAACTTATGGGTTTGGTCCCTTCTTAAGATAACAACTGGGATGATTATGGCAATCCTTACATACGGATACACATATTTATGTGTGAGTCTAGTCAATGCTGGATAACTTCAGTTTGCAGAATTTAGCAGAATTATTCTCATGGAGTCACCATGACAGCAATAGATACAGATCAGTTCTGAATAAATATCAGATAATTGAATCTGTTAATTTTCTATTTGTGGCAGACAATTTTATACATTTATCTGTGTAAAACATCTTAATTTGTGTAGGTTTTAAAGCCATTTCTCTTACGTCGCATAAAAGGTGAAGTAGAAAAGAGTTTGCCTCCAAAGAAAGAAGTAAAAATTTATCTTGGGCTCAGCAAAATGCAGAGAGAATGGTGAGTTATTTACATCAAAGTAAGATTCATTTTTGATAAACACTGTATCTCTTCACACTGATACTTTTTCACCTTACAGTTTCATGTTGAGACAGTCAGATATAGAAACTTAATTCTAACTCTCTTAGGGCTTTTGTAAAAAATGCACAAGTTTCAGGGAGCTCAGGAAGTGTAATGAAAAGAGCTGGGAGGAAGAAAGCACAAACTTTTTTCGTTCCTTAAATTTATTTGAAAGAACAAATGCCTCCTCCTTTGATCCAAATATGTACGCACCAAAAAACCTTACCTGAAATTAGAGTAAAACCTTGAGGAGCTACATACCCAGAAGAGGCATGAGTCTAGGTGCCAGGTTGGTGTAGCAGTTTCTGTGAAATAAGTGATATTTTTAATCCACTTTGTACTACCAAAATGGAAGTGTAAAGTAATCCAGTGAATGAAGGATGGTTGTCACTTGCAGAGAGATTTCCTTTCATATTTAGGTACAGATTTATAAATCCTTATTATCAATCAGTTTTTGCCAAGTTTCATAATAATATAGCTCATTGTTATATAAACAAAGCCAACTCCCACATCCAGAAATAAGAATTGGGGTATTGCAGGGTTTCATTCATTCAAGTAAAAAACAGAAAGTTGTTCAAAACTGCCCTTAAAACCTCAGGTATACCAGGATCCTGATGAAAGATATTGATATCCTGAATTCAGCTGGCAAAATGGATAAGATGCGTCTGCTGAATATTCTGATGCAGCTGCGGAAGTGCTGTAACCATCCTTACCTGTTTGATGGTGCTGAGCCAGGCCCTCCTTACACCACTGATACTCATCTCATCACCAACAGTGGTAAAATGCTAGTTTTGGATAAACTGCTGGCAAAACTCAGAGAGCAGGGTGAGTACTGTGGACAGCAGTGATGTGAATGCTCTTTGTAAGTTAAAGTAGCTTTCCAAAATAGCACAGGTTTAACCTTTCCTGCAGCAAATGTATTCATCACTTTCTGTAACATTCTTCTTGAAAATTAATCTTCTGTAGATCTTAACACTTGAAGGGAAAGAAATCTTATGGGAATGATGAGTAAAACTAAAACTTTGGAGAAGCAGAAGGAAAGGCAGGGTAGAGCCTCCCTTCTCCTTCCTGTAAGAAAATTTCTAGTGTTAGTGTTACTTCATCTATGCAGGTCAGTCAGCACCAGATTTCCTTGCAATGGCTTGAAGTGTTCTGTTTCTTTGATTATCTGCTTCTCCTGTATAATTTATTAAATAATGTTCTTGAGTGGTTGAATCACTACCAGAAAAGTAACTTCAGAAGACAGACTTATTTAAGTTAGACATAGTAAAGAGTATTTAACATAAATTTTCTGTAGTAGCTCTGTGATAAAATCAATGTGAAAACATAGCATGAATGTCAAAACCTTTTGTGTTCTGTCAGGTTCCAGAGTTCTGCTGTTCAGTCAGATGACTCGCTTGCTGGATATTTTGGAAGACTATTGCATGTGGCGTGGTTATGAGTACTGCAGACTTGATGGGCAGACACCACATGAGGAAAGAGAGGTGGGGAAGATGTATGCAAATGAGAAAAGACTTTGGTTTAAGTTAGTGGGTTATTATTTACATACATGTACGAAGCCAGATCACTATTTAAAGCAGTTTTTAATAGGCTGCTAAGGGTGTGTTTTTCCTAACCAAAGTTCACAGCATGTTGTATTTGATCCTCAGCTAAATTAAAACTACAGTATATTGTGGAGTTGGTACAGATTTTCTCACCTGTCCAAACATAAAGTTTCTTACTTTGATAAAATTATTTTTTATATGAAAATTGTATAAATTTTAAAGAAAAGTTAAGAAATTGAATTGGAAACCCACCAACATACTGGAACCTTGTTTGAATGATCTGATACTTTAGTGACACCTTTTTTTTTTTTTTTTTTCCTTTCAGGAAGCAATTGACACATTTAATGCTCCCAACAGCAGTAAATTCATTTTCATGCTGAGTACCAGAGCTGGAGGTCTTGGAATTAATTTGGCAACTGCTGATGTGGTTATTCTCTATGATTCAGATTGGAACCCTCAAGTAGACCTGCAAGCCATGGTGAGTTAACTCCCTAATACACATTTGTTTGTTTAAGTTGTCAGTGTTCTATTTTGTATAATTGTTTTTGGAACTTGCATTTTTGTTATTTTTCTTCATTTTTTATATACACAAGACAATACCAAGAAACAAAGGAATTGAATAAAAGAGCGTGAACAGAATTTGTGGAGGAAATTGTAGATTTTTGTCTGTAAAGATTTGTCTGAATTATTTTCATAATCAGAGATTACTTCTATCAAAATGCTGTATCAATACTGTTAATAGAAGTATATTCTTAATTCTGTCTTTTCAGAAGAGAACAGTAAATGAACAATGTAGGACTGTTTACAAAATAATAGATAATTAAAAGCATGCAGCCTTATATTCCTCTCATTTGGGAAGTTGATGCCTTTGCTTTTGTTTCTACATAAGCATAAAGGCCTTTGGTGGTGATGCCAGGGATGGGGGAAGTTACCTTTGGGTTAAACCTACTAAAATCTTCTGTTTCTGAGTACTGAATGTAAAAAAAATACACTAATTACAAATTTGTATTTTGTTTCATGTGGAATAAAACTCATGTGATCCTTCTTGCATGATTAGGAGGATGGGTATTTGTTCAGTGGTTTAATGCACTTCAACACATCAAATATTAAATATGACTAGCTCATTCTTTAGATATGCATGTTGACTGCCAATAGTTGACCAACTTCCTGGAGACTGTAAGTGTGATTTGTGAACTTGAGTAGGGTTTTCAGGAAGAAATTAATATTATGCAGGAGAGTAAAAGATTTAACAACTCATGTTTAAAGACAGTCAGAAAATTATGGTACCCACAGCTTGAAGAACACCTGTTAAACTTTGTTTTTTTAATTTAAAACGACATGTTTTCCAGAGAGGATAAGCACAAGTTTTGTTACAAGTGAATATAGTGTGTCAGTCACAAACCTCATTTGCTGGATTGGGACAAACACAGTATTGGAGCTGTGGCTGCAGAAACTGCACATGGAATTAATGTGCTTAAGCCAGGGATGCAGAATATCAATATCTGTGTCAAGTGAGAGAATTCATTTGAAAGTAATGCAAGTGTATGCATGTATGTACTGTTGTATGTCCACTTCCCAGCTGCAGTCTGGACAGACATTCAGTTATCTTCATTTACAGCGAGGGAGATGCATTTATTGCTATGGAGTGACTCAAAAGTGTAACAGCTAGATATAAGTAAATATTAGAATACTGGTTTTATAGTGATCTGTGCTCTTGAATAGGCAAGGGACCAAGAAGTACAATGCTAGTTTGAGGCTGCTATATCTGCAAGCTAACTGTCTATTGCTTGTGAGTTCTTGTTGCTGAAACTCATTGATTTATGTTTGTTAGGATCGTGCGCATCGTATTGGTCAAAAGAAACCAGTACGGGTGTTTCGACTTATCACTGATAATACTGTTGAAGAGAGGATTGTAGAAAGAGCTGAAATAAAACTGAGACTGGACTCTATAGTTATACAACAAGGTATCAACTGCTATATATGTTTGTCTGCAACAGAATTGTTCAGTCCCTTAAAGTATGGTTAAATAACTGTACAAATGTACAGTGTTAAGAGAAAGCAGGCCTTGTGTATAATAGCAGTGTACTAAATCAACCTAATGTTCAAGGTATTCACTTGTTCAGCTGAATTATTTTAAAATTGTTTTCCTGGTTAATGTAGACATAGACTTACAGTGAGTCTAAATGAGTAAACTACAGCTAAATAGATGTTACTTAGTTTTGTGATATGTTAGAAAGGAAAAAAAGAAAATCAGGTATGTTCCATGGCAGTTGAAATAATTATATACATATGCTTCTTACCACATAAGAGTTAACTGAACAATAAAACACCTCTATTTTTGTTTAGAAGCACTTAGAGGAATAGTTTGTCAAAACTAAGGTACTCAGGCTAAGTTTTAGGGTTGGTTGTATTTACTAAAGGGTGGGCTGCTGAAGGGATGATGGTCAAAATTTTGATAGCGTGAGAAGAGATAGGGTAAGTGAAATTCTGGGACAGAAATTCAAATTTTGAGAAAAATAATTAGAAAATTGGGCTAAAACCAGTGATGTGAATGTTGAAAATGTCAAGCACTTCCTAGTGGTTATTATAGAATACTTTGTAATTTTTCGTCTTGAGACAAGATTGTGATCCTGAAAGTTCAGCTAACTTTGTAAGAATTAGATCTTAAACGTAAAATTCAGATTATCTGAATGTGAAATGTTTTTTGTTATGGCTTGAGTCAAAGTTGTTTTTTTAATTTTCCCCAAAGTTCCTGACTTCCATTTATTCTCATCTCAAATGAAATGTATTTTTTTGTATAGTTGTTCTGTTTTTCCTTTCTTGTTCTGTCAGTGAAGTAAAAAAAATCCACTGCTTGAATTGGCCTACTAGAACTCCCATATTATAACTTCCACCACATTCCTTGTGATTGTAGGAAGGCTTATAGACCAACAGTCCAACAAACTGGCAAAAGATGAAATGCTGCAGATGATCCGGCATGGAGCCACGCACGTGTTTGCTTCCAAAGACAGTGAGCTGACAGAGGAAGATATAACTACTATTTTAGAAAGAGGGGAAAAGAAGGTAAGAGAACTGTTTAATATGGAATTCAAAATACATATGCACAAAATGGAATGAGATCTGATTGTGTAAATCTATTAGTACTCTACTATTTGTGCAGATTTTAAGTATTATGAAAGTTTTGAAGAAGTGGAATTAGTGATTGTAATTATTTTCAAGGTTCATGCATCATATCTTAAGCACTGCTTATTTTTTGGTGTTTTAGAAAATGTAAGTTGAATGCCAACAATTCTGATAGACACAAAGTCTTTATGGAGCTTCATTAGGTAATAAATAGCTCTATGAAAAAATGAACTGCCATTTCAGCTCCAAGGAGATGGGCATAAATTTTATTTAAATTTTAAAGTTAAATTCTACAGTTGTAGGATTACATCCCTGCATAATAAATTTACTTTAATGGAGAGTCTTGAAGTCAAATTGCTCTAAATTGAAAAGGAAAATGGGTACCTCTCTTTAGAGGAAAATGTAAGTAAAAGTTAAAATTGGAAAAAGATGTTGAGAATGTTGTAGTAGTGATGAAAGCTGTTTTTGCAGAAAAGATAAAATAGCTTGAGTGAGCCTAAAAATATCTTCCTCTCTTTTTAGACAGCTGAAATGAATGAACGATTGCAGAAAATGGGAGAGAGCTCCCTACGAAATTTCACTATGGACACAGAGATGAGCTTATACAACTTTGAGGGTGAAGATTACAGAGAAAAACAAAAGGTAATTTTTCATAGCATTTAAGACTTCAGTTCAGAGGTGCAAGCATAAAAGCCAGACTATAAATGTTATGATTGAGGGCTTCTAGGTTCTAGAGAAGTAAGGACCTATTGAGAAATTCACTTGGCTCTGCCCAAGCATTAATATTCTGAATTTTTGTTAAACTACTTTCAGCCCCACTGTTTTTTTTCATAACCCTACTCAGGTGTCTAAAATACTTAAAATACTGTAAAAGAATCTGTTCTTGCCACTGCATTGCCTTACTTGTGTATTATCTTTTAAGCACTTAAATACTTGTTATAATCAGCTGTAATTTCTAGCTTATTTTTGAGCTCTATTGTAGTATCCAAATTATTAAGCACAATCATTAGATTTGCTGTGCAAAAATACATTCCTGTTTTGCAGTGCCATATTAGCCACTATTCTTGTGACTTTAGGGAAGCAAACAGTTGCTTTAAGTAGCTTTTTATTCTGTTCTGTGTTTAGCTGAGCATGATGGAATGGATTGAGCCTCCAAAAAGAGAACGCAAAGCCAATTATGCAGTGGATGCTTATTTCAGAGAAGCCCTACGTGTCAGTGAACCAAAAGTCCCAAAGGTAAGAAGTTGGCAAATATGGAAGGGTTTTATGTTGTTGATTTGCTCCTCTACTCCCATGCCACATCTCCTGCTCTACCCCTGTATATTTACAAAGTCAAAGATTGCCACTGTTGCTGAATTATGGTAGTTTACGTGCAGAAAAGTTAAGCTTCTATAATGTTGATTTATCTGTATATTTTTGAAGGCTCCACGACCTCCAAAACAACCAAATATTCAGGATTTTCAGTTTTTCCCACCACGGTTATTTGAACTTCTGGAAAAAGAAATTCTGTATTACCGTAAAACTATAGGATATAAGGTAATGCATTTTTTTCTTTTCAAGTCAGTGTAATATATTTGTATTCCTATTAGTAAATTTGTTGCAACCTGCAACCTTGACTTTTTAAGTTTTTGTGAAAGAAATGGCTTAAAGCCTCTGTTCTTCTGTTTCTGTTCCACTGAGAAGAAAAAATCTGTCATTCTTTCCTTCACTAGAAATTCTGTATCTGTGTAGCTTTGTGTTTTGTGGTGGATTCATAACAATAAAATAGAGTAGAAAAAAGACAGTTCTGATGCTTCATATACTCAAAACCAAATGTGTGACATGTGGCCTAAGGTGAGGAAAATTCAGTTAATATTAAGTCACCTTCAAGAGTATGACTTTTTTAATAAAAACTTTCATATGTCGTATTTAGAAAATAACTTAAAATAATAGTGACTTTGTGTTCATATGAAGGTGAGTAAAATGACATCAATTTTCCTTGGATTTGTGTGGGATTTGAAAAGGTGTTTAAAGGCATGGAGAAGTCTGAATGCATTACTACTACAAAAAGGAAACCAGAAAACAGACTTCTCTCTTTTCCTTTTATTTTTTCTTCATGTGCCTTAACTGAATTTCTCCCTTTTCCCTGCTGACATTACTGGACAAGCAGTGAACAGATTCTGTTTTAATGTTGGTTATCCTTACTTGGATCAGTATTGACTGAGTAAACCAAATGGATTCTCTACTTCCAGCCAGACGTGTCTGTAACTTGCTTTAAAAACCCTTGGGTTTCATGGCAGGTTGCAGCAAGAAAAATACCTCACCTATAAAATGTGTTGGAGGACATAAAATTGTCATACAAAGCAACAGATAGAAAATTGGTGCTGCCAGAGAGGAGAACTAATATCAGCAAAATATATTTTCAAGGAAAAACAAAAGGTTTTTTGGAATCTTATTTGCAGCCAAAGGAATTTAATGGGATGTCAGGATAGAATTAAGAAAAGTATATAATTAGTTAGGAAAAGAACTTATTTAATTAATACTCCAACAAAAAAGGATGAGAGAATTGCTAATGTTGACAATATGCATGTCAAAAGAGGTGTTTCAGAGCTGTTATGGAAACCTGTCAGCCTGGAAAGGTTGGACATGAATAGTTGTTATCTTAAAAGGTTAATATGACTGTTTGCTGGTGGTGAAAGTGATAAATATAATTAAATTTGTTTACCTTTGAAATGGAAGTATAACTTCCTATCTGAAGAGAGTTTATTATTAAAACTGAAAACTGCCACAAACAATATCAGAAGGTAACCAATAGGCAGAGACCAAGCTTTATGTGTCAGTCTTTATTTAAACCAGTAAAGTCAAGAAGATTTCTTACATATTAAAACTGGCTTAACAGTTTGTATTTTCCACTGCCTTTTGCTGCAGGAATAAGTAAGGTCTACTAAACTTTTACTAGATACTGGTTTCTGACTTGTTTGCTATTGTGTGCAGTGGAATTGGAGTACAATTTAAAGGTCACAAATACTAAAAATGGTCAGTGTGGAGAGGGACAGATAAAATGTTCCTTGTTTTTGTCCACATGGTGTGGTGTGTCTGGTACTTACTTGGGCAGTGTGCGTGGCTTTACAGTAAACCTGGCAGAATTTATTGTCTCACTGTAGTTATAAAACATTCTAACCAATGGATGTAGGAAAGCAGGTTCTTTGCTCGTGAGAAGTACCAAGGAAATCAGTGACCTGTGACAGCTCTGCTTCTCACAATATCCCAAAGTCATTGTGTGCAGGAGAGGTGGGTTCAGGGCATAATGAACTTAAAAGTTAAATCCAGTCCTATTTTTGGGAGGAGGGATTTAAACAATAAGGTCTGAATCTAGGTAGAACACATTTGGTAACTTGTGCAGATTAGTGCTTTTAAAATGCAGTCTTTGAAATAGCATTGCTGCACTACTGCTTTTTGATACCCCTGATTTTAGGTCCCCAGGAATCCTGACCTTCCAAATGCAGCTCAGGTACAAAAGGAGGAACAGAAGAAGATAGATGAGTCTATGCCTCTGAATACTGAGGAAAGTGAGGAGAAAGAAAAGCTTCTAACACAGGTAAAATAAAATCAGCTGAAGTATTTAATCGTATGTTTTTGCTAGTATGGAATATAAATAATGGTAAGTACACACAGGAAAGGTATGCTGGTGTTATTGAAAGAAAAAAGCACAGAACATGTCATGATTTTGATTGGTTTTGCTTTGAGGGACCTTTCCTGCCCTTGAACAAGTTTACATCTTGGTCATCTACTGTTTCCTTGAAAGTCCTTGAAATATCTGAGGCAACAGCTTGTGTAGTAGATGTACTACCCAGCAGTACTGCAGAAATCCAATGAGTGGGTTTCTTGTACATGCATAAAGTTTGTGTGGTTTTTTTAAATCAAAAAGGGTTTGAATCAGGACAAACCTGTGTCAACATACATGGTGTCTATGCAGGTGTCTAAGGCATGTCACATTCATTAATTTTGTCCCAGTTGAGTTGTGAGGTATATTCTTTCTATACTGGGACTGAATTTCTGTCACTTACTAGTTTCTTGAGCTTTTGGCTGATTATCCTGCTGAGTGGGCTTATTAAAAGGTGATTGTTGAGGAGAAAGTTTTCAGTGAAGGAATTGGGGACAAAAAGGTCACAATTGTTGTGTATATTAGTCTCACTCTGAATATGCTCATTGAGGAGTGAGCTTATTCAGCTGGAGAACTGACAGAGTTCCTTGTAAATACATTTCTGTGATGAAGGAAACTCAATGCAATCCAGATTATTGTGCAGACTCGTGATCTGTTTGTTCTTGGCATTTTCTGCTTTCCCTCTCTTTAAATTGTAACATCTCTTTCTTGGATGATTTTTTTGTGCATTGCATCTCACTTATTCAGTTTTGGATTGATTTCTTTGGTACATAACAAATTCTCTGTTTGACAGTGCTTTGGAGTTTCCATTTGATTGCATCTTTTTGGACTAGAGATCTTTTCTTGACATACTTATGCTTTCATCCAGCTGTTTGTCTGGTTCCAGGTTTGTAAATGTCTGAAGTAGGAGCTCTTGCTTTAGATCCTTGCACTGCTCTAAGAACTTGTGATGACACTTGCATTGCTGTACCTTGTAGTCCTCTGAAGTGTGGTGCTTGTGTCTGCAGAAGTGCGACTGTCACTGAGCTTGTTTCTTTGGAGAAATACCACAAAAACTTGTAAAAGAAAGGATAAAAAGCTCTTACTAATGCACGTGGAGTCATGCCCAAAAATAACTCTTTAGACTTTTAATGATTCAGTAATAAGCCCTGGATAATGCAAGTTCATGGAAATCCTGAAAGACCATTAGCCACTGTAATTGTGAGGTGTTGCAGAGGGGCAAATGGTACATACATAAATCAAAATTTTGGAAAATTCTTCCTGACCTGATAATGCCTTTTTGATCTCATGCTACTTACAGGGTTTTACAAACTGGAATAAAAGAGATTTTAACCAATTTATTAAAGCCAATGAGAAATATGGTCGTGATGATATAGACAATATTGCCCGTGAGGTGGAAGGAAAGTCACCTGAGGAGGTCATTGAGTACTCAGGTTTGTGATATTTTGAAATGTTCTCATTTTCTAGTACCAGAGTATTGCCATGATTTTTGCTTCATGTTCTTATAAAATTACGAGGTAGAGAATTTGGATGCATTTAAGATTTTTTTTGTTGTTAAAGTATGCAATTTTCTTTTTTTTTAACAGACTTAATTCTATTAAAAAGGTTGATTTTGCAGCATGTTACTAATACTTCCAGCTGCCTTTAGCCCTCCTTAGTCAAGATTTAGAATTTGACATAGTTAATTCTCACTGAAAACATGGACATGTGAAATTGTGAATCTGCCTTATAGTGCCAACTATATATTACCTTATAATGATTCTTTATGCTGTATCTCTGCTATCTTACCTAGAACACTGTGTCTTTGTCTTTTGTATTTACACAGTGCTTTTGAGATTTCTTCCTCTTTCACCCTTGAATGTAACTTTACTAAACACCTTCATAAAATCAAATTTGCGATGTTCTAGCTGTGGTTAAAAAGGAAGAGCTCCACAAGAGTTCCCTTCAAAGTGTTGATTTTATTTTGCAATTAATTATGTTGCATGTAAATTTAGAATTTTTACTAAGCCTTTACTTGCAGTTAACTTTTAAAGATACCAAATAAAGAGTCAGTGCAAGCTTATTTTTTGGCTGTCATAGTAAGCTGGAGAGCATTAGCTCACTGTTGGAAATTTAATGGAACCACAAGCTAAATCCCTTTTTTTTTTACCAGAGTATCTTGACAGTAAAGTTGTAAGAGCAGATGAAAAGATTGTATTAAACAATATTATATTAAATTTTGTGTTTTTAGCTGTTTTCTGGGAACGTTGTAATGAACTGCAGGACATTGAGAGGATTATGGCTCAGATTGAACGAGGAGAGGCAAGAATTCAGCGGAGGATCAGTATCAAGAAAGCCCTTGATGCCAAAGTAATTATTCAAGTTTTTTTGTTTTCTGCAGCTGACTTCTTCCAAAAATTCCTTCAGAGAAGGAATAATTGGAGATGAGAGTTCTGTCTTTTTATGCAGCATAGGTAGTATACCATCTAGCAGTGATTTACAGTATCATGTAGTAATTCCTTGATGTAGCATTGTACGTTTATTATTCCGTATCTTTGTTTTGCATTCAGATTGCAAGGTACAAAGCACCTTTTCATCAACTGCGTATTCAGTATGGAACAAACAAAGGGAAAAATTACACAGAAGAAGAAGACAGATTTTTGATCTGTATGTTGCACAAAATGGGCTTTGACAAGGAGAATGTGTACGAGGAGCTGAGGCAGTGCGTGCGCAACGCTCCTCAGTTCAGGTTCGACTGGTTTATCAAATCCAGAACTGCGATGGTAGGTACCACTCACAGGGACTGGGGCATGACATGAGCTATCCTGTTCTTTTTTTTAGGCACCACCACATAAAATTTGTTTAGGAAACAAATGCTGTTAGAATAACTTTGGGTTTTATTTTCGTATTTTTTTAAGTAACTTTTTGCCTTAGTACAGAAAAACCACAATACAACTGAAACAAACAGGTTAGAAAAGCTGCCAAACTGAAGTCCCATGTTACCCAAAGGGATTAATGCAGAGGTAGACTAGACTTACAAATATCCTTGTTACTTTTATTGCAAACTGAGGTTTTTACCAAACAATGTCTCTTAAAATATGACTTTTTTTAGAGTTGTTGGATAATATTAACAACTGAAAACATCTGATAGTATACTTGGAGAAGGGAGCAGCTTTTCTAATACAGTATATAATTTCTAACAACATGGGGAAAATTGATGATTCACAGAGAAATTAATTATTGAAGCAATAGGTTTAAAATGTGCTTTGTAGTTGTCAATGTGGATTATCCCAGGCAAGTGCTTAAATTTCTTTAGGTATACATTACTGAAAATTTTGTTCCTATGTAGAGAATATAATACAAGGTTAATAGCAAGTAGGCTACTATTCAGAAATTTAGAGCAGAGCCATTAATTTTTAATTTAGTCATTAAGCAGGAATTGATAGCATTAAAAGAAGCTTTGGTGGTTGTAAATGTTAAGGTGTGTAGATACCAACATCAGAACACAGAACTCTTTCAGTGATAAAAAGCTGTTGGATCTGCCCCAAAAGTTTTGTTCAGTTCTTTCTACTTGTTGTTTGTCTTCATTTTCTGGCTTTAGGATTCATTTATCTGAAAGAATGTTCCTTCTGAGTACTGTACTAAGAATAAATAAAGCATAAGATAAAATATTTAAAATGTGTATTTGAACAGGTAGGTATATTTGCTTTTCCCAGTACTATGTATAATTATGCAATACACTTCTTACTTGATATTTCAGCAATTGAAGTGTTTCTGGATAGTGCAGCAGTTAGCTCTTAATTTAAAAGAATTACAAGTGTTTCTTACTAAAATGTCTGCTTGAAGAAATACTGGATTTTAAAATTATGTCCATAAAGAGAGAAGCCTGCAAAATTTAGTACATTAAGAAGTTTCTTTTAAGTTGTCTATGCAGGTATCCATTTAAATAAATCATAGAAATGGGTACTAGAAATTAAAAATGTAGCTCAGCGTTTAATACTAGTTAATATATAGTTGTCAGGGGTAGAGTTAAATACTCAGTTTAAGTCTTGCTGATACTTATGTTCAGAATACTTCCTTTAAAGGGGATAGAAATCATTTGCTCAAGTGTGGAAATATGTTCTGTGGTGTCTTAATGAAACTGAGACTCTGGGAATATAGTGAATCTTTTGGCTTAGGTTTTCTTTTAAAATTCTATTCATTAATAATTTTAGTTTTCCTGCTACTGCATTGTGAGAAAGAATATTATGGAAATACAAACTTAATCTTTAACTTTCAGTGTGCATTTAATTTTCTGAAATGTTCTAAATTATCATGCTCTGTATGGTTTAGTAATGTAGCTGATATATTCTAATATCCTGACATTTGTGGAGGTATTAATTTCTGTGGGTCCATTTTGCTCTACTTCAGTGATTTTATTTTTTTTTTTTTGGTAAAGAAATGTGCTGGAAAATCACGTGATAATAATAATAATGAATGAAATATAAATACAAATATTTATAGAGGAATAAATAAGTTCAGTGAAAGGGGAGAAAGCTTCCTAAAATGCTGAAATTCAATGTGTTCATTTAAACTCATATGAAACAAGATAAAAAAGGCAGCATAATTCTGAACAGGGCTTAGCAGGCTCTTTGAGAAAGCTTTGTGTTCTAACCACTAGATGTCTCTTGAATTCCATATAAATAGCTAATTTATCTTCCATTATTTCCATTTGTTCTCCTGAAGATTTTCTCATTTGAAAAACAAATTATTCTGCTTCCTTTAATTATTTCAAAATCAAATGGTTTACCCAAAATGTAAGTTCTTAAAGATTTTTGCCTAAGACTAATTTTTCTTTTTTGCTTTTTAAATTGAGTGCAGGTTTGGTTTTTTCCCAATTTCTGTCCATGTGGGAAGAATGTAAAATATCATGGCAGTAGTGAAGCATGTATGTGTTCTCTGAAGTCATAAATTACACATATTCTCTTTTAGCTTTCTGCAAACACTCCCCAGCATAAGACAAATTACTCCTTGTAAATGCAGGAATACCCAGGCCTGTGGACAGAGCTGAGGGCTGCCTTTGCTCCCAAGTCAGCATCTCTGCCTCCAGCCATGCGGAAGGCAATGGTTCAGTGCTCCCATCTTATTTATTGCAATCCAGGTCTTTATAGCTGTGAGGGGGTGAACAAAGTACATCTTCTCTCTTTCCATCCTAAAGAGAAAAGTATCAGACCTCACGAAATAAAAACTCATCTCTGAAAGTGCAAGGCATTTTAAGTAAATGTATTTTTGTAATTCTAAAATGGAAGGCAGTAGTCCATATTGAGATTTCAGTAGCTTAGTCCAGGATTTATCCCTCAGGTTCTTTTTCATGGTGGGTGTACAAGAAACCTGTGCATGTCACATCTTACTGTCACCTGATTCTGTGATTGTCCAGAGAAAATTTTTGAATCCATCCTCTGTCCACAGCAGATGCTTTGGAGCAGTAGTACATCTGGAAAGTTTAACCATGAACCTGAACACTTTATAAATGTATGTATTTATGCAAACATTTGTCCCCAGAAAAGAGGAGGATCTTTCTGAGTGCCTTAGGCAAATGGCTCAAGGTTATTTCTTAGTCCTTTCTGATTAGTTGCTTATTTTGAGTTCAACACTGTTCCATTTCTCAAATGCTAGAAAAAAATCCAGATTATGATGGTCATGATGAAGCAGCTTGTCGTCACTCTTTGCCTCAGCTCCTAAGTCTGAGTGCAATATATACAAATTTAAATTATGTACAATACTTCTGTCACATTGACAATCCTCATTCTGTTTTGGGTTTTTTTTCATCTCTGTTCATCTGTAGAATGTAGGTTTTTAGGACAGAAGCTCTTTATTGTTCTATGTTTGGGGTTGCAATATATGTTGGGATGGTTTGAACTCAACTTTGTTCAGAGTTGATGCTTTTTTATCTAAAAGTTGTTGTTTGGGTGGAAATTGAGGGAGTTTATTGATTGAAGTGAGAGCATTTTAGCTCCAGAAGGACTGTCACATACCAGGGCACAAGCATGGCACCCTAATTCGTGGTTTAACCTTTACTGGAGGGAGTTACTGCTACAGGGGTGTGATAAAAGTGACTTACTACAGTACTCTGTTGGTGAAGCTACAGGCATGACACTGGAACATTTCTGGAAGGTGGTTATAAAGAAAAATGTCCTGAAGGTTTTTTTGTGTGTGTGCCTGATTAAAAGAATTCAAGTGGTGGTAGGATTCTCTGTGTCCATTCTGAACTACACAGTTTTTGCCCAAGGCCATGGAGCGTCCTTTGTAGAGTGATCTGTAGAACCTGTAGAATTTGAAGAATGTGAATTAAAGAATGTGGTTAAGCTTGAGGAGAATGTGGTTAAGCTTGAGGGTTTAAATGTCTCAAAGATGAGTCCTGTGCCTGCTGGTTTGAGAAGGTTCAGGGTCAGGAGAGCACAGAGACCATCTTACCCATTGTCATGATGGACCATGATAGCTGAGGCAATATCCAGTTTACAGATGCTGAGAAAATAGAGACTAATTTCTGGGCAGAAAGGTCACCTGTTCACTTCATTGCAAATGGACTCATTGTCAAGATACATGCTGCTAGGTAATTCCAGGATAGCATATGTTTCAAAAATGGCTTCACTGAGTTTAGCAGAGATGAGACATATTTTTTGGACTTTTTTTTTCCTCAGAAGAAAGCTTCCTGCTTTGTGTTGGAAAGAAAAGCCCATGGAATCATATTTTCAACAGTACATAGAATATACTGAATAATTATAATAAAAATAGGCACTGTCAGGTGTTTTGTGAGAGATCTTTTTCTTTTAAATGGGGTACAAGAAACTGTTCAAGTCAAGGGAGTTCTATTAAGCAAGCCAGCCATTAGTTACTGCAATGCAGATGTTTTGAGTTGTATTGGAAATATTTTTTAATGTGTAAACAGCCTTATGGAGTTTAGTCCTGATGGCTTTCAGATGGCTTGCAAGTCTTGATGCTAAGAGCATTTAGGACCTACTGTCTCTTGGGTCCTGTTTGAATAACAATAAGGCAATGAGTTCACGATTTAGGACTGAATAGATTTTTGGGCAATTTTGCAACTGTGTCTTTTCACAAAAAAACCCACCCTAGTCTGCTTGCCACAGAAAAGTATTGCTTGAGATAGCTTTGCTTCCTTTTCTCTCTGCTTTAAAGATCTACTTAAGACCTCTTTCCTAAAATCTGGCATACTATGCTGGCAGGCTGTAATTTGCCTCATTAACCAAGATGAAGGCTCACATCAGTCTTTGGGATATCAGTTTAGAAGACAATCCTGAAAACTCCTTGTCAGGAGGACAATAAATCCTTTTCTGTTTCTAAAGGTTACACTGAGGGGAAAGACAGATAATAGTAACTAAGCTAATGATTAGTGTTATTGAATATTTTAGGAAAATGTAAGTGCTTTGAAATGAAAGAATTTTGAACATACTTATGTAAGCAAGAGCAGTTGTATAATTTACTTAAGAATTTGATGTGTTCTCTTTCTTTAGGAGTTTCAGAGACGCTGCAATACTCTCATATCATTAATAGAAAAAGAAAATATGGAAATTGAAGAAAAAGAAAGAGCTGAAAAGAAGAAAAGAGGAGCAAAAGTTACAGCAGTATGTTTAGCACTTACTTTACTTCCAGTGGGGTAGAACTCAAGTATATATTTTTTTAGAAAATGTTAAAGATAATTGTAGGCACTGATTGCATTAGTGTAAACCATGAGGTGAGAGATTAAACTGAAATATTTGTCAATTCAAAGCTCTCCTAGATTTGCTCAGGTAGATATTCCTAGATATTCCCAATGCACAGTGTTTGGAGGCCTTTCTTTTTTCTTTAAGTAGCAGAGGAAGACTCATTTTAGAAAGTTGCACTGCCTACTTTCTGCCTACTTATGTACATTGCACGTTGCTTCAATTTCTTCTCAGAGATTTTTTTCCTCCCCTAATAGTAGTTGCTGGAAGAAGAAATGAAAGTGCTTCTTTTATTTTGAAGGGTTGTCATCTTTAGAACAGAATTGTCTCTAAGTCAAGGTCCTGGCCTTTTCACCCAGTTGATGGTGTGTGTGGTGCCTGCATCACTGTGACCATGTAATGATTTTAAGGATATAAAAATAGTCGGAGAATTATGTGTGTGCATCAGGAATTAATGTTTGCCTTTCCATTATGTCCTACGAAGGTGAACTGAAATCCAGAATGCATTAGTGTCATACATTTCCCTTTTGAATAGTTATGTAATTTTTTTTTTAATAATGCCACCATCTTGCTAAATTTATACTTTTTTTCATTTTAGTCACAGAAGAGAAAAGCAGACTTGGCTGCTGAGAACTCTGGAAAAAAAGATGCTAAGAAAGCGAAGTCGTGAACCTGAAGACTGAACGCTCAGTGTTAAACTGCCACTTTGTTCACTCCATCTATGTGTATTAATTGCCAACTTCTTTGTATTCATGGTACTCTTCCCCAAGTCCCATGCTTTAATTTTGCAAATTTTGTATCCTTTACAATGCCTTTCTTTACCTAAAATGTGTAGCTTTATATCTTACGCATTCCAGTATTTTTGGGTACTGTATTTTGTGAGTTTCATGTCTTTGGCAAAGTTCACTCAGTCCTTGGTTTTATATGTTTTATATGCTGCTGCTTTGAAAGAAAACCTAGATTCTATAGCTGTATTATTGTTGTTTCATATTTTAAATTTATATGGCTGTTGGAAAATAAACTGACTTAATTATTTGATGAGAAGTATACTTCACCTTTGTTTTCCCTACCCTCTCCCTGCTTTTTGCATAGCTACATTTAGAGAGAATGTTAAGGTTTGTCTAATTGTGCCTTCATCATCAATCAGATTTTTTTTGGAGGAGTACTTAGGATCAGGAGCATGACAGAACAAAATCAAATTAGACTGACATTCTTGTTTGCTCTCTGCATTAAATGGACACATTCTCTGAAATGTTCAGAAGGAAACCCAGCAAAGACACACATTTTGTTTTTCTTAATCAGTGATTTCTGCTGGGCTACATGCTTAAATACAGGGTGAGGTGTTTTTCAGAATGGCCTCTAGATGAAAACTTTTCTATGCCTCATAAAAGGAAGTAGTCAGCTCACAGTGTCTGGTTGTTTAAGTAGCAAACTTACTCTCTTTCTGGTTGGTAGACTCCTCAGCTCTGCTGCCTTATGCTGAAAGATCTTCGTTGCTCTAATTATCTCTGCTAAAGTTCTTTTACCTTTTTATTCAACATGTCAGTCAGAAGCAATGGGGATATGTTATGGAGTGCTCCTTTTTTGTATTTCTATTTTAATGAAGGGATGAAAGTGTTGGATGTATGATTTTTTGACTTTGCAAGAATGGCCTTTATTAAGCAGGTTCACAGTTCCTGCTCACTTTGGAGTCTCTGCCTTTCCTAGATCAGTAGAACAGTGACTGTGACATCTGATGTTTTGCTTTAATGTTCTGTCTCTGATCTGGTGTTTAGTACAGACCTTGCTACAGTGAGACATGCCCTCATAATGTCTAGATTAATGCAGTGTGCTTTACATGGTACTTCCCTTGAAGACTACTTGTCAACTTCTTCTAGTGCAGTTTGCTTCCTTCAGTGGTTTGAGGTGTTTTGAGATAAAGAAACCTCTTTACTCTTTGTATTCTGTGCTTTGCATTGGCTACCTTCTTCTGTGTTTGTAAAATATAGGACTTTATAAAATAAAGTTCTTGGGCTCTGCCCATATTCTTTTATGTCATTTAAAATATATTGATATGTCTTTGAAGTTTTCTGGGATTAGAATCTCTAAGTTTCATGAGGAATTCCCAGGTTTTTTTGTAGTGTCTGTTAAAGGTTTGGAGCAAAACAGGTATTATGATTGAGCATTTCAGACATTAGATTCTGTATTTTGGAATGTAGCTTTTGTCCAGGGACCATGTTTATTATTTAACTGGGCTTATATTTGTAAGACTTGGTATTTGTCTGTGAAACTTAATCAGATGAGTTGACAGGTACATCTCATAATGATGGGGCACAGCTTGCAGGCAGGAGATTGGTAATAGGAGCCAGTGCATGATTTTAAATGAGTGTGCAACCCAGGTGGGGTATGTGTGCTGAGGAAAGAAGCATGTCTCCTCAGAATGCAGTTCCGGTGTTGGAGCAGTTAACATCCTGCGTTATCCTTGGGAGGACATCCCATGCAATTGTGGACAAAGGCTGTGCAGCTACATGCATATATAACCAAAATCCCTGGAGCACTGCTGTTAACAGAGAGGAAGATGCCTTATTTGCATTTGCATTTTGGCTCTTGTGCCGCTCACTAAGTTTATGGCCTGAAATGGTAAGAACGAGTTAAAAGAGATGGGAAATAAAGGCTGAAAGAGCCAGTTCAAATGCTTATGGAATTACATGGTTAGGTCTAGAGCTTATTCTATTGCTCCTATTTAGCATTGGATGAATATTTTAATGTTTTAAGTCTTGAAATAAGTGTATTCTGGTTTTGTTTATTGTAGATTAGCTTTGTTTGACTTGCATGTTTTTGTGTATCCAGTTTCTCTGTCTTGCAAAGTGTATGGAAAGTCTTAAAATGGTAATATCTCAACATGTTGTTTTATGCAGATTTCTTGAGTTAACCACTTGAGGTAATGTTCATTCTTCTCAATGACATGATACACAAACCATATAGCAAAAGATCGTGCAATTGTTCTTTCAGATATTGTCCTTTGATCAGACAGCTTCTCTGAAGAATGATAGATTCTCCCAGGAGCTGTCTGTTACCTCTTGCAGTCCCTAGTTAAGCTGAATGTGCTGTTGAACAGTCCTTGAGAGCATTTGGACACTATAAACCAGTTCCTAGTGAATTGAGCCTTCCCATCTATCATGTCCTACAGTGACAACTAAGGAAAATTGCTGACAGCTGCTGGTCAGGATTAAAGGAAAACAGATCTTTCTTTTCCCTTTTTCATTCTTCCAGTTGCATATACCCACACAGTGTGTGCCTAGCAGTATCTTAAATTATATGCTGCTGTGACTCAGAATTAGGTAACAGAAATGAAAGAATCTTCCTACTTTTAACTCCTATTTTCTTAGGTGAAGAAACCAATTTGTAGGAAATTAGTAAGCTCTGAATGTTATGTGTTAGAAAACTTCTGAAAAGTTTGGGCCTTTAGGCTATTTTTGAGTTGTTAAAAATGCTGCAAGATAAAACATTTTGAAAATTAATTTAATTCTGTTCCAATGGACAAGTAAAATTTGCTTATGTGAACATCAGGCTTGAAGAAAGTCACCCAGCACCTTTGACTAACCAGGCAGTGCACATAACATCCTGGGAGAGGTCACAGCAGTTGTGGTGGTTTCCTTTTCACATATTCATCATTTCCAACTATTAGTCCTTTTATTTCTAAGTTATGTTAGTGATGACACCAAAAAAGTAGTGCTGCTAACCACCTTCATTGTATTTAATTTCAGTTTGTTACAATGACACAGAGAAGAAATGAACTTTGTTCTTGCTGGTAATACCAGGCCATCTTTAAATGCTGGTTTGCACAAGTGGTGTTACTATACTGAAACATTAAGTAAGATTTTTTTTTTCTTGTAGATTCGCATTGCTTGTTTGATTTTGTGCTAATGTTTATTAGGGTTTAAAAAAAAGCAGCTATCACTCTTTGAGATGATGAGCAAGGAGTGCAGTATACATAAGTTAATCAGACTCTAAGTGCCTGATGGTGATGCCGAACTGATTTTTGTTTTTATATATTCTTCATATAAATTTGTAGCTATATGAAGGATCTATAACAGCAAAAATTAGTTTGGCATCAATGGAAGTAACTTTGTTGTGCAGTGCCTAGTTCCTGCTGTGTGCTGCTGTGTTACAGGCACTCTTTGTACATGCCTCCTGCCCACGTTCAGTAGGGGGATTAAGTACTTTCAGTGATGAAAAATAAATGCCAAAGCTTTACAGGCAGAAAAAAGATGGCATTTTGCAGTCAATACCAGTTTATGTAAATGCAAAATGATGAGGTTGGTGCACACATTGGCACTTGTGATGCTAGAAGGGATTGATCACCAACTGTAGTTCTGATTGACTAAAGAGAGGTTGACAGTTGTTACATTTTACTTAATTTTGTCTGGTCCATGCATTTAGCTTCAAGCATGTATGTAAATGCGTTCGTGGCTCATAGTTCTAATGTTTGATATGTTCTTTTTCTGAAAGACTTAAAGTTGAACTTAGTTTGCATATTTTGAAATGTAATGTACTCTTTAATTGCATTTGCATGGCATCCATCCTTTCATAAGAAAAGGAGTAATATTTGCTGCCTCAAAGGTATGTCAGTGTTGTGTTGCTCAAGATAACTTCTGAACTTTTTCAATCTGGGATTTGTTTCTTAAGTTATACATATAGGAGAATAAAAGTTAATATGAACCTGATGTCTTCTGGTCATTCTGGTATACAGGAGTCTGTTACTTGGATACTTTCAAGATAGTTTGGTTTTGTTGCTCTTGTGCCTCCCATAACCTTCAGGCCATGGTGGCTGAATGTAAGGGGGGGTGTGTGGCTGTTCCACATCTGCTTTAAAATTATAGTTTCTTGTAATCTGAAATTATACTAGTAGTGTCTATGTTTTTGTGACAGCCTTGCCTGTTTTGTCTCATGGTACAGTGTTACACAATGTATGTTGATTCTACATTAAAGTGTATTGCTCGTTCCCTTTTATTTCATACCTTCATTTCATTCCTAGAGTGAAATACTTTGGAGCTTAAGTCCGGCTGACACAGTGGTAGGAGCCGTGAATTTTGTTGTTGTAGTTGATCACTAGTAGCCTTGCTAGATACTGTGCTTGGAGAGGTGCATGCCCTAAAGGAATGCTTAGTTTTCTACCTTTTTTTTCCTCAGGATAACATGAAAAAAAAAAAAAAGGCAGGATGGAGGACCAGTTTCTCTGGTGTTGGTTGGTAGCAATTCTGTCTGCTCCACTTTTGATAGATCTCACTTTTTTTCAGGTGAAGCACCTAGACCAGGATGGAGGAGCTGGGAAAAGACATGTACTATCTTACCTGGTCCTCAGTAGCAGCCAAAACAATTTTTGGGTTCACTAAAAGAGCTGTAGTTCTTCCAGATAACTTTGCTTCCTGTCAGACTGAATGGGATTCCATAACCAGTTTCTACTTCTTGCATATTCTCATGGACAGTTTATGAGAACAAAGTCTACTGTTTCCAGGATTTTCTTGGAAGCAGTACCTGCCAACCCTCCTGGAGAAGGTGGTCCGTTCATACAACAGAACATTTGGATGGGAATAGTGATCCTGTCTGCAGGGCTGCTCAGTGGCTGTGAGGTTTGGTGTTGACACGGGATGATTGTTCTCATGCACTCCGTTCTGGGGAAGGTCAGGCTGTAGACAGATTCCTGGCAGTTTCTTGCTATAAGAAGACAGACAGAAGTCATCTTTATTTATATTGTTAATTACATAGACAGTGCTGAGGGCCACAAAATATTCAATACCAACCATCAGTTTGGTGAATGGCATTTGTTACATGTTTTCTTTTTTTAGCTTAACAGGTGGATATTAGTCGAGAGATGACTTTACATTGAGGGTTTGGAGTCCAGTAAGGCTTTTGTTATTTCTGTTTCCTTACAACTGTAGCGCTTGCATTTTCTTGAAATGACCTGATTTTCTACATGCCTCGATTTTCATGTCTTTGTTCATGGAGGGCTGTTGGTCAGGATTTTTTGTTGTTGTTTTAGTTGACTTAGAAGAGTGTTTTTGCTGGGAGTGTAACCTGGGTGAAGGTGTGGGATGATGTCCTCTTCAGGAGCCCTGATGCTACAGGGCCCTTTTAGCCTAGGTGTTGGTGCAAGCGCTTGTGTGTTCCCTGCCTAGTCTGCCCCACCTTCCCTTGCCTTCAGTCAGTTCCTCTCAAAAAACCTCAACCTGACGTGGCTTTGTGCTTGCCTAATTTCTGCTCTGGCAGGAAAAGTCGTCTGTCCCTCTCTTGGGAGGTGACACTTTTGTCTGGTCCCTAAGCTGAACAAACCATTTATTAGCTTGGAAGCCTTTTGTGCCCTTTTTTTTTCACTCAGTGTCCTGTACCCTGGCACAAAGGGAGGTGTGGCTTGTCTGATGTTCCCTTCTGTGTGAGAAGCCTTTGGGTTACCATGTCCTGGCTGGGGGCTGCAAACCCAGGCTGTGGAAAGTCTGCTTGTGCTCTGGACACAGTAACTGGACCATCCTGGAACCTGATGCTGAGCTGTGCTGCTAAACAGTGCTCATGAGGCTGGAAAATGGAGGAGGGACAAGAAGTTGCCTGTTATTATTATGACCTGCTTTAAATTCTGACTGGTGTTGGGATGGGAGGATGGTGAAGTCAGGAGCAGGAAGATGCACAGGTATGTGATGTGCTCTTTGTTGGGACTAAGCCTTTCTTCTAGGCCTTATTTCAAATCCTGCTGGGTCAGTTGACATCATGGATATTTTCACATGGAGGGTCCTTGGAAAGCTGTCCAAACTAACAGACGGGGTGTCTTGGCACAGTGCCCAGTCCCTGTGCAGACTCTGCTCTCACAGCAGGCTCCCTATCCAACATATGAAATGGGTTCAGCAAAAAGGCTGAATCCTGGAAAAAGCAGTAGGCAGTGTTGAGAGCTGGGCTGGGGAAATCTGTGTGTAGTTAACTGGAGATTGATGGCTAAATGTATCTATTTTTATTGTATTAAATAGAAATTGAAAATAAAGCCACTGTAAGTTGCTGCTGAGTGAGTGGACTTAGGAAGGTGCTGGAGCTGTCCATGTGCCTTGTGTGTGGAGTGCAGCTGGTGAAGGCACTCTTGGCTGGGCTTTGCTCCTCTCTGGCTTTCCTGCCTGCAGTGCTCCCATGTTGTTACCTGCTCAGACCCCAGTGGTGGTGTTGGATCTGAAAGGAGGAAATGTGAGGATGGGGAAGCTCCATTCACTGTGAGCAAGGCCAGTGGTGTGGCAATACTGAGGGGCTCTATGCAATTCCTTTGTTTCTGTGTTGACAGGGCTGTAGTCTCAGAGTTGCCATTCCTTTCCAAACAGACATGCACACTGCCTGGCTGGCTGGTTAGTTCCCATGTACAGGTGATTTGAGGAGGTCTTCCCATCAAGAAGTTCCATTATGCTAAACTTAAAAGGCCTCTACGAAAGTTTAAACTGAGCTACAGCTAGTAAGGCACTTGATGTGATGCTCAGAGCCAGCCAGCAAGGTTGTGTTGGCTTTGTGTTAGAGCACATTCAATGACTGATTGAAGGCAGATATGTCTGCACCACAAAAAGCAGGACTTTTCTTCACTGACTTATTAAAATTCTGTTGCTGTAATTAAAAAAAAAAAACCAAAATCCCCTACCCTTTCAAAATGTATCAGCATTAATTTATGGCTTCTATACACACATATCTCTGAAATAATTTTACTTATTTATGTTACAAAGGATTGATTAATATTATGTGACTGAACATGTGGAAGAGGTACAAGCCATTTCTTTTTCTTAAGTGTCAGCTCTGGAGAATGCCAGCATTTTCTTTCAGTATTCAAAAAGAAATTTAATTTTAGCTTTTTGTGATACTCACTGGTAATTAACTGCTCCATGTACTGCATCTTATTATGCTATAGACCTGAAGATTTTCTGTTGGAAACGAAAATTGATTTCAACAAATTCAGTTGTTGCTGTCTTATTAGGTTATGGCACTCAATGTAAATTAAAGTTTTGAATTTGTCATTGATCAATAGATGTAATTATTGATTTGGGATATATGAGATAAAAAGTGAATAAATAAGTTTTTGTCTTTGTTTGTATAACATGAAAACGTGTCAAAGTTTATTGAGCTGCAATTTACTTTGTAGTGAACCTGAGGCAGAATCAAAAACACAGGAGTAAAGTTAGTCTATTTATTTCTTGGGTGCTGCAGGAGTTTCTTAAAATGCTGGCTGTCAGGCATCCTGGTTTAAAAGTTTGTTTAGAAGCCGAGGGTGCAAGGATGGTTGGCTGTCTGGTGGCAGGTCCCAGTGCCCATCCATGAGTATTGTACGCTGCAGACCCATCACCCTTCGGAAATGGTCTCTGCACAGAAGGCTCCTAGCAGTGTTCAGTGTATCTGCTGAGGAAAACTAAAAGTAGTGCAGGGCTGATAACACCCTATTGATACACCCCATGCAAATCAGTGCTATTTTCTGGATTGAAATGAAACCGTTGTTTGCACTGAGTTTGGAGAGGATGTGCCATTCCTGTCTCAGTACCAGATGTTCTGGTAAGGGCCAGATGCAGCAGTGTGGGAAGGTTGTAACCCCAAGGCTGCCTCTGTGTGTGGGAGAGCTGAGAGGGGGCTCCTTGGAAATTAGTGCAGCAGGACGGGTGTGTTCAACACAGCCTTGCTCACACTCTGGTAGTGGATTATGTAACTTGGTCTTCTGAGCTGCTCTTGGTTAAACAAAGGTCCCTAAAATCTGAGATCAGCAACATTGCCAGTTTCTCTGCATTAATAAATTATTTTTAATTTAAAGGGCTTTGAAGGCTTTAAGGGTTGCTATAGAAATGTTTTTCTCATCAGAGATTAGTAACAAAAGTTAGTAATCGGTAATAAAAGTTGAGAAAAAGCAATATTTTTTACTGCTTTCATGATCTTGGGCTGTTGCTTTTAAAAAGAGAGAGGAAAAACATCAAGAAGAGTTGATTGAGGACATAGCTCACTTGATCAAATGGACACAGACCCCAGCTGGCAAGAAACCGATTACAATAAAAGACAAAAGAGATAGTTTTGTCAGATGGAGACCATATTCTTGTGGGACATGAGAGGATTTATATCAATCACAGCATCAAAAACTGCAGGTTCTATGTAGCAGGGCTTGTACAAACACTACAGTTTGTGTCTATCTTATATAGGTGGAAATAGATACAGCTATCGTGACAGAGTAAGTGACATCAGAAAGAAAAGTGTATATGAACTGATGCTCGATGTTTTAGATGTTTTAGCTGTTGAGACAGATTTGAAAGAGGTATCTCTAAGTTTTGCTGTATTTTCCAAATAGAAAAACGAATCTGACACTCTCTTCCAGTTTCCTAGTCACCTAGTAGCTATTAATTTCATTAGAATGAAATAAAAAATCAGTGTTTTGGAATTGAAGTGACTCTTAAAACCTGAGACCCGCTGGGAAAGTCCTTGGCTGCTGTGTCAGGTCTTTATTATCCTGCTGCTGTCAGGGATGGTTATGTGCAGTTTCCTGATGCTGGAGAGACTTTACTGGTGTGAGTGTTGAGTAGAAAGAACTTCACAGAGAACTCACGATTTTACTTCTACATGTGGTGACACAGTCCAGCCCACTTTGTCTGTGCTCACTGCTGGTGGACTAGTACCTAGTACCTAGGTTTTCTGAAGCTGTGGATACAGATACCCAGACTGGCTTGGATTTCCTGCTCTTTCCAGCAGTTTATTTGTTCAAATTCAGCAGGATTTCTCTGGTGTGGCTGTAGAGAATTGAGCTTATGATGTCTAGGTATTATATCAAGATTGATGGAGAACTGACAGTTCTTTTTCCAAGTGCCAGGTCTCATGTTCACCTGAGTAAAACCACTGAGAAGCATCAGAGTACATATGTGCTCATACACTATGGACCTCAATGGCAAGGAACTGGGTAAGAATGAAATGGTGTAACTGCAGCTTGTCAGCATTCCTGGTTGTGTCTGCAGGATTTGTGCCAGGCAGTGCAGGAGAGCAGCAGCCTGGGACTCTGAGCTGGGACACTGCCATGCTGTTGTGTGTCTGCTCTGGGACTGCAGCAAGATCCTTTCTCTGCAGACTCTCTATTGTATCCACTGCTGAGGATTACTTTAGGGTGTGTATTCACTTTAGGATGGATATTTATCTCTGGGTTATGGTAGCACTAAGTGATTTGAGCTATGATCTTGGGTAGGGTCTCGAGGTGCTGCTGTGATATTAATAAGAGCCTTGTAATAAGATTCAATGTCTACAGTTCTTTCCAATTCATGGCTGTTCTGAGTAGTTCACAGTATCAGGGCCTTAGCTATAAAAAAAAAAATTAATTTATTTGCTTTCTACTGAATAAATGATGCCAGTGGAATGATTAATGAGTAAGAAATCATGAGTGTCACTGGCACACAAATGGAAATCATCATTCCCTTAACAAATTTTTTTCTAGTTGGTTTTAAGTTTCCGTTGGGAATTACAGTTTCACTAATTCAACAAAACCACCTGATAAATAACTCATCATTTTTTATAGATGTCCATTAAATAAATCTATATTGAAGTACCAAGAAATGACACTTGTAGAAGAAACATTGCTGCAAATAATAAGAAAATTGCAGACGTATTTTATGCCTCTTCCAAAAATCAAAAGGTCTCATAAATACAGTCTGTAAAAATGTCTGTGGAAGAGTTAACATAACTGTACAAGCAATAAGCCTGACCTTTCAGTGTAATTTATTTTAGATTTGCTCAATCCTTTTTTATTAAAACTAGCACATCTGAAGCAGAATTAAATCCTATTATACCAGCTCTGTGATTGTATCAATTTTTCTCTGCCATGGCACACTTTATTAAAAATTACTTTGTTTCATATTGGTTAACGCAATCAGGGGAGTAAATGAAGTTTTGTGGTCTTTGAAAAGAAGGAAGCGTGTGGTTTCTATCTTTGAGAGCAGTGTAAATTGCTGTGAGGATCAGCTGAGTTCCAGCCCTGCAAAAATCAGTTCAGGTATTTCCTCTGTGCTGGTAAGACCCAGGTCCCCATCCAGTCCAGTCTGCACTGATTCAGGGACCAGGTTACACAGGACTAGCTGCATTAGATGTTTTTGTCTTAGCAAAAATATTCCTGTAAACTAAATACCACATCTTGTTTCTGCCTCCTCCACAGTTCTGTGTTCTGGTGCAAAATCACCAGTCACCACCAGTGCACAGCCTGTTCTTTTTTCTGTTGCCTGAGATGCCTCAGATGCACCTTTGATCTGATCAAGGATGTGTGCTCATAGGCATCCCCTGCCTCTGTTTCATCCCTGTCTTTGAGAGAAGTGTTTGTCATGCTGGTGCTGGTGTTCTAGCAGGCAGCAGCTATGGAATGCTCCTGTATTTTCTGTCCTCGTGTGGGTTTTACCTGCTTGCTTTTTTCTCCTCAATTTCCTGCAGTGCAGCATTGGATTGGATTGCAAGAAAGGGATTTAGATGGAGCCAAGTTTTTTTTTTTCTGGTTTAAAGTCTGTCTAGTGCTTTTTAACTGACCAAGATCTACAGCACTTTGGAGTATTTACTGCTCCTATTTAATGGGCTGTTTACAATTTCAGGACCAACCTCAGTAGCCTTGTGGAGTGTATTTCCATGCTGATGACATGTTTACAGTGAATAATAAGAACTGACACGTTTTGTGTGCACAGGTTAATGCCCCCAAATCAGGTGCTATAAATTGTTGTGGGTGGGTAGCTGGTGCTAGAACCTGTTTTTATTTTATAGAGCATCATAGCGAGATCTGGAAAACACATCAGTTAATCTCTTGCTTTCTCTACTCATTGCAGGCAATGTGCACGGTTGCCTAGTTCTTCCCCTCTCCTATCTCATGTGCATGGAGTGGGGGAAGAGGTATGGCTAGAACTATCCTGAAAGGATGCACTTTGTGGGAGAAGGTGACCAGAACAGCCTCAGAGCAGCTCTTGATCCTCTGAGGATCACACTGGTATCTGCTGCATGGGTTTAGGAGCCCTGAGGCTGGGGAATGCAGCAGCCTCTCTGCATTCCCTCTCCAGGGTGTCCCCTTCTCCCAGAGCACCGTGCAGTTCTCAGTGACTGTCTGCAGTGCTTTTATTGCTGCTGTGGCTCGGCTGAGCAGCCTTCCAGGGAGCAGTCCTCCCTAAAACAAAGTGTCTCAAGTTCTGGCCTTCAAAACAGTCTTTCAATGTGGGAAATCTCAAGTAGCCTTTTGCTTTTAAAATAAGATAAGTGTGTTATAATAAATAAATAAGTGTGTTATGTCACAGGAGTGAAAGTAACTCATTATGCATATCAGGTAGGGAATGAGGCCTCTGGGCAGTATTGTGGTGGTGTGGGATCACATAAAGGAAAAACGGTTTATTGTTTATTTGTCCACAGCAGACCTCTCCAGGTGCAATGTGTTTCATCTGGTGCTTCTGGAAATGCTCCAAAACTGCAGTCTCCTAGGCTTTGGGACTGTATATATTTCTTTTAGAGAAAGCAACATATCTGCAAAAAGGAAGAAAAGGAGAAACTTCTAGAGGAGAGCAGCCTATTGATCTCTGAATCAGATCTGAGTTTTCACTGGTTGTTTTGGATTATAAATGCTGCCCTCAGCATTCACTTGGAACAATTTTAATTCTGGTGACAAGCAATGAGTTAATAAGCCCCAATGTCAAGAAATCCCTTGTTTTATTACTGAACAACTGCATTACAGCCAGCTCAAGAACTGACTTTGCTTTATGGAAAGGAAACTCAGGAGGGTTCACTGCTCACTGCGCTGGCCCAGTCCTTGGCCTCACCACTAAGACAGTCAGTGGTGTTAACTTGCAGTGAAGGCACAACAGCAACAAAACTCATTTCACATAGACCAATGAACATCATACATTAAAAAAATCTTCTGTCTCTATCTCCAGATGGAACCTGAACCAGTGACTTGGAGGTGGAATGCTCTCCTGCAATCTTCTGGAGCCTGCAGTATTTGTACTCATCCCTCAGAGCACTGGTTCTGGATTGAAAAGCAAATTAATCTGTCACTGAGACTAATCCTACCTGTCTCAGAAGTAAACACAATTTTCAAATGTAGATGGGCTATTTGAGATTATTTTTACATTCTGAGTCAGAATGTCAGAAAAAATGTCAATTAATCTGATCCTGTACTGATGACACTCCACAAATGACCTGCTTGGACACCTGGTCTGGTCTGGAGTCTGTGACTGAGGAAGAGTTTGTGAACACAGCTGAGTTTCAGTGCAGTTTCTGAGCAGACTATTACACAGTGTCTCACTGCTGAGGGAGCCCATCTTCCCAGGTCTCTGGACAGCACAGGAAGAGGAAGCTGTTTATATTCCTGTAGTTTATATCAAATGCCAGTGATGTGCATTAAAAATAATTAGTGAAATAAATACTCAGGTGTCAGTGCTCTGGCAGGAGGTAGCCAAGGGAATTATCTGTATGCAAAAAGATGATTTGAGAGCATCTACAGGGATAATTGATGCCAAATCTATCATTACCATTGATTTGGGCATAATTAGTTTGGATGAAAACAAAATACTGTCATCAAAAATAATAAATTGAAGCATAGCAGGTAATTCAAGAGTCAGAAGCCTTCATCAAAGGTGTCTGAGGAAGGTGTTTGATCATTCTATGCTGATTATGTGCCTTGATGCACTGGCTCTGGCTGGTTTGCACTATGTTTGCACACAGACTCTACTAAAAGAAAATTATCCTGACGCTCTCAGCATTAGCAAGCTTGTTTCTTGCATTGCATTTAGAGAGCTCTACAGTGAAACAGCCTTTCTGACCTGTTACTATGTTGGGGATTTCATGTGTCTCCTTTACAACTCACTTTAAGATTGGCTTTTATTTCTGGATCTGCTCCTGGTTTATGAAGGCTCATGTAATCACTCTTTGTTCTGAGCGTTTGTAACTTGCTCTGAACTAACCTCAATTTCTTGGTATTGCCCTTTCATTGGTACATATTTCGAACCTCCTTCCCTTTACCCAATGGACCAGGCTTTTCTTTGACTTTGTTCCCTTCTTGCCCTGCAGGTTTTTTGTCTTCTATAAAGGGAAGCCCAGCACAGTCATGTGGTCCCCTAATCCCCTGAAGAATATGTGGTTCACAGAGAGTGTGTGTTATAGACTCAGCTACAGTGAAATCACAGACTTTGTTCTTTTTCATTTAGTAACAGAGATCTCCAGTTCATGGCTCCTGCACCAGCCAGAGTGCTGGCTGTCCCACCAAGGTTTTGATTGTCTGGTGAGCATCCACTGAAGGTACCCCATGGCAGATGGCTCTGTAGGATGTAAAGCAACCTTACAGCTGCTAAATTAATACCTACTCTTTTGGTTTTGCAGGGTGGAGGGGGATAAAATGACTGTGGTTAAAGTGTAGGAGATTTGACACTGGACTGATGTGGTGAGGGTGCAGCCTTCCCCTCTCAGTGCAGAAAGGGCTGAGGTGAATTGCTGCCAGCAGCACAGCATCCTCATCCATCTCCTGATGGACACTGACACAAACTGAGCCGTCCAAGGAAGCCATGGAAAGGAGCTGCACCTGCATGAAACTTGTGTGCAAGATGTTTGCTCACAGGGGAGTAAGAAACAACAATATACTAGAAAACTGGATGGGACAAAAAAGAATATGAGAATTGGAAGGAAGAAGCAACTGAAAACAAATCTGTTCCAAGGTGTGATCTTCACCATAACCATCTTTGCTCTGCTTGAGGCTGTGTTTTCACCTCAGTTTACCAGCATTTCCTATGTTTTTCTGCAATGAGTTACTGACCTTTCCCTTGATAGCAAACACACTGAGCCAATGTCCCAGTGCCTTCTGCTGGGCTGTGCCAGCTTGTCCTGGTCCAAGACCTGCCCGTGTGCTGGTTCAGGGGACAGGCTGACTCCCTGCCTGGGTGACTTGAGAGGCTCAAGAACCCTGTTCTAGGGGCAGATCCAGCATTTCAGCAACAGTATGGGAATCAGATGCACTGATCACCATCAGCCTATAAATATGTCAGATGAGTAACAGTGTGTTGTAGAAGTGTCCTTGAATACACTGGCAGGATGACTTTCTGTGAGAGTCCCCCAGGAACAGGCTGAAAACACCACAGGCACTTTGGGAAATGGTAAATGGGGATGGAAAGGGCCAAAGGAGGGAGAGTACCATCCAAGTGGAGCCTCAGCTCTGCAAACATTTCAGCTTTGCACATGAATGGGAGCAAGTTGTTTCCACCCCTTCTACTGAGGTTTCTTCTCATATTAGAAGGTCACCAATTATTTTTGACTGATCAGCAGAATTTCTTCTAGGCTGTATAAATTTAATGTGGCCTTTTATTCCATTGTGTAGCTACTTCTTCCAAGGGACATCTCTCTATTGTTGGAGTAGTTCATGGAGACAGCACTGCTCCAAGGAAAGGGGAGGAGGACTTGCACAGATAGTCTGCCTGGGGTTTAGATAGCAAGAGGCCAAAAGGGATTGTTTACAGTCTGGCCTAGTAAATGAATTTAATCTATATAAACTCTTGATAAGAGCTGGTTCCTCAGACACTAAGTGTCAGAGTAATTCACTGGCACCAGGTTTATGTTGATAGAGGAGCTGGTTCATATATATTTCCTTTTTAATTTACATTTTACTGTTTTCTGTTTCTGGGAAATGAACTAAGCAGAACTAACACCACTTAGGGAAAGTGTCTGTGTGAGGCTGGAGGAAAATCTGGCTGGACAAATCTGCTCGTTCAAATTTGTTGCTGTACTGAATTTGAATTAGGCCTTTCAAATATCTTGGTTTAAACAAGCTGAAAAGGTAGGCTGGAGGAGCAGGACGGGGGAAACTGTTTTTATCCTCTCTGCTGACATCACCTTTAGTCCTGTGCACATGGTCAGGCACTGGGTGACAGACCTGGATTTACTAGGAAGTCATTGATCCCAAGGGAAAAGAAAATTAGGGGTCAATGCTGTCCTCACTCACATGTGGGTCAAGGCTTTTTACATCACTATTAAAAGACCACTGGTGGCTGTGAGGGGAAGAGACAACACATAAGTGAATTTGCTTCCCAAGGCCTGGAAGGTGTTTTTGTTCCTGTTGAGAAAGAACTTAGAGGAGGGCTGTGCATAGGGTCCTTATGTACTGCAGGGGCTCACAGTCCCACAGAGCCATTGCTTCTGAGGGGCTCTGGAGGCAAAGATTTAAAATGAAAAGATTCTCTGAAATACAATGTGATTCATAATAAGAAAGTACAAATTAAGTAAGGAGAAGAAAATAGCATCTGTTGAAAACAGATTAGTAAGTAGTGTGCCTGTGGATGCCTGGGTAGCTTTACCAAGTAGTCAATTAGAGTCAATTATCACCCTCAAACTCCTCATCCTGTGTTTAGTATGCTTGCAGTGTGTCCAATTTAGCTTGTGCTGTTTCATAGGTTCACAATTTTCTCTCTGTGTCTGAAATGATCTAGCTGGAGACACCAGGAAAGTGCCAAGCTTTAAATATATGACAATTGTAATCCTTTTGACTGAAACCTGATTTGATTCAGTTGAAAATGACTTTAGTGTATTGGATTTACGGTTCATTTAACAAGTGCTGTAGATGTCAATACATTAGTGTAAACCTGATGCAGGTAGTAATTTGGTTTCTAATGAGGTTCCCCAGCAGTATCCAACTATGAAAAATGGGACATTCTTCCTTGGAGCACAAAGTGCACCTGCCTGATGGCAGATGTTTTCTAGGGCTCTGCTACTTCACTTTCTGGGAAGAGAATGGTGTTAAATCTTGCTGTGGGCTTTAAAAGTGCCTTAAACTGATCAAATGTTAAAAGAACAGATTGGAAAGAATAAAAGATTGTTCTTTAGAAGTTTTGTTTTAATTATTGGTTTAAATTACATCTTTATCTCTTGCAGTCTTAACTGTGCAATTGCTGCAGGTGCAAAATTTCAGCCACATTTAATGGAACTTTAAAGAGAAACCTTTTATTTTTATGTGACTGTGTGATCAGGTGTTCTCCTTACCTCTCTATTGCCTTCAAAGCCTTTTGCTGAGTGATCCTCCTGGTGTAGTATGGAAATAGATGTAGTACAGAGAGGCCAGGACAGAGAAGGCAGTGATGTCTCTCGTTCCCTGACCCTCCTCTTCCCTCTCTGGACATTAGTTTCAGAAAAGCAGCTGTAAAAAATATTGCCCCCCTTTCAAGGCAAAGTGTGTGGCCAAAAGCCTGTCAGGTATCACAGTAGTTCTAAGTAACCTTTTCCCTTTGGGAGAGACCCTTCTATGCTGGGCAGCCCTCAGGCACACCTTCATTCAGCACTTGTGCTCAAAAAATGCTCTTAAATTTTTTATGTGCTGCCAGGTAGCTTTTGTTTCAGCATCAAGCTGATTTCCACAGGTTGAGACATTGCTGATCAATATGAGGGTATTGGAGAGCCTGACCCCAGCAGATTGTGCTGGTGTGAGTAAGGGTACAGAAGATATGCTCAGTCTTACACAAAGGGGCCTTTCACCATCTCTCAATTCTCTCCACGTCTCAGCTGGAAATACAACTCCTTTTGCTCCTCTGTACTTCTTAATTTCCTTCCTTTGCTGTTATTTATCTGCTAAGTGCTATGCTGCACTAGATAATGGAAGAAGCTGTTCAGAATGAAATGGCATGGCATTTTCTGCCCTTTTGTAAACTATATAAAATAAAGATGAACTTTTCTGCCCGTTTCAGCCAAGGCACAGCTTGCTGTAGGGTGTTGGCTCTTTATTTTCCCCTGGATCATGGCAGACTCCAGCCAGCTGGGTGTCAGGAGCTCTGTTCACAGCCTCTGTGTAAAGATCAGTGTCTGGGGGACTGCTTGCCCATGGGCACAACTAAAAGTGTCTCTTTGGGGTATGTCATCTCCAGAAGAAGGAAAAACAGTAAACTGAATTCACTGGCTGCAGAGAGGTGGCTCAGGGGTTATGTAGTGCTCAGTGCTGCAGTGTCTGTAAAGTGTCTGAACAGACCCTGCAGTCTACAAATGCTGCTTTAGATAGGAGCCCCTAGGAAAACTATTCCAAAGTACTTTTTACCTGTTACTTCAGAATTAAAGTGTTGAAAAATCACAATAAGCTTTGTTTTCCCTTTGGGAATTAATAACCCTCTTTTGAATCAGGGGTACTTTTTAATTCTGAGTGAGAGTGTCCATACAAAGACTTAATGCAGTTCAACTGAGCCTTTCAATCTGTGTTTTTTAGATCTGCTTAGTTTTCTTAACAGTGCACTGGTCTAGGCAAATCTCAAGTTTTGTGTTCCTCTGCTTCAGAGAGAATTTCTCTTCTGAGTTACTGACTTGGAGGGTGGCAGACCACAGCTGCCAAGCAGAATTTACAGGATTTACAGGCAGGTTGCATGCGTTAGTTTTATTGTCTCATTGTGTATATTCATGTTTAATGAATCCAGATATAATTAATAGTATAGGCATACCCAACTGCTAGTCTGAAATCAGAAAAACTTACCTGTTGGAGTCTCAAAGGTGGAGTTCACAGCTCAGACCCTTCCTCAGCTCCCCTTTCCTGCCTGGGATGAAAGAGCAGCAACCCTGTGGCAGAAGAACACACTGCCTGCCTGGGTCATATTTCCTGCAGGATTTGCAGCAAAACAGCATCTTTCTACCACCACTGTGAGATATTTGTGTGGCCACCAGATAGCAGTAACACCTGCACAATGTTTTTCAGCAGCCAAGGCTTCAGCCTTTGGCGATTTTGTGTCTTCATGTGTTTGTTCCTAGTTCTGCTCTTGTAGCACTGTGAAGGTATGAGAGGGCAGAAGTACCTGCACCACCATCTCCTGATGGTCTAAAACCAAAATCAAGGTCAAAACAGTCACAGAATTACAATACATAAATTCATGTGAAGTTATTTTTCTTGTCATCCTCTTTCTGTTCTTACAATTCCTGTTTTCTAGGCTCTTAGGAAGCCACAAATGAGTTGGTGGGTTTCTGCTCAGGCTGCTTTAATAATGGTGTGAGTCTGAGACAACCTCAGGTTTCCAAGCTCTGGAAATTTAGAATAAAGAGCCTTGTTGTTCATGTCTGAGATCTGGAAATGCTGCTTATTCCCTTCAGGTCCCTTTTATCATGCAGCTTGACAGAAATATTTTGTTCGTTATTTTAAAAAAATGTGTTTGTTAAAAGTTAATATTTTTTTCTTGTAAAGGCTCATCCAGCCTGGTATTACATTAGCAATTCTACTTTGTTCTTCTGTGAAGCAAGTTTCAGTTTACAGGTACATCTACTTTCCATTCCACAGCTTAAAGAAAGTCGTCAAAAAAAATCTTAAAACCTACTTAATGAAGCCTTTAAAATGCTCATCCTGCACTTTTGAGTGAAGAGCAATTTATATTTCATAAAAGTAGAAGCAGAGCTGCAAGCTGTAAGTAATTATCATATAATTAAATGTCTACTATGAAAGAAATGAAAACTCAGGCTTCTTGGGAGGCTTCCGTGACTGGTTTATGCAATCACAAATTAAATTACATTTCTTTACCTTATGAATGTTCTGGAGGTACATTAATCTAGTCTGGAGGTGCACCTTGAGACTGCTAAGCTGTGTTAAAAGGGGAAGGGAGTTTATCAAACCAGTAAATTCCATGGGCCAAGAAGAAGAATGCATAAATATCTGTGATGGGTTCTGCAAATGTGATTGTGCTTTTCTTGTCTGGAAATGTTTGCAGCTAATGTTGAAGAAAACCCCTATGTGAGTGGCAGTTTAAGTGAACTGTTGTGGTGTTAGATTGCTGAGTTCCAGTGGCCATGCCTTTCTGTGCAGAAGAGAAAAATATTGTCCATTTGTTAAAAGTGTGGTGGGGGGTGTTGGGTGTCAGACCACTTGGACAGAGGATTAACTCTTCATGTGTTTAAACATCCTCTGTGCTTAGCTAGGAATGCCCTTCTACCACCAAAAGGGCAGTGACTGTGGGTGGCACATCTGCTGGGATGTTGAAGGGAGCAGCCTCAGCTCTGTGTGTGAACACGTCTGTCATGTCACAGGGGACCAGCTCTGCTTCTGCCAATGTTTATTGGAATGGTGGCATTCACTGCAGGAAACGTCATGGTAAGAAAAGTGATGAAGTAGTGGCACATCAACACGTGCACTTTGTTTTCTTGTATGTTGTTGGCATTTTAGGTGGTATGTGGTTGACTTTCACCTGAATGTGGGACAAGCTGAATTAATTAAAGACAGGAAGCCCTGAGCTGGAGCTGTTCTAATTTAAGGAGCTGCTGCCAAAACAATCTGTTGTGGTTTTATGCAAAAATGAGAGAGGTATTTTCCTGAACTGATGGCAGTTTCTGTACAACTTGGCTTTAAGAACTGGAAGAGTGAATATTGCATCATATTTTTGCAATGTATTTGGCTTGCACAAAACTCTTTACAACGAAAGGACTGTTTTAGTCATGGCTTTCTGAGAAGCTGTGGCACCGTGCTGCTAAAGGGGCTTCTTTTAGATCAAGTGTCTCTAGACCACAAGAATATAATTTTTATCTCTTCAAATGAAGATAAATTTCATGGTGCCTTCAGTGTACAGTACAGTGATGGTTAATAATCTCAATTCAGAGCTGTATGCAGTGGGGTGATGACAATGTAATGGTATTCTTTATGGTGTGTCAAGGGGACATATAATTGGTGTTGGCTTTTCTTTCCCCTCTTTTTCATAAGGTTAACTACTTTAACCTTGGTTTCAGGCTGTATTTTTTTCTCACTGCATTTCTCCATTATACATTATTTGGTTTGGTTACAGTCACTAGACTTTAACTGCTCTGACATATTAATTTTTAAGGGCACAAATGACTTCATTAAAATAATGTCCTTCAGATAAGTGCACTTGGCATTGTGATTGGAAGTGGACTAAAGGAAATACGAAGCATCAACTCCTCTATATTAAGAATTTATTATGGGAACCCAACCCAGTAGAATATGTATTTGAAATGCTTCTTTGTTAACTTTTAGAAGCTCAGTGTGTAGCCTATGCCCATGAATTGGTTAGGAGTTTAATTTCTAATATGGATTAGTCAAAAATTTGTTCTATGTTTACAGTCTCAATTATATGGAACACTGCTTTCTTAATATCACAGAATCATAGAAGGTTTGGGTTGGAAGGGACTTTGAGGATCCCCTAGTCCCACCCCTCTGCCAGGGGCAGAGACCCCTTCCACTAGACCAGGCTCCTCAGGGCTCCATCCAGCCTGGCCTTGGACACTTCCAGGGATGGGGCAGCCACAGCTGCTCTGGACAGCTGTGCCAGGGCCTCACCTCCCCCAGAGTCCAGAAGATCTTCCTGGTTTCTAATTTACAACCACTCTCTTTCTGGTTTCCCTTCTGCCAGGTTTTACTTTCTGTGCTGTCTGGGAGTGCTCCCAGACCCCAGTGTTACCTGGCCTGGGGCTGGAGGGGATCTGCAAAGCTTCCTCAAGGATTGCAGCCTCACCTGGGGCTGGAGGGATCCTGCAAAGCTTCCTCAGGGTCTGCAGCCTCACCTGGGGCTGGAGGGATCCTGCAAAGCTTCCTCAAGGATTGCAGCCTCACCTGGGGCTGGTGAGATCCTGCAAAGCTTCCTCAAGGATTGCAGCCTCACCTGGGGTTGGAGGGGATCCTGCAAAGCTTCCTCAAGGATTGCAGCCTCACCTAGGGCTGGAGGGGGATCCTGGCAGCTTGTTCTGAGGTGTCCTGAATTGAAAAGTTGCACCAGATGTGTACTAATGCAGCTGAAAGCTTTTAGCTGAGTGATAATTTCTGCTTGCCCTTCTCCAGGGCTGTCCTTAGCTCTTGGAAGGGCTTTTAGATTTTTTCATTAATCAGCAAGTCTGCAGAAGGGAAATGCTCTGAGATAGCAATGGTCCGACGGGCCCGTGAGCGTGTGCGTGCCGCAGAGCACGTCCTGACATCCAGCATCACCCAGCACTGATTTTACCTCGTGCTGGAGGCCGGGGAGGGCCTGAGCCAGAATTACAGCCTATTTTTCCTGTCTCCCCCAGAGCCTCACAGCTCATTTGATGAACACAGTGCACTGCTTTGGGGTGATGAGGCCACTTCCAGAGCAGCACTGTAAAATGAGGTATATAAATGCTGAGCTGCTGCAGATTAAAAAACATTTCCTAAAAATAAAGTTAAAATTGAAGCTGACCCAAGTTAAAAAGCAATTTTCTGAGAATGCAAAGGCATAAAGGAAAGTGCCTTAGCATGATTTTAAGTGGGCCTCTGAATGTGGGAGATAGACAACAGGAATAAAAGGACGCACACCGTGGTGGGGTGCCACAGATGGAGACCCTAGAGAAACATGCTAGAAGCAAATTTCAATTAAATGAGCATACTTCTTACAACTATTAAATTCTGCCTAGATAAATGGATTTTAGAAGAATATATGTATTTTTTGAACCCATGAAGTCACTTGATAAGATAGTAATAAATCCATCAGAATTTCTGCTTTGACCAAAGCTTATCTGTAATACGGGATTCATTTCAATACCTAAAGCCATTTTGGGGAGGGAAACGACTTTCCCAGCTTTGGAATTAGATTTCTCTGGAATGGGTATTATGTTCTTGACCCCATATCACTGCTGTTGAGGAGCAGCAGTATTTAAAACCCTCTGTAATGCAATAAGCTGAGCGGCTCGGTGTGTGCTGTGCTGTTAGAAGGCAGCATTGATGGTGGCCCTTGTTAAGGCACTGAATGTGTGTGAGGTAAACACAGGGCTTTCTCAAGGATAATTAATAATTTAATCTCTGTGAAGAAGAAGTTTCTCTTCATTTATCCCAGCTACTCTTTGATTTTTCTCTTCAGGCCATTTTAGCTGGCTTTCTCCCCTCCTCACCTGCACAGGTTGCCTTTTATAACAAGCTCTTTCAGCAAAAACCAGATTTCATTTCTTTCAGGTTGCAGTAAGCTTTTATTTCTTGTAAAAAATGATTGAAACTTATTTTAAAAGACATTCTCTGGTTGAAGAGACCACCTTTTAAGAAAATGGCATGACAAAAGGCTGCCTGTGGCTGTGTGAGTGACACTTGCTTTGCCATAACCATCGTGGCCAGGCTGAAGATCAGGACTAACGTGAGTGTGAGTGTGCAAAGCTGCAGGAAATCCTGTGACAGAAATTCAGCATAACCTGGGGAGGCAGGGAAGGGAGATATTTCCCTAGTTTATGTTTATCCTGTAACATGCAAGTGATTTAACAGTTCTAGCAGGTGCTGATTGCAAAGTGACTGACACGTATTTTGAATATATGTTTTCAAAGTATTTCCCTTGACAAATTTAAATTGAGCTAACAATTCTTTTAGCACACCAAACTAAATTAGCTATGGCTCTGTTAGTTGGCTTTAAGTATTGCCTTTACCACTCCTGGTAGCTGGAACAGTTGTGCTTTTGTTTTACAATTAATATTGCAATGAAAACTTGTAAGGTACTGTAGGCATAAATATTTAATATCTTCCCTCCATGTTTCTTTATTGCTGAGCTGGATGATAAGTTAGTAATTCAGACTGAAATGCAGATAAAACAGTAATGTGAACTGTTTAAATCTGCATTTTTCCAAAGCTCCTGAGGTCAAGATGACTGCATTCTAGCGAGAATATTGCTATTTAAAATTGTTTACCTCTACACTTCAGCTGAATGCTGCTGTATATGATAAATGAGGTAAATAAAGGTGCCTTTCGGGTCCCAATAACTGCACAAGAAACCTGATCATTCTCACTAACGTAAAAATAATTTAACAAACGGAACAGTGGCACAGCAGCCTAGAAAGAAATTTCTGAATATGGCAGCACATATGGCCAAGGTCTCTTCAGGCATAATTCAAATTTGGTTTTTTAACTTCCCTGTTTTTAGTAGATTTGTTTAATATTTAATGCAGAAAAAACTTTATGTTTTCAGGGTTTACTGTCACTTTTGCAGAGTTTACCTAATTTCTGATCTGGACATGAAACATGATTTATTTTTCTCCCATGATAACTGGTAGCACTTCACCTTGTGGGTAAAAGATGTTGAAATTTGTGGTGTTGTTCCTCAGGAAAAAGCAGACAGTTGATACTAGGCTCAGATTTTCATCTCTTTAGAAACACAGCTATGTCACTTTTACCAAATAGAGCAATGTCTTTAAAGGCAGGGGTTAACACCTCTGTCCCACTCTCATTTCCTCCTCCTCCTTTCCTTCCTTCTCTGTCTCCCCCACACAATGGTAATTTCTGAGCAGATGGAGATATTACTATTTAATAAGAGTAATCTTTGCACAAAACTGGTGGGCTTTTTCTAGGCAGGACAGGGTCAGTTGGCTTTGTGTTTTAACAGCATTACCATCTGAGGGAGAAAAAGTGCATCCATTCTTTTGTTACCATAATCTGAGTTATCTGCTGTGGAAATGTGCTTTGGTCTGAGAGAATTTGTATGGAATTTGACTACTGCTTGCTTAAGCAGGATAAAAGTCTTGGGTGTCTGTCTTGAGTACACAGTCAGAGAGCACCAAAGAGATTTTATAAAATTTAAAATTCCTCTTCAAAGGACAGTTTAGCTGCAGGTTTTGTATATTTATCTGAAGAGTCAACTTGTGCCCTAATCCACACTTTGATCCACTGTGTAAGCCTTTCTGTTTTGTCTTGCAGATGCGAAGGTACCTCCTCTAGCAATGCAAATAAAAATAGAGCTGATGGGAAATGAAACTTTATTAGAGCCTTGGGATCCTGAAGACAGTTATCCCAATGTCTACTGGATAAAACCACAGCAAAAGCAAACATAACAACCATCTGTGAGAGTCTGTCTCAATTCTAGCTGTTTGAATCCCATCATTACTTGAAATTTGTGGATGCTAGAATCTCCTTGGCCTCATTACATCTGAATTGTGAGAGGCTGGATGTTGCTGGTGGGCTTTTCACAACCTTCTTCAGACAGCTCCTGGCAGCTGTGGGGATGAGCTTTTCCAGGTGGAAAGAGGGATGTGCCATTACCACACGCTCCTTCCAGTCACAGCTGCAACTTCTGGGTTCAGGTTCCCACCTACTGGTGCATTTGAAATCACTGCCCTAAAAGAACCAAGAGCCAGGTTTCATTAACACATCCTGGTAGAAGCACAGATGGTGCATTTCAAAAACAAACCAGGAAACACTTTAAAATAAATGAGGAGCTGTTAATCTCTCCTTTGGTGGCTCTTTTAACCAAATGTTAATGGGGTTGGGCAGAGGCTGTGCATGTGCCAGATATTTCTGTCTTTGCTGTGATGGGAGCAAATGAAGACAAAGTGGGGTTAATCTAATCTATCTATCCATCTCAATCCCCATCTCTGCAGAGGAGGACTCTGAGATTTCCTGATGAGCACCTGTGCTAGGAGGGCAGTGAGGCAGCAGCCAGAAACCCTGGTGAGCAGCACCAGCTCTGGCTGTGCTGTGGAAAAAGGCTGTATGGAAATGCCTGGGTGGTAGGGCACTCAGAGATGTTTTCAGATGGCCAGATTAGGAATATCCTCTCATTAGGGGCCACACAGCTCAGAATGGGGTTGTGGGTATATTTTATGCTGACATTCTTCTGTCAAAGCCAAGCCTGTTTATGGGAAAATGGTTAGTATTAGTGAATGTCCCATTTTGAAAAGGTTTTTTTAAAATGTATTTTCAGTTCAAAGCACATTTATAACTTGGCATTTAAGTACAAAACAAACCCCCAGATTTACTGAAAGTAACAAGGCCAAAGCCACTCTTAAGTAGTTTTAACACTACTGAAGCATTTTTATCAATAAGACCATTTTGTTTTAACCTTTATTGGTTCTGTCTTTTTATTAACTCAGTAACATTTCCTAGGGTTTGGCCTTCTTGTCTAATTGATGTGTATTTATATTAATTTACTCTTTCATTCTCAACATTTCTTTTAGGATTGCAGAGCAGTTTCTTTGAGTGCAGCTTCTCTCAACCTGTCACGGCCTGAAGGATGTCACTGGCACTGGGTGCATCAAGGACAGTGCTGAATTCTGGACACTGAATTCTGGAGTGGTGACACTGTGCAAGAGGGGGACAGCACTGAAATCTGGCCTGGTCACTCTGCTCTTAAATGAGCTTCAGGATAGGCACACTTCCTCTGCAGGAGGAACACAATTAAGCTTTTCTGCACTGAGAAAACCCATCTGCATGTTGAGATCCTGTCAGTACTACCTCACAGGAAACCTGTTGAGGTTTAACTGGGCAGTTCATAGCAAAAATAACAAGTGTGCCTATGGGAAGTTTTGGCTTTGTATTTTTTGTAATCAGCAGATAAAATGCTGCTTGGAAGCAGCATAAGCCTGAGTCTGTGCATTTGTGAAGATATGCTGTCTGTGTGAACATGGAACCAGTGTGGGTCCAGGAGAGTTTCTGACGTCTCACTTGGCAAATGTAGGTGATTTGACATCCAGGATGAACTTGTGCCCTTCAAAGGGCTTGGGGAACAAGTCTAAATTTAGGTGTCAGTGGAAGAGAGAAGCTGGGGAGCTTGGTTTGGGTGGTGGTCCAGAGCACTGATTGTATGAAATCATCCCTTCCTCATCACAGTCAGTGGGATGTCCTAACAAACGTGCCAGCACGCCTCTGAATGGGACACCATTTTCTCATGGCTACTTTTGTTGCTGTACTATTTTTTCTGTTGCTCTACACAGCATCTTGACTTAGTGGTATTTGCTTTACATGTAGATTTTTTGCTGTTTGTCAGTGCATTGGCCTCATGCCTTCTGTGTGCTTTCCCCTAGAAGTCCCACATAACCAGCTTGTGTTAAACTGGTGGGATTTCCCCTGGACTGTAAACAGTTTCTTTTGCTCCTATTAGTTTGTTTGGAAAGTTGGAAAGCTGGAGTAACAATCATTGGTGTCAAACTCTTATGAATTATTAAAAGGAGCACAGCAATGGGAGCTACAGATAATTCCTCATTCTGAAAATGAGCACGACTTATGTTATTGCTGCAGTAATTACCTAAAAATACTTAATACTTAATTACTTCCAAGGTGTCAATCTTCATAACAGTTTATTAAAAGATTCTAATGGGTGTAGCAGCTGGTTCCACAAACAAATCTATTTGTGGCTGAACCTGACATTCTGCTGTAGATATTATTCCACCTCAATCAACACTATTTCTGCATGTATATCTCGTTACAGCTGTAACAGATTGGGAAGAGAGGGTTTTTCCAACTGCAGTGGGAATTGTTCTGCTCACTCACGACTTCCAAACTCGCACTGCTAGAGCCAGTAGAAATGTTTGCAAGCAATTTATTACAAAAAAAGAACTTGAAACAGTTGTTTATGATGCTGGTATTGACTTATTGCTATTTCAGCTGTGCAAATGGCTGGTTGATTATTCAAATGCTCCTCTTTTGGGAATTGTGAGCTGGGTGAGAGAGTTGGTGTGAGGAATCAATATTCACCTGTGTGATGCAGATAGGGAGCCTTAGGGAAAGGGCTGTGGTGTCAGTTATGGCAGGGCTGTTCCCTTGGGCTCCCGGGCAGCAGGGTGCAAGTTAGAAGCACATAATGTCTATTAGTCACCAAGGTAGAGTTCCTGCTTGTGCATTTTTATTGGTCTTCACTGCCAAATTGCCTACTGAGCATTTTGAGCAGACTCACTCCGGAACTCTGTGGACATAGTGAAATAAGACAGAGCATAGTTCAGAAATCGAAAATCAATTTCTCTCTTTTTTTTTTTTTTTTCTTTCCCCTGTACAGAAAATATGTAAAAATACCCAATTAATAAATATATGAACAGAACTAATAGCAAGCTCTGCCTTAATTTGAATAATACTGAAATCTATTAACCTGTGCCTTCAAACCCTGCTGTGTTCCTGCATTGCTTTTCTTTGCTTTTCTGTCTTTTTGAAACATTTGCTACATCAGATATTACTAAGAACTGCAGGACTGTCCTTTCTCCATTTCAGCAGCAGGAGTTTCATGCCTTTGAAACACAAGGATGTGAGTTCAATCCTCCTACTTCTGCAATGTTTTTAGAGACCAACACTGCATTACAATTTACTTCTTTAGACCTTGCACGATCCTTAGAGTCACATCAGTGACTGAGACACTTAATGTCCTTTATGACCTTCTGAGCTATCCTTCAAACATCCCTACACCCTGACCAAGTTAAGATTGGTTCCAGGTTTTGCTGTCTGCCTGGCTTTCTCCCACTGACCAAATTTGGGACAGCAATAGTTTTGGCCCAACCACAGAGATCTGGTTGGCTGACAGTGCAGAATAGAGTAGAAAATTATGAGCAGTCTAATGAGAACACCTATTCTGATTTCTGGTAGTTTTCCATTCATTCTCTGAGCAAGTAACAAGTGTCTTGAGACATAAAGTTTGTTATTTTGAAAACCTGTATTTTTTATTTATCACTATGGATGCTTCTCTGTACAGCCTTACTAAATCTTCAGAGCTGCCACACTGCATTATGCATGTGTGGCACTGTAGTTTGCAGATAACTAATTTAACCAAGTATTCTATTAAAAAATGCACTGCAAATCTTGTTAGAGGAGGCGCCTGCTATGAGCAACACTTGAGTGGTGTCAGCAAACCGAGCTGACTTTGCACAGGTTTTTCTGAATTAGTTGGCCCTTGTCCTTGCAGAATATAGCACAGTGGTATCACACTGGAGAGGAGCTGGGTTTTTGTTAAATATGGGTATTGAGTTCAATCTGGTTCACCTGAGGAGAGAAGCTGATATCAACGAGTGGTAGGCAGTGAGCTTTAATTCAGCAGTCGTGGGTGAACATTAGGAGTTCTGCTGACTTCCATGAGATGAGTTGTGTCAGTTATACATGCAAATACTCAGGCTGTGGATGGATGTGTAAGGAAAATGAGAATAGTCAACACTGATGTTCATGAAACTGGGAACATAGGGGTGGGCTAAAGTTCTCTCTACATATTGATCACTAAGTGTTTTCTCTCCCTTAAATTACTTTGGCTGAACTATGCTGAATTAAAACTGGTGTCAGAATTACATTTTTTGACCTTCTAATGGATTTTTCAGCACCTCAGATTTTACATAGGCTATGGCTGCTCAGAGCAGTCTAGGCAGCAGGAAAAATATCTCCCTAGAAGATGCTCCCTCTTAAATTGTAAAAATGATTAAAAATGGAGATATGACTTTTTAAATGTGTTCCTGTTCTCAGGGATAAATCTGCTACTGAATTATTTCCTCATCTGCATGAATTATCCTCATCTGCATGAATCATCCTCATCTGCATGAAAAAGGTTTGACTTTGGTGGGATTTTTTTTAATTTAGAAAATATTAAAATAAGGAAGAGAATTAATTCAAATCCAAGGAATAGAAACAGAGAAGCTTACAGCTTAGTTACAGCTTCCTAAAAGTTAAATAAAGAAAATGTGTTGTGAAGGTTCACTGATTTGTATCTTATCATGCAAAGGGTAGCTACCATGAGCAGGGTAGTATATTCTGCAGAAGATCCAGTTTATTCTCTCTGTTACCCTGCATAATGAATATTCTTCAGAAGAGAATGCAAATGTTTTTTCTTACTCCTGTCTCTGAAATTGGGACAGAGAGTTTGTTTAAAAGCTAACAAAAAGATTAAAATGGGATGGAAAATCTGCAATTATCTATGATAAACAATGCATTATGCTTTGATTTGTGGGTTGCAAGGCTGTCTCTGAAATGTTCCTCATCTCATGTAATATTTTGTGCTACTGCATTGCTTTTCAATTATACAGCCCAAAAGAAAGTTTCCACTGACAAAAACAGTGAAAGAACATTGCTTTTCGTATTGGGATTTGTTTTTTTTCCCTTCTTTTATAGGTCCCAAGTGTCTCTTCAAATATAAGTCCAAATGACAGGAGTCCAGGAGTTTGAAAGTTATTAGAGAGTAATGGATATCTGCAACTAATGAAATATGCTTGCTTACAATACATCAAGACATGCAGAACATTGAGGAAAACTTGGTGATCTCAATATTTAATATAAGCTGGAGTTAAAGTATTATTTTTTTTTTGCAAATGCAGCATATGTTAATCTATTGCTGAGCATTTGTCTAGCAGATTCAATTTCCACTCATAATTTTTCATTTATTGGTTTTTCTTTCGCATAAACACAGCTGTGTATTCTAATCTATGTGTTGAGATCTGATGTGCTCTCGTATATGGGGAGCCCAAGTGATTTATTGTGGCAAGCTGGGGAGTAGATGGAATGGACAGAGGAACAATCTTGGAATAAATATTGGTGCTGACTTAAATTCATCTTCACAGAGTTTTTACCCCAAATTTTCACCAGTTGTTCATATTGGAGACAGACCAGTAAATATAGGAATGGCTAATGGACTGGGGTAAATGGATAGAGGGATGGTTCTAAGCCGTGTTACAGCTCAGGAATAATGAGCAGTTTCACTATATTTGGCCCCAAATATCTCTGGTATGCAAATTCATTTGTAGGGTGACTATATTGCTGAGGATCAAACAAAGCTGGTAACAATGCTGGCTGCTAGCACCATACCTCTTAATCTGTTTTCTGAGGAAGGTGTTTGCAATAAAGAAGCTCATAATTTTGAAGGCATGATGAGAAACAAATGAGTGTTTTATTTAAAATGTAATATTGACTCTGCCACTTCATATATAGCAGCTTGTTTTGAAGTGGTGTTATTGCAAAATTGTTTCAGAACAAAACCAAAAGCCCAAAAAACAAGCAAGGTTTTCCATCATCTCCAGTGGTTTTCTTGCTGTAACATGTGTCTGAAAACCATTATGTATTTTATTTAAAATTTCACACTAGGCTACTTTCTTCAGGTGCAACAGCTGACTTGCACACAACTACTGCCCAGCTGAGTTGGAAGGCCTTTTGGAGCTTACACCAAAACCTGTCTAAAATTATCAAATAACTTGTCTATGACTCGAGCACCCTGCAGTTTGACCCCCTGCAGGTGTCTGTGTCTGTGCTATCAGGAATGTGAAGTTTAGAATAAAAGTGTCTATGCAGGTCATGAGTTCAGCCATATCCCCTTGGTTTTTTCACCCATCTTCCTGGTGCTTGATTCTCATCGTGCTGGTGATTCCACCTAATGTCATCACTCTGCTGTTTCCACTCTATTTGCTAAGAGTGGTGAGAAATGAACTCATTTAATAGATCCACTGTAACTTGACCCCTCCTTTTCCCACCAAGGGAATATTTTTCCCCTTGCTGGTAAATGAACTTTAATTCCCAGGTCTTGCTTGGCATGTGAGGCCCATCCTTTCAGTGGCTGCTGCAGGGTGGGGAGCAGGGCAATGGCACTAGACTGACCTGCTCCCTGCTGTTCCTGCACCGAGCACTCTTCAGTCAAGGCAGCTCTGGGGAGAGATGATACAGTTTAATAGAGAGCTGACAGAACTGAGGACTTGTGTTGTTTTCACTTTCAGTGTCTGCTGGTTGGTTTTAATGAAATCTAATGGTTATCTACAAACCATCCCCTTCGGTTATCATGGCCAAAAGCTGCAGTGACAGCATTCTTTAAACTATGGGAAATCATTAGACTATGGTAGATGCATTACCTGCTGTTGTCTCACTTGTGAGCCCTTTTCTCAGCAAAGCAACGCTCAGCACTTGGATAAAGGAGTGCTCTAGTCCTATGATACCTTGAGCTCGTGCAGTGATGCTAAGAGAATTGTGCCTCAAGTAAGCAAAGAAATAGTGCTACATGGAGAACTTGGCTGTACCCTCTGGAGCTGGACCTTTGAGACACAGGCAGAGATGTTCTGCAGAGCAAAAGGAGTTTGTGGGTGTGGTGGGTGTCAGCTGCTCAGATGCACAGCCCTGGTAGGATTCTTTGGCTCAGGAAATTTCTCAGCTGGGAGCCATTGGAGATTGGAAGAATGTTCAGGGAAAGCTTTGCTTGATGCCTACCTTGCCCTTACAAATGCATTTCCAGGCATTTGCCACTGACAGTTGTTGGAAACAGGAAAACAAGACAGTGGGTTAGTTTAATCTTTGGGCTGATCCATATGTCACTTCTGTATTCATAAATAATTGGAATGCTAACCACTGCAGTTAATTGCAATGGAACTTGCAGTGATTAATACAAATTACTATTCATTATTTCTCTAGCATTTCAAATGTACTAGAAACAAAATCTGGTGTGTGCTGAGCATTAAGGTCTAGCTGCAGTAAGAGATAACTCCTGATTTTTGTCTGTTCTCTGCTGCTCTGGGCAGCTTGGCCTAGGTGTGCTGGGATGTTTGCCTGTGCAATGTAGTGCAAAGATTGCTGGGTACAAAGGTTGGGTCCCCAACTGCTTGTAAATCACTGTATTTTCTGACTGGTGGAGTTTTGCTGGCTTAATATCAGTTTAAATCTGACCTCTGCGTTTTGGGTGGCTGCTCACAGCACTGTTATTACCAGGCTTGATGACAAGTTACCTTTGTTTTTTAGCAGCAGGTAAGGCAGGGATCTCAGAGAGGTGGTTGGTACTTGGAAAAAGTTTTCCAGTTATGTCTGTAGCTCAGAGAAGTGTGTTTGGCTAAATGGACAGACTCTTCATTCTTTTTAAATTCTCCTGCAATCATTTGCTGGGGAAACACAGGTGTCAGCCTCAAAATGGGAATTCTACATTGACATGCTTGGTAAATTTTACCTATTACAGGAGCACTTAGCTCACCCTTTTACCCTGAGAGAGCTGGAAGGATGAGATGTGGGGTTTTGAACGAGGCAGGGAATGCAGGGCTATATCAGCTGCTTACAGTAAACATGGGGTAAATTACTGCTTCATTGCTTGGAATTACTTGCAGTTTACTCCAGGATTAGCATATGCATGACAACTCCTGCAGAGAAGCTGATGTGCTGGAATCATGGATTTTTTGCAGCAGTGAACACTTGTGTACCCATTCTTGATTGTTTTCTTTTGTAAAGATGATTTTTAATGTCTATGAAGACCCACGCAGGGGGTCCTGAGTTGCTCCCAAGGTGTGCAAGAGTTGGAGAATGAAGTTTCCTGGGACACTGCAGGTGATTTCTGGGACAGCACCCGTGTTTAGCCACAGCCAGAGGCTGAGAGTGGGTTGTTGCAGCAGAATAAACAAGAAAGCACTTGATTAGGCAGAAACAACTTTCAGGCAGCTTATTTCAGCTGATAATTTTAAGACATTTAACAGGCAATCCATAAGCAAAATTTTATTCCTCACAGAGATGCTTTATTTCTCTTTTTGCTTCCTCTGGCAATCTTGTATGAATGAATCTATAGCTGAATAGCTACTGACTGTGGCCACATAGACATTGCTTACAATATAGTACTTGGCCTTTGGTTAGACCTGAAGCAATTTTTAAACATTAATTTGGAGGTGTTGGGGTAGTGATAAACATAGCTACAACTCTTCACTTACAGGAAATATCTGATCTAAGCAGAATTAAAAGAGTGGATGGGGTAAGGAGTGTTTTCCAATCCAGTCTTGCTGAACAGACAATTAGCAAGATCATTAAACTGCCTCATTATAACCATGATAATTACAGGATTAACATAGTTCAATATCTCTAATTTGTTTTGTAATATAAGCAAGATGGGGAGATGATTCCTCTGCATGTGAGACTCCAGACAGCTAGTATCAGAAATTATGGATTCTTGGTAGTTAAAGAACAAGCAAGGGTGAGACAGCTGGAGGAGGAGGGTGTGGGAAGCAGCAAGGGCTGCCAGCCCCCAAGTTATGCCATTGGAACTCCATGGGCTTTGAGTTAAACCTAGCTATGGTGCTAGGTGCTGTTTTGGGTCTGGGAGAAAATGTCAGATGAGTTCCCTGTGGGAAATTGATTTCATCAAGGGAAGATGCTGTGCAGCAGGTTTTGATAGTTCCAGTGGCAAAGTTGAGGAAATGCACATCCTGAAGTAATTTAGTGAAACTTTGTGTGGGTCAGGTCACTGAGGGCGCCAGAGAAGCAGCAGTTACAGCTGCTCCAGTGTCTGTGGGAGCAGGCACTTTCTCCAGTGCCCCACTTGCCTAGGCTGTTGTGGAGAGACAGGGGCTGCAGGGCTGATGCCTTTTGACACTGCTGGATGTGCTCATTAAATAAACCAGGCCACCTTTCCTTACATCTGCTGCAAAAATAATGGGAGACTGACAACAAAACTTCTCTCTTGTGCTCTGCACAATAGATAGAAATTCTGTTTATAGTGTGCAGTGGGATGCAGAGCAGCTTGTCAGGGTGAGTACAGGCATCCTAGCGAGGGAAAGAAGGTTGTTACACCTGGGCTACCTGTGGCACCTGCTAGAATTGCTAGCACCCTGAGGCAGAGTTTGCTGTCAGTGTTTTTGTTGAAGAACTTCATGTGCTCCATCAGATCCCTGCTGCAGGCTGGTGCAGTCAGATTCCAGCCAGGTGTTTGCAGCTGGGGCAGTGCATGCTTCAGTCACCACACTGCTGCATTCAGTGAGATTGTGGGGTCAGACAGGTGTAATTTCAAACTGCAAGGAAGTTTATGTGGTTCACAGGGAGTCTGGGGTAAAAATATCAAAGGTATGAGCCTTCTGGGATCTTTCAGGAGCTTGGTACTTCTCATACCACACTGGAGATGTGAACTGGGGATAAAACACAGGCAACTGTGTTTGGGAGGAGATTATGCACCAACATAACCACGCTGGTATCCACTGGGAAACTATTTTTAAGAGAGAGAAGTCAGCTTGAGACTTATGAGAGAAAGGTATTCAAATATAACAGCTTGTCATAGTTTGTGGATGAACTTTTAATGAATTTAAAGGAAAATTTTCATGTTAAATGTTCTATAATTTATCTGTCAGAAGGGGAAAGGGAAAATAGCCAGTCTTTGTGGCTGGCTAGCAGGAGTCACCTATTTCTCTGATTGATGAGCTGTTCAGAGTAACTGCTATGACTATGTGCAGTTCAGAAAAGAATGATCCCTGAGGCCAGCCTAATGGGAATTTGCCTGAGAATCTCTCTGGATATCAGAATAGGCCAAGGAATAGGTAGCTGTATATCCCTATGCAGCTAAACAGAATAATACATATCAAATAGTTATAAAAAAAAGCTACATATGCTAATAGGTGGCATGTACGTGAGCTCCAAAGATCATTTTTTCCAGACATAAAGTAGTAGGTACAAAGTTTGATCAGGGTGTCAAAAATACTCTAGGACCTGTCAAGTGTGGCTCCTCCATGTTCTTCTGAAAATTTTAACATGAAAAGACAAGGCAGAAAAGGGTCTGACATTATTAACGATGACAAGATCCTTCCCCAGCACTCCTTGCTTATTTCCCCCTAATGAGCTTTGGTAGGACAGATGCTCTGACAAGGAGCTGTTGCTGCTGCAGCAGCAGCTCAGTGTGATGTTGAGATATGAGGCTGGTCCCTGCCTGTACCGCACCTACTGGCTTGTGGGTGGTGAGACTGAATCTGTACTGCTGTTTGCTAGGGGCACGGAAACCCCAGGGCAAGCTCCAGTTTGTCAGCAAACAAACAATGTGAGTGCAGTGCCTGGCAGGGGGAGAGAAATTGAAGCCCATTAAAGGGAGTTGAGACAGTCTGGCAGAATTGGAAGTGCTGGGAGAAATTTCAAGTGTTGGGAAGCAGGTGAATGTGGGAATGTTTTTAGAGGAAAATGGACATGTAGTGAACGAGCCAGGAAAGGGATATGAATGCTTTCATGAACCTGAGCTAGGCCTGTAGCTTTGCCCTTGTAGTCACCCTGAAAGAGTGTCAAAGCTGAGATAGACACAACTGACACCATCATCAGTCCCTTGTTATCTTAAAAAACTTCTCATGCCTTCTGTGGACTTCTCACGGGCAGCTCCACACAGCACTGGCTCCTTTCCCACAGGCAGCTCCACTGACTCTTTTCCCCATTCTCTCTGCAAGTTTCCTTCTTCTTTTTTCTGCATGACAGGCTAACTCCATCCTATCCCTTACCCAGCCCCCTAACCCTTCTGTTCCTCACACAGCCACATGTCCCTTCCTCCTCACAGCCCAGCCAGCAGACTCCAACTCTCTGGTGAGCAGCTAACCCACTTTTATAACACCCATCCTCACTGGCCAGGCAAGGCTCTTTCCACACCTTGTAATCAGTACAGTTCCTTTCATTGACGAAAATTGCCTTCAGCACTATCCTTACAAACCATCCTCCCACAAAAGAGAGATGAAGAAGAACAGCTGTGGCTTAATGAGAAAACTAGGAGACAAGAAGAGCTGAAGGTGAATGCCAAGAAACTCTGAAGCCAATGGGAAGTAGGGAAGTCTGCATGTTTGCCTCATGCAAGAAGGCTTCTACCAATGATAAGTTGTGTGATCGTGTGTAGGGATAGAGAAACTGTATATTAGGGTTAGAAGAGAATAATAAAGTGGCATTTGCTTGATTCATATTGAAATGTGCAGTGTACAGCTCTTTATCTTCTCAGGTGAAAATTTAAAATGATCTCTCTTTAAATGAAACTATTCACAAGGACAGATGAATGGCAGGACAATAATTCTGTTGGATATAACCCTGCCTTTTTTTGGGTTGAAAGGTCTCTGTTTTGTGCCATGTGCTGATTTTTACATTGTAGCTCTCATGCACTTCAGCCATGTAATCAGAGCTGGATTGCAGCATGAGGAGATCAGAAACCTCACACACAACCTGTGTCCAAATACAGCACCAGGAGGAGGATCTGCTAAGGGCTCAGTATGACAGAAAGAGCCTCAACTTGATGAGGAAAAATACTGTTATCAGCTGTGGATGTGAATGTTGATTTATTGTATCTACAGAATGGAAAGGAGGCTGGTCAGAAAGCCACGAGTCTTTCTCAGAGTAGTTCGCAAGGATCACTGCTCTTTGGGAAATATCTGTTGCAAAAACCATTATTCCTCTCACTAGGCAGATGAGGTGGTGACTGCACCTTCCTGGCAGCCTTGTTGTCTGATGCTGTTTGGTTTGCCTGCAGGCTGTATGAGCAGTAATGTTATCATTATAACTCCGGCTTGACAGCAGCTAATGTGCCATCTGACTGGAGAAGGGGCGTCTCACTTGTTTTTTGACACCAGGCAGGACTAGAAGTTCTGCTGCTTGGTAGCACAGTGAAAAGCTTTTGTGTTGAGTGCCATGTCAGTACGAAGCTGCAGTGCATTTATTGAGCTCAAAGCTATCAAAATCAGCAATTAGTAGAGAGAGAGACTGGTAGCAAACCCATGGTTTTCCCCTTCTTGCTTATTCTGACATAATTTTAGTTATGTATTCTTTATTTTCTGAGTCATTATGCCACTTTGACAGTACTGCCAAAGGAAGGAGGAAGGCAAAGCCCTGCTGCATCAACTTCCATCTTCCATTGTACATTGTAACTTTGGAGTTTTGCTGTTTTATTGTTCTCTTTATGCTCACAGCTAAGGATTCCTGTATGATTATTAACTGGAGCTACAATTGCAGAGTTGTTCTGCAAACAGAACAAACCAGTCAGCCATACCCACTTGTTTCTTTGCAGCTGCTAGATCTTTCACCTCTATAGTTTATAAATCTAGAGTTGACGTCAATCCTCATTTTCTTCATCTGATATTATTTATTACAGTGATTTATTGTCTGGTATCCATCTATATCTAGCTTCGTACAAGACCTCTGTCGTTTTTAGCCTGGTCAGAGGAGAATTGTTGAGTGCATGGGTCCAGTTTTGTGGTGATGATCCCACAGATTTCAGTCTAAGTTGGAACAGGCCAGTGATAAATGAATCAGTAACTAAATTTTTACTGACTTTCATGCAGAAGAAGCATATGTGTCCAAACCCACTAAAATTTATATGCCCAAAAGTGCTAAAATTCATCTGTGTTCTGGGACCATGTTAAACAAAAAAGTGGTACATGCACAGAGCTCCTTCTTTCTCTAAATACCAGAGCAGGGTCCCTAAGATTTTCTTAGGAAAAATGAAGGTGTCTTGTACAAACAACCTTGAACCAAAAGTACAGTAATCAGTTGGTGCTGTGGTTGTATTCAGGAAAGGAAAAGGCAAATCTCTTCTGTCCTGTTTTGCTCCCATTTCATTTCTTGAATCAATGAAGAAAATAAATATATCCAAAGCAGAGGAGAAAATATCACCATAAATGTAAATCTGTGTCATGTAGTCTAGCTAGAATTAAAGAATTTCTGGGAAATTGGGAGGTAGCTAAAGGAAATTTTATTTTGGAGGATTTTTTTTTATTTTTTCTTTTTCTTTCCTTTGGCCAAATGTAAGGAAGCTAAATCTCCAGTACCTGCAATCCCCTGCAATGCATCTTGCTTTTATTGCAAATTGATAATGCAAGTGAACTGCAGCAGCATCATACCCTGAACAGCATTTCTGCTGTAGTCCAGGGTCTCTGCTGTCTTTCACATTTAATGTTTGAGCAGCAGATGGAGCAAACGACCAGATAAATACTTTGTGGATCAATGTGCTTAGAGGATGTGACAGGACAGGAGGAGAGAGAAGAGCAGAACAGCTGCAGCTGCCCCCTGGAGCCAAGGGGATGATGATAACAAGGGCTGGGGGCCGTGGGGGCACGAAATGAGGGACACAGGGCACCCAGAGGCATCTTCCCTTGGCCTCCAGCAAAGCCCAGATGACTGCTGTGCAAAGGGCAGCATTTCTGGGAGTTTTTGAGCCCTGGGAGGTTAAAGGGCAATGAACTATTCTCTCCACTCTGGTCACAAGAAATTAAATTAATACTGTCAGCACTTGGAAGAAATATATATTTTTGCTTCCCAAGTTTCAGCATCTAGATTCAAATGATTATGAAAAGCTATCACTTCCTGAAAAAAAAATCGTATTTCAGAGAGTCTAATGCAAACTTTCAAGGTTCAAAAACCAAGTTGAAAATTATAAGAACTCAAGGAAAGTCATCTTAAAGCCTGACACAAGACTTCCAAGTATTTGAATTGGGTAGCCTGGGGTAAACTTGTTGGCACATCATTGGAACAGGTTCCATGCTGAAGGAATTTTTAGGATAAAATTTTGGCAAAGTTGAGCCAGGAATGATTATGTTCTAGTTGGTTCTGTGATAAGGATGAGGGGTTAGATGTGACTAATTTTGTGTGTGTTCTAGCTTTGTTGCTTGTTGTGTCTCTCCTGATTTGAAGAAACTTCTCTGTGCCAAGATCTGCTGCAGAGGGGAAATATTATTTTATTTTCAGGTATGTGGTTAATGATTTCACATAATCGTGTTATGCTTTGACATAATTCAGAAGAAAACTTTCACTCAAATTGGGAGAGAGAAAACAATTGCTGATTTGTTGAAGTGCAATTTAGTATTTTATTTTATATGTACACTCTTCCTCATTAGATAAATAAAAGCATGAGATTTTTTGATTTATTTAAGATAATGAGTCAGAAGCAAATGTGAAATTCCTCTGAGTCTACACAAAGTATCGGCTGTCATGTATATAAAAAAAAAATCCATGACATACTTCCAAACAACTGCAGAGCTCTGTATTTTTAAATTATCTCCTAAGCAGTGACAATTTTAGTGACTTATTGGTTCATATAACACTTATTTTGTTATCACCATAAGTAATTTTTTCTAAGCACCTCAACATTTCAGTTGTAGACCTGACTACAATTCTTTTTCATCCCATTTATATTCTCATTAAGTCTGGTTGAAAGGTGTCACATTTTCTGCTTTGCTTGGGTTCAGTGCTGACACTTATACCAACGAATTGGAGCAGCTTTTTCATCTGCTGTCATCAGACACCCATGAGATCATTCCCTGCTAGTCAATAAATTAAAACTTCTAAAACATCTGGTTTTATTTTGCCCCTTGCTTATATTTTGGAGTGGTTTGCTGCCATCTCCTACCTGAAGTTTTGTGGTGGTTTGCATTTGGTAATTTGGTAACAATGCACTGGAAAGGTAGGTGAGTAATTGTCTCCTTAGTACTGCAGATGTAGAACCAGATGAAAAAGATAAATGTTAATGGGAGGGTGGTTATGGAGGGTCCTTATAGATCTCGTCTTCTCAGAAAGCTTCTGTGTCTCATTCATGTCTGTGCCAAGTCCTTGTCTTTGATACATAAGCTTAACCCTTACTCCATCTATCTTCTAATTTCCATCTCTCATATGTGACACTTTTCCTTTAAATCTTGTGCTGAATTGTAAGATAATTAAGCACTCCTTAATCTTTTAATGGCTGTTTTAATCATGTCAGGACTCCCATTCATGGGTTTGATCTGGACATCAAAAGATCAAGTTAATAATGGCAAATGGAAGTGTTACCAACATGAATTCTCTTGTCACATTGTCTGCTTTCATGGTTGCTGCTGGGTGCAAACCCATCTGGATGGCCAGTCCCAGAGAGTGATGGTGAGCAGAATTAAATCCAGTTGGCAGCTGGTCACAAGTGGTCTTCTCTAGGGCTCAGTGCTGGGGCCCTGCAATTTAATATCTTGACTGGTGATCTGGATGAGGGGATTGAGGCCACCCTCAGTCACTTTGCAGATAGCACCAGGCTGTGTGGGAGAGCTGATCTGCTGGAGGGTAGGAGGGCTCTGCAGAGGGACCTGGACAGGCTGGGTCCATGGGCTGAGGTGGATGGTGTTCAACAAGGGCAGGTGCAGGGTCCTGCCCTAGGGTCACAACAGCCCCTGCAGTGCTCCAGGCTGGGGCAGAGGGGCTGGGAAGGACCGGGGAGTGCTGGCTGGCAGTGGCTGAACATGAGCCAGGTGTGCCCAGGTGGCCAAGGGGCCAAGGACACCTGGCCTGTCCCAGCCATGGTGTGCCCAGGTGGCCAAGGGGCCAAGGACACCTGGCCTGTCCCAGCCATGGTGTGGCAGCAGGACCAGGGCAGTGACTGTCCCCCCGAATGGGCACTGCTGGGGCCACACTCAGAACCTGTGTCCAGCTCTGGGCCCCTCATGTCAAGGAGAACATTGTGGGGCTGGAGCATGTCCAGAGAAGGGAATGGAGCTGGGGAAGGGTCTGGAGCACAAAGGCTGATGAGGAGGAGCTGAGGCAGCTGGGGGTGCTGGAGAAAAGGAGGCTCAGGGGGACCTCATCACTCTCTATAACCGCCTGACAGGAGGTTGCAGCCAGGTAGGCTTCCCCCAGATAGCAAGGAAACATGTCAGGAGAGGTTCAGATTGGATATTACAACCAATTTCTTCACTGAAAGGGTTGTCAAGCATTGAGCGGGCTCTGCAGGGCAGTGGTGGAGTCACCAGCACTGGAGGGGTGTAAAAGATGTGTGGATGCAGCACTTGGGGACATGATTTAGTGACATGCAGTGCTGATATAACAGTTAGACTCTACCATCTTAGAGGTCTTTTCCAACCTAAACAATTGTACAATTCTCTGACAGTGACTTCATCTTTTTTTAATGTGGCAAATTTGCTTGTTTAGCATCCTCAGGTGCTATCAGACCAATTAATAACATTCTGTGACTTTAGCACTTTTAATTTTCATTAGTTAGAACCTCTTTAAAAATGATTTATTAGTATATCAGGTTATTTGCAGAAACCTGTTTAAGACTGTAAGTTGATGAATAAAGGATTTCCTTACACTTTTAATAACACCTCTAGCAGGCCACTAGACTGCACTGACTGCAAGATCTTCAGCATGACTGGCATTAAAAAAAGAAGGTATTTTTTAAGGAAAGGTGAGTTTTTAATGAGACTGTACTGTGATGTTTATGAAAAAGTTGTTCTTCTGTGGCAGCTGCTCTATCAGAACAGATATAATGGTTGCATTTATGTTGTACCCCTCTCCAACCTGCTCCAACCAGTCCTTGTGTCTCACCAAGTGATGCAGAGCACAAGGTACCCACTGTGGGCACTCTGTCCATTGTGGTGGAGCAGCTCTGGCCCTGCAGCACCCTCATGGTGATGGAGCAGCTGCATCTGTGTGTGGCTGCCTGCAGTCTCCTCGTAGTGATAACAGGAACTCACACTCTGATCTGTGCATAATATTGCCTTGTTTTCATCCAAATTCATCTGAAGAACAACTATTTCACAGACATCTCTGTGCATATGAATCTGCTGGTGGGAAGGTTTGCAGTTAGCAGATAAAACAGGGAGATAAGACAATGGATCAGAGGGTCTGACTTCAAACGCGCATGGAGAGTTACTGTATTTTAGGATCCTGCTTTCTGGCTGATCTTTTTACTACTCTCTGTGGGTAAAGATGGACCTCTAAATAAGCTGCCCAGCTGATGTTAAGCTCTAGTAAAATGTTAAGGCTTAAGTAGCAAACTTTCATTATTGTTTTCCCCTGCAGAGACAGTGGCATCCAACCCAGGCTGAGCCCCAGGGGCAGATCATGAGAAGATTTAGAGACCTAAAGAATCAGCCAGGAACTTAACGGATTTGAAGGCAGTAAGAGTTAATCTTCAGCTTCTATCTTTTGGTACCAAACTCCTGTTATAAATTTCCCCATGGATCATAAGTTTTTACCTGCACCTGCCACAAGAAGGAAAACTATTTCTGTCCACATACAGTTTTGAAAAAGAAATAGCCCTGGAAAGTAAATAAGACACAGCTGAAGGACAACAATTTTCAGCGTTTCTGGTGGGCAGATTTCATTAACTTTCCAAAGTACATCATGGATGCTCCTATCTGAGGCTACTGATTGCATTAACAGAATTCTTTCAGAGGCCAAAAAGTACTGTGTGCAGCCACTGTGCTGCAGGGAGTGTGGACAAATACTGGGGAAGGGTGAATAGGGTTGGCATCCTGCTCCTATTTTGGGACAGCTGTACCTTTCATACACCTCCAGACTCATAGATATTTCTGGGGTGAGTGTTCCCTGAGAAGTGCTTCTGTTCTCTCTGTAAGCCCCTCAAGCAAGTCATGCTGGGACTGCTCTTCTATCAGCACAGGCTGATTAAATTTCTTTAAAGTTCAGGATTTCTCTGAACAACCAAGCTTAGACAATACACTGGAGAAAGCAAAAATCTGCCTAGAGATGCCCTTGTTCCTCATAGGCATTTATATGAGCATTATTTCCACCATGTCATTGCATGTATGGCTTGATTACTTCAGATGTCTGAATGCTGTAATACAAATGTGCAGCGTTTAATTCTGTTTCTTGGCACATATACTTTAAAGAAGACTGAGACTTAATTTCTCAGTGTCACTGAAGGCCATAAATAACATGGAATATGTCAGAAATAAGTAGGAGAGACAATGGTGAACACTGCAACCTCTGAAATAGACATATGCAAATAATTTTTGCTTAAATTCATGAGTATCTCAATTAACAGTGAGAATTTGTTATAGGTGCATGAGCTGTCTTTTAGTTTTCTTAGCAGTGCTTGCTATTCCCTTGTCTTTAGATCTCAATGGAATCAAGAGCAATTTCACTTGACACTTTTGAAAGAGCAGGAGGAATCTCTAGAAACTTTATCTTTCAAAACATTTTACTACACTTTCCCAATTATTAATTGCCAAAACCCAGCTTGTGGCCAAAAAATACTAAACTTTGTTTGTATTCAGGCGAAGAAACTTTTCTATTTGCCTAAATTCTAGGATTTTCTTGTCTTTGTGCTGAGTTGAATCTGAAGCCCCAGAGCTCACCTAGGAAGCAGTTTGGGCTGTGCTGCTCAGCCTCAGAACAGACCATTGCCATGGATTTGAGGGTGTGCTGTGGGGCCAGCATGGCTGGGGTGACACTGCAGGTGACTGTCCTTCTCCTTGGTTTGGCAAAACGGGCCTTGCAACTTCACCAGCTCAGTCTGCTCGTGGTGATTTGGATTTCAGGTTTCTTTTACCTCACAAGTGAAATACATGGTTTGTAGCACAGGTGCTAAGGATGAAATGACAAAGCAAACCCAGTTCCCCAGTGCTGTGTGCTGGTACATCCATCCTCTCCACGTGCACCCCTGGCCCTCTGTGCCCACATGGGGTCCCTGGTGAGGACTCTGGTGAGAGGGGTCCCACGGGCTGGGGCAGCGTCTGGTGGCAGCAGCAGGACAGAGCTGCCTCCTCTGACAGCCTTGTGTGTCCTCATCTCCTCCCAGAGCAGGAGGCTGTGGTGGTTTGAAACAGCCCATCCCAGCATCTTCTGGCAAATGCAGAGCAAACAGGCAGCCTTTCCTGCAGGCAGCATCCTGGCAGCTGCCTCCTTTACCCTCCTTTACCTGTGCCCTGGGCACACTGTGTGTCACTGCTCTGCTCTAACATCCTAATGGAGACATGGTGGAGCTGCTCTTTGCTGGGAGAGGCCAGTGCTGCTGTTTTCCTCATGATAAAATGACAGGTCCAGGTCTCCACAGAAATGGAGTTGTACTGCCTAGAAGCAGCTCTGGGGTTTGGCAGTGAAAATAAATCCCCAATTGGTGCAGAGACCTGCAGCTCCTGGAGACTTTGCAGAGAGCACATAGTGCAAGACAAAGCCTCTGCTGCTGCCTAGGGAATAACTCTGTGTGATGGAAAACCTTTAATAAAATAAAAAAAAAAAAACAAACAACCAACCAAAAAAACCTGTAGACAGAACAAATTATACTAAAGAAACTTGAGGGGGTAAGGCAGAGAAAACCAAAATGCTGCTGTTACAATTACAGTTTGTCTACTTAAGTATTTGCATTTCAAAATCATATGCTGCATTTTTTTTCCTGCTTAGACCAGTTATTAGTATACAAATGGATCAAACTATGTGATTTACTTATTACAGAGGCTGAACAGCATATAGTGCATAACAGGAGCCTCACAGAAATAATCATGGTCAATGATGATATGCTTTTTTCACTTGTTTGAACTTAAGATGGTTTCAGAAATTTTGTCTGTGCTGGTGTACTTAGAGGCTCACTGAGGTAATTGGGCTATCTGAATGTTTTCACCTGGACATTTCTACATCTCAGAGCTGCACCCAGCATTTTTATGGCTTTTAGTGGTGTTTTTTGGCATAGGACTTACTTCCTGGGGATTCGAGAAGCTGCTTTTATTTTTAGCATTAATTGCTGAATAACAGGACAGATGTGCAGAATAGTAAAGCTAAACAAGAAAAGCAGAGTTTGTTGAATAATTAAGAAAATGATTTAAAATTGTTTAACTTTTTCCTCTAGTCTCTTTAGTGAGAATCATTGTTTTCAATTAAGTACAAAGATTAAGGAAATACTAATTAACAAATAGCAAAATGATCTTGCAGAGGAAGAACTTGCTAATTTTTTTCTCAGAGACTTGGCACAAGGTAGTTCTGGGCTAGGCAGAAGATAAAAGAGAGATTATCAACATGATTCCATCTTAAAATTTGTTTACTGAAAATCACTGAGAAAGGCCTGTAAACTCTTCCCTGTGGAAATAAAGATTTCTCTCAGTTGAAGGAATGGTTAGAAACTTTTTGTCTTCCAAATCCTATCTGTTTTTTTTGCAGCCCTCTTGGCAGTTACAGGCTCTTATTCACCTGTTTGCAGAAAAACATATTATCTGTCCATTTTCTTTTGTGCCATGACCAGCAGGATGGTGTAACTCAGGTGTGTGTGGTGAGTTCTCTGATGGGAGTCTGCTGTGACTGGAAGTCAGTGAGATTCAGATTTCATTCCGTGTTCCCCACAAAACAGAGTCTAGCTCTGGGTTTAAATAGGAACCAAGAAATCTTGTCCAGTTTTTATTCTGGTGTTGAAGACCTTTGGGGATTGATCCAAAGCCTCTCCTACAGGTTTTGAACTGTGTATTTGGTATGGAGGGGATGAGTTGGAAAATATGAGTAAGGAATTAGGATTGAGAAGTTCAATTTCATTTAACAGTTCAGGATATTTCTGTAGAGTAGCTGAAATGTGTTAAACGTTGGACATTTATGAAATAGGCATTTAAATTAGGTGTTAAAGTGTTAAGAGATATTGGAACATCTAGGATTCACTGCTTTTTGGTAGGCCAGCTGTGAATCATTTAAACATTGAGGTCCTTTATTTGATGTATTTTTCTGTTGGATCACATAGGGCTTTTAAACAAGGGCATAGTAATGCCAGGAACAAACTAATTTTCCATGGTCCCTTGTTGAATTTTCCCAGAGCTGCCAAAAGGTGCTGTATTTACACTGGACCAAAAACACACCAGCAAGGAAAGGAAACTGAAAAGGATTTGCTGTAGAATAGTTTATTAAAGGTCAAATATATAAAACAAATTCCTTTTCATTTCAAGTAGACAGAAATAATACAGGTATTAGGCTGAACTTTCTTGTACCAGAGGACAAGAAAGACTTTTTCTTCATGTAAAAGAAATAAAAATGTCAGTTGGAGGTGGGAGAGGATTTTTTTTCCCCTGAAAAACCTCCAAACCCCATAAAAATCAACCTGTTATCTAAATAAATTTGATTATTGTGTAGAAATTTTCTTTAGTATAATCTTATTTCCTTCTCTCTTGTTCTGTAGACCAGGGAAAAGAATAAATTGTGCCACTCACAGCTCCACTTCAGTGTTTCATTGACACAGAGCTGTGTCAATGTGTCACCTTTCCATTCCCTCTTGAAAATTCAGAGCAGGAATGAATACCTCCTTTGAAATTAAAAATCTAACATTAAACATAGGCAGAGCCACTGGCCAAGGGTAAAACCAGTCTCCCAGGCTTGTTTTGGCCATGCTGGGCTGTGTGTCCTGGGACCAATTAATGAATTGCCCATGCCTTGAACTCTACCATGTGCAGTCTGCTGTGTGAGCTTATCAAACAGCCAGTGCTGCTTGTGGGTTGAGATCCAACATGTGTGAGAGTGCAAACTCTTCCTTGGCACTGGCACACAAATTCTGCCAGTCTGGAATAGCAATATAATTTTTTTTTAAATGGCTGGATAATCTTATGATATTCTTATGGTAATTTAATGTTAGTGACAATGTTAGTTATCTTACGTTGATAACAGTGCTCAAGCTATGAGGATTCAAATTTAATGTTCCAGGGAGAAAATCAGTCAGATATAAACAAGTAAGATTATTCAGACCAAAGTGTAGCACTGTATCATTGTATTAGTACATTTGCATATAGATAAAGCAATAGAACTTCAAATTCTCCTAAAAATCCACCAGAAAGGCATTATGGTGATGAAATGTTTACTTGACATTCTATGTACATATTAATGATGTGCACAGTCATTGAATGGGTTACCCTGTACCTTCCTGTGGACAATTGTTTATTCCCCATGCTTTGATGAGAGAGTGAGCTGCTACGGGAAGCTGAAGACTGTATCCACCAGTTCTGCCACTCTGATTGTGCATGAAGATCACCCAGATGTACACTCATGCTTTTTTATTTTCCTTCAGCCCTTAGATCGTGCAGATAAGTAAAAATATTAACAGCACAAAAATATCCAAACTCTCAGCCTGACATTCCCTCACTTATAGTAGGGATTTTATGGATGTGTCAGAGCTCCCATGGCCAAGAGTCTCTACAAACAATTAAATGTATGTGGTCTGGATGCAAGGGGCCTCCTTCCCATAAGAGATTGTTGTTTGGTTTAGGGCTCAGTGTTTTTAATTTTTTTTCTTTTGCTTCCACCTACTTTGCTGGTGTGGACTTACTTTCCTGTTACATGTATGATGTTCAGGGCCATCAGAGTGAAAACCTCAAAGGACAAAATTTGGGCAAGGAACGAGGAACTTATATGGAATAACAATCCCCAGGACTTCTCACAGGTAATAGTTTGAGGGGAAGAAGTGCACATTGGTTATTGAAGGCAGCCCAACTTTCTGTTCCCTGATTATTTTTCTTCTTGGAGTACATGTGTTGGAGGTGCTTAGGGTCAGCATTCTCTGTGTGACTCAGTTCAGTCTCTAAACTCAGAAAGTAATTACTCTTTTTGTTCTGTTTGGGATATTGCTGCTGCTGGCAAGGAATGAAGTTCAGAATGGAGGTATTGAATGACTTGAGGGTCCAGACTTTAGCTGAAATCTCCTGACTGGTCCTGGGCAAGGGAATTAGCAGTAGGGATGGAATTTTGTGTCTGGTACTGAGACAAGGTGTCCCCCCTGCCTGGGATGTCTACTCTGAAACACAGCTGGGTGAGGCAGCTGCTCACAGGGACACATGGGTGTGTGCATTTTCCCAGAAACAGCTTTTAAAGTGACATCTGGGAGGGGAAAGAGTGTTTTGTAACTCAGTGTTAGCTACAAGAAAAGTGGGTGAATTGCTCTCCATGCACGAAGTTTTAATGCTGACTTGAGCCACTGCAGGGGAATACACAAAAGCCCAGCATGAGTGGATTGACAGCTATTTATTTTAGGAGCTAAAATATGAATCTTGAATGTTTGTCAGATGTTTTGCCCCATTCTTGGTGAAGACATACTGTTTAATCAATAAAAATGAATAATTTAAATTCAATATCTTCCTGTCGCTATCAATAATACTTTTGTGAGTGATATATTACTATTGTAATTTAATTTGTCAGAAACCACCAGTTTTACATGACAGTCTGTTAAAATTTTAAACTTAATTTACTATAGGCAGTTGACTTGGGCTGTTTGAATTACATTGATGTTTCATCTTAAAAACATTGATTTTCCTAAAAGTATCTTTTCTGCCATAGTGTTTATTGCATTATCACCCAGGGAGAGGAAAACTAGTAGGAAGGCATAGTCAGAGCTGGAGTTTCATCCCCCACTATCCCAGCTGGTTTTGTTAAAGCATGGAGAGTTTTTTGAATTACTTTTCTAGAGATGTGTGGACCTGTGGCTTTCCTCCATTTCTGCTCTCTTCATTTGCAGTATTTTACCTTTTCCTGGTGGTTAGCTTTCAGCTGCTGCTCTTTTCTACCCTGCACCTCTGTGTTCATCTCTTACTGGATTTGAGGAGACTACACTTGCTCTGTAAATTAGGTTAATTGCATATGGATCTCTTCTATTTTGCAGAGGGGATTGGAGGATACAGCCCACCATGTGTTTAAAAAATAAAATCAGTGATCACCAGAGGATGACAGAGCTCTCAACTAGGGAAAACAGATTCTGTTTAAAGGCATTATGAATAATAACTATGCAGATAGCCATAGCCACCTTTTGAAAGTGAAACTTAACTTCCTAAAACATTTGGTTAAAGGGATTGATGTTTTTGTCCACTGCATAGAAAGGAATAATCAAATGATTATAATAATCCTGATAAGAAGGTGGGAGGGAGAGAAAACTTACCAGTCAGAAGCTGACTCCTCCTGAGAAAGGAAAAGGCACAGTGTGACTGATGAAGGCATCTTTTGAGGATTTACAGCATGTGGTAGCTCTTTTTGACTTCTTTCCCCCCTCATTTTCTTCTAGAGGCATAATGTAATCTGAGTAATTTCATCCTGGAAAAGGAAAGGACAGAGTAGCAATTTGAGGGCTGCAGTGAAAGCCCCCTCTGGGGCAGGCCCTTTGATAGCACCATGATTTGTATCTTTATGTGGGAATGGGCATGCAGGGAAAAACCCTGTGGAGGGCCAGCACAATCTCGGTGTACCACTTACATTGCTCTGGTCTAATTTTTTCCCACATATAGGTGGTTCTTGCTTCCTTTCTGCTGGGGTAAATTTCCTTGGTCGCATTCTTGCAGAAATATTCTCCCTGGGAAGTTGAATGTTCCAGCTCTGAACTAGAAAACATTTTTGTGCTTTAGTTTTACACCAGGAAAAATGACTGGATAGAGTCCAATAGATCTTATTTCACCATAAACATTATTTCATTGTTTGGCTTGATGTTTAGGGAACAAAAACAATGTGAAATGGGTGAAATGAGCATATGCCTGTACTTTTCATATTACATCCTTGCTTATTATATACATGCACTGTTTTTTGTGCCAGAGCAAACTGGAGCATTATCCATGCACCAGAATCCCAGTGGACAAAGTGATGGGATTTTCCCAGGAGAAGACACAGGCTGGAGCATGAACCAACTGATGGATGCAGTCCTGACAGCACAGGGGAAGCACAGGCTGAGATCAGCCAGGAGAAGTGACTTGCTTGTGGTGAGGTTCTTTGTTGTCACTGAGAAATTAAAAAAAAATGGACTGGGGAAGAGCAAAGGGGCTCTGGGATGGTTTTCCAGGGAATCCCTCCAGAGTGCAAGGTCAGTGTGGGAGGAAGGTCTTTGGAAGCAGGCGGCCTGTGACACAGTGAGGAAAGGGGCGAGACCTGAGTGCCAGTAACCTCTGCAGAGTGGAAGCGGTGGGTTAGGAATGTGATTGCTGCTGTAGTTTGCTGAGTGGATTTGAGCAAAGATGCAGAAGAAAAGGTTTTTCAAGGGTTGTCTCACACACCTGTGATGGTTCCTGCCTGTGTGTGACTTGAGAGGGGCATCTCCAGAGACTTTGGTTGTCTGTGCTGCCCCTGGGAGGGAAGCAGAGGGGAAGAGGCAGAGGTCTGGATCCAGATGGTGTGCAGCACCGTAGAGATGGATGTGCTGCATGCCTGCAGAAATTCCAGCCCCACTCACAGCTGTGAGGGCTGACAGTCAGAGAGCTGCTGCTGAAGGTGGCAACATTTTAGATGTTGGCATCTGCCCATTTGGTTTCTGTGCTGGGTACTGAGGGCAACATTAGCCCTCAGCCTTCCTTCTGAGAACTCATCAGCAGCTACATTTTATTCTTTTTGCTGATACCACAGTCATTTTCACAGCATTCCACTGCAGCTACACCAAGAGCAGATTATGAGTTCAAGTGCAGGGAAAAAATAGCAGCAGCAGGAACAACTGAACTTTTTGAAAAAGAAAGATGCTATTTTTCATGCAAATGTTCTTAGTAATGAAGAGCAAGGGAAAGGAAAAACAGAACATATATCACGCAGAGGCAAAATTGTTTCAAAATCGAACATTTTTCATAGGTTGCCAGGAGGTGCTGGCTGCTGTTTTATAGTGGCTTTATGATGTACTGGGAGTCACTGCATGGAATGCAAGCCCAGGACTGAGCAATATCAGTGTCTAGCACAAGATGTCTAATTGCCACATCCTGAGAAGGACATGTAACTACTGCCAAGTGACCAAAACAAAAAAAAAAAAAGTAATAATAAAGTCTACCACATGAGTAATGAAAGTTTGAGTTTAATTTCAGAGCATGATCTGCAGTAGATGCTTTATTCTGAAAAAGGATGAAAACTGTTAGCTATCTGTAGCAGTAAATTAAGACCAGGATGACTCAGGGCTTGACTTCCCCTATAAGTAAGAGATAATAATGAGTGTTACACTGCTGTCAGATTTTATATGAGCAAATTCATTCGTTTTGTCTTTTTTTCAGCACTATTGAAAGATTCTGGCCTGGGGGCCTTTGAAGGTTGAGATCTTCTGTTTGTAAGGCACAGTGCAAACAAGAGGTCAGGCTCCACTCAGGGCCCTAACAAACTTGTACTGGAGCACTAAGGGCTGCATCTGTTTTTGTTTTTGTTGTTGTTGTTTGTTGAAATGACCCTGAGAGGAGGTGGGACTGGGACATGGAAAGTCAAGCTGTCATTAAGCAGTTTAAGTAGTACTATTCGGTGTTCTACAAAATCTAAATTAGCTGAAGTTGCCTATTTGGTGTGTTCTTGTAGAATTTACTTTTAGAATAAGATTATTTCAATGATATTAGAGATTTAATCAGGAAAGGAACTTTTACGAAGCCTTAGGAAGAGTCTATGGCACACTTATATATCTAAAAACTTTTGTATGTCTGCCCTGCTGGAAAAAGCAGGGCTTCGTGTTAGTAGTTGAAGAAATACTAGAGATTGTTTTGGATGCACTTGTAATCAGAATTTTTTTCTCTTCTTATTAGGGAATTTGTAATGTAAATATCATATCAGTTTTAATTACTTTGCAACTTAATATGGGTAGGATTTATTGCTGTGTTTTGTGACCTGTGATTTATTTGGTTTACTGTAGCATGCCTAATAGATCTTATGGGGTAGTGCAAGAAAGAACACATGTTGCTATAGTAATTATATACCCAAATCTGTAAATCTCCCTGTCCTATTCATTAACTTCTAACGTTTCTACTGCAGGTCTTACTGGTACATATATGAAAGACACCAAGTCAGATTCATTACAGAATTAAAGCTGTTGAAGCCCCAAGGCATCCTCATCTCTGCAGAGTTCTGACAGAGTGCCAGAAATGCCGTGTCTGAAACACTTCTTGCTAGGGGCTCAAACTAGTATTTGGAATAGGCCTTTTAAGCACCTCTTTAGATCAACAAACTTCTCTGGCAAATGTTGCATCTCAAAGGAGTCTTAACAGCACTTTAGCTTTTGCCCAAGGAGAACAAGATTTGGTCTTTATACATGAGTGCAGCCAAGCCTCCCCCCAACAAGTGTTAATGCCCAAAGCTGCTCCACTGCAAACTCTGTAACAGGCACTTGGTTTCTCCATTGCTCTTCTGTGCCCCATAATAAAGTTCTGGAGTACCACAAAAGTAGTGAAGGATGCTGCAATTTACAGCAGCAAAGGCAGGTGTTGCCTGTGGGTGTATCCTTCCAGCAGCTGACAGCCATGTGGTCTGGGGAGGGCAGGGTCCCCAACGCTGCATGGCCAGTCTGGCCTGTTGAGAGAGCCAAGATATGCTCAAATGAACTCAATTTCATAATTTGTTGAATTAGCAAACCAGGACCTGGATTCAGTTTTTTCTATGACATCTCTCATTGTTCATAGGATGTATAGCAGAGATTCCTTCTCCATTAGAAAGGTCTTCTGTGCTGAAATGAATGCTTTTCAAGTGCATCATATTTGCTTTAGAAACTGTGGATTAAGGATAAATATACTGATCTACCTGTCTCCCCAGCTTCAGCAGGCACATGAACAGAGGAGATAAAACAGAAAGCCTGTAAGAGCCACATAAACCTAAACCTGGCCTCTGCTTTATTGTGCTCCTTGTACTTTTATGTGGCCAATTCTAAAAATTTTCTGACCTCTGTGTCTGGAGTTATACAGTTAAAGCATGTTATGATGGGGAACAGCTGGACTGTGAGCCTCACAGACTCCTGCCTTTAACCTGATAAGCCTAGAGAGGGCACTGAGAGGAGGAGGGATTTGGCTACAGAGGGCCAGCCAAGCTGGGTGGAATCACAAAACCAAATCACAGCCCCACAGGTTCGAATGCAGAGTGTTTTGAATAGCCAATATAAGAGCTGTGCATGCCACTGAAGCTTTCTCTGCCCCATGTTGTGTCGTCTCTCTGTCTCTCACGACTGCCACAGTGTGTTTTGGGGAATCCAGATGGAAGTTGATTTGTCAGGCTGCAAAGGCCAAAGAGAATTAGGAATTAAGTGGATCATAATTTCCCCCCCTCATTGGTGTGTTTACAGGATGTAAAAGGTGCATTCTGTGTGTGAGACAGTGATGTGAGGGAAAGCTTTCTCTGACAACCTCCTTTAACTCCCACAGTGCCCCTCTTTTATTTGGAAGGAACAACGCCAACTGATAATGAACTATTTTCTATTCAAGGCTTCAAGTCAAATATTCGTTCCTCATTAATAATTCAATGTGACAAATTTATTACCTTGAAGGTGCTGTGAGGCAATTAGACAATGGGAAATTGTGTCTTCCTTTCAGCCCACTTAATTGGCTTTCAAGTGTGACATTCACCAAAACCTTGACTTTTCATGTAAACTTTCTGTTGTGCAAGGCATGATTCTAACACTGGAACTACATGCAATTGGAAAAATTCACCTGGGGGATAACTTCACAGGTAGTTTTTAATAGCAAAAAGAGTGGGAAGGACAATGTTTGAGAGAGTCCAAGAACCTTTATGTTAAATCCACAGAGAAATTATCATCCCTTGGTAATTTTCACGTGACAAAACGGCCTGTAGTTGCAATGCAGTTTTAGGAGTTAGGGCTGTATGCTCTCTCTCTCGCTCAAGCAGTGTTACAAAATTACCACTAGTTAACATCTTTATAATTTCTTTCCCCTTTTTATGTATTGTTTGGGATTTAATAGAATGAATTGGTTTTAAATATAATCTTTTATACTCCAGGTACTTTAAAACACTTCACATAATAATGATATGTTGTTAAACAGTGATAGAAAAGAGATTACCTTTCTAATAAGGACCCTGGGCAAAGAAATCATTTAAACACTGGATTTCATATTCTTCAACTTCATTTCTAATGTGTCTGCCTTCAGTGTTGACCTTTAAAAGACTGCCACATGAGCTCTTGAGTGTAAGGAGCAGCTTTGACTATAATAATTTATTTTGCAGCAGTTGCATGTTTGTTTTTCATTTCTGACATTCAACCTGAGTTTTTGTTATTTACAGGGCGCTTTTTTTGGGTATCCTGTAACTTATAGATGGCTGCAGTCTTTCAAGGACACCCTTAAAAATGAAATTGTTGGTTTCAAAGGTCTGATTTGTCCTTGTAAGCTTATACACAGTTGAAAATAGAAAAAGTTGTTTTAGGGATGTGCAAAAATAGTAATTTTTTTAATTATTTCACTTAATGATATATTTTGTTTATTGAAAATGCATGTCACTAGCATCTTTCATCTACAGTGTACTTTTAAAAATTAATGTACTTTAAAAAAGTCAACAAAAACCTTACATTTGTGATTTCTCTGTTAGCATATATTCATCCTTTCATGTTCTGTGTTTTCTCTCCTTGAAACACTGAAGGGCTCCAGTGGACTTTTCCCACTATGAGTTGAATGTTGTTCATGCATGGAAGGACTGTGGCCCATTCCTTCCTTACATTCAGAAGGGAAGTAGGACAGAGTAGGAGAGAGAACAGGAGTCTCAAGCAGAGGCTGTGCCTTGTTGCTACTGCACTAGCCTTTGCCAGTTAAGGTGCTGGTCCTTCTCATCCTCCACATTTCCACCAACAAATGTTAGGGGTTTTAAAATATTGTTTCTCACCAAGTTAATGCAGAGAAGCAGTTGTGTCTGTGTTTGAATGCTCCCAGTTATCTCACTGGCCTGCAGGGCACTAACAGCCAGAATGAAGAACTGGTCCATTTTTATCTTAGGAGAGTGGTGAACTCTACCTTTCAGACAAAACAAAGAAGGAAAGGAGCTGAAAACATTGTGATGTTTGATCCAACACTCAATAGCATAAATAAGATTCTACTCCAGCTAAAGAGGCATGCAAAAGAAAGTAGACACAGTCAATTGTAAAGATGATCTTTGTATGTTCTCTGGAGAAGTTAAGTCCACTGGGATGTCCTCTTTGCAACTATTTACTATGAATAGAGTTTCAATAAATGAGGTCTATTTCTTTTTATAGGCATACAGTTCATGTTTTCCAGGCATGTAAACTGTCCAAATTTAGTCTAACATGTTATGTAGCCTTCCTGACCTTTACAGAGACATTGCCACTTGTACAAGTCTTTTGTGAGCATCAAACATCACAGAGATAAGCAGCCCTAAAACACATTTGTGCTTACCATGTACACATATTATTCATATGGGGAAAGATATTAGTCTCAGTAACATCTGGATAAAACGGAGAAAATAGGTATTCATGATTGAAAGGCACAAGGCTTACTCACTTTTAGGTTTTTTTTTTTTTTTAATTTTAAGTTGTTAATGACTAAAAGAGAGATTGTATTGTGTTAAAATTATTATTTCATTTAAAAATGCAAAGTCTGAAACAAGTGGTCCATAAGGATAGTTGACTTCAGGAGGAGTTTAACATTCAATGCATATGTTATTCTATTTGGAAATCTAATTTAGGCTCTAGTCCAGAACAGTTAGGCATATCTTCAGCTTTTAGTATTTCTATGGTGATATTTGCTACCAGAAGAGTGATATTTATGTATCAGAACTTTACTGAGAAAATGGCCTAATTTAATTTATATTCCAAGAGAAGACCATTATACTCTTTAGCACATGGAGTTCATACACCTGCACATCTGGCAGGTGTAACAATGCATTTACCAGACCCCTGAGTACTTACTGTTATTATATTATATTGGAGTGAAAATGAGGCAGTACCTTTGCAAGAGAAAACCTAAATATTTATTACTTTCACGTGGTATTTTATTTATATGGATCCAGGTTTCTTAGTGAAAATCTGAGGCCAGTGAAAATCTGGAGGGTCTTTAATGAACTGCATGGTGTTTAATGAAGGTAGTGCATGTCCAGAGACATTAAACAATCACCAGAATAGAAAAGATACTAAAAATATTGACAGGTTCCCTGGTAAGTGCCCAGCCCAGCATAGCTGTTAGGTTACTGTGCAGCATTTTGCTATTTGGAAGGTGAATGGGGTCAGAGCTGGTAACATATCTTGAGAGCAGCTTTCTGATCTGGCAAAGCTGAAGTTGTTGAAATTGCTTTTTCAGGCTGAATGGAAACTTTTAAAATATTCAGGTACTTTGGCAGGTAGATTGAGAGCAATTGTTTGAAGTGTCTGTTCATGTGTTTTGCAGAAATGTTGTGAGTTTTAGTGACTCTGATATCCATGTCTCTTTGTGAACCTTGATAATCCACCTCATGCCTCTGACAGCTGAAGTGGGTACAATGTTCCACATAAATACCTGTTGGCTTAATGCCTGTCTGCACCTAAACCTATATGATTTTTTTACCAGTTATTTGTGCTCTATATTCTAGGTAGTGTTGCCAAGTGTCTAAAAAGATCTCAGAATAATACCTTGTGTTTCCAACAAGAGACCTAAAACATTCCTTGATTAGTCAGGTGTTATTTACCTTACCTCCTCTAGCATTCAGCCCCTGAGAGGCAGGGACAATCTGTGATTGACTACATGTGTTCTGAACTTGCACATTAGTTCATATGTACAGCCTAGATGAGGTCTTGTTTTCCATAGCAAGCAGGCTTAAGGCATCCCTGGTTGGAATTGGACTGGAGCTGGTGCTTTGCCCTGGCTGTGTTTCCCTGGGAGGCCAAGTAATTTTCACACAATGATATAAAAAACTCTCTTCAAGAAATAGGATCTTTGTCTCTCAGTCTGTTTCAGACCATCCTTTTCTACATTTGTCAGAGCTTTTCTACTTGTTTTAATTGCTTAGCAAACCTTTTATGGAGGAGATGAATAGGTATTCAGGCCGTCAGAACATTTGTTAATAAAAAAACCACCCAAACCAGTTTTTAAATATGAGCATGAAATTTAGCCTGATAGAGAGTGAAAATTATGAGGAAAATATTTATAATAATTCTCACACTTACAACAGCTTATTTTTCTTTTGTTAAAAACATCTTACTCAACACTCATTTTCTAAAGCTTTAGTCAAATTAAACCATGATTAACATGTCAAAATCAATCTTCTTCCTTTCTTTCCTTTCAAGTCAATCAAAAATGTTCTATTGTCAACACGAGAAGGGGCAAAAATGAAGGTCAACATTGCATCAGTCTTTTCAAAAGGCTCTGCATTGTAAATTATTTAGGGGCTCAAATAATTCCATTTTTTCTTTTCAGTGGTTGGACAATAAAAGCAAGATTTACTGCAGCAAGTGAATAATAAAAAAAGAATCAACAGAAAACAAACAAAAAGCCGTTCACTTGGCAACCTTCTGCATTAATCAGAACTTGAAGACTAAACTGAAAGATCAATATTTGGCTTCAAGATGAAACATAGCAAAGCTTTCATTAAAAAAAAAAAAGGAATAAAAAGAAACATTGGCTGTGTTAATCGAAAAGAGGCAAATATAAAAATCCATATAGTCTTTTGGTTATCTGTGATAAAATGGCCCCATTGGAGCTTGACAAATTACAGTATTTTTATGCACATATCAAAGTTCAACTTGATTGTCTCATATGGGGGAAAACACCATCTGTCTGTATTCTAGAAATAATCTGCATAATTGACTTCCAAACAAGTCTCAAAGAAACAAGCATTTATCACCTTAATTGTGACAGGCAGAATGTGTGTCCCTGCTATTTTATCAAGATAATAGTATTAGCACTGTGCATACCTGGTATCTTGTCTTGCCCTACTCTTTTTTTTCAATTTTCATGGGTGGGAACTGAATCTTTGAGTTACAACTACTCTGTCAAATTACAAAGGAGTCAGAATCACCTAGGACAAAAATAGCAGAGTGAGCCACTGCCAAAGGTGGGGCTCAGTGTGTGGGACTTAAGGTACTTAAGGGCTTGCTGGAATCTGGAGAGGGGAGCAAAGACTATTGCTAGCAATGTGCACATAGGCACATCCACAGCATGCATATAAAATCCAGTTATGAGGGAATCTATTTGGGTTTTAAACCCAGAAGTGCTGTGACATATCAACAGCAAGCTCTGGCCGCCAAGCTGAAACATCCTGGAGAGTCTTACTCAGCGCACTCTGTGGCTGAAGAATTTTGCTCTTATGAGCCAGCAGCAGAGGCAACTCTCAAATTTGAAACCAGTGAGTTCAGAGTAATGGAGAATATTTAAAATTGACCAGTAGGTAGAAATCTTGACACCAGTATCTGAAAACACGAGGGTGCAGTGGATGTTGTAACCTCTGCCGCATGAGTACCTAAGCGCCTTACTCCATAAAATTTTGTAATAACAACCCCTTTATGACTTACAACTGGTTATAACATAAAGGATTGATTAGGTCTTGAATCTTACAAGGAGGGTAGACAGCATTTAAAATATATAGCCTAACAATATATTTTCACAAGATGAGCCAACACATTCTCCTGTAAAGTCAAGCTGGCAAACATGGCTGAGGCTCAGGGCAGTAAATAAGGAGATCTGGCCACAGCTGGGCTCGCTCATGTCCTCCAGGCCATGTGTCTCCTCTTCATAGCCAGGAATGAATAGTAACTCTTCCCATCACGCTTGATTTTATTTATTCTTTTGGTCTCCTGCTGAAGGATTGCAAGGAAAATAGCCCACTCTCCCCCCACCCTCCATTTGGCAAGTTTATGTTAATGTGGCCCAGTATTTACAAGGGGGGCATAAACAACTTACAATTTTATGTTGCTAATAAACAAAATTTTTGTAAGCAAAATGTTCTTGCATTACATTCAGAAACCAAATTTGGAGAAATGCACTTGCATGTAGGAAATAGTAAAGTTGTTATCTAAGTCTGAGCTGAAATACTGGGTATTGTATGCATGCACAACATTAAGGAAATTACTGAGAGAATAAAATCGGCACCTGTGACCATGGCTGGAAGTGATGTTTCCAGTGGTGTGGACTAGTTAATATGGGCTGCAGGGGAGAGGATAACAATGAGGTGGAAAAGATTGTGATGGTACCATAAAAAACAGAAGACCTGGAAGCTGGTCTTCTCCATATCAGTAAGATTTTTTATTTTCTGTAACTAAATGCTGAGTTTCATTTATTACATCACATCGATTTGGAAAAATCTAATGTTTTAATAATTTTTTATGTATGGCACTTCTGTAAATGAAAAATTATTTCTTCGTGCATTGTGTTTTAACATGGAGGAAGGAGAAAATAGAAGAAGAATGCTTTAGTGTGTAGTTTTTGGTTTTATGTGTTTTTACATGTGTGTGCCCCTTTGTGATCTAAAGAGGTATTCTGTGTCTGTAGCTCCTCCCAACTCTCTCCCTGGAAGTCTATGTGCCCTGCTTACTATAGTAAAATTGTAACACTTCCATCCATTCTGGATTTCCTTTATATCTTGCTATGCCCTGAGGCATCAGAAATTAATCTTTATGTATTTTTTAAGAGTTTATGGTTCATCTGCACGCAACAGAATCTACTTGTTACACAGACAACAAGACTGGCTTTATTGTGCCAGGCTCACTCAGCAAAGTCAGCCCTGACACTTCAGCAGTTAAGTGTCCTTGCATATACTTATCTAGTTTGAACATAAGACACTTGTCCATAAGACTCCAGCCCCTCAGACATGCTGTTGTCATCTGGTCCCTCTGTGTTGAAGAGCCTCTGTGCCCCTCATCTATCATCCCCTTCAGGGCGAGGGTAATTAAGGGGTGCCTGAGGGACACCCCTCTTGGGGTCGGTCCCTCTGAGCTGGTGATGAGGAGTAGCCTCAAAATTTGTTTGCAAACTCCTTGAAGCAGGAGTGTGGCTGCTCTGTCACCAGCCCAGGGCCAAAGACCAGGGACATAGGTCTCCTCCACAGATGTGGGCCAGCCAACACCCTGAGAACAACCCAGACAGGTTAATAAAATATTTGCTGTTAGCTCAACGACAGGGGATCACCTGAGGCTTGCCTTGCTTTGCCTTGTCTTGTCTGCCTCATTCTCTGTGAGCTCCTCTGAAATATATATAGTGCACTGCTGGCACCCAACAAATGAGATCTGAGCTTTCTCTTGTTTTATGGGGCTCCTTGTTGTTTTATGTTTGCTTGGTAGTATAGAGATAGTCCTGTTTATAGCTTCAGCTGTGTTAGTGGAGGAGCCCATCTGAATGCAGACTGCTATTTTTTCTGTAATAAAAAGAAAAAACCCCTTAAATTAGCCTTTCACTTCATAGCCAAAAACTTTGAAGCCTGTTTTTGTTGTGAAATTTTGCCTCACTGAAAACCCTGAGAAGTTATTATGCTTTGATTTGCCTACTGCATGTTGTATGATTTTCAGGGAAGGCCTCTGTCAGATTTTTAATTGTTTTTAGAGCACTCTGTACACCTTAAGTATAGTTTAAATTATGCTAATAATAAATAGAAATATGCCGTATGACCCAGATGACTTTTCTTTATTGCAATTGCTACCTAAAGGGCTGTATATCCATTTCACACATTGAGCATATGGGAAATGTTGTTATTTTTTTCTCTATGTTTTGTGGTTTAATGTTGTTTTTGTTTTGCAATAAATCTGTAGAACCCCTGTAGGCTGTTTTTCAGATTGCTTTAAAATAATTTCCAAGTGTGTAGTCATTTGTTACAGATAATGTTTGCTTAATTTGTAAATGTGTGTGCCTGAGGATTCCCATTTCAGCATATTGGTGGAAGAGTGAGACTGTGAGGCATGAATATCTACTTCAGTGCCACTTGAGTGTTCAAATAAGGACAGAATATCATAATTTCTGTACTAGCATTTGGAAGACAACTTGCATGGGGATAAATCTGTTCTGGCTCTTGTCTGGCAACACCACTGTAATGGATGGCATGGTGAGGAATGTAAGTCAAATGATGTTTTATTTCCTTTGTATGATATAACTCTTATATAAGAGCCTGAATCCATAGCTTTACACTGTGCTTTCAGACTTCTATTTATTTTCTAACCCATTTCAATCTGTTCACTGGATGTCACTGCCTTAGTGATGCAGTACTTTGCTTCTGTCTCTCTTGGTTTGGCTTTACCTTTCCAACCCAGCTGGAGTTATCTCCCTTGCTTCTTCAGAAAACATAAATCCTCAGCTGGCCTCAAAATTCTGACATATACAAGTAAGGTGCATACTCATTCTCCTCTGTAGGGGATCATAAAAGTTTGTGGTTAAGATTCATCAAGGCATGCAAATAACACAGAACATGCTGCTGCAGTGCTAAATGCTACAGGTTTTTTTGAAACTCTATTTCAATGCTACTTTTGTCAAGTAATGCTTATCCTGCCAAACATTGAGCGGCTTTTGAAGCTTACACATATCTCATTGATATTAATGAGAGATTGGCACACTGTGTAATGAAAAAAAAAAAGGTTCATAATGCTCAGAATACTGAATCAATTGCAATAAAATTAGAACAAAAATATATGAGGTAACTAAGAACAAACATTTCTATTAAGCACCACATTCAGAGATCTTCCCAATGTATCTGAAACACAGAAGATGTAATTTCCTACAACCCAAGTAAGACTTCAGCTTAATGAAGGCAATCTTTACTTTGAATCAAGTTGATCCTAGTGAATAAATGCTGAAGACTCTAATGACAAGCAGTTTATTCCACTTTATTTGCTATAAATTCTTCACCTGGTCTCTGCAGTTGACCCACTGACACTGCAATAATTTACTACTGAGTCTGGAATATGCTATTGAGACCTGTAGGATGTAAATTAGAGAGAATGTGTTTATATGGTTCTACATGTCAAATTACACAATAGGATAATATAACTAGAAGTATTAGAGTTGAATGAGTTCAGTGTACCAGTGTACCATTTTTTCCAGGCCAAAAATACTTAGAGAGCATAAGATTAAAACACTTCTGTGGCTCCAGTAGTGTTTCTTACATGTCCGTTGATGCATGTTGCTCCTTCCACTGGTGGAAGTCCTCTTGTTTCCATCCAGCCAGAGTTTTTCTTCCCAGCCATGTCAGTCTTACAAGTTCTGTTACTACCATGGTTCAATGCTAGCAATACAATAAAACATATTATCTGCTCTATCTTTATTACAAGAATTACTGCTCTTTCCCTTGTTTCACTGATATTGTTAATGTGTCACTCTGTTTTGGATGGCTGTTCTAGTTAAGACTGAGCATTTTTTGATCTCTAAAGCCTTTTAATTCTGTAGTAATTCTGCAATTTCAATAGCAGTCAATGAGAAGTTCAAAAGTCTGTTATTTCAAGTTTATATCACAATATCACAGTATAAATAGGTTGGAAGAGACCTCCAAGATCATCAAGTCCAACCCACACCCTAACACCTCAACTAAACCATGGCACCAAGTGCCACATCCAGTCTTTTTTTAAATACAGGCACGGATGTTGTCTCCACCACCTCCCCAGATAAAGCATTCCAACACTTTATTACTCTTTCCATAAAAACTTCCTCCTTGTATCCAACCTATATCTCCCCTGGCTCAGCCTGACACAGTTGAGAGAGTCATAAGGTCATCCCTGAGTCTCCTTTTCTCCAGGCTAAACAACCCCAGCCCCCTCAGCCGTTCCTCACAGGGTTTGTGTTCCCAGCCCCTCCCCAGCCTCGTTGCCTCCTCTGGACACACCCAAGTGTCTCAATGTCCTTCCTAAACTGAGGGGACAGAACTGGACACAGCACTAAAGGTGTGGCCTCACCAGTGCTGAGATAAGAGAAGAATGACCACCCTGCTTCTGCTGGCCACACTATACAGGCCAGGATGCTGCTGGCTTTCTTGGCCACCATGGCACACTGCTGGCTCATGTGCCACATGCAGCAGTATATGCTTCTAATGTTTAAAGAGCCATTGGGTCTTGGATGTGAAATGAACAAAATAATTCACAATGTTTGGTTGGGGGTGTTGTCAAAGGCATTTTAGAAAGCCATCCCAAACAGCACACTTTGAAAGGTACAGCTTGGAGACATGCAGCTTCTTCCTTAACCTGCATTTTCAAAACCAAAGTTGTTTTCCAGTTTCTTTTCTGTGTCGAGTGAATTGCGTTGCATTCTTACACTTCAGTAACATAAAACAAAGCAATGTGACTCTGCGAATGCAGTATAATTATTTGGGAATGAGGTGGAATGATTCAGCATGGTGAGGTGTCAGTGTGGCTATTTAGAAACCAGCAAGGCTTGACAAGCACCATTGTTGCCTCTGCAGTTAAAAAATGGTTAAACTTAATGCTTACAAAACAAGATTCTGTAAGCTATTGCAGAAAATAGAACTTGGAGTGAATTATTAAGTTGTGAGTGCAGTGCACTGAATGCATGAATTTGGATGAGATTAATCACTACTCTCTATCCAGAAATTTCCACAGGATGTTTCATGTACCATAGCAAAATTTGGATATTTAAATCAATGGGACCAAATTTTAGACTAGTTCTGTTTCTCTTTAACAATATTAATTAAATAATTAAAAGTACAATAAAACCAGAATGCATGTCTCAGTGTAAACCAGTGAAGTAATGGCTACTTTTCAGCTGTCTTCATAAGATGCACTTAGAGACTGGTAACAGACTTCCATATGCAGTAAGACTTGTTCTCTATTGACTAAATATGTGGCAATAATAGGAAGACATTAAAAGATTACCTGTTGAAGCAAGAGAGTGCTACAGGGCAAATTTCTTGGATGGTTTTACTGAGATTCTAAAGGCAGAAGGGGCTGGTCCTGATGTTGGTCAAATTTCCAATGCAGTTCTTTTCTCCAGGCTGCACTTGGACTCCTCAGTGATTCAGTTTTACACAGTGACTCTGCCTGACACCAGGTAGAACCAAGAGTAAAATTATGGCAATTGGTGCCTTTAGTCACGATATTCACTCAAACTGCTGTTACCCTTGGTAGGAGATTTTTCTGTAGGCCACAGACAGTCACATGGCTCTGGGAAGGGAACAAGGAGAAAGCTGGCACTCAGGAGTTTCTGCTGCAGGTCACTGGGGGATTGTCCCTCGTGTGCATGTGATAGTTCATTTAATGGACTGCTATCAGCTGCATTACCATGAACTTCATATGACGGGACAAATTGTGACTGAATTTACACAGGTGTTGGAGAGAGCCTTCCCTGCCTCTGTTCCTTGCTTAATACCCAGACAAGGAAAGTGGAGCCCTGAGCTGCACATGTGCTGTTTCACTTATATAGAAAATTTGTGCCATGCCAACCCAACTCTAGCTCAAGTAGGGGACAGCTGAAATGGTTCTGAAATGGTGAAGGTCATCCTCATAACTAACTCACCCTCCTCTGGCAAAAACTAAGCCTAATTTGGAGGTAAAACTGGTGGTGTCCAGGTAAACACCATCCAGCTGCAGGTGAAGATATATGATGACCTTTTGACAAAAGATTACATGAGCAGTGTCCGGCAGTTCACTTTATGCTGTCAAGTTCAATATGCTCCACTTGGTCGTTATTGCTGTTGTCTATGTTCTTGTAAATAAAATGTGATCTGTGATCTGGCAACAGAACATTTTTTTCCTTGGGTTCTCTCCTGCTCTTGATGACATAGGTAAGACCAAATAACATTTTTTCAATGAAAAATATATTTAACCTGATTCCATATACTTCTTGTAGCCATTGATATGAAGATTATATAGACCCTTTTCAGAATGGAGATAATTGAAGAACATGTCTTTTTGGTCCAGCTGACAAGCAATTTGTGAAAACGATAAATTATTGCATGATTGCTTACAAGGCACAGACGCAGATCAAGCATTTCAAAGACTTCTCTTGTCTAAACAGCTTATTAAATTCTTAATGACTCTGGAAGTTTTGCATATTTTTATTTAAAAAGATAAACCTGTATGTGTACAGTGTATTTAATGATTAATTAAAACTTTAAATCACTTACTGCAGGCAACTGCTACAATATTGCTTGGGATTATGTGCACATATTTGTTTTGTCCTAGATTGAAATTTGGATAAAATTGTTAAACACATTATGTTAGCTACAAACCATAAATTTTGCACACATTGAGCAATTGGTATATTTTTCTTTGTCTGCTCACATCAGTTAAGTAAATATGATCCTGGTTAGCTGAGGAGAATTACTCAATACGTGAGCCTATTTGCATGACACTTGGGATGGGAGAGCTGTATTTTGTAGAAACACATTTGATCTTGAAAAAGTCTTGCCTATGGGTTTTGAGTATAGATATATTTAAAAATTGAATCCAAGACTCAAATAATTCCAGGAGTTTGAGTATCTGAATCTGCAGGAGATACCAAAAGGTGAGGGCAAGGGTATATGCCCTGATTTCAGGTGAGTACATGGGTATGTGCAGAGTTCCTGTGTTAGTATGGGCTCCAATCTAAGCATGGGCTGCAATGTCTGCTGGGAAGTGGTGGTGGAAGTCAAGAGAATGCTTAAGCACAGGCTTAGCATGGGCCATGCTGTGTCCAGCACCACATGGGTCAGGGATTCTCTGCCTCATTAGCACAGACACAGAGATGGCCGAGGATCAGTCTTGACATTCGCGTCCACTTTGTGAAGTACTCTGTGTGGAGAAAAGGATCTAAGGTAGTAAATAATTACTTGGTGAAAGGTAATTTTGCCAACTAGAGTAAAAACAATGTCTTTCACCTCACAAGGGAATGTATGTTTCTTTCTTTTACATCTTCAGTAAATGGATTTCCTAATTTTCAGTAAATTATTTTGCAGTCATTAGGATAGGCTACTTGTCACTCTGCTGCTGTCACCCCACCCAAATGTAGGAGGTATGTGCAGCCAAACGTAGGCTGAATAACAATGAGGGGTATTTTAGAGCCTTGGTATTAATATTTCAAATGTTTTTGTTTCGTTGTCTTACTTAATATTTTATTATCAGATTCCTGCTCATTATGCATATGGCCTTATTCCCTGTGTGGATTGATGAAGTTATGTTGCAGTAAATTGAAAAAGAGAACTATACATACAGAATGATTTATTGTTAATATGAAATTCAGCATAAACCTGCAAATGCAGTAGCAGAAATCCCTAGCTATTTCAAAATTCATATTATGAGACAGACAATCAGATGCCCAACAAACAGAACATCTTGTACTCTATTAATCCTGCAGTGACAGATCCCTTGCATGCATTTAGCTTCCCAAATAATGCAAACATATGTCACCATTTTGCCTTTATTGATTTTGGACTTTCAAAGTACAGCTACAGCACAAGGCATTATGAAGACATTTATTGCAGAGTTTGCTTTGATTTGTTGTAGTCAATTGAAATTGTGTCAAAGTAAATTCTTTAATATTAAATATGATTAATTCCCTTAGGCCTTAATACTGCAGAATCATCCAGCTCAAGGTGACTCCTGCCAAGTGGAGTGAAAGAGCACTGGGCTGGGCAGCGCTTCCCAGAGCTGTCCAGTAGCCTGCCAATGCAGGGAATTCACATCAACAAACTCCAGTCACATCATACAAAATATTGCCATTCACAAACACATTAAACTCAAGCTACTTCCTTTTCTGCTGTTTCCATTATTCAAAGACTGTTGCCAAATGTTTTTCTTAGATAATCTTCCCCCCGCCCTAGTTTTTGTTTTCGGTCAGTTTTTGGTCAATACCTAGCCATTCATTTGGCAGGAAAAATAACATTTATCTTTAAGAGATTTTCTTTAATTACAAATGTAATGACAATAACCATCACTGTTCTCAGCCTTGAATTTCTTTCAGTGTTTTGAGAGTTGCATTAGTGCCTGTGTGTCCCTGCTGAAGCTGGCTGGTTGATGAACACTAGGACTATTTTTGCCATGTCTGTAGCCACACACCCGAGTCTTTCTCTTTCTCAATTCTCCCACAGTTTCCACTTTACTGCAAAACCTCTGTAGTTCTTAAATACTTGGTTGTTCAGCTTTCATCTTGTAGTTCTTGTGTGATACTCAGTTCCTCCTTTGAATATTGATCAGGTCTTGTAACCTGACATCATCAGCTAATGATTTTTCATTAGCACACTTACTGGTAGCCTTAAATATATTAAGTAAGGAAAAGTACTCAGAACTATTCTTTGAGTATCTGAAAAAAACTCTGTTTTCTTCACCTTTGCTGTTCTATCCTCTTTTCCTTACATTAATGTCTCACTCTTAATTAGTATTTTCCATTACATGTTATCAGAGGTGTAAACTGTGTTCTCTTCTACTAGTAGAGTCCTGAATTTATATTTGTGGTTGCTATAGAGAATAAACTAATTAAGCTGAATTAAAACACTAAAACAACAATTTTTATTTTTGCCACTGATAATACAGTCCTGGGAAGCCACAAACAAAAAGGACAACACTGAGCCCGAGTTTGGTGCTGGGTGAACACATATGTTGATCTGACCTCTATTGCATAAGATCCCCCTGTGTTCACAAATGCCGTCCTGGAAAGTCCGTTTTTATACAGTTTTTCTGGCCTGGGGCAAAAGTTTCTTTGTTTCTGCCGTGGATTCTCATATTCATGTAGTTTCCTTTCTCCACCGTGGACTGGACAAAAACAGTTTCGGTGCATTCGATGAATTCTGATGTGTGCAGATTTTGGTTTACTGGAACTGGGTATAGAAATGTAGGTTTTCCTGAGGACCCTGGTTATCTTGATCCGTGGCGATTATCAAGTCCTCACTGCCAGGGAGTTTCCTGGACTGTCTCATAATGAGTTACCTCCATTGGGGCTGGTTCTATAAACTTGCTAATTGCTGCTTTGTTAACATCTGCAGCGCTGGAATTTGGTGAAGAAACCTTTCTCCTCTCTGGGGCTCAGCGTACCTAAAGTTTCTTTATTAAATTCTTTATTTCTGCAAACATGATTTATCTTTCACAAAACACTAATTACTTTATAACATATATCACATGGTGGTTTGTATTAATTAATTTGTTTAGTAAGGAAGGAAAGGAACCAATTATGGAAATAATTCCCTGTAAGGACCTTGGGAGTTTCCTTTAGACCTGACAAAAACCAATCTGTGGTTAATTTTTAATATTGACTCATTGTTACAGCAATGCAAAAGCTAGATGCGCCTTTGTGAACACACATTTTAGTACAAACAAACCCCAGGAAACTCTCTTCCTCTCTTCCGCCTAAGTACAGGTGGCAGCTGGCGGGGCAGGAGGCCGCTGCAGGCCGGGCCAGGCCCGTGTGGCCTGTGGGCCCGGGAGGAGAGGGGTGCCAGGCCGGGCCAGGCCCTGCCTCTGCTGCAGCGCTGGCGGGACCCGGGTCCCACACACCCCTCCCCTGTGGAGAGCAGTGGCCATCAGACACAGGGATATCTGGAGTTCCTTGGAGAAACAAGGCCTGAAGGCCAGAAGGTGTAAGATAATTCCCTAAAGAGAGGTCCTTAGGTGGCCAAAACCCTAGAGTCATGGGGACACAAAAAACCACCCCAGTATGCCTTGCAACTCATGTAGATTCTCTATATCCTATTTGCCCTGCCCCTCTTACTCTGCCCCTGTACCCTCAGATGATTTGCCAGTTTCTCTACCCTGCCCCCTGCCTTTCTTATATAACCCCCACTCTCTGAGTTTCTGGGCTTCTTTCATCCATGGGACCCTTTGTGGCAAGACCTAATAAAGGCTCTCTGCGGAACCCCACATAAAGACCCCGTCTCTTGCTTCTGCATCTCTCCACATCTTGCTTCTCATCTCACAAAGGAGCTGATAATCACACTGATTCTAGTGTGCCTGTGTACCTGAGAACACGTCTTACTGAAGACACTTCTTTAGGGAAACAGCACCTTGGGCACTGCCCACTGTGACACTCACCCAGCATGTCTAGGTGAAATGGCTGAAATGCTGCTGCTGCTAACATTTAGTCAACATTAAGCCTTTCCCTGCTGCTGGCCAGGGCTGAGCTGGGGTCCGCTGGGCCCCAGGAGCAGCCTAAAAATAGTGATGCAGCTAGAGCAACCACCACTGTTTCTCGCTAAGCCCCTACTGTCCTGGCCCAGCCCCCAGTGCAGCTGGAAATACTCCACCCCAACTAATACAACCACTACTAAGTCTTTCACTGCACAAATAAAACCTACAGACATCAATTCTTCTCTCTTGAGTAAAAGACAAACATACACACAGAAACAACATAGAGGCATTGAAGTCAGACAAGAAAGAAGAGTCAGGTCCCAGATAAGAAGGGATGAGATGTCTTGGACCAAAATTCTTTTATAAACTTATAGACAAGATATGATTGATACATCAGACTCTTTTTCCCTGTAATTCATGAAAAGTATAGGGTAGATGAAGCGTTCTAACCATAGACATAAGGGCACATAGGCACCAGGGCTGAAGTAAGCAGATATTGAAGCAGCTATAATCCCATAAGGAGTTTAAACAGAGAGAGTGTGAAGGGTGATGAAGACCCTTTGCCCCCAGGGAAGATGAAGACGGCCTCTATTCCCAGAGATAAAGATGATCTCAGAGTTAGATGAAGATTATCTTTGCTTTTGAACTGCTAATCCTTAAAATGTGTCCCATAAATTGACATAGCCCATAAACTCAGCTGTGGGAAGGCTGTGAAAAGATCGGAGGATTTCACAATTGCAGATTTCCCAGGCAGCTGCTATTCATGGAAATTAAAACCACAAGAAAACTATTTTCTTGCGGAGAAGTCTCCATAAACTAATGAGAGAGACTCTTCTCCCTAAGTAAATTGGAAAAAGGCTATTTTAGAGATGGGAAACTGAGTAATTTGTTTCTACATGTTGTCAGTGTGAAAGAAAAGAGGATGTGGGGCAGAAGTATTCTGAAGGTTTTATTCTTATTCTTATTCTTATTCTTATTCTTATTCTTATTCTTATTCTTATTCTTATTCTTATTCTTATTCTTATTCTTATTCTTATTTTGTCTTTTAGTTTCTATTAATAAAGTTTTCTGTATATTCTTCAAAATTTGAGCCTGCTTTGCCTTCCCTCCTAATCCTATCTCACAGCAAGAAATGAATAAATAATTCTAGTAGGTGCATTAGTTGTTTAGCCAATGCTAGATACACCACTTAAATTAGTGCATTCGCCAAGAAATCTCAAATAAGCAAATCAAAACCACTACAATATTCTTCTTTTTTTGAGGTTTTTGCAAGGGAGGTGTTTTTATCTGCACTGTATCTACCAAGATGGAGGAGTGCTTTGCTGATCTTCCTTAATTCTATCCTACATCATGGACAGAGGAAGTATTTTATAAAGGCAACTCTTTGAAGCAATTATTTTCTAAACATAATTGATTGCTTTAGTTTTCAACTTGTCATTCAGCTTGGCGAGAGAAACCAGATAAATCAGTTTTGGGTTGGTTCTCATGTAGTGGCCCAACTGTTTGGTCACCAATGTTAAAACAGAATATTGTAATTGTTAAAATGTTATTTTTTATCTTAGAAGAAAGTTTCTAGTCCCAATAATACACATTTACATGGATGTCTGGTGGTGTGGGTAATCTCACTGCTTGGAAACTGGAATAGATGCAAGTTAAATCCTGTTGTGCAAAGTCATGGTAGCTCATCAACAGCAACTTGTGGGACTGTTGTATGGAACAGAATGTATGGAGCAATCCCTGCAGACTGCCAGCTTATCAACAGGCAATAAAGGATATATTCCACTGCCTAGCTTTGGTTTTATGTAGCCTCTAGTGCAGATAGGAGTACTAAGGGAAAAAAACCAAATTTGAGATCTTGGCAAGGGAAAAGTAGACAATGGGATGAGTTGAAACAACATTTTATCAGCAGAAACTTAATGGAGTTTATCCCTTTAACTCAAAAAGCCCAGCCAATGCCAAGCTAAATTTCACTATAACTTTTGTTCATGAACAGGAAGTATGAAATGTGAGTTTCTCCTTTTAGAAATCACTCTTAGAGTTATGTTAAATACTAATCATTTATCTGTTGAACTGAGCTGTGGCAATATTAATTAAAGTTTATTTGTGTCCTCTCAGTGACTACAGCAATATCAATCTCTGTAAACATGTATTTAAATAAGGTGAGGTGAGAAAGACAATAGCTTTTGATGCTGATCCCATTCTTTTGCCCTGGCTGCCCGGTGGCAGATTTCAGTGGGAATGTGCTTGGAGTCAGGAATGCACCACTGAACCCGTCATTGCTGGCTAAGAAAAGCCAGTTTGATCCACACAGTGCCAACACAGTTTATATGTAACATTAAACTGCTCATTATCACTGGGCTGTGCTGGACCCAGAGAGGGAGAAAGAGGGGAAAGGGCCACACTGAGGGAAAGGACAGCAGGGTATCATCGGCCTCAGGCTTACGATGCTATTGCAGATGTCCTCTTGCTGCCAACCCCTTGCAGAGCTGCCAGGGGAGGGGAGCAGGCTGCCTGCCTGTCTCAGGCAGTGGGGGATCCCTGTCATTTCCCTGTGTTTCCCTGCAGCTCAGATTACCTTTCCCAGTGTCACCCTGCAGACCTTTCCCCTAGGAAGAGGCCTTGTGGGCACCCAGCGGATCAACTCATCCCTTTCTTCTGGCAGCACTGGGCAGAAGTGTGCCCCTGCTCTTCCGTGCTGTGACAGACAGTGATTGATTTTGAAATATGGAGTGCCAGGAGATATTGTCTTTCCTCATGCCTTCACTACTTTGCTTCATGGAGGGCAACAGTGGGAAGCAGACACCTGGTTTAGCAGTCGGTCTGCTTTCATGTCTGTGGTTGTGGGTGTGAGCCTGTGCAAAGTGCAGGCATGGGGTTTGGCGTTTTGTTGTTTTATTTATCGTCTTGTTTCGTTTTTGTTTCCCCAAATTGTCCATGATTCCTGACATCTGTGATCTAGGGAATTTCAGCATGTTTGCAGCTCAATTCTTACATGTTTTGACAGAGGTGAAGGTCATCTGATCTGTCCTGAGCAGTGAAACTCTGTTAGTCAACATAAAAACATTACTTTTTTGTTGGCTTTTCTTTTTGTTTTTGGGTTTTTTTTGAAATTAGGTCTAGTGGCACTTCCAAGCAATAAGCTCAAGTGATATTTTGATAATTGCATAGTGATTTGGCAAATTTCCTGGTATGTTAAAGGGAGATTTTTCCTGGTGGAGAACCTTCCTTCCCCTTTCCAAAACCACACATACATACACTCACACTCATACCTTTTATACTTAGGGAATCACACCTTGATCAGATAAAATGGCCATTTGTTTCAGGATACACCAATTCTGATTTCATCCATCTGAAAATGAGAGGCCTTTTTGAGCAGCAGTTGGTGGCTTTTCCTCTCCATGCTTCTATTGAATCACTTTCTGAAACACTAAAATTGGGAAAATACCATTATCAGTTATTACATAAAAAGTGTATTTCCAAGTCAGTTAGAAAAGTATTCTCCAAAATATGAATTTTGTAATAATTAATCTCTTTTTCCATCCTTTTCAGAAGTGCGTGAGGGAGATTACTGAGAGGAGTGGCCCCCATTGCTGTCCCAGGTGCTTAGGTTGTGTGAGCTTTTTTTTAATAACAGATTCCAGGGTGGAGTAAGTGACTGCAAAAGCATCATTATTCATCTAGGACAACTGGTTACTTTTAGCTCAGTGTTTTTTGATTAGCCATTTAATCTAGGTAGACCAAATTTTTCCACAGCTCCAAAGAAAAGAATAATTAACTCCTCCATAATACTTAAAATATGGGGGATAGTTAGAAAATCCTGCTATCAGTTATCATTCACTTTGGCAGAAGAATAAGGATGATGATACATTTCAATTACAATTACCTTCCTGTCCTCAGCAACAGTTGTAAGTTAATTCATTTTTCTTTTGACTGAGATCCTACTTTCTAAATATTAATGGAAAGTCTTTCTGAATTGTCCTGTTGGGATGCTGAAACCGTCATAAATTGATGATAGTTTTGAAAGATGTGAGTAAAAAGCTGGATTTATTCTTTTGATTATTGAAAACAACATCAAAACAGAAATCAAAGGCACACCAATAGAAAGTGACCTGAAAATAGAAATGAAAATTTGTCATGGATCACTGGAAAGGACCAACATTATTCCCACCTTCCCAGCTGGGGAGACAGGACTCTGAGATTCTCAGCAGGTGTAAAATATCCAGGTTGGTTTAGTGTGAGTGTCAGAAATATTTCTACTGTCTGAAAGTGTCAGCAATCACAGAGAAAATCAGATGGCAATTCAGGACTGGCTGATGTATAGAGAGGAGAGTAGTGGGTTTTTTTAAAATCCATTTTCTAATTTATTAACAGCAGTGAGAGCAGTAAGGGGAGCAAGTCTATTCAAGTACATCCAGGGTAAAATCAACTAAATTAAGTAACCAGACAGGCAAAGGCTTTTGTGGAGTGTCAGCAGGAGGTGCAGCACAGAAGATCAGTGATCACTGAGTTTTGCCATGTGTGTTATGGAGAATTGGGTGACCTTGTGTGGCTGCTAGACATCCCCCATGCTTGCTGATGGAGAGTAGGTTTTTGAAAGTTACGTGTTGTTTTTGTTTGTTTAGGAAGGTTTTTGTGGGGGTGAGGGTGGATGGAAGGTATCAACACTACTGAATTTATTATTTTGGAAAAAAGTATAGTTTTCAAAATTTATTAAAAGTGGTGCATTTCCTTTCTGAACACCAGATTATAACAAAGCAAAAGGTCACTACAGATTTTAGTGATGCTTAGAAGAAAATACAGAGGCAAACAAAAAGGGGAAAACGTCACAAAGTTCTAATTTTAAATATTCTGAAATAGAAATAACTCTGAAAAGTCACTTTTTATGAAGCCTCAGTTTTAGTTGCAAGAATCATGACATGAGTACCAGTCTGGATCACACACTTGTGAGATGGTTAGATGGGTAAGGTGGAGTGTAGCAGTGAACTGCTGGAGGATTTTGGTGAAACTGCAAGCAGAGCAGGCTCTCCTGACTTTGCAGCTTTCCTCCTCCTCATGTTTTTTTCCCTCCTTCCTCATTATCCTCATGTTTTTCTAAGAACAGAACTCTTACACCAACAGTTTGTTCCATCTGAACCAGTGAGGGGCAAGGAGTGCAGATGAGCCTCAGCTGGTGTGTTATGAGCCTCACTTGGTGTGTCATGTTTATCATCTTCAAAGTGGTGCTTGATTGTGACAGAATGAGAACAAAAGCAAGGTAGGAATTTAAAACCAAAAAAAAATTTCTTTGATTGTCTTCAAATGAACAATGCAACAGTGTCTTGGACACACCTAGAGTGTGTTTCAGTGATGGAGCCCTGCAGGTCATTGCTTGAGTCAGCCAGATGAAGCTGAGGAAGCCCTCCCTGTGTAAAAATTAGCACAGGAACAGAATCATGGAATCATAGCATGTCCTTGGTTGAGGGGACCCATGAGAATCACCAATCCGGCATGCATAGGACAGCCCTGAGAATATCTGCATGGAATATCCATATGGGCTTGTTATCCTCTAGAATTTCTTGTAACTGTGTTGTGTGAGCCAGACTTTTTTTGAGACACATTAATCTTTTAAAGCTGCTTAGTTTATTCATGCCAATGTCATGACAACAGATGAAAACCTGCATGTTTACTAGACCTGCACAGAAGTCTAAGTGTTTGCACAAACACAGCTCATAGGGGTGAGTTCACCTCTGCTCATGCACAGCTCTCAATATTAAAGTGTTTTCATTGCTTTCAATGAGAGAAGAATAATTCATTTTTACCATTTGAAATTTGGGTACTTCCTTTATTATTCTTTGAATGTGAATTGCCTCTCCTTGAAAGATGTGAGTGCTTTTCTGCTCACATGTGTAGAAGGGCAGTGAATGATAGCCTGTTGTGACATTTATACTTTTTCTTTGACATGCAAGCTTTCAGAGTGTATCTGCCTGGTGCTCTAATGCCCTGGGGAAGTTTGCAGATTTACAATTCCAAACCTCCGCTCATCCAAATTTTGGCATTCAGTCAAAGAGAAATTTGTCATAGTTTATAATCCTTGTTAACAAGGAACATCAAAAATTAATGCTCATTAGGGTGCTCATTAATATGCATGGTAGTCTTAGTTTCGGCTTAATTAAGGGAAGCACCACTTCATAGTTGTATTGTGCCACTGCAGTAAAGGGAAGTTCAAACCTGTGTGCAGGAGCAGGATGGAGCACTGCTCCCTTTGCACAGCGTCACCCCAGGCTTTGTTGTGGGGTGTTGCTCATCTGCTGCGCTCCCATATCCTGACAGTCACTGAGAGCAGCTGCTGTGGAGCTTCTGCTGACAGTTGTTAGTCCATGTTGTTGCTACTCAAAGTCCTCAGAATTTTCCGAATACAGTGCACGATGCAGAAATAGTTACTAGATAGATTTGTTAATGTATGTACCTGCCCTTACATTACTTTGATGAAGATTATTTCTGTGGAGGCCATGGGTGGTTTTTTCTTTACAAAAGTCTTACAGATCCCTGAAATCCATAGCACAGTTTTAAAGCAGCATTGTCAAATGTGTAGTTGTGAAAATTGATCTGACTGGCACATGGAAAGAAATGTGTTCTGAGCAGAATCTGTGGCCCTCATGACTGCTGAGGTCATCTGTGTATACCAGCTTGAAACAGACTCAAGTGGTGATGTCCACTGGACTCTGCTGACTCTGCTGCCTCACTGAAGTGGGGTCAACACAGGTAAATACAGTTCAGAGCACGCCAGGACTTCTGCTTCCTTGGAGTATTGTATAATTAAACAACTGCCGTTAATGCTTTGCCCCTCAAGCCATGGGAAATTCAAGAGTAATTAAAAAAAAAAAAAAAAAGAAAACATCCACATAGGGATGTGAATTTGTGAAGAAGAATTTAGCCCACAGGCAGCACACCAGCCAATAGTTTCCTGTCTCCATGTCCCCTTCTCTGCCTGCCCGCCCTCCCTGCTCTCTCCTGCCAAGGACGCATTGGGCCATGTACTGGCCATGTCTCTTGCCATGCTCTCCTGGGCAGGCATTGCACTGCTGTTACTTCAGGAGAGGGAGGGCTGAGAGGAGGTGGTACGAGCTAGCAAGATTTGAGGAACATATAAAATTGGTACTGAGGCAGAAATGAGCCTGCCATTCATGGGTAAATTATTCTGATAAAGAGATCCACGGCTAATTGATCAAGGGGAAGACAGAGCTCTGAGGTGGTAGAAAACAGCCCACAGACCATCTTTTCCCATATCTTTGCCTGAAAGCCCAGCAATTTCAAAGCCATGATAATCTGGAGGGAAGGGTGTAATATTTTTTATTCCAAGGGAGCTTCCCGCCTTCCTTGTCAGACACCTGTCTTTCAAACCAGGACATCCCCCTGTTCAGCTTTGTTGTCCCACATTCCTTAATATAAATTTGAGTGATCTGGTGTCTGAAGTGCCACACACAGACAAGTTGCCTACTTGGGCATCAGACCTTAAAGCTACAGAATGCAATTGAGTTCTACCATACAGTAGAAAAGCCCCAAACGCACACAGCATGCCTCAAACTTGAATGTCAGTGGTCAGTGTAGGAGTACAGGTGACCACACACCTGATTTCTTTCCCATGTCACCCTGGCTTTTTCTTGGACATTGCTTCCTTGCCTTTTTAATTAGATGTACAGTAAATTCACGAATACAAGCCGCACGGAATATAAGCCGCATATCCGGTGTGTTGGCAACATTGTTGCCTTTGTTAATAGATAAGCCGCACCCGGAATATTAGCCGCACTTTAGTTTGCAGTGAACTTTAACAAAGTCATCCTTTAGTAACACAATCGCGGGATCGCCGGGGCTTACTGGCTTACTGCCGACCTCGGAAACATTGTTTCCAAGTGAAAAAAGACACACCCTTTATTTACAAGCCGAAAAAGACAGGAACAATAGTGTGGTCATTTTGCGAGCATTCCCAATGGATCCGTGTTGCCTTTAAACAGCCACTTAGCCACGCAGGCAGGCAGTTGAGCTCCGAGCGGAGCCACATCTCCGTGCTGGCACAGGAGCGGCCGTTGTAGCCCTTGCGGCCCGCGGGGGGAGCGGCCGTTGTAGCCCTCGCAGCCCCGCGGGGGGAGCGCCGCTCTGGCCCTCGCAGCCCGCGGGGGGAGCGGCCGTTGTAGCCCTCTCCCTGCGAGCCGAGTGGTCGTTCTACCCCTCTCCCTGAGGGGAGAGAGGCTCCCCCAGCCCTCTCCCTGAGAGCCCAGCCAGCCCCGTAGCCGCACAAGACTGAAAACACTTTAAAAAGTACAGAGAAATATCACACACTTTTATCGAACTGCCGAGGTAACTCACCCCGATAACACCCCCCGCCCCTCAGTAACGCTGCCATCCACAGGCAGGCAATAAGCTGTTCTCTGACTGGTTCATCGTCGGAACAACGGGAAACCATGGATTTCAGACTGTTTTGGCTTGGGACTGGACCAGCATGATACTAGGTAAGGGCAGATATCACATTTTTGTCCATAGATTAGCCGCACCGGAATATTGGCCGCATTTCCGGGTTTCCACCAAAATTTTAGTCTTCTTGCTGCGGCTTGTATTCGTGAAATTACTGTACTTTTCATACCAGCCCACTTGAGGTGATAAACAGGCTGTGCAAGGAGCAGAGACTGTCTCTGCATTTCCAGAGCACATCAGCACAATTATTTAGCATGAGGGATTGTGTGATTTTGATTCACTGAGAGCTCATGAGGTTCTCAAACTCTTATTCCACCATGGCGATCAACTGCCCATTTTTAATAGTCAGGACTGTAATAAAACAACATGCATGCAGACACACTGATTAGTTCAGGTTTGGACATTGGGATATCCTCTTTCTTCATTCATCCAGGTACTTTCACTTGCTTCTAAATTCCCTTCCCCTGCATTTCAGGAGGGGATTAGATAGTGCTGGCATTAAAGGTGCTGGTGGAAATTACCGCTTTTGCAGAAGTTATGGAAAGGCTGGCTAGAAAATACAGCCTAAAATAGCCCTGCAACCACAAAGAACAAAAGGTAGAATCTTTCAAACAGAGGTGATCAAATACCAGCTACTACCAGGTCAGGTGAAAATGTTATAGGGGATAGATTGCAATTTCAACACAGAGAATACACATCCTATGAAGTTTTGGAATATATGTGATCTATAGAATTCAGTGCTTTTTATTTCTACTCTCCTTTAAACTAAAATCAGTTGATTTCAAAGGAAGAGCATGGTAGGGTTGGGGGAGGAATCAATGTCAGGTGTTCCTGTAAAAAAAGAAGGTAGCTATGAGGCAGATAAAAAGTCAGTTGATCTTCTGCACATATTGACCTTGATGAGCATGGCCTTCCCATGGCAGGATGCTTTCAGGGTGACATGGCTCACCTTCTGTCTAATCACAAGTGATAAAGTCTGAATCTACCTGGAAAATGCTGGCAAATGAATATTTGGTCACTTTATTAGAACAAACATAGAACAAATGTCCCTTGATCTTCTTTAGGCAACTTTTTTTCCTGTTTCTCCATTTCCAGGTGACTAATGAGAAAGATGAATGCAAAGGACTCGATGTAGAGCTGGAAACAGATCTTGCCCATGTCTTACTGCACCACCAGCCATGTAGGGCTGCTCCCCTCTGTTGGGATTCCACTTTCCTAGTTCAGCAAGTTTGTGCCCCACCAACCAGCTCTCTGCTGGGGGAGCCAGAAGGACAAGAGAGGCCACAGAACTGTTTGCAGCAGATGTTTTCAGTTAATCATCAGGATGCTGCTTTGAAGCAGTGTTTTTAGCACAGGGGGTTTAGTTAATTGCAGGGCGTGTGCCACAGGGCCCAGTGCAAGAGACAGGCAAGTTAACAGGAGAAGGTTAAGACACGTAAGAAGCAATTCAATATTTTTGCAGATTTCAGAAAAGACTGCTACCCTCAAACCAACATCACCTCAGTGGTATATGGTTGAGTAAAGTAAATTCCTGATCCACTTTTCTAAATTCATGCAGTCTGGACAGCTCAGAGAAGAAGTAAGATTTTCATAACTTTGTTTCAGCTTGCTAAGGTTTTGTCAGAAAGATTTGTCTTTAAATAGGTATTTGTGATAATTTTCATTCTGACCCCTACTTCAGACAGCTCAGATATCCATTCTGTGCCCCCCTCCCCGCAAGGCAGCTGGGCATCCCCTTCCAGGAACGACTTACATTGGGCAGCACATTAGGACTTGCATGTCAGTGGGCTGACACAACTTATGCAGGCAGCTGCAATCTGGAGATTTGCACTTACTGAAGAAACTGAGAGCTGTTTCACCTGACTTTCACAAGATGTGGCCATTACCATCTCCTAGCAATCCTCTTAGGCACAGAAGTGCTAAGAGCAGACATCCGAGTTCTTTGTTTTTCTGTCGATCCAAGGAAACTCTTACTAGTTTTTCACCCAATGAAGGCGTATGTAGCAGCTTTGCATGCAAAAGGCAATTGCTGGCAGGATAAAGGACTTTAGTTGGGTATTGATTTTAAGTCAAGGAATTTTCTCTGGCTGAGAAATCGTAGGATTTTCTGAATACAACAATATATAAGGAATGGCATCAAGAATGTTGTCAGAATTCCTTTTCATTAAATGTGATCCCTTTCGCAGGGTTGTATTTTGTTTGGTTTTTTTCCCCACTAAGAAAGCAAAGGCATGGAGCATAGAGGTGACAAAGGAAGGGAAACTTGCATTTTCTTGAAAACATACCACCTGCTAGCAATATCAAATTGAAGACTTTTGCCTTTTTATATTCCTGAACCACGAAAATAATTTTCAAAATGCTCTTGAATATTGGTCTGTCAATGCCTATATCTGTGTGCTTCCTTGTTTGTTTTTAGGTATTTTAAAATACTGGTTTATGTTAGTTCTTCGTCTGCCCTCAGGGATCTTTACTCAGCTGAGCTTGTCAAAATGTCTCCTACAGATTTTCCAATTTCTGTCTCCATTTCCATTAGCACTTTTGGATGAGTGTCACTTGGAGTTGGTGCCTTGTCAATTGGAATGATCTCTGACCTTTTAATAACCACATTGGACTGCACTGGAGACATGCCATATAGGGGAGTCAGTTGATACTCACTTTACATCTGCCTGCCACTTTCATTTAGGGACAGAGGTATTGATACAGCCCCTGGGAAATTTGGGGAAAAGAAATACTTCTGATAAAGTTAACAGACAATTTGATGTCACTACTGATGTATACAGATGTAGCCAAAAGAGGAGATGTGTGGATGAATTAATTAGAAAATGGTTCTCCTTGTGACTACCCAAGGGTATCTCTATGTGCTCAGCATATAGAAACATCAATCCACAGGAGCCATGTTTCCTTATTAGTAAATCAACACTTTTGGCACTAAAATTCTGTCATTGGAGAAACCTGTCTGAAGAGATCAGCAAGTTGAATGACACAATGCAGCATCTCTCCTGAGACTGAGCAGCAGGGACAGATAAGTAATTTATTCTCTACTTAGCACCTGCAGGCTGATGGGCTGCTGCCCAATTTCTAAAGCCATTGCTGTTAAAAAGCCAACACTTGCCAACAATTATTATATAATGCCTCCTAAACTACTTCATGTCTTTCTCTTTCCATGTGTCTGCCTACATTAGCACATGGATATGTTCCCTCCCTTTCTGATGTGCTGCCTAAATGTAAAGTGCAGCCTGATTTTGTTGGTTTTCTAAGTGTTGATGGAGTATACCAGGTGGTGATTACCATTTTTAAGATACAGACTTAGCAATGCCTAGCAAAAGCTGACTTTAAAAACTCTCTGTATAAAGCATTGCAGTTGATCTCTCACCCCTGATATTCCAAACTCGTTTCCTAGTGAGGGTAACTTCATTTCTAAAATTAACAAATTGTGATAAATGCTACAGAGTTTCAGTGCTGCCCCAATAACATATATTTCGTTTTTACAAAATAGGAGAAAAATAAAAAGTATTTTATAAAAGTTCCATTTCACTAATGTTCTACCCTGAGGCATTTAGCATAACTTAGCAAACCTGTGTTCCCATACTTGTCTAACACAGATGCATCAAGGAAAGCTAAAAAGGTGTCAGGTGGCATCTGATCATCCAAAATTGCAGATTACCTATCATGTTAGAGTCTTTCAGCTATATTCCTCACACGGAGAATCAGGTGGAAGTCCTTAATCAAACTCCACCCTAAAGTCAGGCAGCTCCTCTTGCCCTTCAGCAGCCTTTTCTGCTGTGAAACCTTGGGGAAATTATTGAGCAACACACAACAGCATGGGCTGGGTTATCTACAAATTCATTTCAGTGTGTTTTTGTGCATCTGTGTGCGTTTTGTGACAATATGAAATATGGAGAACTGTTTGATTCTCTTTCTTACATTGCAGGTAAGTCATCCATTGTGTTTTCTTTTACTTCCCCTTTCCCAAGAGAGGGTTAAGATGTGCATTTTAATCTTACGCTTTCCTCTGATGTTTCCTTGGTCTCTTCTGACCTCTCTGTTTAGGGAAGAGATGTGCTACAGCACAACATCGATCAGAGCCATTAACACTTGTCATACTTTGAGATGCACTAAAAGGTTTAGGAAAACATGGATTTCTCAGGGCTGGAGATGGTCCCCAGGCAGTCACCTTGAAGAAGAGCTGTTCATTTGCATAACTGGTTTGAAACACAGAGTGTTAAAAATGTTTGAGGCTCTTGGGGCAAAGATCATTTGTGGGTACCATTGTGTGGATTTCTTGTTGGATTTCTCAGTTGAAAAGGGGTTGGAGGAAGCATTTAAGAATAGAAAATGCCAGCAGAAAGCTTATTTTTCATTAAAACTGTTTAAAAAATATTTTTATGTGTCTTTGTTTTTAAGAAATCTTACCAGATGTTAATATGACTTCTAGTTTATACAGATGTTCCTGCCATCCACAACAATGGGTGATAGTGACTAATTGGTGCAGTGTGGCTCTGCTTTCCCTTTGGGCAATTGAGCTGATGTTTGTAGGAATTGGGTGAATGGGAGAGGATCAAGGGTTATTTCTGTGCTCCTTTCCAGTGGACTGGCATCTTTGCTTTGGCAGATTGTGTCCCTAGAGACACTCTTCTAACCTAACCTTGTTGAAAGGAGAAAAGAGATACTAAGGCAGATTTTTTACTTCAGTGGAATAGTGGGTTTGGGTGTCTGAGAAATCACAGATCAGACATTCCCTCTTAGTCTTTTTTGAAGTGTTTATCTTTGCACTTGAAGTGGATTTATTCCACATGGTTCCCTTGACTTCTGAAAGGTTATTCTTGGCTGATGGCAGAGTGCTTGAACAAAGTGCCTGGCTCACATTACATATGTGGGGCAGGAGTGCTGAACAGTCAGTTGGTAGTACAGAGTTATTTATAGTTGAAATTTGACATTGTTATGGTTGTATTTCACAAAGCAAATAGACACAGCCACTGAGCACAATATGCTGTGGCAGCTCTGCATAAAGGAATAGGTAAAATATTACTGAGCCCCTGAATAGAGAGAACTTGTAGAGCTGAATTAAGTTTAGAGGAGCAAATAAGATTTTCAAGGCATGCAGAAGCTTTGCTTTTCATTCATTTTCGTTATAGATGAGTAATGCAATGTTTGGCTCTCACAATTAAAGGATGAATATTGTGTGTAAGTTAGGACAAATTTTGTAGATGTATAATTATGTTATTGCAATATATCCTCTCACAGTCCTCTTCCCCCTCCTCCTCGTGGGAGATGGCTTGGGGAGTTGGGATGTTTGGGGAGGGCCAGCTTGGTACTATACCTCACCTCCACTCAAGATGTACCAAAAAGTCTCCACCAATGGATGGCAGAGAAGGAACTGACCCACAAGAGTTTAGGAGAGCCTAGGGGTATAAAGGGCAGAACATCCACTCTGTGAGCGAGCATGTGGCTGCCAGCCTTGGGGACTCATGGCACTGCTTTTTCTCCTTATTCAGTTGTATTTTTATTCAGGTTTTATAAACCTTTAAAATTCTAAAAGTGAGTGTTTTTTTCTCACAATTTTGATGCAATATGTATCCAAATCCCTCTGAGTAGCTCAACCTCATTTCTACAACGTGTCCTCCCACTGACTTGAAAGAAATATCTATGTGAGAAGATGGGGTTGGCTCTAGGTTAGTCTCAAAGAAACTGGGAAACTGTGCCATGCAGCACAGAAATTGTTGTAAACTACAGTAAATAATAGATGATTTATATGATGGAGGGCTATCTAGGCATAGATAAAAGGAGGCTTATTGTATTTTTATGGATGAAAAGAAACTGTGCTGCTTCCTTCTCCTTCTCTCCCCCCCAGTTTTATAGTGCTCAGTTTCTAAAGAGGAGAAGAACTTTTAAAGCAAGGCTCTTATTGTCCGAGATTGGTCATTTATTCTGAGTCTTCCACAGGATTCAGTATTGCCCATGTTACTTTAAAATGCCTTTACTGAGGTAATATTTTAATGTCAATTAATGTCTCTGGGAGAACATTTTGATTTTTAATATTTTTTCCAACACCGATAATCAATAGATATCTCAAAAGGGTTTCATGCTATTGGGCCTGGACAACCTGTAGTTTTAGAGAATTAGTTATAATATTTATAAGTGAAATTAATATTCTACATCATGAATATTAAACCCCAGCTGAAGCATATGAGTGTAATTAAACAGTGAGGGGAGTTTGGCATGTGTCTGCAGCTGAAGCTGATTCTTAGAAAGACTTACACTTCAAATCTATCTTTATTAAGGCCTTGTCCAAATGATAAATATATTGTACCTGCTTGGTATCTGCCACTTGGAAATAAATCACTTTAGGATTGATTTGCTAACGGCTTTCTTTGCTCTGTGTCCTGCTGCACGGGAGGACATGCTGGAGCTCTCACAGAAGCACAAAAATAACTGGAGCTGCTGAGAGAAGGAAGCCAACAACAGCGTGACAAAGCACTGCATGTTCACTGGCACAGATGTCATCATGACTGTCATGATTTTAAACTTGTGGAAATGCACACATTACAGGAATTTTGCATAAGTCTTCTGATAGTCTCATTTCGAGCTTGTTCTGCTTCAGCGCAGAGATGGAATATGGATGTGTACAGCTCCACTTCTCTTCTTCCCGCTTCCTAAATTATAAAATGGCAGGTGTGGAAAAGCCCAGTTCTTAGTCACTGCGCTATAAACCAGGTTAACCTGAAACCTGGATTGCTTGCTGATTTTGGGGGCAGCTCAGACAAAAGGTTTTGCACTAGGAGGCTATTCAAGACAGGACTACTACTACTACAGGGATGAAGTAAAATCCAAAATATTAAAGCTTCTAAATGTTAGAAACTATATTATTGCTCCTAAATTCTGATTCATTTCTATTGCTGTGTCTCACCTAATCTCTGTGCAGAGAGATGCAGTGTGAGAGCCTTGGAGGGGAAATGATTGTGTAGCAGCTGAGGCCCAGACAGTGCTGGGCAGCAGCAGGGAACAACCATTTCTTCTCCAGCCTGCTACAAAGCCACCCTCTCTGGCAGTTCTAGTCAGACCCTGAACTGGGACCTACAGCAGCCTCTGTCTCAGTGTCTTCCACCCAGCTCCTTATGAGGATTTTCATTTTCTTTTGAGAGAGAGCAGCAGGACTGCATTGCTCTGTCACCATAAATATAGTCAAAGTGCTTTGAAAGGAAAGTAGGACCCATTGCTAGGACCCCACAGTTCTTACTGGCATTAGCCTAAGTGTGCTTAAATTATCACATGGGAAAGCATGTGTTTCTTTCTAATTTCATTAAGTATTGGTTCCTGTAATAGATGCCTCCCTTAAAGGCAGCAGCAAAATCAATAATAATGATTGTTACAATGGATTGTGGGTGTGTATGCATTTTCCAAACTTCTACAGGTTCCTGTTTTCCTTTGCTGATTTGCATATCCTGAAGGTTGCCTCGCAGCCGGGCCATTGTCTCTGCGGGGGGACCTGATGTGTTCTCAGTTTGGCAGCATTTTCCATCACATTGTCCCTCCAGTCTTGGCTGCTGCCAGGAGCTCTGCACGTCTGAGCTGCCTCTTCTGAAAAAACATTTACAAAGAACAGCTGACGTTTCACGCCAAGATCTGGAAGTGATTCTGCCCAGTGGCTGTTTTACCCAAGAATCTGATGGCTTTTTCCTGGATAATTCTCTTCTAACTGCTCTTGATTACACAGAAGAGGCTGAGGAACAAAGAGAATAGAAAAATTTGTTTATTAAAAAAAAGAAAAAAAAAACAAACAAAAAAAACCAAACGAAACCCCACCCCTTTGATCTGTTAGCTCAGGTTTTTAACCTCCCAAGGCAGGAGCAGTCCTGGGGCTGAGCTGGGCTGTGCCAGGGCTGTGGAACTCTGCTGAGGGCGCAGTGCTGGCAGCATCCCTGACGGGCGGCAGGAGACGGCTCCTTTGCAAACTCACTTCCCCAAATAAAAGAGAAGAGCTGTTGTTGCTCTCATGTAGGAGAAGGGCATGGCAAAAAGGGTCCCAGTTATTATTTTTCTTTTCTGAGATCCTAGAAACTTATGGTTGTAATCAATCTGTGGTTTTCTAACAGTGTGGTTATGTGAGCTGCTCAGGTGCTTCTCAAACTGTCCCCAGCCCTCCTCTGGCTGCCAGTTGTTTCCAGCACTGCTCAGCCAGCCTTTCCCAACCTGGTTCAATCTGCAGCTGGATAAATGAACTAAATGGGCCACATGTGATAGGTGTACAGGGATAAATGGAAGGAAGAGAGGGTCCATTCCTTCTGGCTGCAGTGGAGTCTTAGACTGAGACCCACACTGTGGACACCTCAAAGCAGCTACTATCACCATGGGGTTCTCTGCTCATTCCTTGGCCAGTCCCAACACATCTCTCATATTGAGACAGTTTTCTGACTTTCTCTTTTTTCTCTGGCATCAATTTCTGCCTAAATTGATGATAATTAGGTACCAGTGTATATACTGTGCCCTCCAGTATGGCTTGAGTAATTCCCGTATGGATTTAATTAATTAAGCCATTGCAAATGTGTAAATTCTGTATTTGTAAAAGTAAAGTGCTGGATTCCATTTTCAGAAAAGTTTTGTTCTCTGAAACTGTTAATGTATTTTCTCTGCTATCGCACTTTAAATGAACTCATGAGTTAAGAAGAGTGTCAGAGAATAAATTATCATACAGCTGGTAGGAGTGAGATAAATAAAAGAATATACATACAAAATAAATTGATGATGTGCCTGTGTGTGCATGCAGTCCTTGATGATGAAAGGCTATTAACTAGCTTAATGTAATTAACTGTTTTAGTGCTGCTTCGGGAAGAGAGGTTTGTAGTTCTTTTTTTGAAATCAAGTGTCACAAACATGTGCAGTGTGAAATAACAGCTCTTTTGCACTTCAAAGATACACAAAAGAAGAAGGTGGGGACAGAAGGTTATTTCAGAAAGGAAAGAGAAGGGTTATTTCAGTCCCTTAATTTTTTTTCCCTCCAAAAAAGAGATCTCTCAGCTAAAAAAAAATTGCCAGTGAAACAGAGAATTTGAAACTGAATTTGGTGCCCTGAACATCATATTGCAATAATCTCCAGGCCAGTGGGAAGGTCCCTGTGTGTGTGTCGTCCTAGGGTCAGTCAATAACCATCCAATATAAAGAGCACATTTCATCCTGAGATGAAGGCAGAAAAAAATCTAAGGCCAGCTCATGATTATTATCCCAGTGATTCATGGCATATATGGAGTTTGTGGAATCTGCTGCTTGAAGCCAAGGAGGGTTGTTAGGAAGCCTGTGAATTGGTGTGAAGCTGCTTGGCTGTCTCCCCTGTCCGGCTGGTTGTCAGTGAAGACTGCACATGATGGGAGGTGCTGCGGTGGCTCTGAACCCTGGGCAGTGCCCTGGCTCTGCAGATACCTCTGTGGAAGAATGGTCCTTCTTGTTTCAGTGACTGGGTGTGTCTGCACCTTCTGATACTAAGATTTGCAATTCAAGAAAACGTGTTTTAGATTAATCAGCCCTGGTTTTTGCTGAAGAAAATGAAGTGTATGGGATGATAGTGAGTGTTTGCCTGCATGCCTGAAAGCTGTCACACACACAGCTCCATGGTGACACAGGGACTGCGTTCCTCAGATAAGTAAGATCCTATAAACTCCTGAGCAGAGGAGGAGCAAACAAGCTGGTGCTCCAGCGTGAGAAACTTCTTCAGCTGGACCCACTCTGACTCCATCTGCGCCCAGGCCACTTGAGTCCTCGCTGCAGCCATTCCTGCCTCCTCCCTAATTTACTTTTCCTGTGAAATTACCCTCTAAAACACAGATCTAGTGGCTAAGACGATGCATTGAGGCAGTGATGTTTTGTTCCTTGTGCTTTTTCTGAGGATCCCTGTATGTTCTGTGATGATGTAGCAGGTTCCCTTCCTCTGCTGGTCGCTGGCTGCTGTCTCTAAGCTGCTCTTTGCTGATTCCATCTTCATGTGAAGGGATTAGAGCTGGGTCTGCAATGACTCCAGCTAAAATGAACATCTAAATAATATAGGGTGGGGTTTTTTTTTATCCTTTTAATCTTTTATTCTTCTAAGTTCAGTGCTCCAGTTGCAGCAGAGCCTCCCATGACAGAGAGGCAGATTGGCAGATCTGGGCCCCTGCTTCCAGAGGAGGGCAAATCCTGCTCACTCCTTCTGCTCTTCTTCCCCACGAGTCACTGTCTGTCTCTGAGCAATGGTAGCAAGTGGGTTTCTGGAGTCATGGGGCTTTCTGTTTCTTTCAGAAATCTGTATCACCATGGAATGCTTCTCTGGGGTTCCTAGGCTGTGTGAGGGGGCAGGAGATGTGAGTTTGGCTTATCTGCCGAACACTGAAACCAAATCTGCCCCTCATCAAAGAAATAAGTGTGCCAATCCAGACTGTTTAAGCCATGGTACAATGCAGGTGGAGATCTAAGATTCTGGTTACAGAAAAAGGGAATAGGAGGAAGAGCATTCTTGCCAGAAAAACTGAAATTACTATGCCCTTTTGCCTTTCACACACCCACCCACAGGAATCTAGCCCCAGACCCTTATGTGCCTTTTCTTTTAATCCAGAAAATGTGCATGTACATATAATTTAAATGGTGAAGTTTAATAAATAGATGCTTGAAAGTAGTTCCAGATTCTCTGCTGAAAAGCACTACAGAAATGAAAAGCATTATTGTTATTAGTCAGTGTTATTCTTGGTGAGATCTCTAAGCCCTGCATTGAGCTGAGATTTTCTACTGAACAAAGCACTGATCTTATCTTTTCTCCTACCAGTTATCTTGGTCTGGAAATTCTTGTGTAAGGAAAGGATGGACTCAGGATTTAACAGGATTTAAATTTAAATGGTCTTTAAATTTAGCTTGAGACTTATTTCCTAACTAGCTCCTTGTGGTTAATTTCCAGGTTAACACGTTTCTGTGAATATATTTCTTGTATCATTTAAATTTCCTCTTGTTCTTTATCTTAAATTCCTTAAGAGTGAATGATTTATTTCACTGATATTTGCTCCTGTCACTTTTCTTTCCAAAGCTCTTAAGAAAAAGTTGTACAGAAGGGCACAAAATCTATATATAGACAAAAAAAAGCACTGGTCATTGGCTACAAGGTGATGCTATTGTCAGTGAATGTGAATAATTTTTTTCTTTTATGTAAAAGGTCTGATCTTTCTTCCCCCATCTAAGATAAAACAGTCTGTCTATCCTATAAATGCACAGTGAAGTGTAATTTCACATCAAATCTTTGTCCTGTGGTCCAGTAATGTGATGTTCACCCAAAGGATAAGAGAGCTTGACAAGTTTCAGCTCGCCAGAATGGTAATGTTCATCACTGCCTGAATCTGAGCCTCCTTTCTGGTTTGCTTTCTGGGGAAGCACACCTCAGAGACTGAATATGTAGAGGACAGGCTGTTGAGAGATGTTATTACAAAGAACTGGGGAAAAAGAGCTGTCCTCTGGGGGATGGGGCATTTTCAGCCTCTTTCTCCTGTTTGCTATTAGAAAATCATTTGAGACCTAGGACTCTATAAAAAGCACTAAAGTAATCTGATTCTTGGGCTGTTTGGTTGAGATTTTTTTTTATTTGTTAGAAGGTCTTTTTTTGGATCAAAAGGCCTTTGCCAGTGTATGTGATTTGTATTTTCTGTTGAGCTGTGGAGAACTGTAGTGGTGGTGTTAATCAGTTTGTTCTATTCTAGCAGGTTTGTTAATACGCCTGCCACACTTTATATACTTGCTTTTTCTAATGTATAGACCAAACATCTAAAAAAATTTTCACTCTGAAAATTTGTATGAATTGCTCTTATTGACCTTCTTACAGTTAGACAGAATTTAATTAGGTCTCCTACACAAAAACTCTTATAAAAGAAGAAAAGGTCAATATCATTCATGGCTATTTTTGTTTATATCACTCTGGGTCAAGGACACTCAAATGTTTCCAACACCTTATTGATAATTTATGAGCCATTTGTTTTAAAATCTGCCACAGATTGTGGATCTCTTTTCCTGGGGGTCTGCAAGGGCAGTAATTATCCATTTTATGTTTAGATCAAGATGCAACATGTTCTGACAATGGTGGTCCTAGAACGATGTGTTGCTCATTAAAGCTGAAACTGGCTTATAGAAGTCAGCAGGGTTCTGCTTATGATGGCTTCCAAAGGTAATGGGCTGAATCTTCCATACATTGCAAAAGTTTATTAGCTTCAGTGAAGCTGTTTGTATTGGCTGGGGATCTGATGTTTACCCTATGTCTCATTTATTGTATAACATTTACGTATTGTAAAAAACCACCACCAAACCACCAAAAAAAACAAAAGCTGTACATTTGAAAGCTATTTCATTGGACATCTGTCATCTGTGCAGTGCAGGTGTAAAACCTATGGTGAGCATGTTTTTTCAGAACACTTTAGAGATGTTCATTCACTAATTCTCCTTAGAGAGGGAAAAGCAGAATTTGACTTATTGCCTATAATTCCTGAAAATGCAGGAAGGCTTCTGAGCAAAGGCCTGTCTATAAATTAAACAGTGATACTAATGCATGTGGAGCCCTGTAGGCAGGATGTGACTGAGGGATCTGTCTGATGTGCTCACAACACACGAACCTTTGGTCCTTGCCAGTCATTAGGAGCAGCATTTAAAACAATCACATAGCAGGATTGCCACAAAGGTTTATAATAATGATTAGGAAGCACATAATTAAAGCCACTCCCAAACTGGAAAAGCATTCTCAGCAGACTTCAGAAACTCTGAAATGCTTGTTTATTCAATAATTATGGAGCATAATTATGGTAATGAGGTTAGCTCAGATTTACATGTTAGCAATGCATTTTAATGATCTGATTATACAAAAGTGAGATACAATAGATTAAATTTTATATGGGAATTTTTTTACCAGACCAGAATCATAAGACAACTCCCCTCCTATCCCCAAATAGATTTATAAGAGCTCAGGGAATTACCATGTAATAAATCTGTGGTTGTAATGAAATAACTAGAGCAGAAAAAACTTTAAACCATTGTATGAACAGAAATCCCCAGCTGCATAACTACTGCTGAGTGACATTAAAGAATGTAGTTTTCTTTTTCTTCAAACTATTTTTAAAAATATCACCAAATGGGCTACAGAGTCCTTGGAGACAATTTTGCGAAGAGTCACTGCCTTTGTTTTTGAACACTGAAGTTAGCAAGTCTAGATAAAGAAATGACCTTCCTGTTTTCTCACCCAGCTCTCATCTTTTCTTTCATCTGTCTCATCCTTTCTTCCTTTCATCCAGTTTTTGCTTCTCTTACTTTCATTCAGTGGTGTTCTCTCAAAAAGCCCTGTTATGTTTTCTACCAATAACATTTGTATTTCTATGGTTAGTATTTCCTTCATGTATGGCTTTTTTGTTTTCTTAGGCACTGTAAAGCTTTCAAATCTTATTTTAAATTAACAATTTAGTTCCTTTAATCTTCGTTTTGGTAATGCAATATTGTCTTTGACTCATTAAATGCTGTCCTTTTTTTGCTCTATGAAGTTAGTGATTTATTTTGTGCAGTATTGCAGCAAATTGGATGATCCTTAAGGCAGGGAAATCAAAGCAAGGCTGCATGTGATGCACTAACTGGCAAAGGGGAATAACTGAAACATTCTGGTTTTATTTGAGCAGCTTTTTTTTTTTTTTTTTGGGTAAATAATGACAAGATTAGGCGGAGTAATGTGAATAATAGTGAAACTGTGAGATTTAAGCAATACTGAGGATGCTTAGACTGAGACAGTGATGCTATTTGTCCACGAGGCAGTGTGATTCGTGCTGGTTTTGTCATTGGGATTCAGTCTAGGCACCAGTTTAGCTCTGCTGGAGATACCCTCTGCTCCAGCCCGTCACTCTGGGTCCAAGGGCTACCAAAGCACAGGGGTTCCTGCAGGGAGCAGAAACTGCTGAGAGGACAGGCATGGGAAAGTCTGGCACAGTAAGAAATTGCACCTTTGGGAAAAGTAAGACTGGTTTGCTGTCAGCTCTGAGTAGCATCCTGGGACACCCAGCTCTGCCCAGAGATTGTCCCAGAGCTGTTACAAACTCCAGCTTGCATTCTCCACCATCAAATTCCAGCCTGAACCAGTGCATCCCAGACTGCTGGCCCTGAATTTAAGTGCCAACTCTGAAAACTTCAATCCTTAAGTACAATTTTGTATTTTACTCAAGGCAAACAACATTTTTCTGAAATTCAGGGGGCCTTCAGTTAATGTAGGCTGACTGCTGGGATGAAGAACCAGCAAACACCTTGGATTAGGGGGAAGATAAGGAATTTTGCCCGGGTTTGGGTTAATATTAAGTATCTACATGGCCAGTGCTCGTTCTTTTACGTTATAAATGGGTGTAAAGAAAGAGTTCATTACTCTTGCTTGAATCCATACAGTTCTAAGCACACAACCTAAACTGCTATTTTATGCACATCTTTAAAATTTCATGAGAAAGCAGATTCCCTAGAGGCTGCATTTCCAAGCTCACCTTAGCCAAACCCTCTTTGCATTATTTTTCAGATAGTCTTTGAGGTAGCATTGGCAAGATTGTTATTTGTTCTTTTAGACACCAGCTTTTGAAAATCTATTCTGAAATCTGTAGTCAAGAAAACTTAAGCTGTAGTGTTAAATATAATATTTTTGTCATCTCTTTTTGCTTGTTTACATTTCCTTGCAGCATGGGTCATTTCATTGTTGTGTATCAGGACATGAGGGATAGACTTTGCCACATCTTCTGTTGTCTTTTCCTGGAGAAGGAAATAGAAACTTGCACTCTCTTTGTCTTTATTTATGTGCAGGCATTTCATAGCAATCCTAACCACGCTGCTTGTGGGGATTGTTTGCCTTGTTTTAGGGTTTGCTTGCTGTTTGCTGTGAGCCAGGGAAGAAGATTGAATTGTGCTGTTTACACTGCTCTCTGACAGTGCTAGACAAGGGCATCTCTCCATGCAAGGCACAGTATTTGACTGACATATTTTTGCAGGGGACTCTATTAAATAAGTATCTGCTTCAACTCTTAGGAGCAGCATTTGTGAGAACTAAATCAGCTCTGTCCCAAAGACCTGTTGTCTTTCATGTGTTTATCTTCCATGTTTTACTTCTGTGATAATAGCCTCATAAGTTTCCACATGAACATCTCTTCCTTTCCTCAGTATTTAAAGTGTTTAAATATTGACTAACTATGGATTTAACACTGGATGTTGTCTTTGATAAAACTGGATGAGAAATACAATTTGCATTTAAAGTTTTCTGCTTACAACTAAAATCAGTAGGAGATGAGTCACAAAAGTGCAAAGGTGGCAATGTTTGTGAAGAGTGAGCTCTTTATCATCCTTCTCTGCAGTTTCTTGCAGGAACATCTCTGGTGGTTGTCCAAGCAGGTTCATTGTCACACATTAAATACAGCCAGTCCTTTTAACAAAAGAAGATATGCTTCTTTAACTCTCTAATTAAAGCTGAGACTTCAAAACATTATATATTGTCTGGCTTCAACCATCTTCTAAAAGAAGAAGAATAATCCTTCCTTTAGAGGAAAAAGGTCTCAGTGCTATACCTCATGGATTTTGAAGTCAGCACATGAGATTGTGAGTTGCCTTAATCTGATGGATGTTCAGAGCTTCCACACAGACACGTCACCCAGGACGTTATTGCCTGAGGCTTGGAAAAGAGAAGCTGCAAGTCCCTGCCAGCCACACTATAGACATACTGATACATCTCTGAAATATATTCTTACTGTCCAAATACTAACTTTAAAGGTTCATGTAAAAGTCAAGCAATAAAAATGTCTCCACACCAGGCTGAGGATAGTCATATCCTCTCTTTTTGAAGTCAAATAAAAATGATCCTGCTCATTTAAAAATTTCCCTGCTGTGTTGCCCTAGCCAGTCTTTCTTATCCTATGACTCTAACTGTGCTCATTGTTCTGGTCCATCATTGCCATATTGAGAGGAGACCTTTCTTTATTTTTTTCCTCTTTTTTTTCTTTTAATTTTTTTTCCCCTCCCCTGCCTGCATGATATGCCTGGGAATGCTCTGTTACATGATTTCCTTTCAAGCCATCCTTGTTGATCTTTTCAGCTTTCAGGTCCTTCTTCCCAAGAAGGATATGGTTAGAAGGAAGGTGTTTAGGATTCTATCCATGAAAAGTAATTGAGCTTTGAGGTCTTTCATCTGTCCATGAACTTCTGAGTTTGTAAGGGTTCAGTGTTAGCCCTGCTGCTTTTGAGTGAGGCTGGTTAACTGTAATTGGCAGTGAAACATTTTTGTAATCTTTTTGGTGCAAAAGATGCCAGACAAGCAATAAATTACGCCATGTTCTGCTTTATGAAACACGGGAAAAAGATGATGAAAGTAAAGCAACTCTATAAATCCACCTTCTCTAAATCCAAAGCATGTGATTTCTTGCAAGGTGACTGGTGAAACTCCTGTGCCAAGTAGAGTTATTTTTAGGGGGAATAGTCTCACAACAGCTCAAATATGTATGACAAATCTATCCAAACACATACATGCATGCATATCTAATATATATAACTTCGATTTAGTACTTCTCTCCACTTCCCAGAAGCTGTTATACTTTACTCCTCCCTGAGGTTTTAGGTACTGCCCAAAGGATGTGTCAGAGGAGAGGACGATTTCTGGAGGTGAAAATGAACTCAAGGGACTCGGCAGCCATGAGAGGAACGAGGCCACTTCTCAGGCTGCAGTTTCAGTCCCCAGGAGAACCATGTCCCCCAGAACTGTGGGCTCCCTGCAGGGCACTGGCCCCAGCATGCTCTCATTGGGGCTGCTCAGCCTCCTGAGCAGTTTCTCTTCTTGTAAATCCAGACTGTAAAGGTTTTCTTTCACTCTGTATAATGAACCTGAATTTGCTCAAAATTATAGTCAATACAGTCTATGGTGAGGGCTCCCAGCAACTGTGGGGCTGCAGTGTCAGGGAATTCTGGAATGTGCTCTGCTCTGCTGGGTCAGAGGCAAAGCCAGCAGATCAAATCACATTCCTGTCATACCTGGCCTGGTGGTGCCCCTTGTGTCAGGCTGACACTAGAATGACACTTGATTTAGAAATGAAATTGCAGATTTACATGAATTCATTGTACAAAATAAATGGAACAATGAAGTCATGTCTAAGTTATAAAGAAGGGACTTGTGGGGTTCTCCAAAAACAGGGGTATCAAGCACCCAGTGCCTCAGGGCTGCTGTGCTGGTCCCAGCCTCAACAGACTGTGAATGGACTTGGTTTTCCAGCCAAAGGTGGGGTGACAGGAGGGCCTTATGGACACACAGTGTTGAAAATCAGGACCACCCGTTTTGCTGGGTTTAAATGAATGAAAATAAATTCACCAACTCCGCCTCCTTAATATAAATACAATTTTTTACCAGTGGGTTTCTACTACTTCCAATTCAGGTGTGTGATTTATCTGTCCCTTGTGCCTAGGGACAGGGACTATCTCACCCCTCTTCCAGGATTGCATCCAGTCTTGGAGCCAGTGATTGACCTGGCTGAGCCGCCTAGTTTTGAGTTGTTTTTATTTTTTTTCTTCTCGAGGCCAGATTTCCTTTCCTCAGGACAGGTGGCTGTTGGTGGCAGGTGGGAGAGCCTTGCAGTGAGTTAGGAGGCAGGACCTGGCCAAGGGACACTGGGGCTTTCAGTCTGGCTCATATCATGCCATAACCTTGATAGGTGGGTGCTCATAGCTCTGGTGACTTCAGTAGGGCTGGGGATTGGCTCCAGTACATTGGTTGGGCCAGGAAGGAGGATGACTGGAAATTTCCTTGGTGAAAAGCAATGAAATCAATAACATTGGACAATGATGGTGAGTAGCTCTTCCCACTCTGAAGTCTCACAGATGAGATTGAATGAACCCTGGCATTAGCAGACTGTCACTGCTACTGCACACTGGTATCTCTACTTACTGCAGAGGTGCAGGAGAGAAACAAAAATTCTTGCAGTATATCTGGGGAGTGAATCCAGACCCCCGTCCCCTTTCCCACTGTAACATTTAAGCCATTTCCACATTCAAATCCTTGCTGTAGGAAAGGTACAGAGTAACAAACAACTGCTGGGGATACACGAGTTTGTCATTATAAGTGTATTCCTAGAGGAGTGCTGTGCTGCCTCTTTATTCTTGATAAAAAACAGCTGGCCCACAGTGGTTGTAGTATCTAATCCTATGATAAAAACAGGATTTAAGTCCCCCAGTCCTAGTGGAGCATCTCATGCTGCCTCGTGTCCTGCTGTTGAAGGAGAGCACCTATGGCTCTGCTGTGCACAGCACATAAGCTGCTCACTGAGATCTTTTCCAGCAGCAGCTTTTGCTCCATAGGAAGGAGATTTCTCTTCCATCAGTACCTCAGAGCCTACTTTACTTTCCCTTCTGTTGACTTGGGTATGGCATAGGCAAAATAATTCCAGGAGCACAGCCTGGAAGGCACAGTAGGGCAAGCTGATTTGGGTAGTAACAGAGTGATCCTTAAGGTAGAAACTCAGAGGAAGAAATTTTAATCTTGATTAGCTGTTTTTTTGGGGGTTTTTTCCATTCTTCAGAAGATATCTATGAAGAGTGGGGCACTGGCAGTAAGTGATTTCATGAAGGGCAAAACAATGAAAGCCACTGCCCAGTGAGAAAAGAATGTTTGTTTGCTAAGTGGTTTGTGGCTTTTGAATGCTGGATTTTTAAATACTGTTACAGTAATAATGGGCAATTAGAGTAATAATAGCTGTATTACGTCTGGAAGCAAACATTCCTTAAATATAATTAGTCTTAAAATTCATATGCTGCTGCACAGAGACATTTTAACACTGTAAAACAGAAATAATTTTAACCAGCAGGATGCTCTGTAGTAAGCCAACACAACCTTTTCCTGCACTAATGTTAAATTTGTTGAACAACTGTTGTTCAGGATTTTGCAGGTACTTATGACTGATGTTCTTTCAGTATTTTACCCCCATCCTGTCGCAGCAGGGTCTTGCAGCCTCAGGATTGGGTCAGCTGGGAGCTGCATGGAACAAAGAAGGGACAGCTTGGATGGGTTGTCCGAAAACAAGTAACTTTAATGGGTAAAATAACAAACAGCAAAAGGCAAACATGCAGTCAACTCCAAAAGACATTGAATGGGCGTGTTCAGCTATATATACATGGTAGAAGTGGGGGCATATAGGAAGGCATGGATCCATCCACAAACCAGGATTAGGATTGTGCAAAATAATGCGGCAAACAACAACCAGTCAGGGGAGGGAACTTGGGAACAGTCTGGAAGCACAGCCCTTTATGGGCAGGCCTGTTAGCACATCCACTGCCACGGGTCCCTGCTTCTCTGACTGCAGCAGCTGCTGCCTGGGGTCTGTCAGCCCCTGGTTCCACCAGTGTCCCGGATAGAGGGTCCTGCAAGGAACAGCTCCTCCTGGAGTCTCAGGCAGTCTCAGCCACGAAGGCACACATGCAAACAATGCCTGAAATTCAGGCAATCAGCTCTCAGAGTGATTTCAGCTTGGCTTGTGAGGTACCTGGGCCGGCACAGAGACCGGGACACGCTGTGTGGAGGTTCACAGAGTTCTTCATTGTCTGCTTCTGCAAAGGGGAGCCCAGGCACAGCGGCATTCCACTGAACTGGGTAACAGTGGGGATTTTTATAGCCATAGTATGGCTTGACAGAAGAACCAATGGTTTGAAGTTGAGGGAATGTGACCAATAGTTTTACAAGGAGATAAAACAGGGGTGTTGAAGCGAGGAAAAGGGTTTCTAAGCCTAGTCACAGTGACTAAGCAATTCCTATCTAGGGGATAGATCTCCAAACAGGTCTTGCAGGGGGCCCTGCTCCCTCCACATTTAACTTTGCTCACGCTAAGTTTAACATTAGTCTCTCTGACTACAGGCCCAATTCCTATGGCCTTAAATTGGTGACTATCTCAGGCTGGCCAACTCCCACACCATCCCCACAGCAAATTCTGTTCACTCTCTTTAGCAGGCAAAGAATTGAGACTGGAGCCCAAGTTGAGAACAGGTGCTTAGTGAGGGTTGAGTGACCTATCCAGGCTTATGATCCTCAAAGTCTGCTTAGATGCCACTTAACCCTGAAGATGGTTGAAGTTTTATGGTTGATTGACTCATGTCTTTATTTTGTTTTCCAGCATAGACTTCTGCTGTGGCTCAGCACAGAACTGAGATAGTATATCCAGTTTGCTTCTGTGTGAAATGTGTCACCAAGATAGGTGTCCTTCTATTTGTGACTTCTTATGAGCTCTTGGAACATGAAAAGTCCACAGTGAGTGAAAACTTCCTGTGGCAAAATCCATGTTGGCCTAGTCTTTCTTTCTGAGCATTGCACAAGCAGTGTGGAAAAAAGTGAAAGATCTCAAGTCTGGCACTGAGACCTCTGGCATATGGTTGCAGTACCTGATTTTATCTACGAGTTCACTTGTGGCTGTGTTTGTAAGGCACCTGCTTAGACTCAAAAGAAAAGCCTTCATAATTGTAATGAACTTTCTGGGTCACTAACAAGGTGAGATAAACAGCAGATCTATTTGTTTTCTGCTTCTACATTGCAGTGCTTTGCTTCTTGTGAATTCTGGCTCCACAAATTTTGGTAGAACCCTGAAGGTAGGAGTGTCTGTGGAGAAAGTGTTTCAAGAGGGACTTGGTTTTTTTAAGCCCCATCTTTAAAAAGGGTAGTGGTTTCTTATCTGTCATCTTGCAGTACCTGCAGGCCTTCAGCTGCACTGTGTTACCAGGCAAAACTGAGGAATTGTGCAGAGGAGAGTGAAAAGAATGGTGACCCAGCAGGGCTTGAGGTAAGTGTGTCTTGCCCAGCAGCCTGGGGGCCCATGGACCTGGGGTCCCATTGCTGCAGAACCAGGTCTCTGCCTGATGCCCAAATGCTGCCACTGTTAAAAAACCTGCAATGCCTCTTCAGTCAGGTGAGACACTGTTAGGGGCACATGTAGGTAACCCTTACTGCACTTCGCTGCATCTCTTTGATGGATGATTTTTAGAGCATTTTCCATCTGCTTGAAGTAAAAGTTTAGTTAGACATTTAATCAGCTGTTACACATACAATTTACGAATTTGGAAAATGCATATTTCTGCCAGTAGAATAAAGCATTCTGTGAGATAGATTGTGATATTATGTGCTTTGACATGTTTTGCTTCCTCAAATACCTGACAATATGGGAAAGTCTGGTATGTCTCAACAGAAAAGCTGGTAATACAGATTGCAAGAACAGTGTCACAAGCTGAGCTGCATGCCTGTGCTTCCTGGGAAAGGGTCTGGAGGAGGTGACATCCCACCACTGTAATGTCAACTCTTTCCCAGCCAGGCTTGCCCAGGAGGGCTGATTGCTTCTTTCTGTGAGCAAGGCAGAACAAAGCAGCTTCCCTGATTCTGTTCCTGTGGCTTTTCCTGAAATTAGTTGGAAATGGGTGGGTTGAAATTTCCAAATGAAAAAGTAATTGCAAATTGTGCAGAACAAGACATTTAAAGCTTTTCAGCCTTCATGCTCTTCCTTCTCACAAATATTTGGGTGAGGTGAGGGATATGCATGCCTAGTGAGTTATGGGAGAAAGAAATTTGAGACTTGAACATGTTTCATTCCTTGGTTTGTTTAGACCCAGAATAACTCCAAATTTAATTCTCTGTGGGGTTTTTCCAAGGTGAAATTCTTTCCATGTATGTGACTTTTCCCCAGACACAAGCTCCATGCCATTTGAGTGTATGAATTTGGATAGCAATTGTTCCATCATTCTGGAGAGTCTCAGTGAGGAGGCTTAATGCCTTTGTTGAACAAAGAAATGTGCCCTGAGAGGAATAGTGAGCCTCAGGTGCACGTGTTTGTTGTAAGCATTAGGATGTACAGTGACATTTCCAACATAATGCAAAAGCTACATTTTGGGGTAGAAAAAAATGTATTGCTTGAGGTAATATGGTAGTGTGAGCAGTAAGATGACTTGTGTAGACATAGACTCAAGTGCACACCATGCTGAAAATCTGAGTGTTCTGCTCACTCTTCACCAGAGAGGTGTATTATGTCATTACTTTCTGATGTTTAATTTATCTGCACAACTTATATTGGGCTGCTTTGTTCTAACTCTGTTGCAATAAGGTCCATGATTGCATGAAATTGTTCCCTTACTCAGTTAAAAAGTTAATTTATCTTCTTCCTACATGCGTTTCTAGACTTTTTCTTCTTCCCCACTCTCTTGGGGCCAATATTGTTTGCTCCATTTGTATGCCACTGAAATACTTCGTTTTTTTTCTCTGATCTGAAAATCCAGAAGAAACAGTGAAAGAGATTTGCTGCAAAAGCTGTGCAAATATTCAAATAAATCAGTGAGCTTCCTTGGCAAATATACTCTTGGTATTATGCATTCCTTTTTACTAAAAGATAACAGCTGAAATGTTAAAATATACTCCTTTCTGTGACATTCTGAAAGACTTCAGAGAATGAGCCCAGTGGTGTTGACATGCAGTAGAGTAGTTATTTGAGAACACAGCCTTAAGAAAGGGCAGATCCTGGTGCTGCAACATGTTTTTGAGATAAGAAGGAAGCCCCATGTCTTTAGCAAACAGAGCCTGTGCTTAGTTTGAAGAAATGCCATGTGCATCTTCTTTAAGAAACCGCTAATTACCATTAGAAAATAAAGACGGGGACAGCTAATCAGCTGCCGCTCCACATTCTACAGCGTGTCTTGTTTGCAGCTCTTGGCATTATTCTTTCAGCTATTTTCAGTGTGTTTCATTAACAAAATTGTCTACTCTTTCAGTTTGTTTACTTGAATAAAAAATAGTTTTGACTTCCATTTTCTTTCATGAAGCCCTTGGGAAAACAGTTTATTTTGCAGTGATTTAAATAGTCACAATTAAATTGGGACTTGCATCTCTCTGTATTTTTGCTGTCAGTAGAGATTGGTGTGCCTCTTCTGCAGGGCAGAACTTGGCTCAAGTCTCATGAACAGAGAAGGGAAATTGCCTCAATGAATGGCTTATCTTTTGTTACCTCCACAGACTGAATTAAACCTATAAACCTGTATAGCCCCTGGTGAAAAAGACCTCAGAGAATGGCACAGTACCCCTGGTTACAGACTATTTAACAGCAGGGATGGTTTGCTTCTAATTTGTAAAATATTTTATTTATTTATTTTTCTTTTTTTCCCCCCTTGCTTTAATGTTCTCCTCAATGCCTTATAAATGTTCTTATAAATATTTAGTTACTTACTGTCAAGGAACAATGCAAGGTGAAGAATAAACTGGTGGAGCAGAGGGGTGAGACACCAGGCCACTGGCTGCTTTGTGGCTGTGGGTGGCAGCCACTAAGTAGTCTTCATTTTTTTTTTTTTTTCTTCAGCTTCCCAGTTACTAAAATGGAGAGGATTAATTTCTTCACACAGCATCTCTTAGTTTTCATTAAAAATGGTAGTATATGACAGGTGTGGTTCCTCCTGCTTGGTTTGTGGGTTTTCAAAGACATTTACCAGAAAAATTACAGTATTTTTTTGGTGACTCTTAAGTCCCCTGTGCTCAAGGATGGCGGTGCTTGAGCTGCACAGCCCAGTTGCAGAACAGGATTATAGGCAGTAGTGACCTTTTGTTGAACTATTTGTTGGACCACTCAGCTCCACCTATGCAATGCAGGGAGCATTTCACTTTCTGCACCAGTTACATGGCTCTGCATTTAGGAATGACAGAGGTAACTGACAAAAAGGTATCTTGTAAAGCAGGAAATCATTGCTTAGCACAACAATGGTGTTGCTGCTTTCTCCTTTTCTTTCATTTGTCGCAGAGTCTTGGAGACTTAAGTCACAAAGACTTAAATCAATGTTTCTGCTGTTGTACTTTTTGTTACTGTTTATAAAAAAGCCATTATGGAGAATTCATGCTTTTGCCAGAAATCCTGCCTCTTACTGGCTGCCATAGAGAAGTGCTCTCTGATTGCTACAGCTTTTGATTTGGTTCAGTGATGATCAGTATTTGTGAAATGGGAACAAGCAAGGGAGGTGCAGTGGTTAGCCCAAGCAGGTGTGTATTCAGCAGCAGCAGCACCAGTGTTACAAGGGCCTGATTTAATGTCACTAGATGCTGTAACATATTTATGAAAGACATCACCTTAAGCATGTTGATCTTTACGTTATTATGTTATCTTTATGTTATTATTTTTATTATTATCTTATGTTATTTTACACAAACATTGTTTGGATTAGGCATAACTTCTTGGAAATAAGGAAAGGAAATGGAGAAACATAAGTCTTATCACATACAACTGAGAATTGCATTGCCAGTTACCATCTAATTTTTTTAAGCTTTTGGTCTGTAGTCCAATTCCTTCTGAGCAGATCAAGGGAATGAGTTCAATTCTTCAGCTGTGCTTTTCATTGCTGTAGGCCTATGGAAGGGCTGTTTATACACCCACCAGCCTTGTTAATCCAGCTCTCCCTCTCCCCCACTGCTGCCTCACACTCTGGATTTGGAGGAGCTTGTACAACTGCTGCTCCTGGACTCACTGCTCTGCGTGATGTGAGTTCTGTGTGACATTCTCTCTGCAACTTGCCTGACTGCCTTGAGGATTCGCTGACCTGAGCAGAAAATAAAGGGCAGCTAATTCCCTCTTTTTGGCTTGTCACAGAGCACAATTACACTAACTCTCCATGCTCTTTGGAGGGGCAGGATGGCAAACGGAAATGCCATGCAGAGACTCTTCTGCAGGACTAAGAGGTGGCAGAGGGCCAAGCAAGCTTGCCACAGTTCTTCGCTTTAGGGAAGATGCCAGCCTGAATGCTCATGTACTATCTTCTCTTGGCTGATTCATGGCTGGAATAAGTATCAGCCATTTTCTTCCCCCTCGCCCCATCCCCGACTGAAGGTGTCTTGGGTTACAATACAGAGTGTGATAAAAGGTATCTGTTCTATCACCATCTGTTGAGGGTGGGGGCAGTGATCCTTATCCACGGCAGATATTCTGCTAATGGACCATCCATTGAAACCAGGCAAGGCATTGTTCTTTATCTTTTCACAACCCATCCTTCCTCCAGCGAGTCATTTTCTGCTAATGGCCATTGAGTCCCACTGTGGGACTGATAAAATTACTGCATCCCATTGGAAGTTGCTCCAGCCAGGGGGAAGAGCCCAACATTTCTTACCAAGATAAAAACAGGTTTTGGGACACTAAGGGAGCCCCTTTCTCCACTGGACTTCAGAGAGAAACTGCACCTTGTACAGGAGCACTGCTCCAACTGAGCCACATCTGTCACTGCAGGAGGATGCAGCCACCATGGAATGGGACTGCTGCCAACACCCTGCCTGACGGGTGTCAGGCTGTACTCTGACTTTGTCAGGGTTTGCAGTTTGTTTCTTTGTAGTACTGTATTTCTATTTTAATTTCCCTAGAAAAGAACTGTTATTCCTAATTCCCATATCTTTACCTGAGAGCCACTTAATTTCAAAATTATAATAACTTGGAGGGAGGGGGTTTACATTCTCCATTTCAAAGAGAGGCTCCTGCCTTTCTCAGCAGACACCTGTCCTCCAAACTAAGGCAGAAGGTAATAATGAGGAAGAGATTGGCACAGTTAGGAAAATAAAATAATGGTATAGAACCCTGCGTGGGTTAGCAATGATGCTTGCAATATAAACTATTTGGCTCCAATTTCCAATTGTTGCTTCCTCTGCTTGGAATATATGTAACTAGATAAAGATTGTCCATAATTTATTTTTGAAGACTGACTGCACATCTTTGCATTAGGATGTAAAAGTTCATGGTTGAGGAGAGGACAGCTTGCTTCACCAAAACTGTGGGCAGTGGGAGCTACTGACTGCAGTGGAAGAGCAAAGATGATGTATGCTCTTGTTTCAGGGGGAGGAGATGGAGACCAAGAAGCTCTAGCCAAGTATTTAAAACAATTTTTCACCTTTATTCCATTTCTCTAAGGTGTAAATCAAAAATTAAGACCTAATTGCTCTCTTCAAAAGGTCAATAAGCAAGGTAAAGTGTCTTGGCTTCCCATGATCTGTAGAGGGGCCAGAGCTTGCCCTGTCCTGTCACCTCTGGTCCCTCCCCCAATAATGGGTGGAATGAAGCAGGCATTGATTTCCAGGCACTGCACCACCCAAAGGTACTTCACACCTGCTCAGGTACCTCTTTGATTTTAGTAGCACATACTGAAAAATGGTTAAAGCAAAGAAAAAGAAGCTCCATTTGACATATGCTCTCAAGGATTCAGAAGAATGTCTACTAAAATTATTACTAATACATTGCCAATCACTTCTGAGACATCTGGATAAAGACAGCTGCAATGGTTTCAATCAATGTAACAGATTAAGATGATAAATCCAACAAGGCCTTCCCAGCAAAGCTAGCACTGAACTAACATATTCTTTTCTCTCCCTCAAGAATTGCCTCCATTGATGAATAATCTTTGCATAACAGGAAGCTTTTAAATCTCCAGACAGTGTATAATAGATGCAAATTTGTGACTGTCATATGCAGTGAACTAATAAGCCTGGCTGATCAGGGAACACGATAAGTGTGACACTTTATCAGGCAGCAGTAAAAGCTGATTAGTTTGTGCATGTTTAGCTGTCCATATGCTTCATTATTGGAAAGGTTTTAGATAGTACTAATAATTGGAATGGATGTGGCTTCATTTCTGTCAATATAGAGGAGGAAAAAGAAAGTGAATGCAAAGCATTCTTCTTCACACCTGGAGTGAAACAGATTGAGCAAAGTAATTGTGGAGGTTTTCAGAGTAACTGGATCTTTGCCTGCACGTGTAAATTGAGTGACGGAGCTATCTTCCCATGCTGCAGTTTGGTGCAGTGTGGGAGGAAAAGGCAGTGAAGTTGGGGTCACTGCAGCAGTTCCTGCACAGGTCAGCTGGAGTTGGTGAATGGGTGAAGTGAGTGCAATAGCACCACAAGCCAAGAGGAAATGTAACCCCATGTGGTGCAACAGCCAGAGCTGCACTCGCTTTGCCACTACGGCCCTGTGCCCAGAGTGGGTCACACCCCAGGAACAGGAGACCTTAGATGTGGCTCGAGCTGTGGCTCCACGGCCTTTTGGCTGTCAGATTGTGTTCAAAGGAGGCAAGGAGAAGGGGGAGTCTTTTGTGTAGGATAAAAATGATTGAATACTTTGGGGAATCCGGGGGACAAAAGACAAAGATGGTGAAGGTGCCACAACTTAAATATGGGGGAGGTTCAGGGGGAAGGTACAAATTCTTAGCAAATTGGAGAAATTCTGAGGAGAGATAAAGGGTAGAGTTCACGAAGGCATTATCCAATGAGAGAGGTAATGGGGAAAACTGGGTCACATGGACTAATGAGACCTGGAGTTTTAGGGGCTTTCCAAAGGGGAGCCCAGGCAGGGGGCTGGCACAAAGCAGGATTGACAGGTAGTTTAAGATAGATTGACAAGGCGGGTGGGAGGGAATAATTTTGGACTACACCATTAGCTTGGGCAATAACAGAACATACCATTAACAAGAAACATACTGCAACTTCCATGAATGGCATTGATATTGTTTATAGATAAATACTTACAGAGACAGAAATGAGTCATTTTATAGCAAGCAGCTCTGCCAATTTATGCAGCTTTTCATCATGCTTGAAATGGAGCCTTTTCCATTTCCTGTCCTGCGTCATAAAGCATCACCTGAGCACAATCAAGGCTGCACTGTCCTTGTCCATCCTGGGCTGATTGAGATTGTTGCTTTTTGTGTGTATTTTATCTGTCCTGTGGTGGAAGACTCTCAGAGCACAAGACAGTAAACAAGATCATGTTCACCCACTGAACAGTGTGTATGGTGTTGAAAGGTTTTAATGGTAAAAAGACTCAAAGTTCTGAAAAACCAGTTGAGGCATTGGGAAGGGATGTTCAGGCACAGCAGGTCTAGTGTATCTGGTGGTGCATAGGACAGTCCTGGAGAATCTCCCAGCAACGGCTATAGTTATCAGCAGACTGGAAAGCAGTCCTGTTGATTATACAATAATTTGGGTTAGGAAATACCAGGTGAGGGTCTGAAGGTCAGTCAAAGCTCACAACCAGTTCCCCATAAGAATTTAGAGCAACAATCTTGTCTGGCTTCCTTGCTATGTTCCCAATTTCTGCCTGATCTGTTATTTATCAGTATGAGTCTTATGACAGGCGGTATGAGCTGAAATACAAAGGAATTATGAACTCTTACAGAAGTTTCAGCCAGCAACCTTTGAATAAGGCTGGAATGTGAGGCTTTCCTTCAACTGAACCAGTACAAGAAGCTGAAGAATGGTTGTTTCCTGTGACTTGTGAGTCAGGCAGGAACGGGGTGAGGCTTCCTGCCTCATTGACTGGCTGCTTGTAAGAGGCCTCTGGGGAGCACAGTGACCGGGAGTGCGGCAAACAGGGGCGTGGCACATCTCTGGGGGCATGGCATGAATATGGGGCGTGGCACATATCTGGGGGTGTGGCATGACTCTGGGGGCATGGTGCAGTATTTTGCGCGGCAGTTCGCGCAGGCAGGGCTGCAGGTTTTCTTGCTAGTGAGATTTGCTGTGTGTTGTCTACAGTGTTTCTGTTGGCTGGTTGGTGTTAGAGTTTCTGTTAGTAATGGTTTTTACTTGATCAAAAACTGTGGTTAGTACAAGATTATGTAACCAAATGGAGCCCTCAAAAAGGATGTGTCTGTACAGACCCATTCCTGCCTGGAGTGTTTGAGCTGATCAGTGGCTTCAGGGGATGTTGTGGAGGAAGCCTGCCTGTGGTGTGAACAGGTGAATGATCTCCTTTCATTGGTGGCTGAGGTTAGGGAGGGAGTTGAAAGACTAAGAAGTATCAGGGAAAGTGAAAGGCAAATAGACTGCTGGAGTTCAGTCCTTCCATCTTTGAGGGAGGTCCAACAAGAGCCAGAGGACTCCTATGTCTCCCCCTGTCAGGCAACAAGAGGGCACCTGGTGGGTGAAGGGGAATGGAAATGGGTCCTCACACAGGGAGATAATAATAAAAATTCCTCCTGACCCTCACCCCCTAGTCAGGTACCACTTCAGAATAGTTATGAGACCTTGGATCTGGAGAGTCAACCAGATGATTTAGAAGAAAATTATCCGCCCAGTGATCCTCCCCATCATGGTTCATCTGTCAGAGAGATCATCACCTCTAACATCAAAAAGGAAAGAAGGGTAGTCGTAGTGGGTGACTCCCTTCTGAGGGGAACAGAGGGCCCCACATGTGGACAGGACCCGTCCCACAGGGAGTTGTGCTGCCTCCCTGGGGCCTGGGCATGGGATATCACTGAGAGACTTCCTGAACTGATTCAGCTCTCTGATCATTACCCACTGCTTATACTGCAGGCTGGCAGTGATGACATTGGAAAGAGGAGTGTTAGGGCAATTAAAAGGGGCTTTAGGGCACTGGGTCAAGTGGTTGATAGGACAGGGGCACAGGTAGTCTTTTCCTCAGTCCACCTGGTGGCTGAGATAAATGATGAAAGGAATGGGAGAACTCACATCATTAACAAGTGGCTCAAGGGTTGGTGTCATTGGCAGAATTTCAGATTTTTTGATCATGGGGCAAGTTTTATGGCACCTGCCCTGCTGGAACCAGATGGATCCAGTTAAGGGCAAAAGGTTTTTAGCTCATGAATTGGCAGACCTTGTTGAGAGGGCTTTAAACTAGGTTTGAAGGGGGAAGGGGACTCAGCTGGGCTCAGACCCTGGAAGGCACTTAGCTAGGAGGGAAGACATCTTTTAACATCCTGGCAAGAGAATGGAAAGAAAAGTTGTCTCATTCGAGCTAATATGTTAATCAGTTTGTTGCAAATAAGGCGATATTCTTTGTTTCCATACATGGTTGGCTGACTGCCAGTTGCATATATGGGTCTGTTTCTTATCAACTGGATCCTGGGCCCTCTACCCCACCCTATACATTGTTGTGATTTCCTGGTTCCAGGGTCCTCCAGATCCTTGTACTGCACATGCCTTCTTTGCTTTTTGTTTTAACCATTATTAAATTCCTTTGTTTTCCAGGTTGGTCTTCTTGTTCCTATCCCTTTATTTTTGCCACTAACCTCTCTGGCTGGACTGGTCCCAGTTATTGCTGCTCGCTGGCAGTGATAGCAACTCTTGCGTTTCACCTGGGGAGAATTTTCAATTTTATTATCCCTTTTTATGGACTTTTTCTTGAAACCAAATGCAGCTCTAGATGTAGAATGGAAATTACTGCATAGTTCAGAGAGAGGAGCTGGTTGTCATTGTGTGAGCCTGAAGAAACTTGTCATAGGGTGTGGGAAGAACCTGTATTCCAACACAGGTTAGTCTATTCTGCCTCCATAAAATAGAGATGAAAGCAATTTTATGCTTGGTGAATTTTGCCATCAGAGTTTGCTTACTGTACTGATAGGATTCGGTTTGCTCTATGAAAATTCACAAAAAGTCCTTGCTTGAGGCCCATCCTGAGTAAAACTAGTGGTGCCTTAAAACCTGCTCTGTAGTCATAGAACATTTTTAAGTGTTTACCTTTCTGAAATCAGCTTTGTTTGCTTTGGTGGGCTCTTTCTCTGAGACACTGAAGCCAATAAAGCATTCTGCCCAGAGTATGTTTCTGCACCTGTAAGCTCTTTAGGCATCTTTTGCTAGTAACACTAGGCATGACTTGAACATGAGAATAGCCTTTTTCCTTCTGAAGCAAACTGAGAAGTGATGCAGCATGGATGATGAGGCTGGCTCATCAGTGGCAGAGATAGCAAATGCACTCCACCTCCCCATGGCCCTACAGTGAATTGGAACAAATTGCTCACCCAGTAATGCCTTTACTTTTGTTCAAAGCAGTGGAGTATCCAGGAAGATACATCAAAGGCTTGGGGTTATGCCCTGATCATCCCTTTCATACCTTGCACATATTCCTGATTCTGTTGGATCTTCTTCCTGAAGCTTAGACTCTGTGGCTGTGGCAGTGCAGGAGAGCTGGCCAGCATCCAGGGCAGAGGAATAAATTCACTGGGATGTTTCTCAGAAAACAGCTACCTTTTAATTCAGTGATGGAAATGTGATGAGTTCACAGCTCTGGCTAGTTAATGTTTCCTGTGTGTCCAGTAGGAAGGGAGGAGGGGCAGCTATTACCTTCCAACAACATCTTTTGTCTCTGTCTCTCATTTCGAGTCTTCATCACTTCTCATAATTCTTATGAAACAGTGTCAACAAAGGACATCAGAAAGAACCACTTGGTTTGCTAGAGAGGCTCTGTGGTTTCTCTGGATCTTATTACTTGTTCAATATACACCACTCTAAAGCAGATCAATTGATAGTACAGATATCAGATGAAAAAGCTTGCACATTCTACCAGCAAATATGAGATTTGACCAGAATTCAGATTGTGTTTGGTTTAGAAATATGCTGCTGTAGTTTGCAAACTCTGGTACATCTTTTATATGATTGTTATATTTCAGTGGAAAGTATCTTTCTGGTTATTGTCGTTTTATCTCTGTAATGTTAGGGTTGTTTTGTTGAAACAAATTGATTTTTATTAGTTAAGCTTTTTTTCATTAATGCTGAAGTCTTCAGGAGAAAGTATATATGCACATGAAAAAAAAACCCAAGTGGCTCAATGGTAATAAAATATTACATTTTGCCTGGGTCTGATATCATGCTCATGCATAGTAGGGGATTTGATGGATGGTATCCATGTGAAAATTCTTCAAGCCAAAAACCTCACAGTCCTGCTCTAATTTTGCCTTTATTTTTACCTTTGATCAGATGCAGATTTTCTGTACACCTGTGAGCTGCCATTACCTAGTTGGTGGGTTTTGTTCTGCTTGTGACATGTAGTCATTTGTCTGGGATAATTCAAACCTTGCAGCACTTAGCTTTTTAAAACTACACAGGTCCTCAATTTCTCAAAACCCCTTGGATTGTATAAAATCTGGGTTTCTTTGCAGCTTTGTGTCTACCTCAAAATTAACAGGTATGTTTTCTTCTGTGTTTTGTTCCCAGAATTTTCCCCTTGTTGCTAGGCATCACCTCAGTTTTGGGTGACAAGTTGTGACAATGTGTGTCTTTTCCTTAGGTCTCTGGATTGCCATGCTGGGAAGGAAATGATGCTTTTCTGCCTCACCACCTGTGACCTGTGAGTCAGTGGTGACAGGGGTGTAAGTCTGATCTAGAATTCTAGGTGGGCTTGGACTTACAGAACTCGTCTGTGGTGTGCAAGACAAATGTTGCTGCAACCAGAACAGCAATAAATGGTATATGGTGAGCCTGGCATTTCTTGGCATTGTTGTCCCTTAGGTCTCTTTGGAAGGTTCCCCTTGGCTTTGCACTTTTCATGCTCATAGAGTAACTACACAAGACTGTACACCCTGCTGAGACTCTGTGCTTCCCAGTGCATTTATTTATTCATGAAGTTTCAAGCACAACATAAAATACTCTAGAGACGAAGCAAAATGAGAAACTATGTTCAGAGTAAGTAAAAAACACAGGTAGTTATGAATATGTGAGGTTAATTATGAAAAAGGACTGGTCACAGATTGATGTCTTATAAAGCAAGGCCTGAAAATAGAAAGGACATACAAGGATAGAAAGGAGTAACAAAACAAAGTATTTTAAAAGAAGTAAACTAGCTTAGGACGTACAGTTTTTTATTTTAGATGATGTGGTGAACTTAACTCAGGAATGAAAAGTGACTAAGAATTGTACAGCAGCTTAAGTGAATCATGCTGGGGATTTTCTCTTTTCGGCAGTGTCTCATTGAATTTCTTATGGGGGAGAGTTTTGGTGTAATTAAAAGAATGAAAGTGAAGAATGAATAAGTACTTGGGAGTGAACAGTCCTGACTTCATGTAGATGTACTAAGAGAGAGTTTACAAAGGTTAGCTAGAGGAGCTTTTAATGCTACCTAATATTTTTGCTTTCTGTGAAATGAGATGAAAGGAAGTCTTGGGGTTATTCCATGGCAATTCTCCTTTCAAACTAGAACTTAAACCACTGAGCACCTAAAATCTATTGTATAGTTAAAAATCTCTGGTAATAGCATGCACGGGAGACCCTGGCAGTCCCTCACTCCTGCAGAAGTGCAGGCTAGGTGCTAATCTAGCTGTTGCTAATAATGTGTCTTTCTTCTCCTGAGAGATCCTTCAGTTCAGGGGTGTGCTAGGGAATGAAGGACTGTAGTCACTCTCCCTGCAGAATCTCTGAAATCCATGAACTGCAGAAAATATCACAATATTGCGGGTCTCCGGTGCAAGTGTGAAAATGCTGTTTTACAGAATAAAGTGAGTCCCAAAGCCCACCCAGGGCCTGCAGACCGCAATGAGTGCCAAGTGATGGCTTTCATGTGTATGTTTCTCATTTGAACCTGATTTTCTGAAATGTCCCTTGCTTCAGCTGAAAAATTTTTTAGTCTCTAAATTGTCCTTGACTCAATAGTGACATTTTCAAATCAGATAAAATCCATATCTAAAGGAGGACATTTACAGTTTTCCAAATATTTAACCTCCCCTTTCAGATTTCATGTTCTTGGATTAGGCCATTTGTCGCTGATCATTTATTTTATCCTTATTTCTGTATCATAAAGTTCAAGGCATGTGAGAGGAAAAAAGGGAGTCCCAGAATGGCACTGAACAGTGTGTTTATTACAGACCATCAGTGCAGTTGTTTAAGTCATTGTATTTTAGGGAGCAATGATCAGGCACTTTTATCACCTTTTCTTATACATAAACGTACCCTGTGAGGATAGCATCTGTCAGAGGCTATTGGATTGCCCATAAACATTCCCCCTGCCTGCCTTCCCTGGGGAGCAGCAGTGGCTGCCCTTGGCTTTCAGTGGAGCAGGGCTCTGCCTGTGTGGCTGTGCTGCTGCTGTTGGTCAGTGGAGGGTGCTTGAGCCAAAAGCCCACTGCCATCAGACGAAAAAGCTGTTTGCTGTGACTGACTCTATGATTTGGGGATGTGTGCTTCTTCCTCTGGTCAGTGTCTGAAGAGGGAAAAGAAAACAGATGGATAGCCTCAGCCACCCAGTTCCCTGATGAGGGCAGTGCAGTGCAGAGGGAAACCTAGATTTCTAGATGAGAACGCTGGGATTGCTAACCAGCCTCTTTGTCTCCATGTAAGCTGAAAAGGAAAGTTTGCTGCTGCTCAGCAGCTTTCCTCTAAGGATCTGAAAGCATTTAACAAGAGTGGGCTCTGCAAATATTGTCCCACTCTTGTCCTTGGGGGAAATGCAAACCCTGTGAGCATTACAATTGCCTGTTCAAGGTCAGTATGGAATAAAAATCTGAAATTCCAATTCATTTATCAGTGTTACATGTCTGGGAATTTGCTACATGCACTAAGAGCTAACTTTTACAAGTCCATCATGGCAATGAAATGGATACTCAAAGGGAAGAAAATAATTAGCATTTGCAGACAATCATGTTACTCCGATTTAAACATGAGAACCTGACTGCAAAAATGTGTAGAAAGAAAGCCCTAACCTTTTGTCAAATGACACAGTGAGATTTATAATTAGATAATAGCTGTTGTCTCCTAGGCATACTGACAACATGGAATGATTTTCACCAGATTATTGTGGGATCAATACCAGCTGAATAATTAAAATTCAATTCTGCTATGTCTCTATCAGTAACATTGTAGGAATGATGTATGACATATTTAATTGAATTTGTCAGACACTACACTACATGCGTAGATCAGGGGGATATTTTTAGAGTTCTGTATTTCATTTCCTCGTTATACTTGCCTTGTACCTTTTAACATTCATGGTTACTTCCAAGCAATAAGGCTGCTTGCTCAGAGAGCACTGTAAACAGTGACCCTGAGTTTATGCTGACCTTTCACTCTAAATGTTAAGAGTCTTAATGGAGACTTCCAGTAATTAATTCATGGTAAATGTAAAATTGCAAAACAGTGACAAAGGGAAGAAAAAGAAAAGGTTTTTGTTTCTTTTTCTTGGTGGCTGGGTTGTTAACTCCTTCATTACTAGTGCTGGGGAGTTTGCATTTCATTCATCAACACCAGAAATGTGAGGTGTGAAATGATAAAGGCTGGTGGAATGTTCTATGGATTCATTTGGCATGCAGAGTTCATGCTTCTAGAGCAGTGGGTTGCATTTTGTGTTGAGAACTGTACAAAGTGTGAATTTGCAGTATTTTGGTCCTGACTATCCAATACAGATGCTGTGTCCTCATGAGTATTTGAATATTAGCATCCAGTTATTCCTCTCTGGAGGCCTGTCTGTTATCAGAATGAAATGGCAAGGCACCTTTTCACACTGCCAAAATACCCCAGATAATGAGAGCAGTAACACTTCCCTGATTGTTCATCATGTCCTAGGATCAATACATGTCTCTTGTTGGTTTCCTTGGACTGACAAACTGTGCTGTGCCCCAAATTCTAACATTGGGTTTTAATTAATAAGCTAGCATGATGACCCAGAGCAGCTGCTATAAAGAAGCTGCCTGCCTCTTCTTAAGGCTCACACACTGCTCATTGTGACATTGTGATTAAAATTAATTTAAAGATTTGTTATCTTTCACCATAGAAATGAAGGAAAGAAAATTAAGTTTAGGCACACTTGAATATTATTATTTCTCCCACTGATTATTATCAGTTACAGTTTTGGATTTCACCACTGATCTTGTTAATATTCATGCTGTTAATTAACCAATTTCTATTCACCTGCTCTGCCTGGTTTCATACATGAGTGTGATTTGTTTCTTGCTGTACACCGCCCCCCGCCCCGTGTTCCGCTCCAGTCTGGCACAGTGCTACCCAAGCCAAGATTTGAGTCTGCTCTGCATAATCAAACATACGTTTTCCTATTTCTTTTAAAGTGAGTTTGTTCACACTTATTTTCTACATTGAGGTCCTTTTAGTTACAGTTGTCTCAATCTTTCTCTTGCCAGCTCAAGGACTGAATATTTAATTTATAAATTCAAGTTGATGATTTCATGAAATACTAAATGTTGAGACACTAGGGAAAGTCTCTGCTACAGTTTTCAGGTACTGAACTCTCTTAAAGATGACAGGCAATGGCAAATGATTCTGTGAAACGGTTTTGTTGGTCCACAAGGAGATGGGTTGAAGATATAAGATTCGGGATTGAATGCTGCTTCTTTCACAGATACTGTAGACAGGGTTTTATTCCTCTGAACTCCTAATGGTAAAAAACCCCTGACCCAAACACCCAAAATAGATGATGATAGATGTGATGCATAGTTATAGTTATTTACAGACTTCCCAAAGTTCTGTACAGGACAGTGATACCATGTTAGGGCCTTAGGACCTAGGTTCAGCTTTTGTGCTTCTGCCATGCCCATCTTTTGCTGTTTCTCCTTCACTGCCTCTTGCTGTGATTCCTGGGTTGAATCTTGTTCACTGGAAGTTAATGTGAGTTTGATTATTTGAGTTCAGTGAAATCAAGATTTTCTCTGAGCCTTTGGTCATTTTTCAGGATATTTTGTGAAGTAGTGCAGCTGAGAGTTTGTCGTTTTTTGGTTTTTCTTTTGAATACAGATAGACTCAGAATTCACTTTATCCAGGGCTTTCCTACAAGAGTTGTACTGAGGCAAGGACTTTTGATCCATGTTTCTCACTCTTTTGCTTGTCCTAAGTTTTTCTTAGCTGCACTGGTGAAACCTGAAGGCATGAAACCTGTCACAACTTAGTCAGAACCTGTATTTTCAGAGCTGGCACATTCTTGTTGGGGAATCCCTCTCAAAGGTAGCCTTATTTGTGGTAGAGCAAGCCATGTCCTTTTCCTACCCCTCAGCATTTGCTGCCACCAGCTGTGTCAGAGCTGGAGTGCTCAGAAACTCATCCAGCACACAGGAATAACAATTCTCTCGCTCTCTCTTGTTCTCTTCTGAAAGTAGTTAGCATTTATTTCCCCCTGAGAAGAAGGCTTTCATCCTTAAAATATATGGCTTTTTATCTTTCTTGAGCTATTTGTTCTTGCAAATACTCCACACTGAACAGGATAATCTTGTTTGGCTATACAAGCCCCAAGTTTACCCTGAACATCTTTCCCTCATATTAACATTGGGTAAAGATATTCTTGATCACCATGTCCATGTCAAATCCCCTGCTCTTACAAGGGTGTATGATATATTTTCTTCTTTAAGAAAGTCAAGCCTCAGTTTTGAAAGGAAATAATTAGAAAAGATTTTTTGTATCCTTACTGCTACCATGTTTCTCTGGTGATGCAGAATCTTCTAATAACTTTTAACAAGAATGCTTTTGCTTCTCACTTCATGTTTTCAGTGTATATGACGTTGCTTCTGTTCTGATGTGTGTCCCAGTGATATACTGATAGACTCACTGTGGATTTTTATATCCTTAATCAGGTAAACAAGTCAAATTCTTTACTTTTTTCTTTTATAATGAACTTTTGCTGTTAAATCCCCCTCTTTCCTTGCTAATCATAACCTCCCAAACTGTAGGCAGGTGTGTAAATCCTTTCCCAGAACAGCATTTCTGATATGTGAAAGGTTTTTTGTGGTGGTTTATGGTCAGATTTCTTTTTTTTTCATGTTGTGTTTTCAGTTGATGAGCATATTAATTAATTCAGGTAATCACTCAAAAGAGGACATTTCTTGTTTTAATGAAGCAATCAAGAAGTGATTGACAGGAGAGGCAAGGTTAGATCTGAAAAGGGAAAGAGTAATTTTAAATATCCGTAAGGTTATTTTTGAGAAGCAAATAGATGCTTCTGTAACCTGGGTGAAGAAATGAGTTTTAAAACAAGCAGTAAATACAGATAAAGAGAGAGACAAAATGTTAATATACCTGATATGATAATATAAGAATTGTTTGTTTGATGAGAAACACCTCAAGTGACATTTAGTGGACAGAAAAAACCCCAATCCAAACATTCAAATTTATGTATAGAAATTAAAAAATCTCTTTCATTATAAGGAATGTAGATAAACTGTGCTAATAAGAATGTATTTAAACCCTTTGAACCTCTTCAAATAAAAAAAAGCTTTTCATTGGGTGTTCATTTTTGTTTTCTACTGGTACTCATTCTTTTATGTGATACAGTCTTACAGGACCTCACCAATGCCATGGTGTGCTATGTACTACTCATGCATGGAAAATCCTTCCCTGTTTATAAAATAAAATATAGCAAATTAACAAAAGCCTAAGGAATAGAACAGGACTGATTTCTGCCAAGCTTCAGATTTTCATTTGGTCACTTAGCTCACTGAGCTAGTAAATAATGTGCTATTCACTCTGGTATAATAGCAGCAAGAACACAAAAATGACCTGGTCATCCCTTCTGGTGAATGTTAGCCAACATAAAAAGTATTAAAGTGGCCACTTCAGAGCTTTTTATCACATAAATAACTCTTCATCTTAATACTTCAGAGTAATTTCTGGGGAACAGTCACTACATTCTTGGCATTGTGTGAAATATAAGTGAAAATATTGCCATGATGTGCATGAACAAAGCTGCTGTTGTGCAATCTCTCAGATGCCAAAGGTGCTCTCTTCAGTGTTATATAAAAGGTCAAAAGCAAGTGGAACAACTAGGAACAAATATATTATGTGAGATGGTGACTAGCTCAGAACCTGAGCTCGAGCATCAGCCTTGAAGACATTCAGATATAGACTTTTCACAATTGTTTTTGCTTATGGATGTGATTGAAATGTAAGATATGACATTTTTATATGTAGGGGTAAAGTTGATTCCCTATTACAGTTACGATTGGGAACTTCTCTCATTTGTGGAGACAGAGCATGGCCTGGTATCCCATCCCACATCAAGGCTGGACCATGCATCTTGGGGAGGCTTACCCTGCTAACATCCAACCTCACAAGGATCTGTAACAGAAAGATCAGGCAAAAGGTTTCTTCATCAATTTGAAACAGATTGCAAAGATGAAGTTACAGTAATTTCACGAGTATAAGCCGCACCCTTTTGACTAAAATTTTGGTCCCAACCGGGAAGTGCGGCTTGTACTCTGGAGAGGCCAATATATGGATGAAGTTCAGAAATTTGCCAACCTGGAAGTGCGAGCCCGCAGCAGCCCTGAGCCGAGCCGATCCTGCCCAGCCCCGAGTCGAGTCAGTAAACCCCGTGATCCCACGATTCCGTTACCAATTGGCAACTTTGTGAAAGTTGCACACAGATCCTAGCTGTGAACGAAAGTGTGGCTTATAATCTGGTGCACCTTATATATGGACAAAGAGCGAAACGTTGCCGGCACCCGGAAGTGCGGCTTATAATCAGGTGCACCTTATACTCATGAGATTACTGTAATTTTTGGAATGTCGGACAGAGTAGCAGCATCTGCATTGGTTCCTTGGGGTGCTGTGGCAAAAGCTTTAAAAATGTTAGACATCCTTGGGTGTTGGCTAAGTAGGCAAACCAATGGTACATCTAAAGCACTGAGTGAGCTACTGACAGATGTTGCCAGCATCAGCCATGTCACCCTACAGAACAGAGCTGCTATAGACTTCCTTTTGGTAGCTCAAGGGCATGGCTGTGACGACTTTGAGGGCATGTGCTGCATGAACCTCTCTGACCACAGCAAGTCCATCCATCATAGAATTCATGTTCTTAGAGAAGGGGTCAAGAAACTCCAAAACATGATGACAAGGATTGGACTTTTGGACTGTTTGGGAACTGGGGTCTACCAGGGTGGGTGTCTTCACCGGAAAAACAGTTTATTGATTGTTATAGTCATTATTGTAGTGTTAATATTGTTTCCATATTTGATAGGATGTATGTTTAGGGTTTTGAAAGGATATTTACAGAGGGTGTTTTTAGTACAAATGGAAGGGGGAGATGTGGAAATTGGGGTGGACAAGGAACTGGCTTCACCTGCAGATACAGAGAGTTTCAGCTTCATACCCTGGGAGACACCTAGCTAGGAGGAAGGATATCCTTTGCATCATGGTGAGGGAATAGAGAGAAGAGTTGTCTCATGGGAGCTAAAATGTTAACCAGTTTGTTACAAATAAGGTACTGTTCTTGGTTCCAATATATGGTTGGCTGGCTGCCAGTTACATATATGGTTCTGTTCCTTGTCCTCGTTATCGACTGGATCCTGTGCTCTCCACCCTATCTATATAACTCTGTGCTTTCTGGGTTTCAAGGTCTTTGGAGGTTGCCCTTGTACTCTGCGGTTTCTATGTTTGTTATTTTTGTTACATTAAAAGCCTTCATGTTTTGAGGCAACTCCATCGTTCCCATGTCTCTCTAAATAATCAGATCTAAATAGGAAAAAATGGATGCTTGATTTGTGTTTCCAAGTCTTAAAAATACAGATTTTGATGGGCCATATGGTCTCTTGTCTCTGATATGTCTCTTTATGCTAATATCCCTGATCTTTATTTTAATTGTTTTTAAATGTTCTTGTTTATAGAAGAGAAAAAATATCCTGTACACACAGGACTGGAAAAGGCCTTTGTGCCATGTGTGGCACTTTGTGTGCAGATGGGAGCTTTATGGCAGGCAGCCTGGCTTGCCCATAGGGTGGCTTGTATGCCAAAAGTCTCTTGCGTAGACAGGGTGCTGGCGTCTGTTTCCTTTCACTGTATGTATAGTCAATGCTTTTCATTTTGAAGTTCAATGCAGCTTAATTTTCTTCATTCTTATTTCCAATCCTTTGCTGTATGTTTCTTATAAAGTAGATTATCAATTCTGTGACCAATTCTCTCTTTATAGCCTTATTGCTGTAGACTGACATTTAAATGCAGTCTTGTTCCATAAAGGATACAATACAGGAGGGGAATGATTTAAAAATTTTGCCACGAGCCCTTGAGGATGCAAAGTTGAATACTGTTTGCTGAAGTCAATAGGATTGTTGTACACAGGCTTTGTGTGTGTGAGCACAGGAGGCTGAAACAAATCAATTTCCATTGACTTGTCTAGCAAAGGAGCCATTATTTAGAACTGAATAGCCATTGCTCCTGTAATATAATGTGAAAACTTATTTTAGTTTTACTAAGAAGTAGGTTATGATGAAATTATTTGTTTACAAGTGAAGTGAAGATGTCTTCTGAATATAAATTTTAGATGTATTGATTGAAATTTTTTGATGAATAAATCGTGTTTGTTTTTTAAAGCTGTTATTGAGAGTAATATCAATCTCACATTGACAATGGAGTTTATTGGTATAGAAAATTTTCTGGCAGTTATTCAAATAGAAGAAGCAATTACAGTCCTAGTGAAAGCAGCACTAGTTAGAGATATGCAATACTAATGCTTGAAGCCCCAGTCCCCTTATAAAAATCTCTCTTTGCATTAGTTTTTCTGCTTGGTATTTTGCCAGTTGAAATTCCCTGTACTAGTAACATTTAAGGTCTGAATTGCCGAAGAAGTTTTTATGCCTCCCTTTGTGCACAGTTTATGTTAACAGAGTGAGATATTTGAGGTCTGAAAGGGATTTATGCAGTAAAACTGGCTGATCACATCTTTTTAGTATTCTCTGTGTGTCTTTGTGCATCTTTTCCCAACCCATGCCACAGGTCAGGGGGATAAGCAGTAACTCACTGGAGTCCACTTATGGGAACTCCTGTGAAAAGAGTAACTGTCAGCAAAACCAGTTTCAGCACAGCAAATCATTCCAATGGGAAAAAAATAAGTTTAGCAAAAATTCCGTGAAGTCCATAGAAATGAACACTTGCAATAGGAGAACTTGATTAAAAGAAGCAAATGCCGCTCTGAGAGGTACATAGTAAATATAATGTAAGTGAATATGAAAGGGCAGTGACCTGCTACGTTACTGCTCATTATTCACCCTTTGGAGGGAACACCCCACAAACAAACCCAAACAACCCCCATTTCCCAATTTAGCCTTTCCCCCCTCCACCAAATGTATTTGCAGTGAATTTATCAATTTAAATTAATTCTGCTCTTAGATGGCACAGAACATGCCTAGCTTCAGCAGAATAAGATTTCCCATGGTATTTGTACAAAAATGTCATTCCATCCATTTTCATTTACTCCCAGAATGAATGTGCAGTAAAGGGAATTGCCTCTGACAGGTGTCTGTCTGTGGCTGGAGCACTGCATGTGCCACCACAACTGTGACTTTGTGCTGTAAACTGCTATCAATGGGAATCACACTTGTGACATACATCTCTGCTGCTGCACAGTAATGGGATCCACAAATTCTCATTTGGGTCTAAACCTCTATTAATCTGAGATTTCTTTGTTTAGTGAAAAAGTGAACAAATGAAAAACCACCCCTAGACCCAACAAATGTATGATTGTAAACTGAAACTAGAGGTAGCTATGAATATTATTTATAGCTAAGTCAGCTAAAGGAGTTTTTTTCTAAGAGTAAAGCACTTGAAACCTAGGAAAAGCTTTCTGGTGTTTCCACTTTATAAAACTGTAATGGTTTTGAAAGCAAAACCAGTGAGAGGCTTCAAGTTAGAAATATAATTTAATAGGGAAAAAAAAAAAAGAGAAAGAAAATAAATGCAATAGTACAAAAGAAAAAAACATTGACAGAGCCAGAATACAGCCTGACACCCTGTCAGTCAGGGTGTTGGCAGCAGTCCCATTAAATGGTGGCTGCATCCTCCTGCAGTGACAGATGTGATTCAGTTGAAGCAGTGCTCCTGTAGAAGGATGCAGTTTTCCTCTGAAGGTCCAGTGATGATGTGGAAAGGTCCAGTTTTCTTCTGGAATACAGTGGAAAAAGGCTGCTTTGGTGTTCCAAATCTCAGTTTTTATCTAGGTAGGAAAAATTTCCCTCCTCCCTTGGGGTGGAGCACCTCACAATGGGATGATGTGATTTTATCAGTCATGCAGTGGGACTCAATGGCCCATTAAAGAAGATAGTTCCCTGGAGGAAGAGTGAGTCATAGAAAAGATAAAGAACATTGCCCCACCTGGTTTTTAACAGATGGCCCGTTAGCAGGATATCTCCCACAGAGATAAGGATCACTGCCCCACCTGGCTTCAGCAGATGGTGATAGAATACATACTTTTGGGTACATCTTTACATTGTAACCTAGAACAAAAACAAAATTGTTCTTCAGTGATCAAACACCTTTAACTGCAGGTAGAGGGATATCCTGAATATTAGAAATGTGGCAAAGGAAATGTAAACCTAGGACCTGCTTCTTGTTTGAATGAGAGAAACTGAATTCCAATTGGAAAAAAAAGTGTATATTTTCAGTTGCTGTAGGTAAAATAAACTCTTTCAAATTATTTCAAGTAAGAATCCAGTCCTTAGAAACCAATATGTGTTTTAGTTCCTATTGTTTCCTGCCAAAGCAACAGAGGAGAGGGATGAGATATGAGCTGTCATTAATGAAGGGTGTTTTTAAGACTGCTCCGTTTTGGTAAGCTCTGCATGGAGCCATAGCTCATGATCAATTTGTTTCCTCCTTGCTCCCTCGTAGCTTGGGGTTACAGTTTGAATGCCCCAGTTCTGGAAATGCCTTACAGCAAAACAAAATTGAAAAATTTTACATTGTTTTCTGAATTATCAGCATGAATCTACCAGAATATGAGAAGTGCATGAGATTGAAGAGAGGTGTGTATGTGTTCTATAATGTGTTTGGGTGAATCCTCTGTTGTTACAAGGAGTCAGAATAACTCTTCTATTGGCAACTTCCCCAGCTTTGCACCATCACAGAGAAGAGCTGATCAAGATGGCTTGCTTGTACTTGATTAACATATTCTTTTGACATTCTGTGTGTGCAGCATGTGTTTTAAATTTTAATAATACACAGACCTTATGCTGCTTGTTTGTCAGCACTCTTCTTAAGAATTCTCTGCACAGAATAAAAATTGAGTGAAATGTATTGCAAATCAAGCCATTTGTAAGCCTCTGCTTTCAGAAGTTAATTATTATTTATACACTGGAGCCACTGTAACAGCCTCAAAAGTTATACCAGGAAAGCAGGTGAACTTCACGCTGCGAAGAGGCCATGGAAACACGCAGTCAAAGCAGTGTTGGTAGAAATGAGCTGCAGGTGTTCTTGTCTCTCAGGTTGCTGTTAGTACAGTGGATCTATGCTTGAAAGCCCTATGCTGGGCCTGATTTTGCTCTAATTTAAAGTAGTTTTGCCCTTGATTTTTTGTCATTCACTTTGGCAATGAACTTAAATTACTGTAATGATCAGTTGTCTTTCTCTTTGCTGTGTATTTCCTTGCTTTTCCAGGAATCAGTCTGATACCTCGAACTAGGTTGTGGAAAAATAATGAGTCTTGGAGGGGAAGGGGTTAAAAAACCACTGAATTGTCTCCTGTTAATTCAGCTTCACAGACACAACCTCTGTGGAATCAGAGAGTGAGCAGAGGAGGGGACAGAATGGGGACAAAACTGTCTTCTTGAAGCCAGCTATTAAATACGTCTAACTTTGGGCTAGAAGTCACCTTTTCAAGAATTAAAGTTTGGATTCATAGTAGATCCTTAGAGGCAGTTAAAATTAGGCTTCAAACTATATTGCCACTTTATGTACACAAATCTAATTGCAATTGAACATTTAATTGCCCAATACATATATACCCTGTGACAGACCACACATATGAAGGAGCATACTATAGTTCTGAAAGCCAGATCTGAAAATGTTTATGGATGAGATGTGGAAGTGGAAGGCACTGTTTAGTGCAGAAAATTTACAGGGATGGGGAGGACAGGAACTTATCTGTGTGATTTACATTAAGGAAAATACATGCTATTAAGGTGACTGTGCCATTTTTAATTACTAATAGATTAATGAGACAACTTTCAGTGTGCTCACTGAGTCAGAGTCTGAAAGGACTGTGGTAGACTGTTTGCAGCTCTGGGCTCAATCTTGGCACAAGCTCTGCTGCACTCTGAATGTCTGAGGAGGATATGATCTCCCCCAATAAGGAAAGGCATTATTTCCAGTCCTCCCATTCCTAGCTCTCTGTCTCTGTAATGCACCAGCCCAGTGCCTGCTGTGGGCTCTGTTGTCTCATCAGTGCCTGGACTCTTGATAAGAGGGATGAGAGCAAAGGGAATGTCTGGGGCTCCAGTCTGGAGCTGAGCTCTCCTTGTTTCTGTGCATGAACCTGGTATAACACAGAAGGGTGAGATGGTGCCATGTACTACTCACCATCAAAAATCTAAACACCAAAATTGAAAAACCCTGCTTTTACTTCTGCCAAAGATAAATATGACATCATGACTAGCTACAGAGAACTGAAGAAGAAAGGATTTTATATTCTCACTGTTTGTGACTTTTTCCATATGTTAACTCATGTATTAGCTTATTCTGTGAACAAAGACAGGTTTTCCTTTCTCATGTGTCAAGTGTCATTTTAACTACAAGAGGATGAGATGAAACAGGGGCTTAAGTGTTAAAGGATGGCAATAAGTTCCTGCAATGCAACGGGAATTAGGTGGCCTCTGTGGAAGCTGATACATGACTCTCCATGTGTACAGTCAATGGAGACACGTGGACACAGCTCTAAACATAGCCCTAAATTCATATGCATCCATCCAGCTTGAGACAAATTGTAACATGAAGTTAGTTTCCACTGGCTGGTAGGGTTGCCAAGTTACCTAGCACGTAGATTCTGTGAAATTGCTATCCTGGTGGCAGTAAGCAGACAGGAGTACAAAGCACACAACAGCAAAGGTGAGCAGAGCATAGAGCCATGGTGCAGAGAAAGCATAAAAGCTTTTTATTTCCTGGATCATATAATCAGATCTGTGTTAGTTCATCATTGAAGCAGTATCACAGTGACTTTCTATGGTTATTTAATACAAAACCTAGGACAACATAGAGTGTGCCGAGCCCATTAAAAGCAGCATTTGGAAAAATGAGTGGCCACTGTAAAGCCTTTGAAATTGTATTTTATAAGGTATCTCTCACTAATCAAATGGAACCTGTGAGGGAATGAAAAGAACCAAGCAGGATGTGAGATGTACTTCCCTTAAGAAGAAAGTGGACGTCTGTGTTATTGTTTTCTGTGACTATAAAAATCAGAGTAATTGTAAAAGGTATTTTTCTGTACCTCACATTCAGGTAGGCAATCTTTAGTTAACATATTAAGCCCTTCCACACCCTGCCCTCTCTCCAAGTTGCCATCAGAAGCATGTGCCTCCTTTATCTTTTATCTACTGACTGTTTCATGTTGGTATGTTTATGGATTTTTGTTTTGTAGGGATGATGCTTTGCTTTATGCCCAGTGAGAGATTTGAGGCTGCATACAGAAGGATACATGAAAAGGTGTCAGTAGCTTTTGTGACAGTTTCCCTGGGTGCAGACACACCATTCAGTCAATATGCCTGGCAGTTTTCTGCTTTCTCAGAGCATTGCAGAATCCTCCTGAGAGGTTTGCAGGGAGGTGGTGGGATGGGGAAAGGTGCATCTGCAGTGCTGAGCAGCCAGGAGGTCAGACTGCATCTCTCTCTAGAGATGACTTGTGCCATGAAGGTGCAGAGTCTGGAGTCGCTCAGTTTTAAACTGAAACCTGCCTTGAGAAGGAGGCACAGCTGGAATGCTGAGGCTGCCGGACACTTCAGCTGTCATCTGTTTTGTAGGAACAAGTAATCTGGCCAGTGAAATATTTGCCCAGTCTCTGTGTGCCTGTGCTGGGAGATGGAGCAGCCAGGTGGGCAGGTGGGGCCGTGTCCCCTGCGATCGGTGTCCCCTGTGAGCCACCCAGACCCTGGGATTTGTCGGCACAGAGAGAACTGGGCTGCAGTCGGCTTTGTTGTAAGAATTGAAATGCATTTCAGTGATCTTGTGGTCACTCTTTGTCTTCAGATGGAGGATGTTATATCTCAAATATGAGCAGAGTGATGCTTAGAGTGTGCTTCATATAACTAAGATGTGAACCTCTTCAACAGAGAGGCAACATTTGCTCCTATATTAACTCCCCCCAATACATATATATACATAAATAATATAGTATAACATAACACATAACATAACATAACAAACATAACATGCATAACATATATGATATATATATAGTATATATATAGTATATGTATTGTGTGTATATATATATATAGTCTAAACAAAACTTTGTAGATGACATATTAGCAAAACGCTGCCAGAATAACTTTTTATGTAGGTATAAAAATATGTTCAGTGAGTGTAAATTTTATATGCATTTCAAAATCTAAATTTGATGAATTGATGGGTTTCCAGAGCATGTCTATATTCTTTTTTTTTTAGATGGTAAAATATTCAAGAGGTGTAGGCTGAGATAAAAATAAATATGATCACATAATGTATTTGATTTAATTTATGGAGCAATACCTATCCTCCTTTAACAGGCTACTCAAAGCATGTTAAAATGCTCTAATTCTATGAACGTACAAGGCTATCACCTGAGAATGTTAATGCATTTGTTAACCTTAAGTGCTGTCCTTGGTTATAAGTGTAGATGGCACTTTTGTACCACTATTTACCTGTGCTTTCTCTTATTCTCTGTTCTTTTGCTTGCTCCTCAGCTTTGGTGCTGTTCACTTACAGTTCCTATTAGCACCTGCTGTTGTATGCTGGTGGTGGGACTGTAATGAGAGCACCTTCTTACACCCTTCATCTGATCTTACCACCCCCTTTTGCATGGCACTTGTCTTTCATTTAAAATCTTGAATCTATAAAAAATATGTTAGACTACTTATCATTATTAATGCCGACTGAACTTTCTACACTTTATGCTTCCCTGACTGGGGTAAAACATCTCTAAGACTTATATTTTGTCTAGGACAGGTTTCACTGAGAGCCAAAAGCTCCCAAAGCTTGCTTAAATTCACAAATTTTCAGATGTCAAAAGTACATGAAATCTGCATTTCCCATATGTTGGCCTCTGCATCAGGTGTGTTAGCAGGGTCACCAGGTACGATATCAGACCGTTGTCTCCCCTGGCACAGCAGAGCTCCGATGCAGAAGAAACAGAACCGAGATTTTTTTTGTGTTTTTTTTTTTTTTTTTTTTTTTTTTTTTTTTTTTTTTTTGGTCACCAGCTGAAAGCATTAGTACTGGGTTAAGTAACCATCTCAGTAAGCAAAATGCTCTTAGGTTCTGCTAAGGTCTTATGACCACTGTCAGCATCTGTTGTATGGTCTAAAAAGTGTCCTGGAAATTGATATAAAGTGTTTCCTGTGGCTGTAAGCACCTCTTTTCTTATCTGACACTAAAAATCAGAAGAGGAGACTGTATTAATGGGAGCATGTACTTCACTAGCAGAACTGCAGACTCTTTTCCCCTCTTAGGCTTTGACTTCTTGCTGCTTCACAGATCTAAGCCTTCCACATCAGAAATGTTAGTGATCATGTAGCTGTTACGCTGTACCTGTTTCAGGAAATAATTATGATTGCTTGGATGGAAATTGACTGATGGTTGAGCAAACTTCAGACTGGTAGTTGCACACCTTCAGAATGACAAGGCTTATCTCTGACCTGGGGATGCCACAGAAACATGCCTTGAATTGTGGGGGCTGGAGGACTGGACAAGGAAAAACCTATTGCACTCCCCTGGAGGACCAACCCCTAAGCCATAACCCTGTGGTTATGGAGAGCAAAAAGATCACCCCTGGAATCCTGTGCTGTTTTATGTTGATTCCTTGCCCCCCATTGGTCCTTCCCCTTTCCTCCATCCCCATGCCCTCATCCCACTGATCTCAGTGCTCTGGCCTGCCCCTATTCCTATATAAACCCCTGTTTACCCTGCCTCTTTGGTCTTTCATCTCTGGATCCCTTCGGGCTGAAGCAATAAAGGCTCTCCTTGGAAGTCACACCAGAACCCTGTCTGTGCATTGCCCGGGTTCACAGAGAGCTGTCACTCGTGAGAGTGCGGATGTGCCCCCAGGACATCCTTTAAAGGATGCTTCTCAAGGAAGGCAGCAGCACTCCTACACTGAATAGCACAGGGATTTTGGGAGATGTGATTATGCCTGCAGAAAGCCCCCGAATACACAGCCTGCATGGCTGCAAGCAAGTCCCCCTGTTGAAAAGACTGCTGGTGAGAAATTGCAAATAGGGTAAACACATAGTTTATCCCCTCCAGCCAGTACATACCTTGGGATGGAAGCTGGATAGAAAAAGTTTGCTTTTCCATTTCCCCCCGCCCCCTTTTCTTAATTTGCATTATTCTGAAGGTAATTATGAGAATTGTGAAGTTGTTGGAAGAGGCAAGGGTCAGTAAAAGTTAATTTGAAAATCATATCTTTGCCAAAATGAAACAATTAGAATGCCTGGAAAAAGGGTGGCTATGTTGGAACAAGAAAATACTCCTGGCAGGCACATGATCATGTTCTGTGTACTTCTATTTATGACCAGAATCTTGTTCTTGACCTAGTGTGATGCTGAATTATTGAATCATCTTAGTTAATTTGCTTCAAAACAATCTATAGAGTCTAAAAAAAGTGGCTGCATAGAGTTTAATTTTGCATGGAGTCTGCTTTGAGCTGTTTAGTTCTTTATGTCTAAAGCATGATTTTTAAAAAATATATTTGCTCTATGATCCCCATCTTGAGTTATTGATGTCAGTATGAATCATGTAACTGATTTAAGGAAAGTAGATCAGGTTTTGTATATTTATTTTCAAGTCGTATCTATAGACTTTGATAATAAATTACTTTGCACTTGGGCAATCTTAACACTGCAAACTCAATATAGCTTTGGGAAATGGAGGTGAATTCTGTTCTGCTTCATGTACAAATGGAACCATGAGTTAAGTACTAATTCTTTATTATTGACTAAATACTTGTTGATAGTGATTTTTGTGAAATAGGGTAGAAGTACCACTTAGTTTCCAGTTCCCAGGTTGCCTTTCTAATTTGTAGTTAAAGCAAGAGTAAAACGGCTACAACCAAACACTCACAAACTGAACACTCTTGGGTAGAAGTCACAGAAATGCGCCAGTATTTTAAGAAAGGGATTTAGTTAGTTTGAAGAACCCAGATTTGGTACAAGAAAGTTATCATACTTGTTCTTAAATGAATCATCAAATGCCTGATTCTTTGATATACATCAGCACAGTCTCTAAAGAGATCACTGAAGATTGGCACCTGCTGGTTTTAGTGCATGTGAAAAACAAAGGTGTCTTAACTGGCTTACCAGAGCAGTTGGATGGTTTCATGGTATTCTTTGCAATCACAAGCTACATATATTAATAGCTGTTGTTTTGACATTTGGTCTGTGCATTCTGGACTGTGAGCTGATCTGGAGAATGCCTTAGGATATGAAAATCTGAAAATAATAGCAAAACTTATTGCAGGCTAGAAAGACAAAATAAAATATCCTACCATTTCCCTTAATTTTGATCTGGATTCCTCTTTATACTTTTTGAGAGAGAGGGGGAGGGAGAAAAGGATTTGGTTAGGCTAAAATATCAAGGTCAATAAGTCATCAATGACAGGTTAGATCAATACATGCTAAATTTGGAGTTTTAGTGGAAGCGGAAAAGAATCAGCAGAAAGATTTCTATTTTGTCTGTGTCTGCAAAAGGAAAGAAGTGTTGGAACCTATAGGTTAAACCCTGCTTGTAGGCATCTGCTGAGAGGTGTATTGAATTTTTGAATGCTGGTGTATTTAATGGGAATATGAATAACATGACCAGTCTGTTCCTTGGATTTATGATATATTGTAGGCTGTTAAAAAAGGAGGAGGAAACAGATATAAAGAGTGGAGGAAGTGAGTGCTGCTTTCAAGACTTCACAATAAGTTATTTTTGACATCAGGCTGTAGAAAGTGAAATTTTCTGAAAAGTAGAGTTTTGAGCTTGGCTGAGAAAACTAATGAAAGGATATGGACACATATCTGAAACAGGGACATGGAAATTATTACTCAGAAGGGCAGGAATGTGTTTTCCCTCCTTTCCACCCTTTATCATGGAAGAAAGCTACCAGTAATATACAGAGGTGGCTTGTCCACTGTGACTCCAAGAGAGCAGGATTTCAAAAGACTCCTCGCTTGGTCTTAAAGTACATTTTGCTTTGTGCATTGAGTTCAAAGCAAGCCTGAAATTGCAAATAGAACTCAAAACCATTGTGGTTTCACCTCATTTTTACACTGATTTATTGAGGTTTGAGTGATTTAATCCTAATGCTGTAAATCTGGGTAAGTTCACACAGAACTTAGTAAAGGTTATTTGAAAGAGTTTCAAACTCCAGAAGACATCAGAGAGCTTGGGCCGAGCTTGTTAATTGAAAGTAATGGAGCACGAGGTCAGGGGACTTTTCCAGGATTTTCAAAGTTGCTGGGAAAATTTTTCAGAGCTCTGTTGTTATTAAGTCTGTCCAGCTGCATCGTAGGTGCTGTATGGGGTCAAAACACTTGTGCTGAATTTATGGTAGGGAACATTCATGAATTGCGTTATCTAAAATGCCCTTGATTTCAAAGAGGAGAATGAAAACAAGGCAAAAAAGAGTTGTGCTTATAAGGCTGTTTGCAAACTGAAAAAGGCAGACAGAGCAAGGGGAGTGGAGTGAGTGTTTGCACACCAGGTAGAGTGGAAGTTTTCCAAGATTCAGGATCCTTGGTTTCTGGCTGAAGCTGCAGTGTCATTACCTCAACACATTTCCTTGGGCTCTTTACTGCTATTACTTCCCATGCAGTGGTTACTGCTTGTTTCCCAATTTAAATTGATCAGGAAATATTTTTAAATGATTACCTTGCAATGCTTGTGTTTAGCTTATATTATGATTAAGTAAAACTTTTCCACATGCCCCATAGTAGCCATGACAATTCTGCATATTCCTCTAGCACAAATTAAACTGTTGGATGATTAAACCCCTCCTGGAGTTCAGTAACTTTCGCTTTAAAAAGCTCCCCTTCTCTTTCCCCTCCCTCCTGGTCCTTCTTAGTCTTCACATCAGCAGCAATCCCTGAACTGTGGTGGTGTTTTTTGGGAAACTGCTGTTCCAAGTCTCCTCTTGAGAAATGTTGAGAGCATCAACCCAAGGAAGTGTGGACAGTGTCACACCCTGCTTCCATGCCACAGGACTCAGTGTTGTCTCTATTAACTACTTGCTCATTTAGGGTTATGGAGTATTTTAAATCTGAAATAAAGGTTTCCTACTTGATTAGGTGTATAGCTGTACTGGGACCATGTGGAGAAATGTTTACTTTGATCAGTGACTGAATTTTCCTTCTCCCTCCATAAAAAATAAGCAGAAAATAATGTCAAAAAGAATACTTTTGTCCTAGAATTACTCTTTTCTTCTTTTGAATAAGAGCAGCAGTGTGACATACAGGCTTAATATTTTGTGTCTTAGTGGAAGTAATTTGTACAGATTACTCAATTTTAATAAATATATTTACCTCTTACATTAATAACAGTATTGTGGCTTTAAGTAAGCTGTTTTAAGCACCTTTAAATGGGTTAATCTGTTGAAAAAACAGGTTAAATCTTGAGGAAATAGGCAAAAAAGTTGAATTGTCAGAATCACTTGTTTTTTAAAATCTTGGTCAAACCTGTCCCTGAATATAGAACTGAAACAGAGGCACAAAGTCTATGTTTCTTGGGGATAATTTCTGTCTTTAATGAGTAAAGTAACTATTCCAGAAATAGACATAAATTTTGGATTGCTCTCTTTTTGTCAAGCTTGTGTGCTACACCTCTAGAAAATTACCACCTACAGAAGCAGAACTATGGAAACGTCTGAGTGTCTTACTAAATTCTTTCAGCCTTTAAAAACAAAAGCTTTTAAAAGATTACTCCCAGTCATGCTGGTATCAATCCTGGACAACAATACCGGTGTCAATATAATTACAGTAACTTGAAACTTGTGTCAAAATCTGGTTTGATATCCAAGACTTTCTACCTCAGAAGCCAAATAGATTGTTTCAAAATCTCGGTTATAACTCTGGCAAATTTTACTTTCTACAGAAAATCTTTCATTGTTTCTTCAAATCTAGGTAGTTATAGTAATGGCAAGAGCCTTTTCTTTACACTCATAATCATATTGGTTATAATATGAGATGAAAATTTCTCTGATAAAATAACATTGCTGTCTGATTTAATAAGATAATTGCTATTTTATTCATAAATACTGTGTTTTATTGCTTTCTGTTAGTGTAGCACACGTGGGATTCATAATTTATTTCAATTAAACCAGCCATCTGGGAAGGTAGTGAAATGTGATATTACTAATGCTGCTTTTACTGTACCACCATAGATTTTCTGGAAATGGACAAGGCAATTCTCTCTGGGACAAGAGCTCTTTTCCTGCCTTTCAAAAGCACCTGGTATACCTGCTGATCAGGTCTAAATAGGAAAGGAAAATTAATCTTGGTAGCTTGAGATACTTTCAATCCAAGTACCAGAAATTTGAGCTAAAAGGAAGAAGTGGGGGATGAAGGAGGGAGAGGGAAATGAGAAAATGAAAGAGAGTGGGCAGGAGAGAAAAAACATGAGAGGAGTTTCTGAGGTCAGCGAGAGAACAAAGGCTGAGAAAGAGAGATGATGTGAAGTGCTGCAAAAAGCAGTAGGAAAAGTACAAATGCATTTTCTATGCACAAAATACTTTTCGCCAGACAAAACAAAAGGAAGGCAATAATAAACAGAGGAAAAAAAAAGCTGCTTTTTCTCTGACTCCTACTTCTGTGGGCTAACAGCAAATTTCCCCAAATTTGCACTTCTTAAGAAATGTAACACTCCCAAGCTTTCGGCAGCTTTACTTCACACCCAGGTGTTCCAGCACATAGTCTCTGAGTCTTGCTCTCCCTTTTAGCAGATCTTGGAGCTTGGGCAGCTCAGCCCCAATAGGAAATGCACTTGCTGGTTCCTGTCAGGTCACTTTTGGAGCCTTCTGGATTCTGTGCCTGTATTTTGCTGGGATACAGACTGAAGTCCCTTCTGACTTGGTTTGGCAGGGTCGAAGGCAGCAGTCATGGGCTGTGGGCAGCAGACTCACTTAGCAGCTACTTGGAAGAACAGTGGAGAAAAATTGGGGTGATTTTGAGACAGGAAAAGGAATGTTGTTCCCAATGTGTGTTTATGGAAAAGCAGCTGCTGCAGTGCTCTCCTTCCTGTCCTCTTCCCAGGGGCAAAGCCTCTTGGAGACTGCATCTGGGTTTTGGGGGAATATCTGATGAGATTCTTCCTTCTGTCTTTTCCTGCATTCAGCTTGGCAATTTAGTCTTGGCATGTAGTTGTTTTCGATGGCAATTACAAAACTAATAGCAATTTGCATGGAAATTAACATTGGAAATAAGTGCTTCTGTCCTATGCTTATGTCATTTTACAATCCTGGAAGTTCTCAGGTGGCCAACCAGCTTTTCAGGGCTCCTGATGAATGGCGCCTCAGAACACCAACAAGGGGAACTTCTAAAAAATGGTAGTTAATTTTTGTGATGCTATAACAGATCATACTGACCAAAAGCATGTTTTTTTTGGTTGAGTGTGACACACTCTTGGCATTATACAGCTTTCATACAGCTTCATTTAATGCCCACTATCTTTTACTATTTACAAAAGAGATTTGTTGGGTTTTTTTTGTCATGCTAGAAAAGACTGCTTTGTTACTCTCTGAAGTTCAGGGAGGTCAGGAGAGAATATTGGAAATTGAACTTTTCAACCTGGTGGCCCCTGCTGTCTTGGCAGGCAGCAGTCTGACAGGAACATAAGTTCAGCAACAGAGACAAGTAATGAAAAATGTGGGTTTGCAACATTTCTCTGTCAATAACAAAGCTCATCTTTTTGTGTCAGCAAGACATTGCATGCAGCACACATTTCAAATGCAGTTAATCTCAAAATAATTCAGAAATCAAAAAGCTTATTCAACCAACAAGACACACCAGATTGACTCACTGTGTATTCATGGAGGGATAGCAGAGAGAAAGAGAATTCAATATCAGAATCAGAAAAGCAGCCCCAGTTTTTGCTCAGTCTAAATTGTTTTTGGACCACACAAGCACACAGTGAATGCTAAAAGAGTTACCACAAGAATATTTTATGATTGCATTGTTTGTCTTACTCATCTAGGAATAAAATTGACAAAGGTGGTGGTTGTACATGTGAGCACATGCTCTTTCTGCCTCACTGCAAGATCTTGCATATTTTTAATGCTGTTTCAGGACTGCATCTGCTGTCACCACACACCTGACATTCAAATCTGGTGTCAAAGAGCATGTGTGCACACAGTGATAGGGTAGAGGGGCTTGTTATGATACTAGTGTTTGCTTGCTGTGGTTCAATGTTTCCTGTTTAGGATGCTGAATGGAGAACAATTCAGACACGGCTAGAAATAGTATTGGTGGTTCCAAATTATTATGTTTTTATGACAGGACACCTGCTAGACAGTGCCTATAGTGGGTGAAGGCATACAAATGGCAGTTTCTTGTTAATTAGAAGAATGTATTTACCTGTGAATGTAAAGGTCAGGATGCAGGACTGCCCCTCAGACTCACAGCAGGTCTCATGGACCCCTGTGCCACTCAGCAGGGAGTTAGGAGTGTCAGCACGTGGTTTGTGGTCATTGTGATTAGGACCAGGAGCTGTGGGAATTGGCTCTGCAGAGTCTGAGCACACAGAACCCTGGGAGCCCATGGGCACCATTGCTTGTGCTACTTCCTCAGTGCTCAGCTTGGACTGAGCTGCTGTGGGACATTAAAACAAAGGCTCCCCTCACTGCTCCAACTAATGGTTATTCTGGGCAAGAATAGATTATTTGGCAGTAAATTGCTTTCATCTCTTAGGCTTTGAATTTATGTAATTCGCATTTTATCCTTTATATGTATGTTAGAAGTTTTCCAGGCACTGAGCACTCAATTGCTGCAGACACACAGCATAGTTCCACTGTTCTCCCGCACGAGGTGTGAAGGGCTTTTACTCTTGAAGCTTGTAGACAGCTGAATAAACTACTTCTTTTCACCTGTCATCAAGGCTTTGTTTGTCTTTGCAAAGTGTAATCCAATATAAGTCAATTACAGACCCCTCTTTTAATTGTCAGTCAACAGTGGAGACAGGAACAGTTGTGAAACACTAACCTTTATTCAGCAGGGAAGGGAAAAGGCAGGATGTGCCATGAGATGACTTCAATTTCCATGAAGATTTCAACAGAGGATGCTGGCAGCCTTGGGGTCACATGAGAAGCATTTAAGCAGCTAACAACACAAGTAATGAGAAAACCCACAAACCCCATATGATTTCTGGATAACCTGGAATGATAAGTATTTTTTTCTTTCACATATTTTATACAGTATTTCATTAGAAATTGGCAGGGCTGCTGCAGGACAGAGATTCTAACCTTCCGCTTGGAGCAGGAGCTCTTGGGTCTTGGAAAACAACTATTTCATTAGCTTCTAGCCTACTCAGTAGAGAAGGAAAAAAAGTTTGGGATTACCTCTGAGCTGTAGTTTTAAAGATAAGTAGTATTTTCAGAACAGGTGGTTTGGATCATATGTGAGGCAATCTGCTTCTCTGCTCTATTGTGGCAGTGACCAAACACCAAGATTTACAGGGAAACTCTGATTGTCTGCCTTGGTCTGCAAAAGCCAGACATTTTCTCTAGTCTGCAGAGATCTGCAAACTGCTTTAGGAGTATAGTATTCTTTGCATGGTTCTGCATTATTTCCAGTACTTGTGAGATCTTTAGCTGTTTGCTGAATTGAGGTCAGCAATGATGTGTCATGGCAGAGAGAGCCTGGTAAGGTTAGCATGCCAGTTTGCTGGGATAACAGTTCCATAAACCCAGCTTTGGTGCATTTTGATAAGATTTATTCAATTTCCCCTGATGGAAGGTTTTTTCTTACCTTACACCATACAAAACTCCCTAAAGCTTTGTCAGACTTGTGCATCAGACTTCCCAGGCAGCTCTGTGGCAGATCTCTCAACTTACTCCAGTCCATGGAGTCACCACAAAACTGGGTCATGCCCATGAAGGAGAACAAAACATAAAAGGAGATTACAAAAGCATATTTGCTGTTGAACTCTTGCTTTAGCTGTTCCCTGTTGACATGAGTGCTGCTATATGTTCGTTACATAACCATCAATTATTAATCTTCCCTTGGCAGCATTCTGCTCTTCCTCCTGCTTTCAGGTGATTGAATGGAGTGGTGAAGGAGGGAGGGCACGGTGTACACAGCAGTCCCCAGCTTTGCTGGGGGAGCAGGAGTGAAGAGTGCCCAGCTTTCACACGTTCTTTTTGTGTTTTAACAATGTAGATGGGGTCCCACAGTGCTGGTTGTACCCTGTGCAGATTGCATGTGACATGGAGAAGATGAAGCAAAAGCTGATGTCTCCGCTTGCTCCATTTTCTGTCTTTTCACTCAGGAAAGCAGGACTAGACTGGTTTCTAGACTTTTGCTCACCCAGCACCAAGAACTGCAGGAAGTATGGCAAGGTCCCTGTCCCCTGCCTGCCAATAAAACAAAAAACACTGAAGCTCTTTGTGCTCTATGTGGGCATTGATCCTGGAGGGTTACAGTTGTTGCTATTGACAAATGGAATCAAATTTAAAGTGCTACTGACTCTCGTGAGTGAGGGAGACAAAGTTTCCAAAGCTAATGTAGAGGAATAATCCCCAAAATTAGGGCAAAGCATTAATAGGACAGAAAATAGATCAAGGTTCATTCACTAGTGGTCATTTTGCAAAGTTACATCTTTCTTTTCTGATTTAACCTAAAAGTTTTAGACTTATTTTCTTTGATACTGTCAAATACAAGGGAAATAAAACTTTTTAGCTGTTTGGCTTATGTTTAGTGTAAAAAACCTAGGCAATTTATGGCAAATAATAATGGAAATGTACTATAAATGTTAGAGATTCTAAGCAGGCAGCATGTTAAAACTTTATGCATTTTATAGCTATTACACATGCACAGCTCTCTTCAGATGAAATGACAAGGCCTAGTTAACATTATTTATTATGTTTTCTTTGTCATTAATGCTTTTTTCACATCCCAGCTCACTGTAGTTCAGCCAATGCCACATGAGAAATATGTACACTCTTACATAACATAAAGAGATTTCTCTAGGCTCTGTAAAGCTTTCTTAGGACAAAAGGTTACTGATTACCTTGCAGAAGAGAAGTTTGGTTTGTCAGCTTACAAAAGTGTTGGGGAAGAGATGGTTCCTAACAAAGCATTTATCCTATTGTTTTAAGTTGTGCCATGCAGAAAGGCTGAAACTTCTAACTGTAGTAGTAAAACTACATTAAAAAGTATAGATTTTAAGGTTGTTAATACATTTTTGTTTGGAGATGATGGCTATTGCTTTTTCTGAAACATTAGGTCAAATATATGGATATTTAAAATGTCATGTCTTTGTGCCAAGTTCCTAACTAGTACAAGGGCCAGAGAAAGTCTGTGGAAAGTCAGTCTCTCATGCCTGCAACACATACACAACATGCTTTCTCTTGGAAGAAGGTTCAGCTCAGATTCGTTGCTCTAGCTTCTGGTAAAAGTTTAGCTTGTAATAAAATCCATCATCCAGTCCTTGCTGCTGAGTGTTGTGGAAATCCCTTCCCTCTGCTAAATGACTTGTGAAATTTGGTGTGCACAGGTTCATGTGATGCTCTTTACGGCTGCATGGGAAGAGCAGGCTGGAAAGATCCACTGATGTTGCTCTACAAAGACCCTGTCCTTTGAGATAGGTGGTTGGAATGTTAGCTATTGGACCACAATTACCTGCAGATCTGAAGACTATGCTTCTATTTATATTGTTTACTGTGTTTTGATGTTTCTGTTTCTCATGTTTTCAGGTAAAGTATCCGACTTTACTTGTGCCAGGCAGGCCCAGCTGAGTGCCCTGGACAGCTCTGGTTCTGTTGTCCCAGCTGTGCTGAGCTACACTTGGCCTTTGTGAACCCAGGGCTGAGCAGAAGCACAACGTGGAACTGAGTGTATGGAGCAGCTGATAAAGGAGAATATCCAAAGAAAACTCATTTCTCCAATTGCCTCTGCTGATTCCTCAGCAGACATCAGGAGCTGGTTGTTGCAGTATAAAGGTATTTTCTAAAAAGAAAACTTTATGGAATGGCTGGGCTATTTAAGCAACATAACTCATTTCTATCCTATTCAGGTATCTAAATGTGTTTACTCTCTGTCTTGAAGGGCTTTGTTCTTGTTTATGAAAACAAACAATTACATGACTACCTCCAAATTCTTTTGCATTCTAATGTATATAAATTCCCCTGTAGGTGATTTACTAATTAAAACAAAGTTTGTAATTGATAATTTATTTGGTCAAACTCGTTTTTTCACCAATTCACCACAAATAAATCCTTTGTTTTTCAAAATTGCTCACTGGATGAGCAAGATGAATAATTCTCCACATGTTCTTTGGTCGTAGGCAGTTATGAGCAAATTCCATTGAAAATTAGAAGATTTAATGATTTTGATTTAATGAAAAAATCCCATAATATTTTGTTGCTGCTCTTAGACTTTATCTAGTTGCGGGGTTACACTTCCATATGTAATTTTTGTTTCAATTTTACTAGAATTTAAAGGGTATTGAGGAGAAGGAAAAAACATTTATGTGAGTGCTGAATCTTTGAGCAACTAAGCAGTTAAGCATAAAATGTCTCCAATAAGACAGACAGATAAATGATAAAATACCTTTCTAGTAACAACTGAAGATAGGAAATATTATGTGAAAGGGGCAGGAAGTGTTTCAAAGGGCACTAGATAATAAAGGGTCTGCAAGTGTTACTGGTAAGTGATTTATTGATTTGTTCAGTGTAGCATGCGAGACTGTACTGATTTATACAGAGTATATACAAGAACCATGTCATTACAAACTGCAAACCAATCTTTAAAATTAGTTACTGTCCAATAGGTTTTGGAAAGATACACCCGTCCTGCTGCCACCCAGTCCGGAGCACAGTTGAAGATGGAAGTTGATGTGAGTTATTATTGTATTAGGTCAAGCGATTTTAACACAGATTTATGAACCAAAATTATGGTTCATTTTGTTTTCTCTTTGGAAAGAAAAATTGATGTACTCCAAGCATTTTCTTTTTCAATATCTGTAACTCTCTTGCACTTTTCTAATGGCATTTCCCTTTCTCTCTCTTTCTGCTTTTCCTAGGTTATCCAAACTCTTCTTTTCTTTTTGTCTCTACTCTTGGGGTGCCAGTACACTGGAAGTCTGTATCTTAATGATGTCTTTACCAGTCCCCAGGCATGTGTTTTAGTCCTCATTTCAAGCTGCAAGACCTGCTTTTTCATTCTTGATGTTTTATTTTCAGTCTGAATTGATAACCCAGGTTATCATTACTATAGTTTTATCTAGCTTTTAAATCAAATTCCATCTTATTTATATTAAGTACATATAATAAGTTACCTGAACATCTATCACTTGCCAAGGATGAGAAATTGAGACCTCTGCAGAACTGATTCTGCAAGACATAAAGACCTTCAACTTTAGAAGAAAGTTTGTGGCCCTGGAAATTATTGCTGGGGCAAAGAAGTGCCTTCTGTCAGATTTCTGATCTTTAGAAGCAAAACTCTCATGACTCAAATGAAAACTTGTGGCATATGTGTTTTGTAAAAGAAGACCAAGACCTGTGGTGTTTCATATTTCTCCAGTATAAAAACTTTTACCTGTCAATACTTGCTGATCTGAAAATCCTTTGAGCCCTTGGCACTCCCCAAGAGCCTGGACTGCCCTGGAAAGCACATGGCATTTTCAGGTGTCCACACTGAGCAGCAGAGCTGGAGCGTGGCTTCACATGAAGCTGGTCCACAAGCAGCAGCCCAGCCAAGTGCAGGGAAAAGGCAGCAGTTTTATTTATTGCTGTTTGCTTTTGCAGGGTGCCCAGCAGCCCAGCCGTGGGCTATGCAGGCTGTGCTCTGCACTAAGGCTGAACAGACAGAAGAGACAGAAGTGGCTGCTGAATGCACGGGGACACGAGCAGAGTGGTGGCAATAGATGACATGCTAGCTCCTGGTATAGCTCGCCAAGGCTGGCCACTCCCTAGCTGGATCAGAAAGGAAATCTTTGTGCAGGGAATGGAGGGACTGCAAGGAACTTTGGAGATGTTCAAAGTATGTTGCTTCCTACAACAAAGGACACAGTGGCAGAGAGGATGAAGCTGCTTTTGTATTTTTGTTGGGAGTGGATGCTGAAGGTGGAAGTCACTGCCTGAGGATAAGTGACAGCCTGTTTCTCAGTGTGGAATGAGAGATGACAAGGCTGGGACAGGCAGGGGAAAGCTTAGAAAATGAAGATGCTTTTTGTTTGATGGAACATAAAAGGAGGACAAAATGATGTGAAAGATGACAGTGGGGACAGCTGATGTGGTCAAAGTGACAAAGTAGTAAAATCATATTTTCAAAAATATTGCAAATGGATGTGAACAGGGACAGAATTGCATTTGTCAAACCCCAGGAAAAATACTCCATGTTGCTTTAATGAAAAGATGTTTGGAGCCCAGAGAGAGCTTTTCCAGTGTGATCTGACAAGAAAAACCGTATCTGAATTTGTTATGTAGAGAACACCTGTAGGATTTACACATAAACTGGATGTGGGGACAGAGAAAAGGATGGGAGATGAAGATTATGCCAGATTATGGATTGCAACAAGTGGCACTGTGCTGTTGGCAGCAACTGAGGAAAGAGAAAAAAAAATTTTGAGCAGTCTTGCTATGTTAAGCTAAAAATAATGAGTAGATAGCTCTGAAAAGATTTTAATTCAGTTAGGTTATGTTGGTGCAGAGAGATACTTTTCTGTGTTGCTAGGATAAAAGTACAAATTGAATTTATGTTTTTAAATCAGGCCTGGGCATAAAGTTGACAGTTCCACTCTCACAGGAAAAGAAGGGGAAGGCATTTGGGTTTCACTGGTGGAAAAATTGAGCTGGAGATATGCCAGAGTCTAGATCATTTGTGGAAAGTCACCAGGTTTGCTGTGGTTTCATGTGGCTCACATGATTTAGACAATTATGACTATGGAGCAGCCGTGGATTCCTTTGTGCTTTTGCAGTTGCAAAAGGTAGTTAGCTGGTTGGTTGCTGCCTTAGTGAATATAGATGCTGGCTGTACAAGCAATTTGAAGTGCTGTTTTATCCTTGGGGAGAGGAGGTGGTTCACGTGGCAGTATATTTTTTCTCACTGTATCAAGTTTTCTTCTGGCTGTTGAATATATTTTCTGAGCCCAGTGTGTATGTTATTTCCTCTTTGGCTTTGTACGTATAATTTTAATTTGTGTCATAGATTCAGACTGTTATTCTTTCTTTGTTTTACAGCATGTTAATGAGAAACAGGAGGGCAGAGGAAACCAGAATATTTTTGGTCTAGTGCCTTCAATTTAGTATTTTGTGCGCACTTCATTAGCTGGAGCTGTTAACAAAGTGGGATCTTTTTTTTTGTTTGTTTTTAATAGAGTGCGAATTCTGAAAAGTGCATACTATATGCCCACTAGGTAAAATGCATGCTGTTCCTCTGTGGTGCTGGCTTCAGGGCTGAAAAATTCCAATTGCCTCCATTGCAAGCACTCTCCCAGGCTGTAGGAGATGGATCCAAGCCCACACTAGTGCAGGAGCTGATCCCAGCCCTGGCATTCAGCAGGGAGTGCTGGTTAGGTTTGCAGAGCAGGTGCCAGGATGGATTGCAGCAGGCACAGTCTCCTGGTGAACTGAGGGAAGGGGCTGCTGTGCAGAGCATCACCAGCAGCAACCCAGCTGTGGCTGCCTGTGGTAAGGTGGGGAGATCAGGGTGAGGCTGAAAGGATGTTAATGAACTTTGTTATGGCATAAGTTCATATTTTCATGACAGCTGACCTCAGTAAGACGTTTTCTAACTTGATGGATGACCTAAATGCCACTGAGCCTGGGTTTTTTGGACTTTCAGAGCACTAGGTGTTAGAAAACCAAATTCTGGTCATTGGTGCACTGCACTCTGGCCCTACTTTATCCTTTGCTTTCCTTTTTGCTAGGAGTGATACAAAGCCTGCTATTAAGGTACCTAAGGCTGGAGTCACCATTGGTCTTGAACTATCATTCTATCATTATAATTTTAGTTGCCTCACAAACCCCATATTCCTTGTTTTCTGAGATACTAGAAAGATAAGACCAGTGCTGCTGCAGAAGGATGAGGAGCTGTTAATTATTTCTCTGTTATGTTCCTGCTGGGCCACTGAAATGTGGGGTTTTTAACTTTTCATGTTAGAGCTCACCTGCAATCCTGCTCCTGGCATTCAAACTGTAACATGTTATTGCACTGCTTGGAAGCTGTTCATGTTGCCTTACAGCATGTTTGGATAATTCTAGGATGCCACTAGGTACACTGAAATTCCCATGCTGGCTTATGCCACAGTGAAAGATTTTCATGTGTTGCAAAAATGTATTTGCATTAAAGGTGCAGCTCAGATTGGGAGCTGGCTTCTGAAATGACTCTCCCAACAATCCACAGTTTCTTTCATTTGCTTCACAGAGCAGCCTTGGGCAGCAAAGCCAACTACATCATTCTGTGATACAGGTGGACTGGGAGAAGATGCTGCATGTGCCCTGTGCACTGGATCAGAGCAGACAGTCCAAGCTGCCTCCCCCCTTATCCCCAAATGCACACAGCAGGATATTGTCCATCAGAATCAGCTGTTTGCCTTAAAGCAATCCCATCTGCTGTGCTGCATTACTTATTACCTTGGACTATGGGTGTGTTAGACAGGATTCTGTGACACTTGTGTGTTTTGGAGGATTCACTGCCAAAAGAATTACTCTTATAGGCTATTTTTTAGGTTGTCTTTTTCCCCCCCACTGAATGCAAATTTCATCATATTGTGTTACTGGAAGTTGTTTGCCCCATCCCACACAGGCAGCTGCACATAATTTGGCTGAGGTTTATTAATAGTTTTCTAGTTTATGCTTAGACTGTGTGATAGATTTCTGGCAGAAAAGGTATCACCTTAGAAAGCATTAAAAGGTGAAAACAGATAATGAGCAAAGACTGCCTGCCATGGTAAATCCTGCTGGGTACTACAGTTCTGGTCCATATCCCTGCAGTACTGGAACATCTGACACCTCTGAGGGGGAAATGGGAATAATCAATTTTAGGGCATGGAGAACAAAGAACAGTGTGAATGTATGACTTGCTCAGGCAAGAGGTGCTCTGTATCAACACAGGGAATTAAGTCTGAGCCTAAGATCAGCTCAGACTAAGTGTCTGAATCACTAGATTGTAGTTTCATTTTTAATGGTTTCTCAGTGGGAATGAATGAGAAAAAATATGGGGATGAAAAATAGAAATCAGTGTTAGTATCTTTATGTCACTGTGTTTCAAGTACCTGCTATCATCTGTGTTATCTCTCTTTGCCTCTGCCTTAGCAATTTGCATAGTATTTTATTATGGAACTTAAGGGCCTTTACCTTCCATTAGGCAGAATTAACATCCCATGGCACCCCAAATGTCTGCTTGCTGCACCTCCTTATGAGACACTTTTCTCTAGGGAGAAAGTTCTGTGCTGCACTAAACATTTCTTGAAGCACATTCACTGCTGTTTCTCAAATGTGAGTGATAACAAACAGCATCACCTTAATGTACAGCAAAACAACAGCAGCAGGATTTTGGGAAGAAACCATCCATGCTGAGGTTACTGGAGCTTCATTGTGTCTGGATGCAATAGGTGTGAAACAGACTGCCTCCAAAGTTCTTGCTGCTTGCTTTAATGTTTTATCATTCGTGGACTGAGATTTCTGTCGTGTAACCAGTCAGTGCATTTGCTCTTGTTGTGCATAACATTCACATTAATAATAACAAAAAGAGTTCCTTACACAAATTTGCAGAGAAATAATTGTTTTTACCTTTAGCTTCTAGTGTCAAGACCTATCTATTTGACATTAATATTTGCATACTGATCAGTTAAAATGTTAAAATTAACAGAAATTACTATGCTCCCAGTTATCTGCTCCCCATGAAAAAAGACAAATACAGTCTCACAATGTATTATTGGGATCACTAAGAATGAAAAATTGCAATGAAAGAAAAGTCCACTCATCAGCATTTTTCCTTACCAGCTCCTCTTTGCAGATAGGCTAATGCTTTCAGAGTTCTTATTAAGCTTATTTATGTACTTCCATTTTCTCTGCATGAATTAGAAAAACAGATAAGAAAAAAAATTTCTTAATTTAAGTATAATTTATGATAAATTTTTTGGCACTGCAAAGGTTGATCATGGAAAAAAAATATTGGAACTTCATTTCATAATTATGATGTCTTCTGTGACAATGGAGTTTAACTGCAGGACTTCTTTTCCTTCTGCAAATACTGATTGGATTTTCAACAGGATGTTCATGAGTAAAAGGTGGTGCTACACAGCGAGACTTTTTTTTTCTTAAAGTAGTTCTGTTTAATGAAATGCATAAAAATCTTATATTGTTCTGTCAAAACAGAAGTAATGTGCTTACTCTGTTTCCTGCTGTGATCAACCAATCTGGTAATTTAAATCTAAATGTGCCATAATCTTAAACACCAGGAGGATTAGAAAAAATGATAAAGAAAACACCCACGTTTCCATTTAATAGATGGCCTTTTGAGCTCATTTCTAATTTAGTGCTGTCTTTCCTTGCTGAAAACAAAAACAAATTTCCTGAAAATAATATCAAAACAGCAAAAGTGCATCAATTAAGCCACAAGATTCAACAGGGCATCTTTTAATGGGCCATTAAGCCTGGGGTGTATTGTGAAATACCAAAGTAAAGGGCAGATTACTTAAAGTGCCCACAGAATGTATTAATAATTCATTAAAACATACCATGTAAACGAATGGTCATATCATAACTAAGTGGCCTGATTATGCAATCACTTTTAGTGGTGTATTAAAGGAGGAGATCTACAAACAGCAAGTTTGAATTTTATCCAGCCTGTTGAAATGCAGACTAAAGTTGTTTTTAAAACCTGAAAAACACAATATCTACAATTTTCCAAGTATTTGAGGGAAGCAAATGTGTTAGGCAAATAATTTTCCAAAGCAGTAATTTGATTGAGTGCCTGGCAGTGTTGCTGTAGTTAAATTTAGATTTCTCATTGGCAGTCCTGAGGCTGGAGTCACCAGTGATCCTGAACTACCATTTGATTACCATTTTAGTTGTCTCATAAAACGTGTGTTTGTTATTCTCTGGGGTCCTGGAAATATAAGAAAACCAGTGCTGTTTCCACAATGGTAATTCCTCTCTGTTATATAATGCCACAAAGCATTAAATGAACCCTCCATAGATGAAGGAGATATCTGGAAAAATAGAATTCCAAAGAAAGCGTTTCTTCCTTTGCAGTTCACCTCAAGTGCAAGAGCAGCAGTCTATGAGCAGTACGTAATCCCTGCTTTGTAGAGGAGCCTAGCTTTGTTTTTCATGGGATGTGTTTAATTTATCTTTTACAGACATTTTTCAAATGGTATAAAAACCATCTCTAAGACTGGAGATGGGAAGGAAAATGTCTGCCCTCAGTTGGTGAATTACCTCAGACACGAGTGTCTAAGACTGAACCTAAACTCCACTATGTGTAATTGAGTGAATGGTAATTCTAATTAGTAGTTCTTATGAAAGAGCTTGTAATAAACTCCTCTATTTTATTTGGCTACATCAATTCACAGCAAATGGATTGCAATGAAATTCAGCATTGCAGCAATTTCCTGCATAACACCATCCCTTACACACTTGGATTCAACAGCATATAATGGTTGTGATACCCATGTCTCCCAAATAATCATTTCCACTCTGTAGTTGGTCCACCATTTATATGAACCAAGACAGTAAAAAAAGAGAAGACAGAAAAACCACATTGAAAACAACGGGCTGCATGTAATTTCTTCTTGATGGCTTTTAATGCATTACTGATCTGAACATATGGTAAATAGTGCAGGCTCTTTCTTTTTGGTAGTGTTGCCTCTAGTGAGGCCTTTTCCCTTGCCTTTAACTAATGAGTGTTTTTAAGCCTACACTGAGCCTCTATCAAAGACCAGGCTGGAAGGGGCTCTGAGCAACATGGGGCATCTGAGCCCATGGCACGGGCTTGTAACAAGATGGTTTTTCAGGTTCCTTCCAACACAAACCATTCTGAGAGTCTGTGATGGATTTAGATAAAGCTATTTAATGTGTGGTGTTTTCTGAGCTTGATTCAGCTCCTTTAGAGAACAAAGAGATTTGTGAAACTGTCGCACATAAAAACAAACTGTAATTGAGGGTGTTGGTGCCTGAACTTTAGAAATACATTGGTGGTAAATATTGGTGCTGGTAAGTGAGATGGCCTTTCGCTGCTCGCCTCTGAAATGTAAGAACCCAAAGAAAAGGAGCTGTCTGTACTCAGTTCCAGTTTAATTTCACAGAACTAGAAATTGACCAGTACATTTTTATTTAACATAACTCCTTTCTCAGTTCGTATTTGGTTTTGTACAGGTGGCTTTCCTTCATATTTTTTTCTGTTAGGGATGAGAAGTAATTGCTGAGAAGTTAATTCTGTTTTTCTCCAGACAGTTCTTCCATTTCCCTTTGACCCTTCCATTTCCACTGAAAACCTGCATTTACAGTCTTTCTCCTAACTACTTTGCACCTCCAGTGTTCTCTACTAGTCCTTCTTTTTTGTCCTGCATTTTTGCAGCTCCTTCCCTTTTAGAGAACTGTGTTCATTATGCTTTTGCCTTCCCCTTCTCACTGAATTCAGTGGCAAAACTGCCAGTAATTCCTGTTAGAGCCATGCTGACCCTGCCCTGCTCCCTGGGACACAGCTCTCTCTCCACTTTTAAGGGCTGTGAGCTACTTGCTGACTTCTCTGCTATAAGCAGCCCATTCTTTGACCTTGTACAACGTGTTAAAGGTTGTGTATAGCATATAAAATAAAATTTCACCTGCAAAGTAAGCCAAGTCATTATTATCTAACCCTGGTGCTCTGCAGGGTCAGCAAGAGGCAGCTGTTACTGTCAGAGTGAGGATGATACTGGAGTGCTCTGTTACCTCTAGAAACCAGTGGAAAATAAACCCTTTGGGCAGCAGCAGAGTTCCCCTTTTAGCACAGAGCAATATTAGTATACTGGAGAAAAGTGCAGCACAATATTGACAGGGTTATCCAGCTTTCACAAACAAGTTGTTTTGACCAAATGCTGGGAGGCTGCTGAATTGCTGTGTGGGGTTTCTAGGATGGAAAAAAGCTCTGTTGGCTCAGGCTTGAGTAACTGTTCTTCAATGACATTAACTCCCATAACATTCATTGCAAATTTAAGTGATTGAAGTTTTGTAACCACCTTGTTTATTTGACTTCCAGGTCTTTCAGAAAGCTGTTTCCTCACTTCATCAGAAAATAATTGTGGTGGTGGAACATAAGGTTTTCTTCAGGAGAAACTAGAAGAGTGAAAGAGACTAGCCCTAGGATCAATCCAGTTTTGTGTTTTTGATAAGGTGGTGATAACTTTCAGATCCAAGTGTCTGCAAAGTTTTCTTATGGGTCTGAGCTAGAAATGTCACCCAGCCTCTGTCTCTAATTCAGCATCTGCCTGCATTTCTCTCTTCTGAAGCTGGTAAAATCCTGCATCCACCAGGTAATGGGCCAAAATAGACCAGCTGTGCCTTTTCCTTAACTTCTTTAAGAATAATTAACTCATTCCAGTTGTTCATCATTCTATTTCCTCTGGGCATGCAGCCCTCCTCTCCTCTGGATATAGTTCACTGCTACAGTGTTCTAGCCCCTGTATTTCACCAGGCATGTGAAATGAGGCATCTGAGCCTCTCAGGCATCTGGCAACTGCAGCAGGCCCTGATAAATCCCATTTTATACCTCCCACCACCATAAATGAGTCCAACCCAATTTCTCCTTCTAGCATTCATAAAAATTCTTTTTAAAAAAGGTTTTTTAAACAAGCCTTTCAGCTCAAACTGAGTTCAATTTTTGGTGTTTTTTAAATTTTTTTTTTTTTTTTTTTTTTTTAAGATTGATGATGGTAGGTATATAGGAAATTGGTGGGTACCATTTTGTCACATCAAATATGAAGATTTCTTACCTCCATTGTTAGAAGTCTTGGGAAACTATGAAAGTTTTAACAGTTAGATTTTTTTTTTCTGCTCCTCTAGTTTCCTAAGCCAGATAAGCCAGAGAAGCCTCTTTGAATCTCAGGCAGCTGCTGGTGTTAAAACTACTTCTTAATTACATATTTTTAGAGGTTATAATGGCCCAGTGATTTCCTAGATTTGCAGGCCAGAAGACATAACTGTGATCATCTACTCTGACCTCCTTCAGAGATGTAGGAATCACAGGATGAAATCCCATTAAATGGATTAAATAGTAAGTGTAAAATTAAAAAGATAATAAAATTTAATATTTCTTCTTGATGCTGGTCCAGGACTTAAGGTACTGAGGTAGTGCAGTGCAAATATATCTGATTTCCATGCTCTGTTGCTGCAGAAAAGGAACTTTTTCTATCCCTTTAGCAAGTGTTGTCTTTTTTCCTCCCCTGAGAATCTTCTACTTTAATAAGGAAATGTAATCTTGTTGGATGTTAGGCTATCCATGCGTCTGTAACAGCTCTGCTGTATCCCTGTCATGCCTGTAGCCTGAGGCCTCGTGTGTATGTGACACATCACTTAGCAATGGTGATGGAGAGGACATGTTTGACATGCTCAGGATCCAGAGCTAGATCTGGTACCTACATATTATCTGCCCACCTGTACAGAGCTGAACCCAGCCCAGAATCCCCCACTGGAAACCTGGGCATCGTGTGTGTCACCAAAAATGAGAGCAGTCCTGGAGGCACCTTGTCACATGCCACAGGACACATTCTTGAGCTGTCTGACTATTTTCAGATTCTGCTTCCTCTGGAAAGGATCAAGTACGGTTGCTTTCCCCATTATCTTTGTTTTCTAGCAGTGCAGTGGGTTTTGCACAGCACCTGCTGGGCAGCTGTTAAGGTGGCTGTTCGGAAGAAAATAGCACCAATCCTGCATTGCAAAAGTCAAACTAACCAGGCAAAAGTAACTCCTGACATAGTCTGGGCTCCAATAAAGTGAAAGTCAATACCAAGGTAACTTAAAGTGTAGTATTTGCTTTTCCTTCCATTGATTATGCATTTCCTCCTGACTTAACATGGGCAATGTGTAGTCAATAGTGTGAGGGTGTGCGTGATGATCCACTGTAATACAGCAAGGTGCTTCTTCAGGAAAGACCTGTTGGGGTTTGTGAATTCCTCTGAAGTGAACTTGGAGAAATTTGACTCCTGGTGTTGTTCTGTGAATTCAAACCAAGCCTAGAAACATTTTCCCAGCTGTTCCCAGTAGTGTTGTCATTGGAGGCCACAATCAGAAATGTAAATACAGTAGTTTCACGAATACAAGCCGCACGGATTATAAGCCGCACCCCCGGTGCCTCGACAATGTTGCTGTCTTTGTCAATAGATAAGCCGCACCCCGAATATTAGCCGCACTTTCGTTCGTCGCGAGAATCCGTGCGCAGCTTTCACAAATTGGCCAATTAGTAAGAGGATCGCGGCATAGCGGGCTTTACTGGCTCGGGGCGGGGCCAGGCAGGCTCGGCCCGCTCATGGTTGCCGACGGGGCCGGGTGGCCCAGCTCAGCGCCACGGCTCGGCGGGGCTGGCCGGGTGGTGCTGCCGCCGCCGCCGGGCTCGCTGGCCCCCCTCTCCCGTCAGCACCGCCCCGCTGCCGCGTTCGCTCACCCGGCTGGCAGGGCTGCCGCCGCCGGGCTCGCCGTCCGCCCCGCTGCCGCTTTCGCTCGCCCCGCGCCGCGCCTCGCGAGCGCCGTGCCCGCCCCGCGCCGCGCCCGCCCCGCGGCGCTTTCGCGGCTCGCGGCGGCGCTTTCGCGGCTCGCGGCTCGCGGCTCGCGGTTTGCGGCTCGCGGTTCGCGGCTCGCGGCTCGCGGCTCGCGGCGGCGCTTTCCGCGGCTCGCGGCGGCGCTTTCGCGGCTCGCGGCTCGCGGCGGCGCTTTCGCGGCTCGCGGTTCGCGGCTCGCGGTGGCGCTTTCGCGGCTCGCGGCTCGCGGCGGCGCGCTCGCGGCTCGCGGTTCGCGGCTCGCGGCTCGCGGCGGCGCTTTCGCTCGCCCCGTCGGCAGGGCTGCCGCCGCCGCCACCAGGCTCGCCGGCCGCCCCCTCCCGTCTGCACCGCCGCCGCGTTTCCTCGCCCTGGCCGGCACTGCAGGCCCCCGCACCGCCGGGCTCCCCCACGCTGCTGGCCCCGATTCTGCTGGGCTTCCCCCGCTGCCAGGCAGCCCCACCCGCCGGCCTTCCTGCTTCTGCCATGCTCCCCTGCACTGCTAGCCCCAGTTCTCCCGGGCTCCCCCGCCCTGCTGGCCCGGGCTCTGCCGCCCCCCTGCCCCGCCCTGCTGGCTCAGGCTCTGCCGCCCGCCCCCCACACTGCAGGCCCCGCCTCTGCCAGGCTTTCCCACCTCTGCCGGGGCCGGCCGGGCTCCAGCTTGGCTTGGGGCTGCCGCGGGCTCTCACTTCCGTGTTGGCAGCTTTTAGAATTTTGTTAATAGATTAGCCGCCCCGGAATATTAGCCGCACTTCCGGGTTTCCACCAAAATTTTGGTCAAATTGGTGCGGCTTGTATTTGTGAAATTACTGTATTCCATGTTTCTGTGCCCATTCTGGTGCATCCCATGTGAAATTTCCCCCAGTACCAGCAGGCACAAATAACTCTGCCTACTGCTGGTAGTGGAGTGAGAATTCTTGTCAAATCCTTCTTGTCAGTCAGAAAGATTGTCAGTCTGGTTCAGATTCTCTGCAGGGGAGAGAAAATCTTCAGAGCACAGGAAATTTCCCTGAAGTGTAAAAGGCATGCTGTGTCATTCATTACTCAAATGAAGGCCAGTTTGCGCTTGAAGGAGTGGTGAAACTAAAGCAAAAAATATATCAATTTATTTAATTCCCATACCTATTCTAATGAAGACCAGAAATGTCATGCTAAGAAACAAACTTTGGGTATTTCTAGCCTGGAAAACCTGATGTCTGTAGAGCAGGGAGGAAAACAACAAAGGAACAGTGAAGGTGGACAAATGGTTGGTCAGCACACTGCCTTGGTAGGTGGGTAAAGACGAGTTTGGTTTTGCCCTGGCTGGTGGAATTTCTGACCTGGTCTAGTAAATATTGGTGCTGCACTGGTTTATTTTCAGTGGTCACATCTCAAGTTTTTGTGGACTTCATGAGTTGCTTGTAGTTGTCTGATGTAATAAATTTCCTTCAAGATCACAAATATTGTGGAAATATCCATCCAGAGATACAAAAAATGCTGGAACTACAAGAGGTGCTCACTTGAATAAATGTTTTGGATAATGCAAAAGAGGTTATGAATTAACAGGCTGGAAGAGTAAACAAGATTAGAGCTAAGTGCTTTCAGGGACTGTGTAAAAAAATAGTCAAAGGCTAATTGCAAAGTAGTGGCTGAGGTAAGCTGATAAATTAGAAAGGATGAGAATGGAAAATGGAGAAGTCAGGAGTAAGATGGCCAGGTAAAGCAAGCAGTGAAGAAAATGAGAGGGGGGAAAGATTGTGGGTGTTTCTTTAAGTAGAAATTTCACAAAAATAGAGTAGTGTTTAAATTGTGGGTACAGTGAAAAGCATTCCAGAAAGAATATAAAAGTGTATAAAATGGCATGTAGAATAAAAGAGTTATAAGATTAGATGGAGTAGGAAAGATGAAAGGTGAGAAATTGAAAAACTGTCTGGAGTAGAAAATTTATATATGTTGTAATATTGAAGAAGGAATAGGGGAGAAAGTCAAAGTGGAAGATACTTGTGAATGAGTGAAAAATAAGAGAAAATAGGGGGAGAAAATTCTGTATTCTCTTGTAAAAATGAAAGGAAAGAAAATTATCATGTGTTTTAAGGGGTTTAAGAGTCCAGCAAGCAGGAATTACAGTAAATTTCCTGTCGTAGTCCTTGAACAGTTTGAAAAGCTTTGTGTAAGTCATTGTTCCTAAGATGCAAACTGTAAGACAAAAGATGCTCCTCATAACCAACCAGAACATAATTTCTTATGCATCTGTTTTCTAACCTTGAGCATAAATCATTAATACTGTCATTTTTGTAGCCTCCATCACACTAGAAAAGTGTAAGTCTCAAGACAGCAGCTGCAAAACAATAGGGACTCTGCATTTAAACACATATATTACATTGTGCACTGCATTTTGTCTTGTAGCTAATTACCTTTCTGATAATAATTAGTTCAGCAACACCTTGTCTACTGGAGAAAGGAGAGGAAAGCAAAGGAACAGGAAGACTCAAGATACTGAAGCTGTTGGCTTCAATGTAGACACTTGTACGGAAAGCTTTGATTTTAGAATGCCCTGTAAAGTTTATAGTATTCAGTCTTTGTGATTTTAAAACCAAAGTGGGACTTCCAAATGAAAGACCATGGTCACCTATAGCTTCTCAATATATTTGCTATATCCCAAATTTGAAGAGGATAAAAATTCAAGTCAAGCATTGTATGTAATTAGAAGAACTTCAGCCACAATGCCTTCTGAATAAACCCACTCAGTGACTTGTTACTGAGATGAACGAGGATTGGTAAATGAATAAAATATGTCCTGAAAATTAGAGTAGGAAAAATTAGTCTTATGAACCTGCAGTAGCTAAAACAGAGATGTGTCCAAGGCTCTTGGGAAACTTGCTTCTTTCTCCTGATGCCTTTGGGTCGCATCTCCAAGTTCTCCTCCATATGAGAGAAGTAGGATTATTTTCTGAATTGTTTCTTCTGAGGTAGTATGGAATAGCTCCTCTTATTCACCCTGCCTTTTGTTTTTTGCACTTGTCTTCTGCCATTCTTCTCTGTGCTCTGGAGCATCCAGACTGAATCTGAAGAAATGTGAAGAGTGATGTATGGACTGTAAATATAGTTTTCTCTGCTGACTTTGGTCCATTGGTAGTAAATGCATTATCTGGAGCAGCAGGTTTTATAGAAAACATTATGCAAGCACACAGGAACTGTTGTTGAGTGTGCAAGTATCAAAGCCTATTGATTAGCTGCTACATGGGTCATAATAAAACTATCATTATTAATTATGATAGAACAGTATATGTGTGTGCAGGTAGCAAGCCACCTCTTTTATTTTTTTCTCAATTTATTGCTGAGACAAAGTAGATTGTAAGTCACCTTTGCATTTTGAGAGAGAGAAAAAAAGAACCTAATATTCCTGCGTTATTTCAGACTAAAGGGGATGATGTGTTATTGTCTTCCCAGTTTCTACTGCAAGAAATTGGTATTTGTGAGCTGTACCACAAATAAATAAATGGTTTTATAACCTCTGTTATACAGGAGAGCAGTAATCTGTTTTTCAATATTAGGTCAAGTTGCGCTCATCTAATCTTGTCTGTTCCTTTCTTGCAGTTTCTATGCTAGACATTGTAAAAGAAAGCACTCTTATAAAAGATACATTTATTGAGTGAAGATTAGTTGTTTGTTGCTACTGACAGCACTAGGGATATGAAACATGTTCTTTAGAGCCATTGGTTAGAGCTACCCTTTTCTTTATGGCTACAGGTATAAAATGCAAAATATATACCTGTCCTGGTTTGGAGGACAGGTGTCTGCTGAGAAAGGCAGGAGCTTCTCTTTGAAATGGAGAGTGGAAACCCCCTCCTTCCAAGTTATTATAATTTTGAAATTAAGTGGCTCTCAGGTAAAGATATGGGAATTAGAAATAACAGTTCTTTACTAAGGAAATTAAAATAGAAATACAGTATTACAAAGAAAAAACCCAAAACACTGACAGAGTCAGAGTACAGCCTGACACCCGTCAGGCAGGGTGTTGGCAGCAGTCCCATTAAATGGTGGCTGCATCCTCCTGCAGTGACAGATGTGGTTCAGTTGAAGCAGTGGTCCTGTAGAAAGGTCCAGTTTTCCTCTGGAATCCAGTGGAAAGAAGGCTGCCCTGATGCTCCAAATGTCAGTTTTTATCTAGGTAGGAAATATTTCCCTCCTCCCTCGGAGTGGAGCACCTCCTAATGGGATGATGGAACTTTATCAATCATACAGTGGGACTTAACGGCCCATTAGCAGACAATATCTTCCTAGAGGAACGATGGGTTGTGAAAAAGATACAGAACACTGCCCCACCTGGTTTGAACAGCTGGCCCATTAGCAGGATATCTCCCATGGAGATAAGGATCACTGCCCCACCTGGTTTCAGCAGATGGTGATAGAATACTTTTGGTCACATCTTGTATAGCAACCTTAGACAATACCAAAATGCTCTATTTTATACAATATGAAAGAGGTAATGTGTATTTAATCTTGACCTTGAAGCAGTTATTCTCTGTGTGGTGAACTATGCATGGTTTCTCTTATAGCAAACCTTTGAACTTCAGCTGATTTTTCTCTATATTGCTTAATTTAGTAAACACTGTATTGTGAATAAAACAACTATCAGTAAAAATTAAGATATTGAGGGAGTGAAGGGATTATTTCAAATGGATAAACTGTATTACTTCTGTATAAGCCATTTTTATTCGCATGCCACATATACAAGAGAGCTTCCAAATTAATTCTCCTGTCCTGAATGTCCCTAAAGAGTGCCAAAGGAGCTATTATTTTAGGAGATTAAGCTATCTTTTAGACTTGGAGCTCTAGATTTAAGATCTTTTTACTTTAATCTTTGTTTTGTTTTTCTCTTCCCTTCCTCTTTTCCATTCTCAAAAGTGGCAATGATGGAAGTAGTCATTATTTCAAATGAACAAAATTTATTAAGATGTGTGAGAGTATTAAGGAAGGGAGAAGCTGCAAAGGCTTTCTCCTTAATAAGGATGTGGTGCAAAAGCACTGATATTGATATATATTCTTTAAGATTATTAATTTTCTTTTGCATTTGGGAAAGGCCGTTAGCTGGAATAAACATGCAAAATTGATTTGCAATGAGGGTATAGTTATTTTAGCTTGGAACAAGAAATCTTCTATCTGTTGCATTGGTGTGATCTGCAGATCTTGCTGCACTTCTCAACCTCCACAGATGCTCTGTTTCGTTTTTTATTTAGATCATTCCATCTACTTTGGTTTGGAAAAATACACATTTCTATTTTTCAATATAATTTTTATTAAATTCATTGATAAATAGCAACAGCAGATGATTAGACAATGGAGGCGCTGCATGGTAGGTGCTTGAAGTTTAATTCTGTTTTATTCCTTCACTGTACTTCAGTCAAAACAATAATTTTACAAATAAATGTTTGATTGTATAATCTAATTCCACCTTTTCACTTTTGATCGAGCAGTACCGTCTCTATGTATTTATTGCAAGCTTCTTGTTTCAACTGTGCATTAAATGGCTTTTAAAGTGAGCTCCATTGGTAAGTTTTGGTAACCAAAACCTTGAAAACCGAGGCTTGGTGGTGTCTGGCACGGATGTAGCAGAGAACAGTGACTGGGGTTTGGGTCACTGCTGCTGAGCCCTGGTCGTACTGGCACTTTGGGCAGGTTATTTTAATGCAGTGAGCCACGTCCTCTGGATATTTTCCTTCATACTCTTTCTGATTCAGATGTGGCTTTCTTTATATTGTACACCCAGATAAGAGTGATGGAGACCTAGAGCTCATGGAATTAAGGGAAAATAATGTGAATACTGTAATAGTCTGTTGTGTTTTGGGGAGGAAGCTGTGTATAACATTATTCTTTCATATATTAGCACTGGAATAGGAAATCCCAGTACTGATACAGTTCCCTGTGCACCTGATAGGGTAGCAAGGCATGTCCAGGAGAATGGGCTGCTTGAGATGCTGAGGATGTCTCTGAGGATTAGAATTTATTTTTAAGGGAGAAGAAAGCCTTTTGTCCCCTCATCTTAGGTAGATTGCAAGCCCCCCAATTCAGTGTCTGTTTTACATTACATTTGTCAGGTCCTAGTTTAGTAATTTTCCTCAATGTAAACAATCTTAATCTTTTCCATCTCCATTTTATGAGAAGCTCTGCTCTCTTTCTCTTTCCAGAGTCTTCTTTGGGAGGTGTATATAAGAACCGTGAGGGGTAAACTGCAGGGTGTGAAGGAAAGATGTTGTTCTGGGGAGTAAGTGATACTTCACTAGGCATAGACATTCTGTTCAAAGGTGCACAGGGCATAAATGGGCAAAGGATTTTAAAAATTATTCCCTAACAGAAACATTTTCAACAGAGAAAATGGATTTGTCTGTGTATTTGAGATATGTATATAATACCATTAGTGTATACGCAGATGTATTCACTGCAGTTACGCATTAAAAATTTGGCTCTCTATTGCAAGGTCAAGAATTGGAGAACTGAGAAAATCTAAATTTGTAATTCTTTGTACAACCTTAATTCTATGCATGCTGGATTTCTTCCCACACTTATCTTTCAATGCTGAGCTCTTATCTTTCTCAAAGCCCAAAGTGTTTGGAAGAGAAGGTCGGATCATGGAATTTGAAAAACATGTCATAATCCAGCAAGGGTAGAATAAAGACTGTGTGGCAGCATAAATCTCCCATTTCTTCAGCTGAAGAGTGTGATTTGCAATCTAAACATTTTAATGCAGTTTATTGCATGTCATTTCCAATTTATTTTGTTAAAGGCAAAGAGAAAACCAAGTCTGTTTTAAGTAATTGCAGAAGCTTTGATATGGCACATCATCAGGGTCTGAGAGCCTTCTCTCTGGCTCTGCCACCACACCTTGGGCAGCAGGAACAGGCTGCAGCTGCCTGGCTCCAAAACTGGGGAAGAAAAGTAGTTTCTGCAAGCTGAGGTTTCTTGTTTTTGTAAGAAGGGATGTTTCCTCTCCGTCGGGTGCTGGAAACTACTCCATGTGAGGCCATGCAGGGTCTCTGGGTGTTGGCACTTGGCTGCTGTCACCAAGGTTGGGAAGGATGTTAAGCTGGCATCTGCCTTGTCCCAAGAAAAGCAAATGCAAAATGGTGATCTCTGGAATTTTGACATCTTGTGAAGACGGGTACAAACAGGCTGTTCTAACATTTTTCATCACTGCATTTGCTTTTTATTCACATACGTTGAGAAAATATGAGCTAACTTGTGGAGTGGATATCAATTTTATGTTAGATCTTGTTGAGTTTTTCTTCCTCCTATAAAAAAGGGTACATTGTCTCTGTTTCTTACATGCAGCACATTTCTATGATGAAATTGAGAAAATAGTTTCCCAGAATTCAAGATATTTATATTTATCTCTATCCACAAACAAAATACCACTTTCCTATCATGTCGCCGATAATTGCTATTATTAGTAGACCTGCCAAGACAAAGAATAAAAGTGCAAGGAAGTAGAATTAATAGTTCTGTTGCAATGCATCATGTAGATAAGGCAATAATTGCAAGGCCAGATGGGTGTACATAGATGGTTAACTGGTTGTGCTGTAATGAAAGCACAGGCCTTTTACATATGTTTATGAATAATGTTTCTCATAAAGACACTAGACTGATTGTCTAAAAAACCATCTTCTGAGCCAGAAATGATCAACACTCATGGTAATGAAATATTAAAGAAAAATTTGTGAATCCATATTAGAAGTAAATTTCAAACTCTTATAACTTGCTGCTCAGTCATTCCTTATTCCAGAAATGAAAAATTCTGATAAAAGAAAATTCCATCTCTTTTTCTGTTAACATATTTACCAATCTCTTTTTAAGCGATGTGCCTTCTCTTAGGCCTAAATGAAAGAAAATAAAGCTTCAAATCACTGACAAAAGGTGAAGTTGAAAAATAAATAGCATGAGTTTTTTTCTGAGAGAATCAGTATGTAGTTATATTTTTGTGTTATAAGAGACACAGGAATTAGATTTGTTGGTTTCCTAGCAACTGTGTCTCAGAATTTTAAAGCTGCACATCAAGCTTCTATCACCTGCTTAGAAGTACAGATGGATGTTTATTAATAAAAACAATTTCTGAAATAATTTGAACACAAACCACTGAAGTATTTTGTAGTAATCTAGAAAAAAAGATGTGGCTTTCTAGATCAATATCAACCCTAATCACAGGTTGGCAGTAACTAACATCTTTCTCATGATATTTAAGATATTTATCAAATTTCATTAAATATGTGCTTTGAGCCTCTTCAGGGGAAAAATAAGACCAGCTGTTGGGACAAAAGAAGATGGAACTTCAGAAAAAATAGTACTTTTTTTTTTTTAAATATATCTTGTTGAGTATTTTAAACTTCAGTTTGTTTTTAGTTCTTTCTCGTGCTAGTAGTTTTTCATGTTTTGAAGTTCAGACTATAGTTTGGCTTTTTTTGCTAAAATACTTTGGAGCATTGGCACATACAAATTCTGTGTAGTAGCTTCCTAATCAGTGTGCTTCACTGCTCAAATGGAGAATATTCTTCAGGATGAAAAGATGGCCTTTGGCCACATCTCCTGTCAGTGACAAGTCTGCAAACCTGGGCATTTGTGCTCAGTTACCCTTGCAGGCGCTGGAGCTCGGCGCAGAGCTGGTCCTTGCAGTGCCCCTGGCTCCTGGGCATGGAACAGGGATTTCCTTTCTGCATGAAGTGTTCACACAGCATTCCCTTATTCATACAAGAGAGCACAGCAGTTCAGAGGAAACTCTTGGTTCCAAGATTGTAAATATAAACTTAATGGTGGATAATATATTCATGAATTGAATTCCGGGTTGAATAAGCTGTGGATGCTTCTGCTTGATGCCTTACTCTAGCAGTTTGAAATACAAAATGCATTATTCTCAAATGGGAAGAAGCAAACAAAAGGCTGAAAAAAATTCAAGAAATGATAGTGAAATAAAATAGAATCACAGAGTGGTTTGGGTTGAAAGAGACCTTAAAGATGATCTTGTTACAAGCCCCTGCCATGAGCTGGGACATATTCCATTCTCCCAGGGTGCTGCAAGCCCCACCCAACCTGGCCTTGGACACTTCCAGGGATGGAGCAGCTAGAGCTTTTCTGGGCACCCTGTGCCAGCACCTCTCAACTCTCACAGGGAATATGACAAATGACTGAAAGCTGTGACATTTACAAATGAAGTAATATCTAGAGGTAAATAACCAGTGCTACCATTGTTTTAGGAGTTCAGTGTTAAGGCATATTAGTAGTTGGCATAAGCTTGCAATGTACTATGGTCTGGGGCAAATTGCTCCATAGTTATTGCAGATTTATTGTCTTATTTCTGGAATGAGATGTAGTACGTGGAACATGGGACATAAAATCTAATCTGTCTGAAATAGCTTTCTGTTCTTGATGGTGTAGCTCATACTCCTTTTTATGGGTGTTGCTTTTATATTGTGTCTTTTCATCTAAATCTGAACCTTTTTTCCAGCTTGATCAAAGCCACTTTCCCTACCTTGAGAATACATATATTTTTTCTTTTGTCACAGTTGTGTATGACTCCTGGGCTGTGAGGAAGGAGTTAGGAACCTGAGATAAGGCACGCAGGATGCTCCTTGTCTTCTGAGTTAAAATTAGAATTTAATGCATTTGGACTGTCACAATACCTACTATGTAAATACTACCTACTATGTAAAGTGTCTTCTGGTGTCCCACAGCATTTTTTAAACTTGGCAACTTGAGTTATTTTTGCAGATTATCTCTGTGATTTGAATCTAAACAATCTCCAAATGTGATAAATCATCAATTGTCCATAGTTCAGTTTCTGGTATTATTGGTGTTCTGTCCATCGCAGTGGAGTCCTGGAAACATGGGAAATTCTGCAGTATTTCAGGATACTGTGCTTAAATACACACTCTGCTGCACACTTTGTCCCCTGGGCTTTCCTGGCCACTCCTCCAGGAAAGGCACTCAGGGCTGTGCATCAGCCTTGGCCCTCAGTGCAGCTTACCTCTCCCTGCAGCTGTCTCTCCAGCTAGGGAGCAGGAAGGGCCAGGCTCACCTGCTGCAGTCAGCTCCCTCTGGTTTGGATCAACTCCAGTAACCTGACAGTTTCTCTCACTTGTCACCACATTATTGATCCACTCAGCTCCTGGGTTTCAGTAGCTTCCTTCTGTTCCTTTTTTTTTTTCTTTTTAAAATTTTGATAATGAGTATTATTGAAAGCTGTTGCAGAAAACAACAACAGAATGACAAAGTCCATCTCTTAAATTTCTGTACTACTTGCAGAATGAACACAGTGTTAAATAAAGGTTGTTTTCATTAAGAAAACATGGACACTTTGTGGCAAGAGTATAGCATGTATTTATTAATTCATTTCTGCCATGCATAAATACAGCTGAGATTTTTCTTGACTTCTAGTCTGTCTGAGAAACTATAATTTTGCCCAGACAATAAGGTTTTTCCATGCAGGAGCTATTGCTGTGTTGCCCTTGAAACTTTTAACACACTGAGTGCCGGGAAGTTGGCGTAAGAATACAACACTCCCTACACAGTAATGTGAACTATTAAGCAAATGGCACAATGTTCTTTCACTGAACAAAAATGCTCTCATTTAGGTAAAATTTCAGCCTGCTGTTTGCTGTTACAAGCCAGAATGGCAAAGACAAATAAAATATAAAAGCAATATGAGTTTGAATCAAATTATGATAAGAGTCAGATGGTGTCATTACATAGATATCCCCATAGGCGGGCATTAGGAAAATTTGCCATAATGGTATGCTGAAATATCATTCCCTGGTGGGAAGGCCACTGAGACTATAAAATCAACATTTAACTCTTTCACAAAACTCAGATAAAAGCTGGGCACTTGAGCAGAGAGGAACCCCACTGCTAGCAGTGCATGTGCTACACTGGGCTGGAGCTATGAAACAAACCGGACAATTTTCTGCAGTGAATGATTTGCTTTGGAACTGATGGTGCCATGCCTGGACATGACGTGTGCAGTGTGACTGTGCAGCTGATCAAGAGAAACCTGGGTGGCAGAACTGGGTCCTGGCAAAGGGAAGTGAACCATTTCTGCTGATGAGCTCCTACCGATGCCAGCAGCCCCACCCAAAGCTGTCAGATTTCTTTTGTGAGCATCTTGAGAAGTGAGAAGTTTGCAGTCTGAACCATAAAGATAAGTACTGCTTTGTACTGCAGGGAAATGCAGAGTTAAATGAATGTGACTAATTGAAATGTTTGAAGTAGGGTACGTTTTCTCTGGGCTTTTTGCTTGAGTTTGATGTCAGGCTTAAGTGAAAGAATTTAGGCACACAAGCATTCTACATCTGTGTAGAGAAGGAATGTTTGGTAGAATTAGATGAATTTTTGGAGCACATGAAATTCTACAGATTTCTGCAATGGAAAATATACCCTGTGTGTCCTACAGGCATTTTCATGTCACTTTGCAGGCAGGACAAGGACTTGAGGAAGCAATGAATTATGAAGCTCTGGTCATCAGGCAAATATTTGAGAGGTTTGACTTCTGAGCCGCAGAGCTGCTCCGTGAGCCATCGGCTGCCTCTGTGCCTCTGTTTCTGCATTTGCCATCTGCCTTCTCCAAACACAGCCTAACCTCCCAGGGGCAAATACCATTTTTTGCTTCTGTTTGCAGTGTCTTGCACAATGAGACACCATTCCTGGCTACATCAGTTATGTGAACAATATTTGAAAAGAGGTGTAAGTTTGTGAGTAACTGTTCAGAATTTATTAGAGACCAGAGAGTTTTATGCTTCACACTGTTTCTTGCCTTCAGACTACAGTGGTTCAGAGACTGACTGTGAGTGGCATACCCAGCCTCTGTGACCTTGGGAGGACTTTGTTTCCCTATCTTTCCTTTCCTTTGCTTCTTGTTCTCTTTTTTTTGTGTTTTTTTTTTTTTTTTTGGTAACAGGCTCCTTGAAGAGCTACATCACCTGGTACAGGAGCAAAAGAGTCCATTAAGTTCTTATTTATTAATGAGATATGTCCAAGCATTTTAGAATAATTGGGATGGGAATTGGCCCTGACACTCTTAGTTCTTCTCAGCCTCTCAGGCTCCTTGGGTCATCCCCCTTCCTGCATGACATGAGTGTCCTGAACTTTCAGACATGACAAAATATTCTTAACTGTGATTACAAAATGCCAGGAAGGGTTGAATTACTCCCTACAAACAACTAAGCTAGAAAGGAGATGAAAAAGTTACACAGGAGTGGCATTCTGGTTTCTCTCCATAAACAGGACATCTCCCTGCATCTCCCTGCTCCACTGCACACCTTTCATGTGTGTGATTCCCATGGGTTTAATGCGTCTATTTTGGTTTGAAGCATCCCATCAAATGGGCCAGGCTCCCTATGCTTCTGCCAGATGAGAGGGAGGATTTCCACTAATCTCCAGTATCTGATGTGGTAAAAGGACTCACAGGATTTGCCTGTTTCCCATGCTCCAAACAGGTCCTTTAGGAACTGTTTCTTTTCTGTTGACCTTCAGAAGTATGGCTTTTAAGAGCCATGTGAGGGAATTTGAAAGTGCCTAGTGGGGTTAGATTCCCACGAACAGCATGAAGTACAGATGCCCTTATCTGTGTGGGTGACTTAGAAAATCCTGTATTAGGAGCCAAAGTCACCTTGAAAGCTGAGAATCAAATTTATCTTTAATCTCTGTGTGTTTTCACATTCTGTTTAAGCTGTGTAACTATTACACCTATGTCACTTCTGCATATGTTCTCAAGAATTTGTGAGAAGTAGTTAAGGAAAAACATGTATTTCAGGGTGAAAGTTGTAGAAAAGCACCTGACTGAGGCAGACTGTGCTATGGCATAACAGGGTACTAGAGGAAAGTAGCTAAGGAAAAGTTTTTTTGTGTCTTTGGACACTTTAATTCTCATCTTGCTCTGCCTTGAAGATACAGATAGATGTGTAAGCAGCCCTCTATCTAACCAAGCCACCAAGTGTTCCCTCCTGGCTAGAATAATTCATGCTAACTATGCAAAAATATGCTTGTTACCTGGGCTAATAGCAACAGAATGATAGAGACCTACTTTGAAATACAGCCTCCATTAATAAAGGTCTGAGCATTCAGCGGTGTCATGCTAGATGCTTCTCTTTTTTATAGAGCGTTCATTCTGAAACACAAGAAAAGTAATTTCTTATTGTATTTTTTCCCAGAGTATCCATCAAATTATGTTGAGTATTTGCAGAACAATAACTCAGGATTGACTGGTGGAAATCTTATAATCCAGGAACGTGACCCAGCACAATATCATCTTAATTTCCTCGGTGAGGATTAATTCTGCTGTTTTCTTCCTCCATGACAGGGAATTGAGCATGTAGCAGACTGTGCATAGTGAATGCCTCCTGATCCCCTGTAATCTTTGCAAACACTTCAAGTGACCTTTTTGTTGAATGTCCTTTAAAAGCTTCTAGGATATTATCAGAAATAGCCAAAGAAATTACTGACAGAGCAAGCAGGACTCCATTTCTTCTCCAGCTTTGCTGTACAGCTCACATCTTTGCTATGGAAAGGTTTGTCTTCTTCACTGACTGAGCTTGGTTTTGCTTTTTCTGGATTAATCAACTGTTTGTTTATTTTAAACTGAACTCAAGTAGAATGCTAAGCTAAAGGAAAAAATCCTGGACGTGTAGTGAAGCAGTGTTTCATCTCTCTTGCATGCTGGAGTGGCTGTACACCAGTGCAGCTGAGTGGGAGCCGCTGTGGAATGGTGTTTCACCTGTTCCTGCACACCTTGTGCTCTAGACAGAGGCTGACCAGGTACACCCAGAGAAGGCTCTGTGTGACAGATGCCAGTGGCAAACTGGATCACTGACTAATGTTATGCTGCAAACATGAGGCACACTACTGCTTTTCCTGCCTGCCTTACTCCTCCAGGAGGCACTGCTTACAACATGGGCACTTCACTGGTCCTTCCACTTGTGTAAATGGACTTTTTTTTGGTCTGACTAGGCAAAATTTTCCTTTTTGGCAAGGCAGGCCATTTACCAGAGTTGCCCAGATGCTTCCTGCATGTCAAACACTTTGGGTCTCTCTGGCATACATGTGAGGCCCCCCAGGCCCTGTGTGTGCAACAACACTTGTGTCAAGAAAATACTTCATCAAGTTCTTAAACACCTGTGATTCTGCCTAATAAAGTCTATGTGGCACATAGCTTTTATACTAAAATTAATGATGCTTTAAGGCAGTGTGTTAGGTCTGTTCTTTGCCTGGAACAGCTGCCATCAATTTCCCATGTGCTGTTGGTCTGTGTGTTTGACAATCCACCCATTTGTTTTCCTGGTCGCATCTATCATTTGCTCACAGTGCTTTCCAACAGTTGTTGTCTTGCTACCAGCCTCTAATTTCACATCCTTAAATTCATCAACAGGTTGTATTTATCTTGATTGACAATTCATCACAATTACTCCTGCAATGGAGAGCAAGTTTTAAAAAAAGTAAGTCTCTTTCATGTGCTGTAGCTTATGTGGAACTTATCATCCCTGTTGGAAAGGAAACCTAGAAAAAATGGGACTTTGTCACAGGTCCTACACTTCAGTCCTCCCCAAAATCTTTCTCAAAACAGAGTTTAATATTTTTACCCCCTGAAAGGAGCTCAGTTTATTCTGTTGGGGACATTTTCTCACCTGCTGGCTTCTGCTTTACTTATGCTTGCACAAATCAAGAGTTCATTTAGACAATCTCTCAAGCTTTCATCACCATGACAGCTGAATGCCACTATCCTTGATCTTGACCAAACCTCTTTCAATACATAGAGTTATTTGGAAATATGTTATTTGGAAAAATTACAGAATGTAACTGTGTTGTCTGCAGATAACAGATGGGACAGGGGCTGAGCGAGCTGCTTCTTAGCAGCAGCCCATTTTGCCCATCAGTTCTGTCCTTTTAGCACACTGATCTGCAAGAAGTTTGTCTGTCTGGGTGTTTTTACACTTCATTATTGATGTTGCTTTCCCAAGCAGTTTCAGAGCAGGACTGAGCCTTTAGGTGGCTGTCACAGTTTGGACATCTCTGTGCTGGTCACTGCTGGCGTTTGCTGAAGACATTTCTCAGTGAGTAAATCAGTGTTGTGCTGTAGCAGCAAAGAGCAACGAGATCTGAAAGAAAGGAGATGGGAGGGTTTGTAGGTCTGTCCCCTCCATTTGTCTTACCCCGGCAGATCTGAAAGACCTGCTGAGCTCAGTGTGGTTGCCCCACTCCTCCTTCCCTGCAAATGCTCTCTCCTTGTCCCCCCTGCCTGGCTGGTGCCTCTGGTTGTAACTTCTACCCACACACCCAACCCCACTCAGGCTTCTGGAGGCCAGAAGCAGTTTTACTTCCCCTACCAAATATTTCTCCTCATTAATTTCCAAAGGCTAGAATGACTATAATCCAACTGTGGACAACCCCCACAAATTTCCTGTCGCTTGTTGGAAAGCCATTTACTCCCACTGAGAGCACCAAGAATTAAAATTTATTTGCATTAAAGCAATGCTGAGAAGCAGAGACTCATTGCAGTAGAGGCCATGGTCACCAGAAAATCACAGCTCCAAACTGTTTGCACCAAAGTGAAAACATCAAAGCCTTGATAACCTTGTTATTTCTCTTAGATAGGTAAGGAACTTGAGGCATAAGGGACCAAAAGAATTTACCAAAATCTCTGAGTATCTTGTGCCAGAAGAAATTCTTCTCTGAGATTGTCCAGATTTATTTCCTATCTCACCAGAGCAGTTTCCTCCCATTTGCTTTTCACAAACAGTTTTTATAGTACAGATTTTGCTTTGGTTTTCTTGATAAGATTATTGCAGTGTTTGAGATACCTGCTGTTCTGGGTCTTGTCTGGGCAAGCAGGATAACCAACTGGGGATTTTTCAAAGAGTTTCAAATGAGTTATCTTTCTGTCAGTAATAAAAAGTGATTCTATATGAATAAAATACACAGAAGGGTGAAATACACAGAAAGCCCTGTGATTATACAGTGACTTGTATTATGTAAATATGTAGAGTACTTTTCTGAATTGTGGTTTAAAAAGGTGATTTCAGTGTCCAATTGAAAGTCTGTCCTTTGTACTAAGCAAATCCCAGGAACTTGCAAGGAGGTTTCGTTGACTTTGGCTTCTGTCTTGTTTTTTTTTTTTTTTTCCCCTTCAGTTTACTTTGTGAGAGAAAGGAAGACACATCTTTCACATTTTTCTTGGTCACTTCAAATCCCATCAATACCCTTCTGCCAAGCAGGGGTTTGAGGTGGTCCAGAACAATTTTCTATTCATCTTCCTTTCCTGTCCAAGCTGTTATCGACCTTCTTTCAATTCTTCTCTTTGATGATAGTTAACCTTGTCCCTTGCATGTTTCTCTGTCTGATTTCTGGCTTTTTAATAGGCACTTAGTTCTACGGTTTCTCAAGTGAGAGTTTGGCGTTTCAGTTCATTGGTGCAGCTTTCATCTCCTTTCTGATTGCAGACTGTAATAACTTCCCATTTTGAAAGCAGAAACATTCTCTGATTTTACTGCGCCAAGCTTCTGTGCTCTACAGTTCTTACAGACAGTCCCAGTTCTTCATTGATAGAAGTTTTTTCCTTTTCCCTCAGGTCTCCTTCTTTCCCAGTATTCTCTCTTGTAGTGGGGCTATTTCTCACATCCTTGAATAGACATGAAGTTTTATTAGATTACTTTCAGTTGTTACTAAAGCTGCTTCCAAAAGAGAAAGGGCAACAAAAGCCTGCTTATCAGAATTGGGATTCCCAATGTTTCTTTAGTATTTAGCATAGGTCTCTTAGCCACAACCAGCTAATTTTAAGCAGTGCAGGGTTGATGAGTTACGCCGAGTTCCAAGTTTCCCCAGACATTTCCTTTGAGCTAAGCAAAGGTGAGCCAAAAGCATGATAAATTTGTGTCTGTTGGAGATGGTTGAATAAAGTGGGGCATTTTTCTACAGGTTAGGGAGGGAGCCACTTGCCATGATCTACTAGGGAGCTGCTAAGGGAGCCTGCCAAGAAGAGGTGCACGTGGGTACCTCCTGCTGCTGCTGCTGCAATGGCACATCTCTTAAATGACTTCCAGGGGTTTCCAAATTGTCTTCTATTTTACTAAGCAGCAAATCCATCTCTAGACTTTGTCTAGAGATGTCTCTACCTCATTTCTACTTGAGTGCTGATTTCTGAAATTTAGTTTTGGGTTTTTTTTCTAAGTTTCATTGCTTGATGCAGTGGCAACTTTCCTTTTGGTTCCAGTGCTTTCCATAAACCTCAGGAGTGCAAAAAAAAAGCTTCAGGCTAAGGCAGAATTGCTACCATTTTGTTTTGCTTAATCTATCGATTTGGATCCTTTAATGAAGACTAACACAGTAGGCCTCCTGCAGAGGTACTTTGTTAGTGACTTTCAAAATACAAAAGGCTCGTTATCATGCAAAGTGAAATTCACTCTTTTATGAAGGGTAGAGTGAATTGCTCTTTGTGTGCCACAGAGACCCACCAGTCCTACAGGCGCAGTAATTTGCACTCATCAGGGAAAAATCTTGTGTCTGCTGTGATGATGTGCTCAGAAGTTAAAAGTTTCTTGGCAGGTCACTTTTAACTACCTTTCCTATTTATGTGGAAGGAGGATAATAGCAAATTGATGTTTTATAGAGAGGAATCAGGGTGAAAAGAGCAGTCCAAACACCTGGTTAGGCATATTTTTGCACATTTCATTTCTTATCTTTTTATTTCCAGATGCTACACTTTGATGGTTATAAAAGAAGCTGACACTTGTAAAGACAGTCCTTGAAACACTTTATTCTTGTTTTCTGAAAAGACTTTTGTAAGCAAGATATGCCAGAAAGGCAGGGTGGGCTCCTAGTGTGACTAAGGCTCTTTTCCACTTATCTGTAAGTGGTTGTTTTTCTCTCTCCTGTTTGTAAGGGTGGGCTCTGTCCTGAAAAAAAACAGGTCACCTGCTCCATTGCTAAGTGTTCTTTTTTAAAATAGCATTGAAAGTTTAATTGAATGGGTACCATAGCAGCACCTGAGATTCCTATACCTCCAGCACTCAGGAAAGAAGAGATCTTTTATGAAAACTTAATGAGGCTGTTGTCAAGAGTAAGGAAGTACATTTGTTTACTCACTGAAAAAATTTTCACAAATCAACTCACAAAGGTGCTTTTCTGTCCGTTTATATCAGTTTCTCTTCCAGATAGGCAAAACAGAGGGTTCTGTGCAAGGAAGCTTCTTCCAAGTTCCTATAAAATGTGCCATACTTATAAGTGTTGTAAGATTAATGTAAGAAGGAGCAGAAACAGATGAACTTTTATAAACTTCATAACTAAAGAAAAAAAAATCATCTTCATAACTGATTGAAGTTCTACTTTCCCCATACTCTTCTACTAAACTTCTTCCTTTGCTAAAAGCTTGAACCCCTGTGACCTGATTTATAAATAGATCAGTCTCTCGGCCAATATTTACCTCAAGCCAGATTTCCCTACAGCTCCCAGGTTTTTGGCACACAGGTATCAGGATATTCAGAGTGACCTGTTGATATGGCAGCTTTAAAGCAATTAAAATATGCCACCCTATGCCAGAAGGGAATGTAAACTCTTTGGGTCAAGCTTTTAGGAGTAAGTCTATTTGATTTGCTCCCAAAATACTGTCAATGGGCTTCAATGTGGGAACTGGCTGAAGCAGAAAGCAAGCGTCTCATACACTATGGGTCTTGTCACTCTTTGTAACCATCTTTCTGGAGAGAAAATTGTTTGTAGTGTTTCAACAGTTGAGGTTTGCCATTTGAAATATTTTTAAGGCTTAAAGTGAAATCCTTCACTTCTCCAGTGGACAAAGGTCTGACTAAGCCAGCCCAAGCACTAGATACCAGACTGCTAGCTATGGAGTGTGGCTTTGTGCTGACTAAAAGGATCAGGGCAAGCTGTCATTTGAAAATACAGCCTCAAGTAATGAGGAAATCCTCCCAGGTTACAGGATGCACTTATTCTTCAGCAGTTTTGAAGATTTTCCAGCATGCCCAGAGGACCAATGTCACTCTGACCTAATTTACATTGTCAGCATAGCTCTTTGCCCAAGGAGTATGACTGCCAAGGAATACAGATGGCAAAGCCATGACAGAAGTCTAAATATTTTTCCAGATATACAGAAATTCCACATGGCTTGTCTGTGGAGCGAACATTTCCCGTGAAAATCTCTCAACAAGAATAACTAATTACTGTCACACTGTCTTCTTTGGGGATACGAAAATGACTCTAAAAAGCAGGGAGCTTTCTTTTGTTCATTCATTCAAGAGGGATTGTTGAGATTTGAAACATTTGGACTTTGTGGCTGGTAACAGATCTTAGCTGAGAAGTGCTGAGCGAGTTAGAGGGTGGCATCTGTGTGGAGACTCAGCATGCAGTGTGAACAGAGTGTGAACATCTCCCTGCAGGAGGGGTGCCATGCCTCTCCTTTGCAGGGGACTTGTAGGACACTTCTCTAACTTAGTTTGGAAACAATTCAGGGAGCAGGTATCCCACAAGGATGGTGAGACACTGAGTAATGCTGCAGTCTAAGACAGCTGTCATCTTAGTTCTTTGTTAGGCTTAGGAGCATAATCCCATCAAATACAATTGGAATAGCACAAGTCTATCAAGGTAAAAAAGCTCCTCCCTTCAAGAGTTCAGATTTAGCTCCAGATACTTCTGTGGTGTGTTTCTCTAAAATGAGGTTGGTCTAAAGCTCTTAAGAGAAAGCCCAAAAGCACTAATGATGCTGATAATTTTTTTCTCCAGAAAACCTACACAAGAAGGCATTTCCCTGAAGTGTTTGACTTTCACAGGAGGTGCCCACAGATTTTTTTTTATCTCAGCAAATTGCACCATGCACATTTGGAATGCAGAAAATTTAACAACTCTCTCATCATCTTGCCTTTTAAGAATTAATAAATTTCACCATTTAGTACTTTCTACTTTGTACCATCAACATTTAAAATTCAGCAGATTGAATTTCACAGCAGGTTTGGTGTAAGCTTTTAATCTTAATAATGATCCCTTGATCTGCCACGGTCCATCCAACTTGGAGGTTGTTAGAGGTCCCTTCTGGGAACTTTCCAGCTGTTTCTGTTTAGTTCATGTATATTTATTTACATGACTTTTTAACCCTATTTGATAACAAAAAAATAGGGTACGATTTAACTGCAACTACTGTTGATTATTTTCCAGAGAACTAAGTACAGCAAGGGAAAAGCAACATATGGCACCATTTTCTTTACTGATCGCTTATTATGTACAGTTGTGACCTCATCAGTGCCTTTGGCTGTACTGCTGTAGGTTAAAGAAAAAGGTTGGAGTATCTTTCCCCTTAAGCTTTCAGACAAAAGCAAATGTGACCTGGAGGTAATTTGTGCATATATCACACCACACTGAAAAGAGTGTAGTTTTTGTCTGGGAAAATGAAATAGACTTTTTAGTATTGTGTTTATAATTAGATTTTAATATCTTATTTTTGTTAAGTTGGAACTCATCTTCCTGCATTGCCATTACATTTGTGCTGAGAACTCACATTTCCATCATGACAACCCTCCCTGAAAATTCAGCTAACAACTTTTTAGTTTAATATTAATATTTTGCCTCTAACACTATACCAGGATGCTGTGTAATTTCTAAATATTGTAAGACTTGTTCTGCTACTCCTGTGTCAGAATAGTTCTGCTACTCTTGCAGAATTACTTGCAAAAAAAACTGCTTGCAAAATTGTTGTTCAGCTCAGTATGAGCTTGAATGGATAATACTAAAAAATGCATGAATTAAAAATAATAAATTCCAATTAAAAAAAAAGTAAAAAAAAGAAAGAAAAAAAGGAAATATGGGGAAATTCAAGGAAGAAGTTGCAGAGAATGCAAGGCAAATGCTAGGCACTCAGTTATGCCAGAGTGGCTTTGTTGTCTCCCCAGTACATCAGTGCCACTCTGTTGAGCTGTTGGTGGTAATTTGTCCCATGAAGATTAATGACCTGGGGAGAACAGAAGAAATTAGTTGGGTTTGATTTTTCAGACTGCCTAATTCAACTTATTCCTGTGCAGAATTTTGAAAGCAATGGACCAACACTTCAAAATGCTGTATCATAGGCATTGGAGGTAATTAGTGACTGTATGTATGAAATTTTTAATATGCTCTGATATGATAAACACATTAATTTCGGTGCTATTGATCACAAAAGCATTATGTAGTCAAGAGGTCAGGGCCCTGCTATGTGATCACATCCTGAGTTGTTCCAGGAAAACCTGTTAGTTGTAAAGCAACATTAACTTTTGTGGCATTGAAAGAACAAAAGATGGAATTTATCTCCTTGTGTTCGATGGCCTGGAGAGGGCATGGCCTGCACAGCCATGAGCTCTGGCTGCCACCTTCCCACATGGAGTTACAATGCAGTTTCTAACGGAATTATTAGGAATCAGCTACTTTAAATGTAAAGAGTATATTACATACCTGATCCCTACACTATTTTTATGTACTGACATATAAGAAGTGATTTATATACTGACACTCACTCTCATTTGATAAGAAAGGTTTTTTCTTTCTTTCTTTCTTTTTTTTTTTCCTGGTATATGCTGAAAATCAAACAAGTCCTCAGCTGTTGGCATAAAATGAATCAGGAAAAAACCCCAAAGAATACCTATGAAATCTGCACAGAGGAAAAGATTCATAATTCTTCGATATGCAGCTTGATATTCTGTGAGCTGCTGACCTTTCTTGCATTATTAAAGATGCCTTGACTAATATTGCATAGTGTCTCTGGCAGATTTTGATGGTAATGTGCTCTGGAGAGTCTCCCATTGGCAAAAATTGCTAGCAGGACTAGGACAGGAGAGATTTAAAAGACTGAATTTGAAATTTGTCACTTAAACTATATATTCTGTGTACTCAGGTGTAAGCATGGGGAATAATTTAATTGAGGAGTAAGAAAAAACATCTTGTAAAAAGACTGCCAGAGTGTACAGAGGGCTATGGAAATAACACTAAGAAAAAAATGATACTTTGTTAATTATCTCTACCACAGTGGTGTTAGCCACACATTCAATACCCTTACAAAAATAATCAGAACTGAATAAAATGAAACGAATTCCATTCTTATTCTTGTGCCTGAGGATATGATATTGCATCATAGAATATAAAATTACATGGATACACAGAAAAAAAATAATGGTATTCAAGTCCAAACTGAAAATGAGATTTTGAGATTTTGTATTTAATTGTATTCAAATCTTTAAAGATGTTTTCCTGATATTTTTGAGTGAAATACATTATTTTCAATATTTTTTTTCCTGATAAGTGAAATACAAGGTGACTTCCTGCAAAAATCTGTGTGGCAGATACAATCCAGAACCTAGATCTGGGGACCAGATCTAGAGATGTGGTATTAAATGCCAGGAAAGCTCTGAGATTTGAACTTGATGTTCTTTGTCCTAAAAAGCCCTTTTACAGAGAGTCATCGTATGGGCAGTTGCAGAGCTGCTGTCGTGCTATTTCCAATCTGGCAGAAGAGGCTGATGCCAAAACAAACGTGGTGAAGCACAGCAGATAAACATGGGGAATAGCTCTCTCAGATGTGTGCAAACAGTTGCTTTAAAAGCCTGGCTACAGCTGGGGTCAGGAGAATCTGGTGTACAGGCAGGGCCTAAAGGATCTGCTAAGGAAAAACCTCTTTAAGTGCTGGAAAGCTGGCAGGAGAGGCTGTTCAGAACTCGGACTGAACTTGAAACACATCCAGAAGCACGGCAGCCCTGCAGGAAGGGTGGGGAGCAAAGGGATTGGAGCTCTGCTCAGAGGCCTGGGAATAAAAAGACTCTGCAGGTGAGCAATTTTACAGGGCATTAATTGGGCAGTGGGGGAACATCCCTGGGAGACACAGAGGGAGCAAATCAGGGAGGTTGGTGCAGGAGGAACGTGTAAATGCTATTGCCCAGCTCTGTGACAGAGACTGGTTGAACTGTAATGGCTCCCTCACACAAATGTGGTTGCCCATTTCTTGAGCAATTTATGTAATTTTACAGAGGAAATCGTGACTGTGGGTAGATAAGTGGCCTGTTCATATTCCGCTCTAAATCATGCAAATGAGCACCAAATCCTGAAAACACACTTTATCAATTTGAATCTTGCATAATTAATAATAAATTTGCTTAACTGTGGGAGAGTGATGAATCTATTTTGTAGCATGTTTACAAAACATTTTAGACTGTTTATCTGAGGTTATTGCATTGCCACAGTGCTGTTTGGGGAATGCAAAGCGCTACAGAATGAGGGACGTTATAATCCCTTATTTATACCCTTGCAGATCCTGCCATAAGTGTCTGTGTTGTTTGAGGCAATAGCCCTGGCTAACTTAGCAGGTGCACTCACCATATGTCAGAGGCCTATAACTGATCACAGACATATGTGCAAAAATTAGCAATAAAGCAATGTGAAGGCTGCAGTGGCTATAGTGTAGATTTAATCCTCTGCTGTGCTGGGCTTATTGTCTCTTGCTGTGCTAAAGCATCTAAATGTGTGTTTAGCTTCGAGCCTGTCATCAGTCCTAAAAATGTCAATGCAAAACTCAAGACTTAAATACTCTGGACAGTAAACATTAAACACTGAGAAGGAGAAAAAAATGTATTGACAACAGGATTTTTCTCCCAATGCCTTCAGCCACTTTGCGTTACCTGCAGTTCTTTAGGTACTGCCTCTGCTCTTTACATCTCACAGAGGCATTGAGGCATTTGCCCTCATTGTGCTGAACAAAGAATAAAGAAGAATCCCTTCTCTGAAGTGTTTAAGTCAAATAAAATACGAAATTACTAGCTTACTTCACTTTTAATTCTGCTGTCTGAACTGGGTGCAAAAAGCACACACAGGTCTTGCATCTTCATTCTCCCTTCTTATTTTGGGGACATTTTGAAATTTTCCATTAAGTCTTCTGCCATGGGAGCAGGGGGCCACCTTTAGCTCTTCTTTCCTCATTTCCATACTGCAGCTCTCAGCATTCTGCATGTTGACATTTCATTTCTACTTCAACTCCTCCCAGGGTGACAAAGATGAGGTGGGACTCTTGTGCCAAACAATCCTATGATGTGTAGGGCACCAATAACTTCCTTTTGTTGTGGTTCCACATGTAAAGGTATCTGCAGAGACACAGATGACTTCGGGTTTTCTATTTCATTTGTTTGTTTCCCTCCATTTTCTGTAAAATCAAATTGATTGTTCTCTGCCATGCTTTCTGCAATCCCAGAAATATGGACCTTCATCAAGTGCCAGGTATAAAGTTTCTACATTACATTTAAGTGGAAAAATGCAATAGAAAAGGGCATGAGACCTCACAAGTTTTGTAGTTCTAGTGAACTAGTTATGTCACTAGTGACAAGGACAAGGATCATTTGTTTGTTCCTTCACTTAATCTACTTCCAGACCTTTCCTGAAATGTATGAAGGTAAAAGGAGAAAATCAAAGTGAAGGCAGTTTTCATTGTTCCTTAGCAAGGACTGTAAATCTTGCTGAGTTTCTAGGTAAGACTGCTGTGATATACACCTGTGTAGAAGTTTAAATTGAATTTGACGAGAAAAGCCCTGATTTTACTCCCTTGCTAGCAGACTTAATCTATGCAAGGCAAGGCAAGGCAAGGCAAGGCAGGGCAAGGCAGAGAAAGGCAAGGCAGGGCAGGGCAAGGCAAGGCAAGGCAGAGCAAGGCAGAGCAAGGCAAGGCAAGGCAGGGCAAGGCAAGGCAGAGCAAGGCAGGGCAAGGCAAGGCAGAGCAAGGCAGGGCAAGGCAAGGCAGAGCAAGGCAGAGCAAGGCAAGGCAAGGCAGGGCAAGGCAAGGCAGAGCAAGGCAGAGCAAGGCAAGGCAAGGCAGGGCAAGGCAAGGCAAGGCAAGGCAGAGAAAGGCAAGGCAGGGCAGGGCAAGGCAAGGCAGGGCAAGGCAAGGCAGAGCAAGGCAAGGCAAGGCAGGGCAAGGCAAGGCAGAGAAAGGCAAGGCAAGGCAGGGCAAGGCAAGGCAGAGAAAGGCAAGGCAGGGCAAGGCAAGGCAAGGCAAGCCTATTAACTTAAATGAGTTTGTGTTGAAAACTGATTGAGTTTTTTAAACAAACCAACCAAAAAAGACCTTGCAGATAGAGTCCAGTATTAGCAATATTAATCTGAATTTCATCCAATGAAAATGACAAGCCCAAAGAAGTGGGAACAGGAGCCACATTTCTTACTATTATAGCAAGCAGGTATTTTGCAGGAGTGTGTAACTGAGCTGGAGAACTCCTTGTGAAAGAACTGCCACAGGTGCTGGGTGTTTCTGTCAATGGGAAAGACGGTGTTTGCTGAAGGCAGCTCTTACTTGACAGTTTTTCAGACCATTATGACAAGCACTGCACAGTGCATTGTTAAAAGCCTACACAATTAGAGATGCTAAAATGCTTTGGTCAGATCTTTGTCCTCAGAATTAAACATGCATGATGGTAATCAATGCGTAATGATAATGAAAAAAAGCCAATAGAAAGACTGCTGTTAGAGTTTTTAATTTACTCTTTGTTTGTGTGCCTGTTATGGGACTTCCTTTAAGGGAGAACAATATCTAATTATTTAAGCCATTTTACTAGATTGCACTAGCTGTAAATGATAACATTATAAATGATAAAATTATAGATGATAAAAAACAGTATTGTGCAGTTAGATTATTGATTAATTTATTAGTTCAAAGATAAATTTGTACTTCTGTTTTCAATTTATTTGGAATCTAAAGAAGATGTTTTCTCAGCAGGTTACCAATTCTTAATTACCAGCTTCTTGGTCTCTGATGATACGAAAATCTTGAAATCAAAATATTTTTCAATGTGTTCTCAGTGCTTCTACCTCTGGTCTGCACCACCCTGAGTTGAAATGCTTATTTGAAACTCAGTTTTATGCAGTTTTATTGGAACTCTCAGGTGTTTAGAGAAAGCAACTAAAACGCATCAGATTATAAATTGTGTGTTTTGATGCAGAGAAGTGGGTACAAAGAATTTAGCATCACTGGCTTTTGCTGTAAGTTTTTGCTAATGAAATTTTATGTGAGTGATGAACATTATTAAGATGAGAATGTATGTGTTATTCCAGATGTGGACTGCAGTTGACTGGGTTATACTCTTTCTTATCTTCTATCACATATTTAGTAGGAGGTTTTTAAATATTCAAAGACTACAATTAAAAAAAAAAAAAAGACCAAATGGAACAGAACATGAAAACCTCTTATTGATAACACATTTTGTGAATGAGATGAGACTAGTCTGTGCATTCAGTAGCTCATAATTTCAAAACTATTTCTTATGGGTTACTGATTTTGTAAACCAGGAAAATGGTAACATAATTTTGTAAAATGGCCTTCAGTCAGATACTGAAAGGATAAAACTGCAGCTCCTTCTCCTCTATAATTTGCAAGTTGGTACATATGAAACATCAGAATATAGCTCTTCTGTCTTGTGACACTGATTTTGATTGTGGGGTGCAAATGATATATCAATCAGCTCTGTCAAGAACAGTAAAAAACCTTTCAAGAATAGAATTTTCCTTTTTTTGAGGTCAGCTGTTCTAGAGGCTGCATTTTGAGTCCAGAACTATAAATGGTTAATTCTGGAGTACTCCTTTGCTGTTCATTTTTGGATCTCCCAGGGACCAGCATTTATTAGGCAAGTACACTGAATGGAGTTAGGCAAGTTCCAAGAAACTTTCCCTTCTCTTTCACTGGAGTTTTGAATAGATTAATTATTTAGGGCACTGTGTACAATCAACTATGTTGATTTCCGTGGCCTTTTCCTAACTTTACTTCCTGGAAATATGACCTGATATAAACATAGTGAAAAAAAATATTACTTGAGCACCCATTAAATTATACCTTTTCAAACTGCTATAATCTCCAGATGGTGTTCTGCTATTGAAATTCTCTTTGAACAGAGTATTTGAAGGAAGACAGATTAGTTTGGTCAGGGTGAGGAGGATGGGAACCTGTTGGTGCAGGTAGGAGGATTCAGAAGTAAAACAAAGTGAAAACCAGAAGAGGAGTCTGGCTCCCTGTGATCAGCTGTGAGCTCCTGGGGCTGCGAGCTGCTCTTGGCTGGTATTTTTTGGTTCAGTGACTTGAAACACCCTTTCTTCAAAGTGAGCCCATCTCAGGGTGTCTAGGAGTCCCAAACTATCTTGGAGGCAAGATAGTTTCATGACTTCTAAAAAACTGGGGTTCAGAAAGCCAGAACAGCTGAACTGAAAAAGTTGGGACTCTCCTTGTTTCTATGTCTGGTACACATGAAAAGTGTTTGTAAGAACTCTGAGACTGAAAAACAACTCACATGTCAGTCAGCTGCCACTGGTATCAGGATGAATTTTGGAAACATAGTGTTTCTGAAGCAAGAAAATTTCTATTAAAGGTTCCTTGTAGAAGGAAAAATGCCAATTTACCCTGAGTATGAGCTAAACAAATACTACAATCTCATTATTTCAGGCCAATTGAAAGTCTAAGTTTTGACCAGATTGACTTTGAATCTCTTTTTTTTGCTTTGGTCTTTTGCCCACAATAAAAGTTGCTTTTCAGGGCAACATGAGACCATGCCAAATACTGTGTTATGTGAAGCAGCAACACTTTTTTGGATGTATGCCGCTTCCATTCACGTGTCATCTAGAAATTGCCTGTCTGGAAAACACCAGATGCAGTAAGGAATAGGATGACTTGGATAAAATAAATCAAGAGCAGAGTAGGTGACCTCTCTGAGTTGTATTGCATACTTTTCCACATGATGAGTTTGTGGAAATCCAAGAAGTGGCAGAAGGTTTGGGAGAGTGGAAGAAGTGTGGTAAGAGGGAGAGAGGAAAACATCCTGGGCTTTAATAGAGAGAAGAAGAAGCAAAGGAAAAAACAAAGGCAAAAGGTACAGAAGACCTGTGGGATAAGAAAGGCAATACAGTGTAAAAAAATTGCACAAGGCAGAGACTTTTCTGGGATTTTAGACAGTGCCTAAAGCCATGGGTGTTGTTGTGGATGCCCCCAATGTAGCAGAGTTCAAAATCAGATTGGAAAAAGGCAGAATGGAAAGAACACATGCCAAAAGCAACATAGTGCAAGTCTTAGTTCTGCACTATAAAGTGATGGGATTGCATTGGCTCAAGGTGAACAAAACTGCGTCAGAGACAGTGTGTGCTGACCCTGGGAATTCATGAGCCACCCTATGGAGACAGGTGAGTGAGACCAGGGAGTCTGGGGAGCCTTTCTTGTGCTCATTCTTTGCAACAGCCCCCAAATGGGGGACAGCACAGCAGGGCAATGATGCAGAGGTGTCCTGGGCTGCACCTGCTCAGGGGCTGTTTGAACAGCACAGATCAGCACTGCCCTCACCTGACAGAGGTCAGCTCACACCTGAGGAGCTCTGTCCTGAGCTAGGGACATGTTGTGGCATGTGAAAAGTCAAAGTTCTATAAACCAGTTAAAAACCACAGCCAGCTTTGTTCCTGCACAGACACACCAGCTCTTGTCTGCATGGCTGGCTTCTGCCTTCCCATGGGCATGGAGATCTTTTAAAGTGAGAAATGCAAAAATAAGATACATGACAAATACTAGAGGCTACTGACTGCTACGAACTTTGCCTGAGGGGAGATTTCCACATGGTTTGCCAGCAGAGGTCTGCCTCCAGCTGCTCGATTTTCAACATTTAAACCTTGCCTGCAATGAGCTACAAAGCATCTGAGGTAAATGAAGCAATGGGACAGCACTCCCAGGGATGAATAATATTGACGTGGGTGCATCTGGGCTGTCATTCTGTAATGGTTTCTGCTTCAAAATGTCTTGTTTGTGGGCACCTTTGAAGTGCTGCTTTTGTGCCTTGCATGCAGCTTTAGCAGCAAACTGCCTGCCCTTCAGGTGAGACTGAAGTGACAGCCATGGAAGGACATCAGAATTCTTGGGGTAACTCAGTCCCTCTACATCTTCCATTACCACTGCTTCCAGGCATCCTGTGTCCCTGAAGCCCTCCTACCTAATGAGAAATAGATAGCAGAAAGTCACAAATCCTTGGACATTATGCATTTCAATACTGGAGCTTTACTGAGCCATTTTGGTGTTACATCTTTCTACTTCCCCTTTTACATGGTGCAAATCCTTTTCAAGAAAAGAGACAAGAAGGAGGCTTGACTGTGCTTGATTAAGAGAGGTGCTTCAGAGGATGTCACTGTGCAGTGCACTAAAACTATGGGTGTTCTGATTTTTTAATTATTATTTCAAGCATATTTCTTTATGCTTCCAACCAGCTTGGCTCTTTAAGAAATACCTGTGCTCTTGCTCTGCAGTAATAGGCAGCTCCATCAAAAGAGAGATCTTGGAATGCCCATAGACTCTTCTCTGTTCACTGTGACCATCCCAGAGGCCAGTGCTGATGAGTTAGTGCTGGTCTCTATGTGTCATCACAAAACATGATTCAGGACACTGAGATAGCCCTAGACATCACCCGATTCATTTTTTCCCCCTGATCTACAGAGAGTTTTCTTTCTTAATTAGTCCCAGACTCTTATGTCATAAAAGGGATAGAAACAGGGTGAAATGCTGTACTCCTTTTAGACTGCTAACTGAAAGTGAGGAAATGCTGGAAAATTTGTCCTTAAGAGTTTGGTGCAAATAATCGTTTATATGAAATTGTGTTGGTGTAATATTAATCTTACAGAATGGATCCTTCTGAAAATACCCATATCTTACATTTCTATTTTTGTTCTATTTTCTAACTAGAAGAGGCTCTATTTAGCAATTTTGATAATGAATGAAAAGATTAGTTCTCCCAAACTGTGAGCAGAACAACTGTATATTCACTCTCTGAGAAGTGTAGTCAGAGTTTTATCTGCTAACTGGTTTGAGCTAATGTCACATTCAACCCTGTAGACAGCAAACTATGAGCCCATCCCCTTATTTCTATGTACAGCCAGGAACAGAGGAGTAGAGAATGGTCTTCATACAAACAAGAAAATAAAGAGATTGCCATGGTGAGAAAATGCTGCAGAAGCTGGAATGGCTGTGTCATTGAAGCCAGCATTGATCTAACCATTTTTATTTTTTTTTCTAAAGGACTTACTGAAAGTGAGTTGCAAAAGAAAATCAATTCCGAGAATCATTAGGGTTGGAAAGAACCTCTCCTGGGTCACACAGTCCATCACTCCTATAATTGTTCCTAAACCAACTCTAACAACTGGGTATCTACTTGTATTTTTTATGGTGGCTCTACATTTTTCTTTGACTGGTTGTAACAATAATGTTAAAACAAACATTCTTTAAAAAGGAAACATTGCAAAGCAAGCCCTTGGGTGCATTTTAGCTGCCAGATAATCTTCAAGGCTCATTTACTTAAAAAAAGTTACAGTATTCAGATGTCAATGTGCATTCATCTTTGTGGGTGCCAGGAAAATTAGAAATATTACTGCCTCTTTTCGTTCTTGTGAGTGGTCTTTCTTCAGCTCTTTGAATAAGGTCTGAGTTTTAAATGAATGTCTAAATCTCCAGTGCTCTTGAAAGAATTAAAAAGCAGTTTGTGGTTCTTGTCAAGGACAGGGAAACCTTGCTTTGAGTCAGAGCTGCAGGCTCTCAGAACAAAATTTCACTGACATGGATGGGACAGTTTCAGGAAGGTGACACTAGCCTTATTTTGTGTGAGATCTAGTTGAAATCTTGTAGAAGAAGCAGGTAAATTCTTGTAGCATAACGTCACTCTGATCTCCTGGGCTACTTGGTGTTTTCTGTTGTATATTCCAGCAGCTTTTCTCTTGAACTGTATTTTGTTTTGTGTTGGGAAAGGTGGTTGACAAATCATACTGAAATGCCTCTGTAGTGTGGAATGGGAAGATGCTTTATTCGAAAGCTTGGATAAGGGAAGCCCACCTGTTGAGCTTTTGTCTTGTTTTGTGTGTTTTCCTTCAAATGCCACGTAGACATCTGTCCATGGTTTTAGTGCATGACAGATAAGAATCACAGAGTCCTAGAATGGTTTGGGTTGCAAGGCAGCTCAGGGAGCACCCAGTTCTGCTCCTCCTGCCATGGGCAGGGATGCTCTCCACTCGATGAGGTCGCTCAGGGCCCTGTCACAACGGCCAGAGCTGCACTTTGCCACTCGCCCTGTGCCCAGAGTGAGTCACACCTGGGAGAAGATGACCTGAGATTTGGCCAGAGTGATTTCTCTATGGCCTTTTTGCTGTCAGCTTTGTGGTCTGCAGAGGCAAGGGGATGGGGAGGTCTTTTGCATAGGATAAAAGAGGATTTAATACTCTGGGGAATTCAGATGAAAAACGCAGGGATGCAACAGTTGAAATATGGGGGAGATTCACGGGGAGGGTACAAATCCTCAGCAAATTGGAGAAATTCTGAGGAGGGGTAAAGGCAGGGTTTACAAAAGCATCATCCAATGAGGGAGGTGGGGGGGAAACTGGGTCACATGGACTGATGAGATGTTGAGTTTTTAGGGGATTTCCAAAGGGGAATTCCAAGCAGGGGGTTGGCACAAGGTAGGATTGACGGGATAGATTCAGGATAGATTGACAAGGTGGGTGGGATGATATGATTTGGACCACACCATTTACTTGGGTAGAACATAGCATTAACCAGAAAGACATTGCAACAGGGCTCTACCCAACCTGACCTTGAGTGCTTCCAGGGATTGGCATCCCCAGCTTCTCTAAAGAACTTGTTCCTCACTACCTAACAGGAAGAACAACAACCACCACCACCTGTTCAGTTCTCTAATAAGAGCTTATTTGAAAATCTCTGTCCATTGGCATAGGAATTACATTCTTTGTTAGGATAGCAAGTCAGGGAGAGTGAGCAATTTTCCCATCTTGGACTTCACCATTTTGGAGCAGTGAAAGAGCCAACCCAGAGAGCACTTTGGGGGTTATGGTGTGGGCACTCTCACAGCACTGCAGATTAATCTCTTTATTTCTCACCACATACTTCCAGATATAGAACATAAAATAATTCAGTAATAACCTAATACTTTGCCCTAATCTGGCATCTCACACTTTCATGATTTAGAAAAGAGGCAGTTAAATTATAATATCAAGAAAACTCCTGCATAGCGCTTTACTTTAGTGGCATAATTTTGCAGCAGCAATTACCTCAGCTTCAAATTTAATTTAAAAACTCTTTGAAAGCACATTCTCTGTTATCGCAAAATATACTTGAAATCAATGAAGGATTATTTCATTCCAAGTCTGAAGATACTATTTAACAACCAGGAAAGAAACCTGTACACAGCCACATGCTCTTGTTAATGAATTCTGCTATGGCAATTACAAATTTTGACTTCCACAAATTCATTTGCTTGTGGCAAAGCATGAATTATAAACAATATTTGCTGACTTAGTGCAGTTGCATTCTTGCACCTAACTAGAAAATAGACAGAAACTCTTGAAAATGATCCTAATCATGATGCTATTAAGTAAGATGCGGAGAATATACTCTGATAAACATTACAGTGACTGCCTAGCATTATCTTATATTTTTCTTCAAGATTCATGGTATCTTAGCAACCATATAGGCCTGATAACCTCTAATGGCTCTAAAAATGATGCACTTGGAATCTATCACTTAAAGCCTGGTGCTCAAGTAATGACACTCTTTTCTTTGATGGCAGATCTCAAGTCAAATAAATACACAGGAACTGGAGCTGCTTTCTTTGTCTGGATATTCATAATTTCCATGGTTACTCAGAATGAGCAAGGAAAGGACTCTGTAATCCAAGCTTAATCAGTATAGATTTTTGGATAAACATTCATACCTTAATTAACTATATAGATTCAAAAGAATGTCAAAAGAGCAGTGGGTTATTGACTGTTAAAGAGTGGTGTTTGTGCATTACCTGGGAGCATGAAAAGGGCATTCTCTTATCAGACTGAGGGAAAATGTACAGATTTGGCAACAGAGCCTGAATAGTGGGTGTTGCTGAGCAGGCTGTGGAGTTGCTGTCTGCCTGGTCATTACTAATGAGTCCTGGGACACTCTGAAGCTGTGGAACAGTGGGAGATAATGTATGGCTGTAGTAGTGTCCCTGTGTCATCAAGAGAACAGGCTAGAAATGAACAGTGGGAGACAAGGTGGCTTTGTTAATGTGATTCAAATTTCTGCCAGTAGCCACCTGTTCTTAAATTTGGGAAATTTAGAGTCAGGTAGGATTTGTTCCTGTTCCCTTCTGGATTTTTTATACTTGTAGAGTTAAGTACTATTGCATTAATTTAGTTAGAGCTAAACCATAAAATCTGTCTGCTTTGGATGCCAGACAAGGGATCCCTGTTTGAGGGTCTGTGACAAGGGCTCAGAGGTGAGGATGAGGCTGCCCAAGTGTGTGGAGGTCACTGCAGCCAGGCTCTGTGTGCTTGTCTCAGGACAGAAGTTAGCACAAGAGGACTCCAGAATCCAGGTAGCATGAAACTATCCCTGTCGTGTCTGGAAAGAAAACTGGTGAGGGTTTGGGCACTGAATGTATGTTTGCAAAGAGTGGGATTCCCCACCTGTGGTATATCTAAGACCAAGAGTTCACAAAAGATATTTTTTCTAGACATATTGTGACCTAGTGCAGAGGAGAGGAGGATTCACTGATGGTGGGAGTGCTGCTGAGCTGAATCTGAATTGCCACTTTGAGGAGAAAATGGAGCTGGAGACATGAACAAAGTAAGTCACTGGCTATCAGTGCTGTGCCAGCACTGCCGGGGAACCCAGAACCCTCTGTCAAGGACTAACACCTTGGGAAATTAATTCTGAAATCCCCAACTCTGAGAAACAGAAGCTATTGTGTTTTGGAATAGTTTTCTGTTACCATGATGAATACTATCCAAATAAAAACTGCAGAATCAGAGGTATTGTCAAGCTTCAGAATAGAGAGCTGAATGTCAATGACACTTACTGACTGTACTGGTATAATTCCATCAGATGCTGAGCAGACAACATTTACATTTAAAAATACGAGTAATCAATGTATGTTAATGCATGCCCTTCATGCATTCTGCACTGGAGCATTTTACCAGACACTTTAAAGAGCCTTGATCTTGCAGGCAAAAAACCTTTCAGAAACATACCAACAACAAAAGCTTTCTCAGGTTTGGGAAAGAGATAAAAACAAAACAAATCACAGATGTTTCAAAATATTTTCTGTGTCAGGTCCTCTGTCCTCTGCATAACTCTAATGCCATATCTGTATGGCAAACACCACTTTTAACTTTTGCACTTAAAAATTCTTTAGCCTCTTTTTATAAGGTGTAAGTCAAAGTGTATGTGTAGAAAAAGGCAGAGGGAGGCACACAGTGCAGCAGCTGCCCAACACACACACAGAGTCACTAAGGAAGGTGTGCCTGTACCTGTCTTTAAGCCCTGCAAATGTTACCACTTTGCAAATATGATTACCCAAATGCTGATGAAATATTCACTACCATGATTCCAAATGAAGAGACACCTGCCACAATCCTGTTAGTGAAATCTGACATATGTTTGTGTAACGTGGGCAAACAATTACATTGGAGCAGGAGGAGGCAGGGTGTGAAATTGTGAGAACTCATAGCAGCTGTTTGTGTGCAGGTTTCTACCTCGGAGTGAGTGCAAAGCAAAGGGAGAGCAATAAAAGCATTGCTCTAGGAAAGAAACATCACTGATATCACCCCAGGCTGGGATGGGGTAACATCCTGCACCTGGAGATGGTGTGGAGGTGCTCTCATCTGTTCATGTCGTAACTCAACATCTGTGTGAGTCATAATTCTGTGAGAATTATTAAACTCAAAATTCTCTCAGTGTATGATATGAAACAAATTGCTGCAGGCTTTTTTTGAGTTCATTGTTGTCTTCAAATGATTTACCTGGGTTTCATCCCTTCCAGAGCTTATCAGCACATAACTGATAGTCCCCCATTCTGCCTTGGGTAGAAACACACAGGCACTCTCAGCAAAGATGTCACTGGGAACTTGAACCTAAGGGCAAAACTTCCTTTGTTACAAATCATAGGGAGTAGGATCTGTGGCTGCTGATACCAGGTAACAGTGTTTGGTTGTTCCCTGGCCAGGAAGTCTTCTTTACATCCCAGCCCCTCTGAAAAAGAACTGAATGATTTTAGGGTTTAGTTTTTAAAAAAAACATTTCAAAAGATGGAGTTTTTTACACTAGGTGAAAAATTTCCCCACAATTTTATCAGCTTCAATAGCATCTTAAAAGCCTTGTAAATGGATGCTGGGGCTTGTTTACAAAATCCCACAAAAATGCTTTAAGTGGGCTCATGACAGACTGACTTCACCCTTCATGATGGGGATGTCAGAGTTTATACAATTTGGTGAGACATCCTACTGTTTTATTCTCAGCAGCTCTGCTGACAAAAACACCTTTGCTGAGCAGTTATGTATTCGCAGCCAGAGAATGTTTCAGGTTGTACATGAAAGAAGCTGAATTTCTCACATGAGTCCTCACATAAGGAATATTTGAGCTATCATGCAATTATGATATAAAGTTTGGAGACTGTGTTACAGGATGCCTTAAAAAAAAAACCAAAAAAAACCAAACAGAAACCAGACATGCTGTCAAAAATTCATCAGCAGTCCCTTCTGTATAACGTACTTTTCAAGAGACAAGTGAAAAATGTCAAAACCAAATGAAGACTCCTTAGTTACGACAGCTATTCAAGATCCAATTTAGTGTTTCTTATACGTTTCCCTTCCTGTAAACCACTCTTCTCATGGTTTCTTCCAGTAAATGAGATGTGCATAATTCAGTCTAATTAGAGAATTGATCCCTTTCAGGGAAAAAAAAAAATCTTCTGAATGTTAGGGGAGGAAAAACCCAATTGTACTAATTTCATAATACTTTGTCTCACATTTCCAGCTTTCCCTCTGCCTGATAGGAACACAGATCACATCAGATTTCTGACAATTTTCTCAATGAAATGCATCCACATTGCACATTTTTCTGTGCTCCAGGTGTAAATACCTTATTTAGAAGCCCCACATCCCCAACTTTTAATTTCTAACTAAATAATTTTTGGTATTTTCCCCCTCTTTCTTGCACTGGCATGTATTTGGAATAGTTTTCTTCTGGCAAATAGTATTATATTGGAAAATAAGTATGTTGACAAAAGCAGAAATAGTGCATAAAATTGACTTTTGTCCACTATGGGGTGACTGAAATGCATATTGGGAACTCAACAGAAGTATTTTTTAATAAATACTGAAGTATTTCTGCCACAAATCTTCTCATGGAATATTTAGAGGAACCATTCCTGATTTTTACTTTGAATCAATTTTGGGCTTTGTGACTCTGGGTGACTTCCTGTTGCATGTACTCCTTGCAGACTGAAGATTTTACAGGAAGTGTAATCCAGCAGGGATTAACATTGGGCATGGTAACTATTTATTGTCATCATAAATAATCTGGAATATAGGATGAAGTGTATTGTGAATTTGCTGATGCCAAACCGAGTGGGAAAGCTGATATTTGGAAGGGAGAGTCACCTGCAGGACAACCTGGACAGGGTGGGAAAGTGGATTTAGAAGAAACACGAGGTTCAGTGAGCACAAGTGTGAGCTGTAGACACGGATAAAGAATTCTCTCAGCCTCCTCCTGGTTGCTGCGGCTCCTTACATTCTGCTGGAGCTCTTTCAGGAAGGGCACTTTTCTGATTACAGCTGCAAGCTCAGAATCAGTCATGTAAGCTTTTCCTGGGGGGATCAGTGGTGGTGGAGCATCTAATGAAAAAAATAACAGAAATGGTAACAACAGAACTGAGGAAAATTAAGTTTTTCACAAAACACATCTTTTATTTGAGCTATATATTTGCTTTTATTCTGACTTTTTTTAGTTGATGTCACACCAATAGGTACAAGGGATTGCTGGGAAACCATACTAATTAAAACAAACTCGTTTTTTTCCCCTTTTTTAATGGAATTCAGAGAGCAAGCTGTCCTTGATGATTAAAATAGTGAATAATGGAACAAATTAGTTTGAGACCCACTAGTGAGTCTCTTCAAGGATATTGTATTGTCTAAGGTTTTGGTTTTTTGTTTTTTTTCCTCTTTCAGCTGGCTGTTTGTTTATTTGGCTTTTTCTTCAACTTTGAAAATTACATTGCCTGAATATTTTATCCTTAGCAAGAAATAAAAAGGGATTGACCACTGCAGGTGATTCAATAAGTTACCTGGCAATTGCAAACAATTTGTCTTTTTCCTTCTTTTACCAGAAAGAATTTAATATTATCCAGGAACTTTCTGCCTGGTTGTGTGCATTTCTGTAACAATTAATTTCTTTATGAGCAGAAAGAAGAAGGATAATATTTTTTTTTCGGGATTGGATTATTTCTTTTTTCTTCTTCTTAGAAATATTTTACTTTATCACATGCACAGTTTGAGTTTTTCCTTTAACTTCAGCCCAATGCTGCAGATTGCAAGCCCACTTGTTTTTTCGTTGCAAGATTTCACAAGACTGCTGAAATGATTGGGCAAAAAAGAAAAGATAAATCAAAACCTAACCCAAGAATCCAAGAATTTTAATTTTAATTTTGTGTTATTCTTATGCCATTTGCTGATATGGGATTCTCATATAACTTTGGGATGCTAAATTTTATTTTATCCTTGCCATTAATACACACTTGACCAAATATATGTTTAGCCTCTAAATTTTTTCTGGGTTGACTTTAATTTCTCTCCTCCCTGGGAAAGATAGCAGTAATAGTAAACTCACCAAAATTCATGTTCAGCTTTGATATTTTACTGCAGATGAAATTTGCTGAAATATCACCTGCATTCTTCAGCAAAGCAGCAGAGAGATGGCCAGAACTGATGGGGAAAAGTGTGTTTGCAGCCATCTGAAATAAACTCTAATTGTCTGGATTGTGTCCATGCCAGATAGGGATCTGGAAAAGCAGCTGAATTCACAAATTTCACAGCTGAGTTGCTTCTTTGATTGGTATACCATAGGTAGAGTCAGTTATATGCCCCTTGCTTTACCATTGGCTTAGTCAGGAATTCCTACTGCAAATATGTGGCAGTGTTTTTATTTTGCATGGCATTTGGATGAAATTCATAGAGAAGCCCAGAAACTTCTGGAAAGATTGTTTTTTTATTATTTGGAAAGCTTTCTATTACTTTTTCTAGCCTAGCACAATGTGTGCATCAGGTATGCTACTGTTACAGTGCTGGGGAAATCTTACCTCATTCATGAGGTTTTGTTTCTGATACTTGCTCTTTGCATCTTTATTCACACCTGTCCCTCTCTCATTAAAATAAATGGGGGAAAATTTGGGATCATCTTACAGAAGTTTCCTCTCGATATAGAGATGTGTACTGCCCTGAGATGAGATTCAGTGAGAATATGAAACCAGAAATTACTGTAAATAAGAACAGAAAATAAATGGCCTAATTGAATCTGTTTCCTCATGGTGGTGGGTCTCTTCCCAGAAAACTTCCTTTTGCTTGCCTTAGTGGGATGAGATGGTTGGAGACAGCAATTAACAGAAGCTGATAAATGAAATGGTGTGTACCACTTGGGGGAGAATGCTTCCTGAATAATGATCCTTTCCTCCAGGGAGGTTTGCAAAATGACATCTCATGGTGGGTATGAAATATGCCTGGTGATTATCTTCCCTTGGCTCATGGCCACAGGGAGAGTCCTGGGTGGGTGAAGCTGGTGTTGGTGCTCTTGGCTCTCCTGCTCAAAGGGGGCACCTGCTAATTAACTCTTTAATATGCGTGGATTTGTTGAGTACAGGGAGAACACTTAACTGGCTTAAACATGACCTTAGTTTTAGCAGTGCCAAACTGCTGCAGCCCTGATCCTTATTGATCTATTGTGGGCTGCTGGGGCCACCAAGGTGCTGGGAAGAGTGCGTGGGAATGGCTGACTCAAGGGTCACTGGCAAGCATGGGGGCATTTATATTTTTTGCTCTTATTTGCAGGAATTTCCCCCTTTCTTTCTATTCTCACTGGAAAGATATTTTAAAAAATTATGCAGTGTAAAAGACACAGCATTTAATTTCCCATCCTCTTTGTCCTCAGCCGCATTTTTAGCACTGTTACTATGTAAATGGTTACCAAGTGAATAACTGCTCTCATAAATAGTCACAGGCAGAAATTGCTTTCACTGCATATGCTAATAGTGGGTCTTATTAGTAGGGCTTATTAATTGGTTTGGTGTCTTAATTAAATTGGTGTGCCAGTGAGTGGAAAAATAAATCCTTGTTAGGCCAGTGGATTCCTTACGATACGTCCTAGTAATTTTTTATGTGCAGAAAACTTCAGAAATAGTGACTAAGGCTCCAGTACTGCTGAGATATTTCTCAGAGACTGTATCAGATGCTTTCCAGAGGGAAATGAAGAAACAAAATTGGTGCTTCATTTCAAATTTGGTTGATCATTTTTTCCCAGTCTTACAGATAAATAACATATTTCAGTCATCCTTGGCAACAGGGCCCAACTTGTCCCTTCAAAATCCTTGTGCTTCCTGGGCTATTTTATATGTAGGGGAAAGACAGGGAACACATTTGAGCCGTGTGTCACTGGAAGAAGATGGTGGATTACCAGTGTTAGCTGTAAGTGCTGTGATGGCTGGCTCTTCCCAATCAACGTTACATTACTGTGAGAAATATTAAAATAGTTTGATGCCAGTGGTGATTTCTCATGGAAAAAAACATGTTATTTTTGTGTCTGATACTACATATCCTTCCTGTGAGTTAAGATGTTGCTTGTGTCTGGAGTTATCTGCATCTCTGATAAGTTGGTTTTGACATATAATTCTCTCTTTTTTTCTTTCTCCCATCCCCTGCTTTAAAAATATGCAAAATGTGCAGTTTTACTGCAGTGTAAGCCAAAAACATAATTCATGTTGTACACATATAATTTGATTTCAAAAGATTATCTCTAGTACTGGCAAAACATCATTGATCCAGGCTGCACTGAGATACAAAAATCATACACTAAAATAATCTGGGGTGTTTGGGTAAAGTCAGTACCCACGTTTTAATGCCAGGTCTTGTTTGTTTCTCTTTTTAAAAATTACAGTAATTTCACGATTATAAGCTGCACCATTTTGACTAAAATTTTGGTCTAAACCCAAAGTGCGGCTTATAATCGGGTGCGGCTTATATATGGACAAAGAAGGAAAAGTTGCTGTTTTAGTTTGGAGGACAGGTGTCTGCTGAGAAAGGCAGGAACTTCTCTTTGAAATGGAGAATGTAAACCCCCTCTCTCCAAATTATTACAATTTTGAAATCAAGGGGCTCTCAAGCAAAGATATGGGAATTAGGAATAACAGTTCTTTACTAGGGAAATTAAAATAGAAATACAGTACTGCAAAGAAACAAACTCCAAACCCTGACAAAGTCAGAGTACAACCTGACACCTGTCAGTCAGGGTGTTGGCAGCAGTCCCATTCCATGGTGGCTGCATCCTCCTGCAGTGACAGATGTGGCTCAGTTGGAGCAGTGCTCCTGTACAAGGTGCAGTTTCCCTCCGGAGCTCCAGTGGTGATGTGGAGAAATCCGGTTTTCCTCTGGAGTCCAGTGGAGAAAGGGGCTACCTTAGTGTCCCAAAGCCTCTGTTTTTGTCTTGGTAAGAAATGTTGGGCTCTTCCCCCTGGCTGGAGCAACTTCCAATGGGATGCAGTAATTTTATCAGTCCCACAGTGGGACTCAATGGCCATGAGCAGAAAATGACTGGCTGGAGGAAGGATGGGCTGTGAAAAGATAAAGAACAATGCCCTGCCTGGTTTCAATGGATGGCCCATTAGCAGATTATCTGCCATTGAGATAAGGATCACTGCCCCCACCCTCAACAGATGGTGATAGAACAGATACCTTTTATCACACTCTGTATTGTAACATGCGGCTTATAATCAGGTGCGGCTTATATATGGACAAAGAATGAAAAGTTGCTGAAACCCAGAAGTGTGGCTTATACTCAGTGCGGCTTATAATAATGAAATTACTGTATTATTTAGTTTTTGCTTTTTTAATATAAAAACCCCAGTATTTTGAACTTTTTTCCTTTTCTGTTTTTTCCTGCTCCTGATACTTGGCTCTCTGTTATCAGTGGAAGGTGTGCAGATGGAAGGGAACCTCTCCAAGGCCACCCCCAGCATGAAAGAAGAATATGCTCCCTCCTCTCCTTAACTCTAACTGGGGCTGCTCCTGTCACTCTTATTTGTGCAGGATCTGGATCACCTGGACAACGTGATTCTGTGCAGCCAGCTCTGGGTGAACCTGCTGCAGCAGGGGCTTGGATTAGGGGAACTCCTGAGGTCCCTTCCAACCCAAACATTCTGTGATTCTGTAATCTCATTTTGTTTTTAACTGCTATTTTATTGCAAGAGGCAATGAAATAGATGACAGTAGACAGAAAGAGAAGTAAAACAGGTGTGTGATCTTGTGGTGAAAACTCCTCTTAACCTTGGTAATAGGGTGTATGGAATAATTTAACTCCTGTACTGCTTCCCTGAGAACATTTTGTACCCACAGGAGAGAACAGTGAAGACAGAACGTGACAGACTGACTCTTTATTATTGTGATTGTATAATGGTGGGACTATCTCTGTGATGAAAGGTTTGCAGTCTCACTAAGGTTTTTGTTAACTTCTTATTCTATGTGAGGACGCAACTCCAAACACATAAAGTAGTTGAATTTCTTTTAAAAGACTCAATGAGATGTACAGACTGGGCAATTTCTTACAGTCTGCAACTGATTCCTGGTTAAATTGGAGTACTGGGATCCTAATGGATATGAAATTCTGTCTCTTTCACTCTCTGCCATTCACTTCATGTTGGGGTTTGAAAGAAATCCTATTTGTCAGTGTTTGAATCTGAGACTTGCAGCTGTAGCAAAGCATTTGTATAGAAAACCTATCTTCTAAAATTTACTTAGGGAAAAATGGCCTTTTTTATTGTTTACTTCCTGCATTTCAAATAACTTTTGTTAAATCCCAGCTTGTGCACCTGTGTTCCTCCAGAAAACTGTCTCTTCAAATTCTCTGGAGTGATTTGTCGTTTTCTTACGTGCCAGAACCAGTTGTATCTCTTATTGCATTAAATCGCTGACAGAATGTAATGCCTCATGACAGATGCAGCTGCACATCACTGAGGCTGAGAAACCAGGAGGGAAACAGAGGCCCAGGTCTAGGGAAAACTTGATATCTCCTGTGCACAAGTTGTACTTACAAGGTTTTAATCTGGCTGGCAGATTTTTAAAAATATTTTTATTCTTATTTTTTGCAAATATGAGAGAAAGTCACAGTCAGGGAAGGGCTGAGAGGAATTTTTCTACTTCCTCCCTATCTTTACACATAGCTACCTCATAATTCAGCTTCCTACTGTGCAGGCTTGGACAGAAGAACTCCTGGAAATCAGCTTTGCATATTGACCAGACGCAGTTTAAAAAAAAATATTCAAAGTCTCTCTTGACCTTCACTATCTTGATTTAATAAAATCAAAGAGGATCTAGTAGTCCTGTCAGATGAGAAGTTTATACAGAAATGTTGCTCTGGATAAAAGGATTTGCATGTCATCAAAGATTCTGTCACTTTAAATTTTTGGGACCTGTGCTTTAAAAACTGAAGAGTAAAGTGATAGTTCCTCTGTATGATCTGGTTTCATCTAGGGTTGTCTTACCAAATGTGGGGTTCTTGAAGCTGCAATAAAGTAAGGGTGGTTCAATGGAAGAAATATTCTTGACAAAAACATTGCTATTCCTTCAAATACTCCACGTGTTTACAATATCACTGTCTCTTTATAAATTGGCCCACGGGTTAATTCCCCCTCAGTAAACAGTTCTGCTATGGCCTTAAGAATTTCAATGTTCACCCTTTGGACCTAGTGCCTGTAGAAATCACCTAGCAAAAAATTGCCTTATTAAACATTACGAGCCAAATACTGAAAAACACAGACTGTGTTACTGTTTACATTGCTGTTACTCTATCTTCTGCATTAAAACAAGAGGCAGAAGATGCATATCTTCAAAATTTGTGTCTGTTGACACCTTTTATGGTGTGTTTGCTAAATCCTTGGGATGCTGTAACTGGCAGGTGGACTCCTCTCCTTTTGGGCTTGTTTGGCATCAGAGCCTCAGGCACCACTGAGCCCTGCCAGGCCAAGCCAAGCAGGAATTTACTGTGCAAGGTTGGGCATCACCTGGGGGAAGCTTTCCCAAGCTCATTGATTCGTTGCAAACACGTGGCTGGCTGCTGTGTTCTGCTGAAGCCCTTGGCCCTTGGCTCTCAGCTCCTCGAGGGCTCTGTGTGGATTGGCCACAGCCACAGGCAGCTCAGGGCTGTGGGAGCTCACAGCTGCAAAGGGAGGGGGACCTTACCTTGCAGTCAAGCTTGGTTTAATTTTTCAGCCTGTATGAAAATGATGCTGTTTAAATGCTGCCTGGAATGGGTCTGCCATTTCCTGGTAAAAACTGCATGAAAGAAGGCCATGGGTAGTGATGATAAGTGATGGTGTGAGAGGGAAACACAAAACTCAGTGTTATAGCCACCAGTTGGCAGCCTTAGGACCATGGCTCTGGCTGGCTGTTTAATAACTTCCTTGCTGTAGGGGATAACATAGAAAGCATCTGTTGTTGAATTGAATAAGCTGTTGTGTTTTAGGAGAAAATCTTGCCAAAGTTTTCTCGAGGATCTCTGTGGCTGTCGCTGCCTACCTGAGTGTACCTGGCTGGGGTGTGTGGTGCCACAATGTGCCACACAGCTCCTTGTTCTGCAGTTCAGTGCTCCCTCTGCCCCTGGCTGAGCAGTGAAAACCAGAGCAAAGCAATCTGGGGAGAGCAGAGTCATTTGTATTCCTGAAATAGCCACGGCACTCATTTTCTGGCTTGACAAAAAATAGAGCTTATGGTCATGTAGCCTTTCCCCCTGTTTATTGACAGTAAATAACCCCTCTAAAAATCGACGTGTTCACACAGAGTTGGAAGAAGACCCTGAGTAAGTTCAAGGGTGACTATTTGTCCTGTTCTCCAATTACTTTTTATTAAAGCATTTTATCCTTCAGCAGCTGTACCCATGGATGGTACAGCAGTGTCCAGATAGCTCAGAGCTCATCCCCTTCTTTCCTGACCCTACAATTACCCTTCTGCTTCAGCCTCTTTTCCCTCCAACTTATGCCAGTCTCTGTTCTTCTTTCCATACATAAAGTGACTTTAATAGCTTGACATGCTAATGCTGACTTAGCTTTTGCCATTTCTCATCCTCGTTTGAATATGTAATGTCCCACAAGGATAATTGTTCCTATATTTTCATTTCTTACAGTGTTGTCTTTTCCTAATTTATGTCCCTCCTACTGCTGCACAGTATTCCTCACTGGTTCCTAGTTTAGAAAATTGGCTATAATTGCTTTGATTTCACAGCACATAAAGGACACCAGTGTGCTCAAACCTGCCCTCCTCCCCACCTGACTCACTCCAGACATATAATTCTATTTACTTTTCTTGGAAGTTGCAAAAGCTTGGAGGGAGACTTACAGAACTTAGTTTGGCTTGGCTAACAGGAAGCTCAGATAGAAGGGTAGTTTAAACTGAGCAACATATACTTGGGTTTGATTATGTTGTATTTCAAAATACACAGTTCTTTTATAGCTGGAAATTGTTTTGAGATTTGATTAGAGCTTTCAAAAGCCTCAAGTTTTTATCAAAGACAGAAAAAATCATATGTGTAACCTGTACTTGGTGGATGTGTCTGAGTGACATCTGCAACAGCATCATAAATAGGCATTTGCTTTGACTTTCTTTCTTTCTTTCATGGCTCAGATGCATTTCTTCTGGATTTGATTTTCCTGCATTAAGTGGCACTGACTGTGTGACAGAGAGAAGAATGTTTTTGCAAACTTCTTAAGCACTGCTCATCAGAGATGTGGTCAGTCTCACACCTCTCTCTTCTCTCCCAGTGGGGTCTAATTGCTGTAAAAAATAAATTAGTATCCTGAGTTCAGGAGCACTAACTCAATAAATGCATTGATGTCAGCAAATGGCAGTCTTGCCTACCCTGCTGATATAAGTGATTATTCTCTTTATGCTTAAATATACTGTGCTGTGATTGCTTCCAGAGAACCCATTATGGCCTAGCCCTCACTTCTGCAAATGCTGTAAACATCTTTAACTGCCAGCATACTCTTCACTTTTAGCTTTCCTAAACATGCAAATGACAACTTACGTGCTGTAGTAACCAAGAGACTTTTCTAAGTCAAAATCTGAGCCTTAGGATGGAGCCAAAAAAGATTACCAAAATGTTTGAAGACTTGAGTAGCATGTGTGCATCACCAGGACAAGATGACACCCTGTAGCTTTCAACATCCATGTGCTTAATTGCAACCTTATTTTTGAGTTTCATTGCTTCTGGGATATATATTAACCTATATCTACCTGTGTTCTGGATAGCTGGATTGCAAGAGTGTGCAGAGGCTAAGTAATAGGCTGTCACTTCTGATGTGGGAAACACGTGAAACTAAGCCACAATTTTGGGCTGAATTTTTAGGAAAGTATTTAAAGGCACTTCTAGTTTTAGTTATGTAAAACAAAAGAGATCTGTCTTAAAACACCAGAAAGAACACACATTGCCACCAGTTTTAAGTCAGCCTACTTTTATTTATAGGTACTTGTTTATCTCCAAAAATAGGCACAAATCAGTGGTTTGCATGCACAGTTTTTGTCCCTTATCCTTAGGATGGAATAAAGCAACCTTTCTCACCCTTTCACAGTGAAGCCAACAGATAAAATACTGGTTCCATTACACCTGCAAGGGCAGGAGCAGGCATTCTATTTCCTGAAGACAGCAGAACAAATGAATATTTTGGAAGATAGACTCCTTTAGCAACCTCCTGTGCCTTGCTGTGGATGTAGCTGGATGAGCAGAGTGCATCAGCACCTGCCTGGTGGATGCAGAGAAGGGCTCTGCAGACCTGGGCTGCTATGAAGATGGAGAAACTGCTGAACAGAGAAGTGTTCACAGAACAGTGTCACTGTTCCCTGGCTCCCTGTGAGCAGTGTTTAGTGGGGTGTTAAGCAAGTCTGGTGCTGAAGGTAAGAGTGTGCCAGTTTCTCATCTGGGCTTTTACAATAGGCAATAAAGCTTCTTTTCTTATTTACCAACTCAGTATGTGTGGCTGCTTTAGCAAGCGATGGGCAACAGCTGCACAGTAAATATCCACAGTGCAGTTAGCTCCACAGGAGGGTATCTGGGAAGTTCTGGAGCTTCCCAGCAAACAGGACCAGGCCTGTTGACATTTTTCAAGTTCTTGGACCATAAGAGTAAAGACTAGAGTTGATGAGATCATGGGGAGATGGCGAGCACCAGAAGGGGTCTGTGGTAAGGACAGGTCCCAGGGCTGTGCTGCACCTTCACCTTCCTTGGAGCAGAGATGAATAACCAACGTTTGGCTCTGAGTAGTTGTGTGAAAAATGGATAAGGGAGGAAAGAGAGCAGCAGAAAGCATCTTGTCAGTATGCATTAGTGGTCTGGAACGTGTTTAAGCTTAATGGGAGACTTATGTAAACCCCTCTGGTCCTCACAGAGGGGGGATGCCATCTCCACTACTAGGAAATCTGGGAATAAAAACACTTCATGCTTGTGTCTGAGCTCAGGTTTTTGCAGTGGCTGTTTAATTTTGTTCAGGCTCGCATATTTCACTCTTTATATTGTTGAACTTTCTAAAAGTTTACCGTGTAGGAATACTTTGAAACACCTGCTTTGCACAGCTGTGTCTGAAACAAAATTTAATTTAAATTTTCAAGTCTAACTGTAAAGGTTGTTGATGTGCCTTTAGGGCTGAGTGTAGTTGTTCAGGAAGATTAGCAGTTCACAAGGTCATGTGCAAAGTAGGACTAACAAGATGCTGAGAAATAATAGTCTCATATGGGATTGGTTTCAGATTGTAGAGCAATAGTTCAGAGACTTAATGCAGCTTAGACGTACTTGAAAATCATACCTGTTTTTTTAAACTTTTTTTTTTTTATTTTCCTGACCTTGAAAATACCTTCTTGGTGGCTTACAAATAAAAATCTAAACATCACTATAATCAGAAAAACTGCACTGATTTCTATTTTTCATGATTTTCTACTTATCTTTGCTCTTATTTGAAGTCTCATATGATTTCAATGATAGCACACAGGATACCATTAGCACAGCAGATTTTTTAAAAGAGATTAGATGAGAATTGGGCTGCCTTCTACAAAGCATTTTGCTTTACTTCCCCCCATCTTCTTTTCTGAAGATACCTTCTTATCGGGTGTGAATAATAATAATGCTGATATGGGGTGACAGATTGACCAAACAACCATGGCAACAGTAACTATTTTCCTTGTGATAAGAGCTAAGATAAAGGTTATGTGTATTACTGCATCTCTCAATCTATTTGCTCCACAGCACAGTGCCAAACAAAGGTAAGAATATAGAAAGCTACAGCCAGAATATGCTTTTATTTAGAGGAATCGTGAGTGACTAACCTCTGGTTAAAGAATAAATGTGGATAATATTTCTTTTCTAATACATTTATATCAAAATAATTATTATTAAATCTATGTTAAAAGCTGCATTTTTCATTTGAAATTTTAGTGGATTAATATCTGCTTAATCATGTTCCCTTAGGAAAGGGAATAAAAATTTTTAAAAAGCAGTGACTGCTTTAAGAAATCATTTGTTATTTTCTCTTTTCAGGAACAATATTGGACTTGAACAGTTGACCTAGACAATATTTAGTATTGAGCTCAAGTTTTCTGTGTGTATCCCCAAAGCTCAGATGGCTTTAAGGACACAAAGAAATGTCTCTGGATCATGAGATCTCCTCGTTTTTCCCAGCATGGGCTAGAATGAAGTAAGTGTGTTACTTCCAGAAGTAATATTCATAGTCAGTTGAAGTAAATAACCTTCAAATTAGTGCCTCACACCTGAATCTAGAGTATTCTCATATTTTTTAGTCTCTATTAGGCTAATGATATTGAGGTTTTTTGGGGGTTTTTTTGCATTTTCATAATAGATGAATAATCTTATCTCCCAGCCCAAAGGTCTGTCTGTGTGAGTGGTCCCTGCTCTAAGAGTTGCCACAGCAGCAGCTCTGGGCCATTTAATAACTAAGGTTTCTCAATGCAACAAATAATGTGTGCTGATGGTAATTCACTGAAGCAGGTTGGATTTTGGCTAGCGAGAGATATTGCACTGGGTTTCTTCAGTGCTCAATCAAACTCAATGTTTTGTGTTGGAATAAGCTTCCTGTTGGAGGAATTAATATTTTAGAGTGATTTAGTCATTGTTCTGGAAAACTTTAATTTTCTTATTAGGCTTACTTAGGTTTTTAAGTCACCAGACTGAATCTCTGCAGTTCTGATGAAAGAGGAAAAATAGCCTCTGAGTTCTGTGGGTAATGGCACAACTCTGCCTGGTGACACACTGATTTTTGAGAGTGAATGACTGGTACAGAATATCATGGTAAGTAGTTAAAATTTTTTAAAACTCCATTAGCTAGAAACAAATCAAAGTTAGTGAAGTAATGACTTGGGATGTTTTGACTCCCTTGTGGCTGTAAGGGTGATTTTCAGTTTCTATGAATAGACAGACACAAGGCTTCCAAATTTTTATTTTTTTCCCAGAAGAAAAGCAAAGTATGCGGACCCTTCAAATGACCTCCATTATTTAACTTAGGGCTGTTATTCTATTTAAGAGCACAACAATTATGTTAAAATCAAAAGAACTGTGCCATTTTCATACTGTCAGAATGACTAGCTATTTTTTGGCCTTATAGTGTAAAATTCCCTGTGCAGTTTAAAGAGCCCATGGTACCCTTTAGCAAAGTATTCTCTGTCTGTGTGATAGTAGGAGGGCAGGCTATATTCAGTAATATCCATTATTTAAAGCCTTTAATAAAAATACTCATTTTATACTTCAATGTAAAGCTGCTGGTATGGTTTGCTTCCAGAGGATTGATTTAGGTCAAGTAAAGGATGTTTCTACATAAATGCTGGAAATGTACAGCAAATGTGGCTGTACACTGCAAAGTGAGGCTCATTTTTCATCCAGTCTGTCATGTGCAAGATGAGATGAGTGGCATATCCATATCAAAAGGTTTGTTTTCTGTTTATTATTAAATCCAATTTAAATGAGTCATTTTAGCAGAGAGCTCAAAATCACATGTGCACTTTCACTTCTCTTGAATTTAGCAGAGTTTAACAAATTTGATTGTGGTCAGAGTTGTCTTCTATTTTTTTCTGTACACTGTTCATGTAAGCATCTGTATTTTAGTGATGGAAAGTAACTGCAGTGTGTACCTGCAGGCAAATTGTGGGGAAAAGTTGGCTGTGTAGGATTAATTCTTGCAATAGCAAAAGGCCAGTCCAAGTCCTGATTTGTACAGATGCAGCTTGGTCCCAGCAGAGTTTGTCAGAACTTCCCATGATCTAAAAGAGCAAGAGGTTGCTGACAGTGCAAGAGCTTGAGGTTTCTAAAAAATTCTCTTTTTTTTTACTTTTAACTTCAAATAACAAAGAACCACTTTCAGCATCCCATAACTCCCTGTAATTACAGTAGTGATTATGAGAATGATAGATATCTAATTAAAATCTATGAAAAGTGCAGGTGAAAAGTGAGAATTAGTTTCCCAAATTGCATATTTGTCCCAAGTTTCAGAATAACTTTTTGACAATGTAAAATTTTCCGTTGTTTGTCACAATGACTCATAGATCATGCTTTAGTTTAACAGGAATCTGAAAGAATGTGAGAAATTTTTTGTTCGAGATGAAGAGGAAAGAGTTATTTTTTTGTTAGTTTTTTGTTGGCTGAGTGATTGCCATGCTCAAATCCATCATCCTTTCTGCAGCAGGGGAGCCCTGGTAGCTCTTTCACTGCTCAGCACAACGTGCTGTTTCCAGCACCGAGGTGCGACCTGCTGATTTCATTCTGCTGGAGAGGATGTCTGTGTTGAGCTCCAAGTGCCCAAGAAGGCTGAACATCTGCTGAGCTTCCTGCTCACTGCTGCTCCCACAGCTGGCCATGTGCTGGGCAGCAGACAGGTGCTGCTGGCACTCCACCCTTGCAAAGAAAAGGATGAAAATGTTGTGTCTTGTTCTGCAGTATTTTATTCCTAGCAAACTAATGGGTCATCTCCTGAACTCATCAGCTCTTTACTTCTTAGCACAGAGCATTTTCTGTTCTCATTTATTTAGGGTTGGGATTGGGGGAAGCCCCTATTTAAAGGAAAAAACCTCAGACATGCAGTAATGTAATGACCAGAAATGACATGGACAATAACACTGTCAATATGCAGCTTTGGCAGACATCTGATACTGGTGCTTCAGAGGTTGTTTTACAGCATTCTTTGGGGATTCCCTCTTCCAGTTCCTGTGGCAATCACCTGTCACCAGAACCACCAGTGAGTACCTGCTCCTCCTGCACTGGTATTACTGTGGGGATCATTGATGTCCCCTGCTGCCTTTCCCAGGAGTGACTGTGCCCTGCTCTCCGAGTGCCACATGTTCATTCTGCACTCTGTGAAGGAATACTTACTTTATTTACTTTTCTGCTGTAACCATAATCTGCTTATAGAATGATGAGAGAAGAAGGGTCTCCCTTAATTACTGTCACTGAAGACCACCTAACTTTTGTTCTTTTAAGGGGAGGTTTTAGAAGCTTTTTCTTAAATGGAAACTTCACAGATGATCTCACTCAGTTTTTTCTTCAATTATTCTGTTGTCTTTGAAACACCCTAAGTAGCCATTATGTACAGTTCAAACAAAACAGGAAAAAAAAGGATATTTGTTATGTATGAGCACTGGAATCAGATGGTGAGCCTTTCAAAAATCCTTCAGACCCCTGTTTACAGTCCAAGTATATATGCTTTCCCAAGATGTGTTTATTTTTTCTTCCTGTAATGAAACTGCTGTCTTCCTGGAAAACACTTCACTTATTGTGGCATCCACTTTCATGTCTTCTCATTATTTGAAAGCTATTTCACAACATGGTAGAGACATTACATTTTAGTCAGTTACTTAATTTAAAGTGTGGAAAAAACCCACGCTGATTTAACTTTTTTCCCTCTCCTCCATGTTTTTTATTTCTTATGGGGAGAGAAAGTATGATCACAAGTTTGAGCTTTCCTGTCATTGTATGAAGAATGCAGTAGAGCTGTTTGATTGCTCATAAGGAGAGAATGGCACTGAACCCCTGTACTTATTCACCACCTAATCATGGCAATAACCAGAACTCTGCACGTAGGAGTGAATCTCAGATTGTGTCACAGCTATCAGCCTAACCAGGGAGGACAATTACTGACGTTATATGAGCAAGCTCAGACGTACAAAAAAAGGTGCAGGTGACCTCTGGCAATATTTGTTTGGGTAAATGTCACGATTTCTCTTTGGATAAACAGGCAGAAATAAGGCTTCTTACTAGGTTTCTTGGGTTTTAGATGTGAGGTTGGCAGTAGCATGGGGCAGAGGCCAGCTATGGTTGGGTTCTGAGCTTTCTTTTGCCCTGAATGTTTATTGCAGAGAGCTGAATCTGTCCAAGTTTAAGAATATTTTTTTACATTTAGGCCAAATGTTCAAGATCAACTCATAATATAGCTTATATTGCCAGGTTCACTCTCTGGCTTGCAGTTCAGAAAATATCTGACTGAGCACTGTGGTAACCTTTGTCAATAGTTTCTTATTTTCTTTCTCTTATTTATTTTCAGCTTAACTGAGAACACAAATCCAAATTTACTTTTTTTTGTTGAAGTGGAATATGGCTATTGTGTCTTGAATTTGTCTCTACATATTTACAAGGATTTGCATTTACAGATGCTACACATCATGTTTTATCATGACAAAACATCCTTAGATATAAATAAGGGTAAAAGAAAGCTATGGCCATGATTCTGGCACTACACCCTGCTTACTCAAGGCTTTGGTATCACCTCTGTTTCAATGAACTTGTTAATGGTTTGTGCATACATAAGTGGGATCAGCTAGGGTGCAGAGTCAGGACTCTAGCACTGTGCAAATATTTAAAGACATTTCCTACTTCCACCAACATCAACATTCTGCAATTTTACCAAATAATAGAGTTTTAACATAGGAAAATTGCTGTTACTTGTAACTGTGCCTTTATTCTAAAATGTCTTTCAATTATAACAACAGCCAGGAAATATAGCAACATTGCAAAAACCCATCCAGACTACAACTATTTTATGTGATGAAAAGTCCATAAGTGGAGGACAGGATAGAAGTTTTTAATATATTATATTACCTTTATCAGTCTCATACTGAAATCAGAATTTCAATAGATCCATCACAAATGGAAAGGATGTAAAATTTAAGCACTGAAAGAACCCCAGATTTTTCTTCCAGTTTCTCTAACCTGAGATTACAGAGTTTGGACTCCTCTGCTCCTCTCTGAGCTGCAGCTCATATTGGTGGGCTAGCAATCGAAGATTTCCCTAATTTTTATATTAAAACTGGATTTGGGGTGTGGAGAGCCTCTGTGAATTAAGCAACTGCCCTCCACAACGCCCAGAGCCTGGGCAGTGCCCAGCACCAGTGCTGTGGTGCTCCTGGGACACATTTCCAGGGCTGTTATGGCTGATAGGCAGAAATCCCCTAACCTAGTAAAATGCTGAAATTCTTCTGCTACTACAGCCCTAATTATGAATAATATGGGAAAGTTTCTCCTGATGAGTCAAATAAGACACAGCTATGGAATAGTTAACTTTTTGTAGAGCTCAGCATCAATTTCTGGAAGCTTTTAACAGAAACCTGACATTTCTAATTAGGAAATTTTACATACAGGCAAGTGAATTTACCCCCAGCTGGGAAAACATGGCTTAGCAAGAGTTTTACATCCACCTCATTGATCTACAGATTATCTCACATTTGAGACTGTGGAGCCACTGGGATTTGCAAAGATGAGAAACAAATGTGGGAAAGTGCATAGAATTCCTTTCACTTCAGGGTTAGATAACAAAAACCTGATAAGTTAGAAATAAAGAAGTAAGTTTATTTTTTTTTTCTTCTTCATGCATAGTTGTTGCAGAGGTCAAAAAAAATCCACAAAAGCTGATAATCCTGTTGGCACTGGCAAGAAGTTGTCATCTTGGTGAAATTCTCAAAGCAGCATACTGGAAATAATCTTAAAATAGTAAAGGACTATAGTCTTTTTTTTTTTTAACTGTCCTGATGGTTAAACAGTTGAGAAACAAAATGTCTGCATGTGAGCTCACTTAAACAGAGATGTATTGTCCCTGATGCTGCAGTGTCTGACTTCAGAGAATCCCTCAGGCTTTTTGCATTTTTAGCTACACTGTTTATATTATTGACCTTGTTTTGTCCTAGCAGGAAATAACTATAAAAATACAAAATAGAAATGAATTGGTTGTTGTGTCAGTTGAAAATGCTTTATCAATGTAAGGTGGCAGTGGAAATAAGACTGAAAGTCAGATGTGGCAGAGCTTTTTAAGCAGAGCTTTTACTGATTTATCTTTATATAGAACATCTGTACAGCTCATTTCACTCTTGTGTTCAGATGGATTTTGAAGACATACAACTATGTGCTGCTGCCTTCCAAGAATATGGTTTAAATGAAATAAAATTGAAATATTTTTCCTGTATATATTTTCCTATATTTGAAATTATTCTGATGAAGTAGAAGTTACTTCTTTGTCAATAGAAAAACAGGTAAGGAAACAAAAACAAACCATGAAATGTAGCCTATTAGTGTTATAAAAATACAGATGTGTATACTTCTTGTAGTTGTTTTACTGGTATTCAAGCTTAGGAAGGTACATACATATCACTGTCATGTGATAAAGAATGGAAAATGGGTGATCAAAATAAACATAGGAGTCCAAACAACATACAGCTAAAAGCTGGGACAAGATAATGGATAATAAAGAGGCTCTAGGTGATCCATAGCAAGGCCATGCGTTTTAATGACTTGGTTATTAAGAGGTGATGGAAAAGTCTCAACATCCTTGAGTTTCCTTCTCTGTTAATGCAGAGCAAAGCCTCTTGGGAAAGGTGTCTCAGGTACTGGATTGATTTTGCCCTTGATCACAGCTGAAGGGCCAGGTGTTAGCAAAGACAATAGAAGTGCAGTTTAGGCTTCTGTTAGAACTCTGTGTGCATCCAAAAATATGGCCAGAACTTGTAGTCTTAGCCTTATTCAGTCATAGAAAGCAGCATAGAACAAAATTCTGGGTAGTAGATTAGATGTGCTGCCTGAGAAGAATATGAGTGGATCAGAGGATCTGAATAAAAATGCAGCTCACCATGTGATGCACTCTTTCCTCCGATTTGGTTTACAAGCAAATTGCAGAAGCAGACTATATATTTAGTGGTATACATTTCAGAGCTATTTGCTGTATAGCTACCACAGACACAGACACCACTGAATGTCATTGTGTGCCTCAAACCTATATAGTTTATTTAAGGAATAACCCACAAAGCTGGGGAAAAACCCCAAAAACTACAAAGACCAAAACACTTCTGTTTAAATTTTGCTTTATCTCTGCTTTATTCAGGGTGTAAATACTCACCACTTTTAAATTCATTGTGTTCAGATAACATGAAGATCTTAACCTATTGTTCAAGCTGGGATTAATTCAATTTGAAAGCTATAATTCAAAATACAGAAAGTTAGAGAAGTCTTAAAAAAAATAAATTACTTTTATTGTTTCAACCAGCTCTCATATTATGTGCAGACATGTCCCCTCTCATTTTTTTTTATTTCTAACTTTATTTTTGTAAGAGTGAAGTTATAGCTAGGCAAGAAGGCCCTACACTGTCTGTCACTTTCAGTGTTAAATATTCGTGGCTTCACTGACGTCCTGTTTATAGCTTAACACTTTGGCAACTTCCTTTTATAATGACTTTGACAGAGTCACTGAAGCAGAGTATCCATTTCAAAGGAACGCACTTTGTCGACTTTAAGACAAATACTAGTAAAATATGACAGGCTGACCTTTTTCCTCTTGGTCACTTTTGAGAATAGCTATTTTTCCATGCACTGAGCAGACTATGTATTCCACATATAGATACTGAACTTGGAAGGTTGTAATTATAAATTATTTCTGAGCTGAGTGGTTCTATAACTTACCTTACTTTCAAAAATTTGAAAATATGTAAATGCTGATGGTGCCCTGTTTCCATTCTTAGTGAAGACATAAAAAGGTCATTATTCCTTTGTCATTTCACTGTGTTGTTTCTGACTAGTGTTAATCATTTAATTAAAAGGTCCAATCAGTCAGCCTTCTCTTCTTATATCCAGTGTGACTTTAATTATTTTCTTTGCAAATGAACAGATTTAATATTATTTAATAATACTTGATTTAAAAAATAATCCTCAGGAGAAATGCAAATTCTCTTTTAAGGAAAGCAAGCTTTGAAAGAATAATTTTTTTTAGAATAAACTGAAAATAGCTGGATTTTTAAAAATTATTGTCTCCATTAAATAATGGCAAAATCATAGGAATGTTTTAATGAGAGCATTTAGGGGCTTTCCTATCATGTGTTTTTTCCTATCATCTGTGTCTGGTTAGCAGGACTACTGGAAAGCAGAAGTTAAAGTGCTACTAATCCCTAAAGCCAGCAAAACTCCACTCTAATTTCATGAGATGTGTGGGGATTTCCAGTATTTCCACAAAGGGGAAATGGAGGCAGCTGGGCTAGAAGCAGCTGTTAGCCCTGAACAGCACAGGCCAGCCTGGCCACCCTAGGTGTCTGCTGAAATCGGGGGGGATGGCATTTGCACCACCCTTGGAGCTGCAAAACACCCCAGAGCCTTGGAGAGTCTCCTGCTGAGGGGCTGCAGAGTTTTCATTTGCTTTCCTTCAAAAGTGGCTGCATGCCCTGTAAATAAAGGAGTGCTGTGGCTTGATATTGCTCTCCCCTCTCCACAGGGCACAGCGTTCCTGCCAGGAGATTTCCCTCATCTACTCCAGTGCTTTCTGAGCAACCTTACTTTCATCTCACACTCATGACATTCTGCCTGGTTTAAATTTTTAATGGAAAATGTCTCCCACTCATTCATAACTCTAAAAAGCAGGGAAAAGGAGCAATAATTTGCACTGCATATATAATATAACATTAGGGCCAAGGTGACTTTGAGTGAAGTGGTCCAATGGAGGCTTGGATGGATTGATATTTGTAGAAGAAAGTGTGATAGTAGACTAAGCTTTGTTTAGCTCGGTGTTCAGTCTGCCCTCTTTTCTGAAAACAGTTGCAACAATGGACAACACTTAACTCTTAGATCCTGTCCAAAAAAATAAATAATTAGGTCCATAATTTTAGCTAGTTCATCAAGAAGCTTCACAAATTGAGAGCTTTCTCAAAAGCAGAGATGCATTTATTGATCTTATGCATGGATGTACAACAGTTGAAGAATGCCATTTTAAAATTATACATGCAAAAATTAACATCAGAAATGCACAGGCGTTTCCAACATCCCCAGGACATTGATGTCTATCCAAGAAACTTGCAGAATGTAAGCAAGTTCTCAGAAACTTTGTATATCAAATTATGACACCATTCTTAATGACAAGTGATGTATTTGTAGAAAGCAGCATCAAGTTGATGAACAAGCTGTGATCTGGGTTATTTGAATACTGGGTTATATTGAGCTTTTCAAGAATCCTCAAACGTAATGCTGTCTGTAATTATCTGAAAAAGCTGAAGTGATTAAGTGCAGGGTTGTGATTAGCTGGACTTTGACAAGATGAATTTGATTGTGTCAGGCTGGGCTTTCTGGATGAATTGCCTCTCTCTCTGAACTGAATCACTGCCTGACATGTCAGGGAACATGGGATTTCTGGGCTGTAAGTCTTAAAGAAGTAATTTTAATTGGTAAAAATAAGGACTGGGAAATGATCACAAAAAACCAGAATTGGTTTATCTGTTTGTTTTTCAGCAGCATACATCAGTGCAGAGCAACTGAGAAATGTCAGGCAACCTGAGCTGTCAAGGAGTGAACCCAGAGCTCAACTGGTTATTAGTCAAGAATCCATAAATGGCTGCTAAGCAGGCAAAGAGTGGCAAGGAGAGTCAAGGGTAAGCTTGCTATTTGCTGAGCATTCAGCTAATTATCCATTTAACTAAATACAGAAATACTCTATCCTTTATGCATAGCAAAAATTTTGGTTTTGAAATTAGAGTTCAGTGAGTACTTAATAACTGCAAAATTATCTTGTATTAGGTGCTCCTGTTTTTTAAATTAGCATAGCTTTACACGTGACCTGTGTTGCAAACTATAATTTCTTTTTTTTTTTTTTTTTTAATTTTTATTACAATAGGAAGAACATCAGAAATAAGGAGAGCTAGATTCAAGATCTGTGGTTTTGCATCTCTCTTTTTTTTCCCCCCAAACTCCATTTTCATAGCTGGAGGAGCTGTATTATGCCTGTGATGGCTGCCTTGAATTGTGTCTGCCAGTGATGAAATGGGAATGTTGTTTGGAGAAAATGGAAACTTCTTCTGATTGGCTTCCTTGTATTTGGAGGTTTACAGCAGTACCTTGCTTCTATGGTTCTCATCCTGTTGGTATTATTCAAACAGCAAGCAGTATTCAGTGATAAACAGTATATTATTCAATAAAATAGACAGACTTTATTCTCTCTTGTCCATAGTAAAGAGGGCTTGTTGTGAACATCTGAAACTGAAACTTTGAACACAGAAACAGGAACAGGATGACTCCAGAATCAGCTAGGGTAAGGTAAGATAAATTATCATTTCCACCACACAACAGCTGAATTGTTGTGACAGAAGTCTAAGCATTCAAGCTTGATGTAGAAGAATATTTCTTTTTTGAGTATTGAACATATGGAAACTAGTCCACAAAGAACAATCATCATGCACCCTTTCACTCACAGTGCATTTGAATAACAGCTTGGGAGTGCAGCATTCAGTAACTTAAACATTTCATCCATTTATTAAAAAAATTCTGCCCCTTTTATTCCTTAAGTTTACATTCACATTCATTCTCTTTGAAAGAGAATGTTTGTCAGTGTTAAAGTGAAGAGAGAGTGATATTTGCTATTTCTCTGTGCTTACAGTAAGTCCACAGCAAGTCCTCTGATTCACCTCTGAGAACTGCTTGTTATTTTATCTACTTTTCACTTATCTCAAAGAAAATCCCTGCTGGAAATGTACCATTTTAATAAAGAAACTTGCCTCTCCTGTCATTTGGAGTGAAGCTCCAATGATTGCTTTGGCCTCTCCAGAAGCAAACAGCAGGGCAGGGGCTGCAGGGTTTATCCAGGTGTTGTAGGGCACTTCCCATGGACTTTCTGCAATGCTGCTTCTTGCTGTTCCTCTCCTCAGTGCCAACCCCTGTTTTGTATGTGCGCTGGTCACTTGGCTTGTGATTGCTCATCATTAGCTCCACTCTTCTGAGGAGCTGCCTTCTCATTTTTCTCCCTTTGGTGAAGCCGTCACTTCTCGCCAGCCACCGGGACCTGTTTTCTTACTTATTACTGCTCTTTGCTTATTACAAGTCAGGTTCCAGAGAAAAGTTCTGCATTAAAATGAAGGGAAATTTAAAAAATGAGCTTGTAATGAGAGCAATTAATCAGAGCAGTCTACAGCATCAGCATTGCAACTGTGTTGGCTGGCGTGAGGGGGACTGAATGAGAGGGCTGATGAGAAATAAGAAACATGAATTATTTGGGGCTCTGATGAGGCAACGTTTTACATGAGGTACAGAGAGAAGCTGTTGGGAGACACTCTCATTTCTTTCCACCACATTAAAGGGGCTGTCCTGCAGGAATCCTGACTTTTTTATCAATAAAGCAGTTCCTTCATGCTGGCAGCACAGGGTGGCTTTAGTGACGCTGGAAGGGTCTCATTTTCTGTGGGAAGCAGTTAGATGAGCACACCTTAAGTGGCTGCATAATTAGCTACAGGATCACTGGGTTGATCCCTATAAAAGGACAAGTCTTACTGCTCCTAACCACAGTCTCAAATCTGCACCACATGTAGCTTTGAATTGCAAATTAAAAAGGGATGATCTTGGTTTTTCCAAACCCTATCCAGGTTTTGCAAACAGCCCAGTATTTTAGTCAAGCATCTACAACACAGGCTGTCTTTTGAGAGCACTGTGCTGGTCTCATCTCCTCAATGAAATGCTATGTCAGGCATTCCCAAAGCAATTTTAAAAAATGCTGTCTCTCTGAGCTCTCCTCCAAACTGTAAGGCAGAGCCAAATCTGTCAGGCCAGGCTCTCCTCTCTCTGAATTACCAGCAGCCAAGATTAATTAGCACCCAAAGCATTTCCAGCTGTACTGTTTGTGCAGTGCTGCTGCCGTGATGCGTCACCACTTACCAGCTCTGTGATTCATTGCTCTGTCAGTGGTTTGAGATACAGTGTGTGAGAATGCCATATAAATGCAAATATAAATACAAACACTGAATTCCCCCTGTTGGCTAGTGATAAGGTGCTCATCCAGATGGCACGCAGTGATTTAAAAGTGGAAAACAATATTTGGAAGGAGGGGGAAACTCAGTGATTATTCTTAAACTCAGTTTTCTTTTTCTTATATAGGCTTTAATAGGGAAAAAAAAAGAAACAACTTTGGTTTCTTCCTTGGCTACCTTTGTGGAGCACCTAGGTGATAATTTTTCTGATTATTTAGATTAGAACAAGGATAAATTTTGAGATGTGTTTGAGAAATGGTACAATTTGTTGTATGTGGGAGTGTGTGTTCTCAGGGACCAAAGAAAACAAGGTCTGGTTGTCATCTGGATTCATTTGGGTTTCAGTGTAATGAGGATGGCAGGACATTGCTCTTACTTCATTCCCTTGTCACCTGCACTGTCTCCAAATGCATGAGATGTTCCTTCCAAGGGACCTGGGAAGCTCAGGCTCCTCTTGCCCTGCCAACCAAAATGGAAAGGAGGTGTATGCAAAGTCAAGGCTGCTCTCATGTTGGCATGGCAGATACTTTAATTTGAATTGCTTGCTCTTATCATTAAGTGCATGTTCTTAATGCAGGAGTACAGTAATTTCACGCATATAAGGCGCACCCTTTTGACTAAAATTTTGGTCTGAACCCGGAAGTGTGGCTTATACCCCGGAGCGCCTTATATACGGACAAAGTACGGAAATTTGCCAACCTGGAAGTGCGAGCCCACAGCGGCCCTGAGCCAAGCCAGTAAACCCCGCGATTCCGTGATTCCGTTACTAATTCGTTTCTTTGTTGCACGCGGATCCTCACTGCAAAACAAAAGTGTGCCTTATACACCGGTGCGGCTTATATATGGACAAAGTTCGGAAATTTACCGACACCCGGAAGTGCGCCTTATACTCTGGTGCACCTTATACTTGTGGAATTACTGTAATTCCTTTTGTCTGCAAAGAAATTTGTCCTGAAGGTACCTACGTAAGTGTCTCAATCCTACTTATGTCCCTAATGTTATAAGAGTTGGCTGCACAGACTTTTTAGTTTTCTGTATTGCTGTACTGGTGCTGCTGTGTGTATGAAGCTCTCATGCAGATACCGTGACTAGCCTTTTGTGCAGGTAATGCAAAAGGGAAGTTTGCAGTGTAAAACTATTGGTTTGTTTTGTTTTTTTTGTAAATCTTGGTGGTTTGCCACTGCCTCCACACAGGTTTGTTATACTCCCTTGGTCCAGGGATTTTTCTTGACTGAGTTTTGTATGGATTTGGAAACTGGACATCTGTAGGGGATCAGTATGTAGTTCAGAGGTAGCAGGACTCTGATGGATCACTTCTGCTTTAAGCTCTGGGTCTCCTCAGTGCTTTAATAATCATTAGAGGCCTCTCCTAGTAATATCATACAATAACTTTTTCTTGAGTGTTCTTGCTGGCATAAAGCACATGGCTGCCATATTTCATTCATGATTGCAAGAATCAATTCTCTAAGTGTGAATAACTGCTACTGTCATTTAAAATACTAATTCACTTTTACATATTTTGCAATAACCATACACTACTTGCCTTAATAAGATTGTGTCATTTTCTTGAAATGTATGCAGTCTGTGTAATCCAAAGATGTTGGAAAAACAACAAACACAGTGAAGGACACTAGATTTTTTGCTTATTTCCCTTTCTTGTGGTAAGGGTTTTTTTCAAAACTTTTAAGAAGAGAAATTGGAAATTTTGGGATGCTTTTTTAGTTGAGCTAGGATTAGAGGACTTTGCCCATTATTCAGATTCTTTTCTGAAAACAAAATTAGACTTCCGTATCTTTTGTAAGAAGCTGTTGTGGAAGGGAGGCTGAAAAAAAAGCAGTGATGGGTGATGATGGAGAAGGTGAGGAGAGAAGGCAGCTGGGAGAGAAGGGAACAGCAGATTAGAAATAAGAGATTGGGAGTGAACAGAAAGATGCAGAAACACTTGGCATGTGGGTAATGGACTCAGTAAGATTCAGGAGGCAGCAAGAACAAGGAGTTAAAGTTTGCCAAGCATTGTCAAAGCAGCAGGAGATGCTTTTATCCATAACATTTTGGATAGAGTTCTGTAAAATATAGATCATTAGTTGATGGAAATAGGAGCTTTAGCATAGGTTTTGGCATCAGCTACGTGGAGAGAATACCTTATTAATGTGGTAGAAACATATCCAGACCACATAGAAATTTGAGTATTTCTTTGTTCATATCTGGTGCATGACCTATAGATTGACATATGTCTTGACATTTCTGGAGTGATTCCCTTTGTTCCTGGTTTAATTGAGCTGTTCCCTCATTCTGAATGCTATCCATTGTCAAATTTAATGTGGAACAAAACCAATGCTTCATCATCACTACCTGCTCTGTTTCTCATATTAGATATACTTAAGTTCTCTAGCTGGATAGCCCTTTTATTGTGTTTCCTCAGCAACCTGATGGCAGATTTCCCATGACTATAACTTTGACTTCCACTTAGTATATGTGCCAAATATTGCCTCTTTATCTGCTGTTTCTCCCATGGTTCTTTTCTTCTCATTTTTTAAATTAATACTTAGTCTGTGACTAGGCTTACATGAACCCTGAAGCTCAAGGGTGTTTGTCTCCTCAGCAACCCAACAGGGAGGAATATTTTAAATTTGCTTATCTTCAGGTGTATTATAGTATGATATTTGTATGCTCTCTCTATAATACAGGCTTTTAGGACATTTTCATTAACTTCTTTCTTTCTCTGTCTCCATTTTCCCTACAGATTATTTATATTGATGCTTTCTTAGTTTCTTTTTCATTCCATGGCCTGCTGCTAATCAGAAAATGTCACACTGTAAGATGACATATAGAGACAGAAGAGAAGAGGGACACATGGTGATTGCAGCAGTTGAGTGCATAATAAACAGGATATTTATTGACTGTGTCATCTGACTACAAAAAGTCACTTGGACAACTGAAAGTGGCAAAATTTAAGTGCTGAATCTGTTCACAACTGAGATTATCAACTCAAAAATTTTAAGTTCACTAGTTTTGGACTGTTGATAGTTTGTGTAGATTGTTCACTACTTTTAAATGAATGGTGGTTTACCCTGGAGCATACTAACAAAAGGTCACGCCTGCAGTGTAGGGGAATGGGATAGATGTTCAGGAAAGGAAATAGGATTCCCTTAGCCAGATAAACATGGGTTGTGTTCACTTTTAGAACAAAGATAAATAACAGTGTAGCTGGCAGAGCTTGCACCCTGAAAAATGACATTTGCATTAGAAATTCTGACTTTTTTGGTGACACCAAAGTGTATTCAGAAGTGGAAAAGACTAAAAATTAGGACTCTTGCAAGAACTGAGTGGAATCAAGACTCCATTATGCTGGATGTTCCCTTTAATTGCTCATGGTCATCAGCAGAGTATTGTCATTGAGATGTCCTCTCTGGAGCGAGTGAGCTACACTAGCTGACCCAACACTAAGTTAATATTCAGCTGTGTACATAAAAAATGGGGGTTTTGGCAGTGTTTAATTCTGTTTCAGCCTTGCTCCCACTGAAGCAGTCTCCTTTAGAGGGTACATAGGTGCTTTGGCTGCTTCTGTAATCCTTAGAACTCATTAACAGCACTGGGATGCCAGACTGAGGGGAGGATTCCTTTCCCTTTATCTTCTTTAGACTCCCAATGTGAGAGCAATTTATTGTGCCCTTGGACAGGATAGCAGGGCTTTGAAGGCATATTTCACCATGGAATCCTTGCTTACTCAAAATTCCCATTCAAACTTGAGAAATTTCCTTGAGTGAAAAAAACCCCACAGGACCAGGTCTGTTATCTTTAATGGCAGAAATACAGAAAGCTACCAGCTTGAACTTTGTTTTTGACAGGTTAAATGCCTGTATTTCATCTTTAAAACAAACTTTATAATTGTATTGCAGAAAATTTTTTTCCAAGTTTAGTGAGGCTGCAAATCAAGGGTATAGTATATGGTGTTAATGAGGAAAGAAACCTAGCAACTCAGTGGGAGGGAGAAAAAAGAAGTTTATTTTATTACCTTTGTCTCTACTGTAAGGTTATGGAAGAATTAGGTAGAAAAACTATACACTTTATAAAAAGATTTTGCTGATGAATATTTGCCTATCAATTAGATATTCTGGGAATCACAAAGACGTTGGAAAACAAATGAGAAGATACAGGAGAGAAATCTGAAATTCCTCAAGACTTCAGCCACTTTCATCGGACAGATCATGAAAATCAGACAGCTCATGACCTGCTTATGCTCAACCACTGGAGATCCTGCTGTGCTGCACGGCTGATACTGTTTTAAATTCCCAGGGCTGGGAAGAGGAAGGGGCAGGAATGTGTTTTACAATGTGGTTTGCCAGCACTGAGCCAGCTGGGCAAGTCTTTACCTCACACCTCATTACAAACCTGGACCAGATGCACAAACTGACTTATTTTGGCTCTATATGATTGGAACAGCAACACATCAATACATTTGTGAGAATATAATCAGACCAGCCAGACTTCAGCAGGATTAAAATTACAGTAATTTCACGACTATAAGGCTCACCCTTTTGACTAAAATTTTGATCGAAACCCAGACGTGCACCTTATAATCCGGTGCACCTTATATATGGACAAAGTTCGGAAATTTGACAACCCAGAAATGTGAGCTGCGAGCCGAGCCGTGAGCTGCACCAACCCTGAGAGCTGCGCCAGCCGGAGCCCGCGGCATGGGGAGGGCACCTGGGGCTGTGTTTAAACACTATGCCAGTCTGTGAAAAATGTTTGCAAATTGAGCACCTGCCACTAAACCCCGCGATCATGCAATTCCGTTGCTATTTCGTTACTTTGTTGCGTGCAGATTCTTGCTGAAAAAAAATAGTGCGCCTTATAGTCCAGTGCGCCTTATATATGGACAAAGTTGGGAAATTTGCCAACACCCAGAAGTGCGCCTTATAATCCAGTAAGCCTTATACTCGTGAAATTACTGTACTCTTAGAAAAGAACTTCATGAGTACCTACCTGTAGACTGTAGAACTTTTCTTCCTTGCAGAAAAGGAATATGGAGATTTTGGCAAAATTTAGTGTTCACCTTTCAAATGAACTCAGCAGCTGCCTCTCTCCCTGCTAGAGCTTGCATAGATTTCTGAAGGGAAAACTTCCTCAAACCTTTCTGTAACTCTCCTCTGCCCGTTAGAAGCCTCTTGAGTCCCTTCTAGTTTGGGAAATGCTGTATCAGCACTCATGAGTCTCTCAATATGGAAAGTCACGGGCTCAGGTACAGACGAGTCCGGTGCAGATCCACTTGCCATCCTGCTCTGACCAGCCTTGGAATGCCACTGAAGACGAGGCATGAATCGGTGTGTGGCAGTCTCAGAAATAAAGACACACCTTTCAAGGCTGGGAGACTTCCATCATTTTCGAAGTGCACACTGCTAAAGAGCAAAGCAACTATTTATCAGTTCGTGTAGTAGAACCCAAGCTGCTTATTCTTTAGTAATTTGTATCAGATGGGAAAAGAAATTGATTTTTGCAAAATTAATACTAATTAAGAGGAAAATGCTGATTAGTTCAGGCAAGCTGCATATGAAGAATGGGTTTTCTCTTCCTTTAATATGCTTTAGTCTCCTCTTCTGTCTCAGTACCTTTTTCTCCCCTGCTTGTTATAATATGTAATCCAATACTGTTACAAAGGTCCCACTATTTTATGCATGCAGCTTCCAGCTCCTGTTTTCTCTCTACTGCTTACAAGTGTGGCCTCAGGCTCTGTGCATGCTTAACTGAAATAACTCCCATTCAGCAGGTGAGGAGGATGCAGGGCTCTTGTGTGTAGGTTAAGGAGCAGTCTCTTGCCAAGGTGGTGCATGAGCATCCAGCAGGAGCACCTGACTAAGCCAAGCAGGAACCTGGAAACTGTGCCTGTGCTTGTCCACTAGTGCACAGTTACAGCTGATTTCTGATGATGTGAGCTCAGAACAAGAGTCATATGAAGAAATGGGCTGTCTGGCTGCAGCACAGAACACATGTGGCTGTTGTGGAGAAGCCAGCTGCTGAAACAGGCTGGAGTGAGTAGGGGCTGCCTCCTTCCTCACCAGCCAGATCAGAAAGCCACGTGTGGGAGAGGGAGAAGCAGCTCCCGAACAGTGGGTGTATTGCACAGTGAGAGTTCAATGACAGGATGGACTGCTCTGGGTCAAATGTCTGTTTTGAGGGAAAAGTGCTTTGGAAGAACCTGTCTTGATTCTTTAACAAAGTTTTTTCAACATATTTTAAGATGTATTTTTGGCTAGTTTTTGACTACAGATTTTAGGAACCAGGATTCCATTCTGGAGTAGTAAAGCACTCTATTATTGTCTTAGATGAAGGAAACTGTAGAAAATAAAACTACTAAAATTTGTGCAGCAACGACTACTGAGAATTAGAGTAACAAGATGCAAGGAAAGAATATGATTTGAAGTCTCTGGGCAATCAGGATGTGATCTACAAATAGGAAAGAAGAGTTATGAAACAGAAATGCATGATTCCAGAATATGCAGAGAAGGCTACCAACACGGTAGTGGGGATAATGCTGCTAAGCACAAAGATTCCTCAGTGGCAAAAGTTCATCAGGAGTGACTGAACGTTATAAATTACTCACCACAATTGGGTAGGACAGTCAATAAGGCAATTTATTAGTTCATTGATAAGGAACAGGCAAGCAGTGCTGGGGATGTGGGGAGTCTGCACTCCACCAACACATCTGTCCTACCCTGGTCACTGCCCCTTTTCCAGGCAGTTCATGGTGGGCTGGGACCTGCCCACTGTGCTGGGATACAAGTCCGAGCAAGCCTGAACATGTTGGCTGGCTCCCAAGCAGCAGTGGCTACAGGCCCCCACCAGCTCTGGACAAGGCTCAAACATGTTCTCAGGTCACACTCCTAGCAAGCAGGTAACAGCAGGGACAAGCCTGCTCATGTCCAAACAATCTCGCATTTTTCTTATTCATTAATGTGGCTACAATTCATGATTATAATGAAAAAATAGTAAAAATACATAAAAACAAACAAACAAAAAACCCCACAAAAAAACCCCAACAAAAAAAAAAACCCAACCCAACCATTTACAACAAAGTGATTTAAACAAACATAATGAAATAATTAGATTTTCCTGTGTCTCATGTCCATGTTTTACTTTGGATTCAGTATTCTTGTTTATATTAATCCTATGGACACTAATCACTATGTAATATCTCACACTGAATATTAAAGAAATAGTATTTTTAAAGAAATAATTTGATTTGAGATTGCAGTTTTCATCTTCATCAAAGTCTGTTCAGAGCATTTTGAGGTTAGAGACCATCACAGGAAAATTAAAAAGGAGTGGCCTCAAAGGGAAATGGGACATGGAACTGTGTTGGAAAACAGCAAAAGATGTGCTGTGTGGAAGCTCCTTGTCCTTCTCTGTCAATAAGTTTGGGAAAAGATGGAGAATGTCTGAGACAGTGACTGCAGCCTAAATCAATGAATCAGGAAAAGCTGAGATGGTGCACAGTGGTTCTTCTACTAGAACTGACAGTACAGAGAGAAAAGGACTCCTTTAAAGAGTGAAAAAACTCACTCCTTGCTCTGTGCTGCTCTATTTTGGCTCCTTCCTCATCTAAGTTCTTGCTATGTGGAGGGGGGAATGAGGTGAGGTGAGTGATTTCTCCTTCTCTTTCCACAGATTTCGCTATAAAACCTCCCGACACAGAGGTGATTTTCCCTCCAAGTTTGTGTGATATTTCTGAAGAGCACAATGGAAATACTCGAAATACTGCAGAAATTTAAGCCCCCCTCTTTGTCCTGAGCACTTTCCTTTGTGATCTTCAGTGGGTCAGCTCGGCTCAGTGGGAATATCCTGGAGGTTGTGCTTTGCATGTGGCTTTGCTTTCTACATGCAGGCAAAACCCTGTTGTTACTGTCAAATGTCTTGGGATTTCTGTGATGGAGATTACAAGTGGCTATGGTGGAGGTTTTGCTAGAAGTGGATGGACAATTGCTTGTATCTTAATCCAAGAGGCAATAGATGCCCTGAAACCAGTCAGGCTGGGCTGCTTTTGCAAGTTCTATTAAAGGATCATGTGAAAATGCTGTTGCCTGGTAGAGAGTAAGAATCACCATATTTTGTGCTATAAATGTGAAAGCTTTTTGAAAGAAAAAATCTGAAGATGACCTCGGGACAGGAGGATCTGATACTCAGCCAGGCTAAATTTGCATTAAGAAGAGAGGCAGGAAGAGAGTGGCAAACTTAAATAAGTGCAAGGTTGCTTGTCATGATAAATTAATGCCCTCAGTTGTCAGATGGATATGGAAGGTAAGCAGCACACCTCAGCACACCCTTCCTGAAACAGAAAGGGAGTGTTTTCCAGATAAAATCGTTGTAGTGTATGTCCTCATCTGGTTGAACTGAAATAAGTCATGGATGCCAATAACCAAGCCACATCAGAGACATACATTAAGTCAACTCTGGTTCTTGGTCTTGTTCTCTTCTATATTTTTATTATTGGCTGTTGGAATTGAGTTTATTTTATAGATTTTGTAGGTTGTGAGGTCTAGAAGGGACTGCAGCAGCTTTGCAGAAAATGATCAGAAGTCATGATAATTTTGGGAACACTGGCACTCTGTAAGGTCAGGTCTTACAATTATGCAATTATTCATGCAAATGTGCACTTTGGATGAATAAAATTGCAAAGTGCAGTATTTAAATATGGAATAATTAGCTACTCATTATTAGTTGAGCCTGCAGGTTTTCCATCATAAAGTGAGCACGAGTTAACATTACCTTACCATGCCAAAAGTAACTCCGGGACAATCCAAGAACTGTGTTTAAGGCACAGTTTGTTCATTCCATCTTCTATGCCACTAAGACAAGCAATAGACCTCAACCAGGGAGAATGATAAGGGGTTTTCTTTGCTGAGGTGGTTTTCTTGCTTACAAGATGTTAAATGCTGGAAGAACTAGTGTAGTCTACTTTAGGGGAAAGGAAACTGAGGGTTTTCAACATCTTTGCATATATAGAAAGTCTCTACAAAGAGAAAACACTGCTTTATGCTCACTAGACTGCCAAAAGATATAATAGACTGAGTTTATATGTATGCCTGCAGCCAGAGATACTTAGATTACACCTCAGAAAACTTTTGTAGTAGTAAGTGCAGTTAAGTAATGGAATTAGGTAATACTGTGCTCTTGGATAAATAAATGTTGCTGAATGGGGCTCTTGCACCTGGCAAATGCCAGGATATTCCTTCTGCAGCCCAGCCCCAGGTGCCTCTACCAGCATTGCTGAGCAAGGGACCTGCAGGATGGTTAAAGGAAGTCCTTCACGCCTCATCTTCACCTCTAAACTTTCAGTTTTTGTGCATTTCTGTCTTCAGCTTTGCTTGCAGAGGCTGGATCGTTTACTTTTACATTGTCCCATCAGAATTTTTACCTTTATACACTCTTTCTAGTGTTTACCTTCCTCCACTCTCTCAAATCTCCTCAGTTCAGTCAGCAGCAGACTTACTCTGTTTACAGAGAGAGGGAAAGATTTCCTAAGTATGGCTGGGATGCTGCAGTTCCTGAATTGTCCTAAGACAACTTTTCATTCCCTTAAAAGAATATATAGAGCTTACTGAGCATCAGTTGGATGTGTGAAATTAGCTGGATGAAACTGGTCCTCTGGTTATGAAAAATAAAGATGATGCAGAGAAAAAGGGAGGAGTTCTAAAAATTAGTGGCAAAAATTTGCCTCTGTTGAAACCAGTGGAAATTTTCATTGACATTGATGGGGTCATAAATTCACAGTAATCCTTATATTTTGGCACAAATTGTTAAAGATGCAATAACTTCACTGGAGCCTTGTCAGTGAACAGAACACAGTTCTGGGGATTCATGAAATGATGTGCTTCAATATGTGGGTTGCTAAGCTGTTAACTCGAATGCACTGTGAGTACTACCTAAAAAGCTAATCTAAAGTAATAAAGCTAATGTGCTCTTGGAGCATCCTGAGGATTTGAAGTCAATGGAGTTCTTGAATGACGAACATAATTTCAAATTACATAAAATAGTTTAGAAAAGCACTTTTCAGTCAATTGTAGAGGAGAATCTTACTACTTTTTTCAGTGGAAATGAAATCTTTGTGATGGCATGAACTTTGGGTTGCTCAATCTTCAGTGTAATCACAAATACAATTTATTGTTATTACAAAAACTTGTTTTTAAAGCACTAGCAGTGTTAGTAATTTGCAGGTAGGTGTTCAAACAAAAACTGTTCCCCAAAGTAAGGAAAATATACACCTTTTGTAGATAAAAGAACAACACATATGTTTTTCATATACCTCCTTTATAACACAGTAGAGGAGACTTGGATTAATTATTTCTTAATTGAAGCAGAGTAGAGCTTCTGGAAAGATGTCATATCCTGCTTTAAATGAACATGATGGAGGTCTCAGCACAAAATGTGACAAAGGACTCCAGTAATTGTTTGTGCTCTTTGTAAGTTTTGTGTCTTTTTTTCTCTAACCTGAATTTTTCTCTCTTTGGTGCCATATGTAATTATTTGTAACATTGAAGAACTTATTATTTACAGGGTTATTTTCTTTATGTTCTAGTTATTTTACTCTGTGTTTGGCTATCCCTTTATTTTGCAAATGGAGCAGATGCCAGCATGACTCAAATGTTGATAAATTGTTTCTATATTCAATGGGCTAAAAAAAAAGCTATTTTATGAGGGAAGAATCTTTGTTATAATTTAAATTGTTTAATGTAACATAGTTTTTAAATTTATAAATGAAGAAATAAAACTTTAGAATTCACAAACAGAAGTCCAATGACAAGAGGAAAAGACAGCATAAAGGCACAAATTGAGTCTAATGTATAGTGACTATTTATGATGAAAACACAAAGGTAATCAGCTGAATAGCATTGAACTGAAACAAGAAGGTAGGACAGGCTGCTTGCTGTAGCAAACATAGAGCTGGAATAAGACACCAGCTTTCAGAAGTCAGTCTTTGCTTTATTTCCCAAAACCAAAAAGACTTTCCCAAGTGTGCTTTCTCTCTCCACTCTTCATGAATGCAGTGTCCTCAGCAGGACCCTGCAAGGAGGGGGAAAGTTCTCCCTTTGTCACTGGCCCAGGGCTCCTCAGTGCCCTGGCACCTCCCAGCAGTGTCCAGCCTGTCCCAGTCAGAAGCTGGAGGACCCTCAGCTAGTTAAGCACAAAAATCCTATCTCAGATATTGAACTAGAGAGCTAAAGATGAACAGTGATTACCTCACTGGGTGGCAAATGGTAATTTCTACACCTATAGCCAATTGCTGAGCTGTATTGGCTTTTCAAGTTGATTTATTAGATGACTCTTTGTCACACCAAATTGCCATGACTGTGAATCCAAGACTTTAGTTATTATTTTGGATAGGTGTTAACAGCTTCCTCTTAACTTCCTGCCTCCCCACAAACAGCATATGAATTTATTTTTGAAAAAAATATTGCAATCTTTTCTTACACAAATTAAGTATTTTGTTCTTCTGTGGGACATCACATCCTACACCACCTCCATTAATGTGGAACTATTAGTGGAAGGAAAAACCCCTCATTGTTTCTTGTTTCTGGATATAAATATTAGCCTCAGTTTGAAAACCACAAGTTACATCCCAGTGTTCTGATTTCTTTTCACTGATAAGTTTAATCAGTATTTTTTTTGTAAGTAATTTGAGAACTAAAATATGATTTTTCTCTCTCTTGATTGAAACATTCTGACATAGATTTTTCACCACAGTGAAAAGATTTCACCATTGTTTACAAATTCTGTCCAGCCTTAGGTGATTTCCATTTTCTTCCCTTAGATGGTGCTAATAAGGTACAAAAAAGCAGACCCAGACTCTGCAGTGTTTTAGAAAGAACACAAAGTACAATGAAGGCTTGTTTGGATTCTATGAGCTATTTCTTTCCTCCTCTCTGTGCTACATTTCTGCCTTATTTGTGCTTATTCAGGCTCAGAATGACACTATATAAATGTATCAAATTTAGTAAACAATTATATCTGATGACTATACGTTCATTTTGGAAAACTAGAGGAACAAATGTTGTCTGTATCTGAACTGCAAAATGAACAGACTTTTCATTAGCTTTGTACTCTCCCAGGGAAAGCTGACTGCCAGTATCTGAGCTCTGGGAAAATGGACTTGTTTTATTGGTAGCCAGTGTTATTCACCATTAATTAGGGGCCCCAAAAAAACTTTTTCCTTAGTGTATAACAGTTGTCCCTGTGCAAAAAAGCATAGAAAAATTTGCTCAGCAGAAAATAAAGGAGAAGAGAATCTCCAGCAATTTTTCCTCTGGGTGCAAGTGTCAAGGCTGTGTGGACAGTCTTGAGCCCATAATATGGTTATATTTGTATTTTTTCCATTCACTGTAATCCTGAGTATCGAGCCGTAGAAGAGTATTTGTTTTATGAAATTTCAGTATAGCATAGGGTGAAGCTCTGGAATGAAATTTTGCCACATGAGGATTTTACCCTTTCTCTGGGTAATTTAAAATACAAGCCACACATCTCACTATTTTGCATGTCCATTGTAGAGGTAAATGCTTTCAGAAGTGCATCCATGACCTGAAGACCAGGATCGACAGCATCTGCAAGAAAATTGACAGTTCATGAGAGCTATATCACCTTGCTCATGCATTTGGCAGCAGAATTATCCTTTCATTCTTTCCCCCCTCCCCACCACCTTCACCTCTCCTGGCTCACCATTTCTCCACTCTCACAGGCAGTTTTCAGCCTGCCTGCTTGGTTGGTGATCAGCACATAATTGATCATGACTGCCCATCACTGCAGAGGAACAGACACAGGGCTTGGGAGGGCAGGAGTGGCATGGGTCTGGATCCCAGGACCCTGTGAAGCTGAGTGCACAGAGGAACAGTGTCAGCTGTGTCCAGCCTGGGGACACTGCCAGCATGTAATTAGCACTTTGCTCTCAGGAGCAATATCACTGAGTTCACCTACAATACATGGGTGAGAGAGACTTCACTGCTTATCAAGTCTAGTTAGTTTGATTTAAACCCTCTAGGTTGGCTCGGTAGTGGAACTGTTTCTTTTCTGACCCTTCACTCATATTCATTATTGGTTTTTCCTGAAAGACTTCAAGGCACTTACCACATGCCACTTTATTTTATCCTTTCCAGAAGAACCTTGAATGAAGTTTTAGGACATTGTGAAATCAAGGAACATTCACTCCAATCAAACACAGCCAACACTTTTTGTTGCCTTTGAGGTTTAAAGTGCTGTCCTGATTAGAATGCCTCTGTGATTGCTGATGCATGGCGAGTCCCTCATTTCTATAGCCCATCTACCTCACGTGGCTCACCTTGGCAGGCCAAAGTACACTTACATGGGCTTCTTTGAATTTAGCCTTCTTGTTCAGGGATTCATCCATTGTCTGTCCTTACCTTTTTCGATTGAGGAGCCAATTTACAGTGCTTGTAGCAACCAGACCTAAAATCTAACCATTGAAGCTCTTCTTTACCCTTTCATTACCTAATCTAACATTTTAGATTAAACCAGTGAAATGGGAATGGTTTCCCAGAAAGATGTAAAGTTAAGCTTTCCTCTGGTGAAGTCTGTGGCATTCAAGCTTTGTGAAGATTCATTTTTTGCTGCTTTTGCAGCTCAGGCCTCCTACCACATCACAGGACTTTGTGTATAATTATTACACACAGCACTACAACAAAAGAATTTTACTAGTTTCCAAAGAAAAGGCCATGAATTCTTAAAATACTCAGAGGGACTTGTGCAATGTTGTGTCTCTGATGATGAGAGTTTAGTTAAATAAGCAATTCTATTTTGACATTGAGCCCCAGCTTCATTCACAATATGGACAGAGATCACACAATGAACAGATGTTCAGTTTTGGTTTTTCTCAGCATGTGGCATTGGGCCCTATTTGTCAAGTTTCCCACTCTGATGCTTGCTCAAAATTTCTAAGTTTCTCTTGAGTTATGTGACACTTGTCATAACATTTGGGCAAATCCCAGTTACATGCCAGCTAGTGAACTCCTCTGGTCCTTGTTTGGTTTGTTGGACTGTAGCACTGTTCAGTTTGGAAAAACTTGGAATTGTTCCTAATTCCTAATGTTGCTCTTTATTCATCAACAGTTCCCTCAAAAGCTTTATTCATAGATTGCACTAAATGCTTGGATTTCTGTTCTATGATGAGTTGATGCTCTTTGTATGATAAATTACATAATAACATTTTCTCAAGTTCCCATTTAGCAGACCAGCCCATCTACTGCAGAGTCATCTGGGGTTAAATCTTGCCTTTAGGTCAAAATTTGGGTAACAAAGATGTGATACTGAACTTAAATGGTTGTTGTTATCCACTGTAGATGTTCTTAACATGCTGCTTTCACATTCAATTGGCCATTCACAGAAACTGGGTTTTGCTGGAGCATTGAATTTCATGGTTGCATTTTGGTTGAAAGGCTCAGGGGAATAATTTGCTGTGTCCTGGCCAAGGGAACACCAAAGGCTGACACTCACTTTACAATGCAATTTTCTATTGTTGCACACACTGGCTAGCATTTGATTTTTGATACAAAATAGCTGATGGTGCCAGGTAATAATAAACGGTGTCAGAATTGCCACTGTGATGTTACCAGATGCATCCTATTCCAAGTTTCAGTTTTTTGTTTGGCAAAACTGAGTAACTATTGCAGACAGATTGGACAGGAGGGTTTTAGCGAAAAATCAATAGGGAGATCAGTATTTCAGCTTTTGAGAGTTTGATTTGCAGTCTTGAAACTTAATATGGAGTTTCTCATGAAATTCATGCTTTCACATAGTTCGTTTTTAAGGGAACAACAGGGTGGAGTGGTTATGCAAAAAGGGATCAGTTAAAAAAATTTGTCATAGTTTTGAGATCTGTACCATAGCCTGTGCAAGTAAAATTGCAACCCAGATACTCCTAAATGATAGTTTTCTTGATATGGTTTAATTCCTAGCAGAGTAAAGATAAAGAATATGTATACAAAACTTTAAACATTTTCACAAACTTACTTCACAAGGCTTAAGAGCATTGTTGTTAAATTATGCAGGATGGCAATCCTCTCGTGAAGCTGCTGTAATAACCAGTCAAGAAGAGCTATTTCTGCAAATGCTCATTACTGTATTTCTGAGTGCTCAGAACTATTAACAAATTCTGCATTCTACATAAATATTTTTAGCATTTGAAACTATAGCTGCTACATTAAAAAGAATGCTGGATGATGTCTGGCAGTGTAGCTTTTAAAACAGTAGTTAAAGGCACTGGCTTGAGAATACTTGTATGGACAAAAAAGATTTTGTTTGTTGTGATTTGTGAGGCTATACTAATTATGACATGTTAATTCTCGGACTTCTGCCACCTCTGAGCCAAGAATTTTGACAGAAGTGTTTTTTCCCCTTGATAATTGTCACTTGGACTCTTTATTCTTTACATAATTTGTATCAGGATTCATTAATCTCCTCTTTAAAACAGCTGTCCAAAGCAAATGCAGAAACAATAACATAGACCCCCGGTGACCTGTTCTTACTGCATTCATAATGAATAGCAAATATTCGTAACTATCAATTAGCTGCAACTTACATGTTGACAATAATTCATGGAAACTAATTGGGGAATATTTATGGACAAGAAATAAATGCATAGCAATCAAGATTGGTTCATGAACGACTTCCCAACCCTAAAAGGGAATGAATATGGTTCTGTGCAGTTTTCTGTGCTGTCATTACCTGTAGATATCCCTTGAAAGGTATCAATGCCTATACATTCTGCTTTGAACAGAATTATTTGCACCTCTGCTGGGCTGCTAAGGCACGGAATTCAGGGTAGGTGTAATGCAGAGTGCACTGTCCAGGGCTAGAGATTGGAAACTGCCCTTCCTTAATGTAACAAGCTACGATGGATCAGGATTTCTCAGGGTTTTGAATGCTAAAAAATAAAATCAAGGTCAATCTCTAATTAAGTGGGACCTGGAGTGAATATAAATTATTCCATTCACCCATGCAGCAATGTGACCTGCTAAGGAGAAACAGGCTCACAAAGGTGTTTTTGTGACTTTGCTGACTCCCCAGCTTGAGCTCCTCCCAAGATTCCAAGTTCAGCTCCTTTAGTGGCAGAGCAGTTTCAGACTGATTTTAATTCTGCCTGGGTGGGGCCATTAGGAGAACAGCAACAAAACTCCTGCCTTTGGCATGTCTGTTGATCCTTTCCATGCTGGGTTTATCCATCTTGAGAATGACAACTGTCTTCATCCAGTCAGTTTTGTTGATGTCATCAATATTTGGCTCTGTCAGAAAAATGCGAGTAGTACAATGCCAAAAATGGATTTCTGCCAACTGATTGACTGTCTTAGGCAGATTGTCTCTGAGCTCCTGTAAAAACATCAGACCAAAATGTATAAAGTAATACACTTATTCTGGGTTCTCTGCCCCCCAGAAATGTAGGCCCTAAAAAAAAAAACAACCCAGTTCTACACCATCATCTTTTGCAGTTGATTTATTACATGTCAGGAGTCCAACAAACCTGTCCTATACCAAGGAATAGAATTACAAGAATAAACTTAGAAAAGGTAAACTATGTTCAAAATCATGGCTCTGGAAACGCTGACTGCATTCTCCAATGGGAATAGGCTAGCAGGAAGGGCAAGGTTTTGGCTCTGCACTCCCAAGTTCTTTAAACAGTTTGAGCTATTATGTTTTTGACATGAATCAGGTGAAACTTCTTAAAATCCTTTCAAAACCAGGGCAGCAAATCTCACAGTTTCACAACGTTAAAGCACCTGGATGAGCGATCCAGGATCTTCTCCAGGGAGAAGCATTGCTGGTGATGCTGGTGAACCCACAGCACCACACAATTCTCATTTCTGGTGCACCAGAGGAAAGAGTGATTGCCCCATGTCAGGGTGTACTGATGGCAAAGGGCCTGCATGTGGCTGATCTGCCATAATCTCTCTCTCTTGCAGAGCTACTGCTGACAGTAACCGTGGGTCTGGCCACTGAGCAGAAAATGTGCCACAGGCTTTCTGAATGTCTCAGTGGCCACAGAATCTGCCAGCTTCCAGTGGCACTTGTGGAAGATAAGCTCTTCTAAAACTTTGGTCCAACTCTCTACTATTACAACTCAATTTTAAAGGTTTTGGGACCCTAAAATTTCTGACCATAAAGATTTTGTAGGTGGCAATGATGCTTTTCCTTTATGTATGAAACTAGAAGGAAATACATGGAAACTAGGTAAAGAAGTAAATCTGCCACAGTGTAAGCTTTTCAGTAGAAAAAAATCAAAATAGGGAGATTATGCAGCATCTTTAGCAGAGATGGGCAAAGCACTAAGATTCAGCAGCACACATTGTTCAGGATTTCTGAAAAGCAATCGTCATTGAAAAGGCTGATCTGTGGGTGGTGAGCAATCAGTGAGATGTTCTTAGATAGAAATGGCTAAAAGTCTCATTTAAAAGCAACCTTTCTTCCATTTGGGTGAGGAAGAGCAGTGGGTTTATGGTTTTCCTGTAGCTGACAGACTTCAATTTGTTACTCAAGAAAAAATTTTACAAATGCTTTTTTGTTGGCTAATGTGTAAATGTGAATTGCCAAAGACAATGTAATAATGTAAAAGGACCATCAGGCAGTCAGAGCAGCTATGCTTTTGGATGAACATGCAGGATGGGGTCAAACAGCCAGGTTTTTAATTTGACACTTTCCCAGTAAGAAAATATCTCCTCTGCTAATGTTAGGAGAGAGGGGGTGGGGGGGAATGCACGACGAGTGCAAGAAACCACAGGGGTCCCTGGAAACAGTTGTATAATGATTATTTGGCAAGGCTTCCTGGATGCTAACAATCCCATTAAAAATAAGTTGGCAAAAAACATTAGGATCCTGAACTGACTGAAAATGAAAGAAGAGAAATGAGGAGGGATTAAAGTAAAGCTCAGAAATAAAGAACAACCACTGAGTATGTCCACGGTGGGAGTCTGTGAGCCTGATGGGAAGCTCTGGGTAATTAGCTGTATTTGACTTCTTTCTTATATTCAAGAATACTTTTCTCTCTCCTCTTCCCCCCACCATATTTTCTTGTAGAGCATAAATTCTTGGAGGTCACAGTCTATACCAGGACACCCAGCTTTAGGCATTGTACATGCACATCATTAGAGATAATTCTTGCCTGAAGAATTTTAAATCTACATTTACCAGGCAGAGAAGGGAAACAGTAGTATCACAGGTTTGCAAATGAGAAGCTGAGGCACAGAGAGGTGAAGGGGTGGTTTCAGAGAGATTCAATTTTCACTTGGGCTCCCATGAAAATTGGCTTTTTCCAGAAATCCTAACACCTCCAAAATGTTAGGCATAGAGATAAAGGCATAGAATTATTTAGATTGGAAAGACTTTTCAGATCAAGTCAACCACTAACCAAGCACTGCCAAGGAAACTAAATCATGTCCCCAAGGGCCACCTCTACACATATTTTTAAATACTTATGGGGATGGGACTCCACCACTTCACTGGGCAGCCTGTTCCAGTGCTTGATAACCATTTGGGTGAACAAATCTTTCCTAGAATCCAGTCTAGGGTCATTTGGAGGAAGGAGGGATCGTGCAGAGACATGAGGCTCTAACACTGCCTCCTGTGCTTCACCCTGACCACTGGCAGTCCCTGCTCCCTCCGTGTAAACCATTCCTGCTCCCAAAGAGCTCTCACATGTGCAACACCAGGTCAGGCCAGCAGTGTCTGCCCTCATGATGTGATGTTTTATAATTACCCTTCAGTGGTTCTCCTTTAAATGTATGGACAGGCCTGCATACAGCTCCATCTTGGTCTAATTGGCAGATAAAAGCAAGAACAGCTTTTGTGGTGACTGCAACACCAATAATTGGAGATGGAGATTGTTATATAATACAAATGTGTTAAAAAGAAATCACTTTTATGCACGTACCAACCATTACTGAGAGCCCTGGGAGCAGTTTTAGGTTTGAGATGTCTCCCAGAGGGTGTCTGTCAGAGGGAGCAGCAGGGAAGGGCTGTGCCTGGGGAGGGACCTGGCTGCTCTGGGCACTGTCCATGCTGAGGTCCTGAACCACAGCACCCAGCCAGTGTGAGCCTGGCAGCTGGATTCCAGGGCCAAGAACAGCTCCTTTCCCGTGATGGAGCAGCCTGCACATGTGAAAGAGCTTTGTAATTGTTGTCACTCAGAGGGGTGGTTTGCTTCCTCTTCAGAATGGTCACAAAAATGAACTATTTTTATACGAAAGAGAAAAATATTTGCTTTATAAAGGAGGACCCTTGTGATGTACTGAAGGCCAACAGTGTCTAGTCTGATATCTGTTGGTAAGTCAATACTAACATAGATCTGTTTTCTCTAGTAAGAAAAAATTATATCTCGGATGCACTATTACAGATGATTCCCGACACAACTTCAGCTTCACGGCAAAAAGAATGAGAATTTGTTCTCATGTTGCTGCTTATTTTCTCTGTAACTCAGAATCTTTTCTGATATATTGAATACTGAAGCTTGTGAAAGTTTTGCCTGCTTTATTTGTTTTGATTAAAAATCCCCCACAAACTTGTAATGTTGACAATAATCTTAAATTAGACTCTGTGTTAGTCTCGAGCCTTCTAAGTAGCATTTATATGTCATCTTTTCAATTTGTTATTTGTTATTTGTACATGTTCTATAGAAAAAGTAGTTTGAAAGTGAAAAATACAGAAAGCAGACCAGCTACTTGGCAAAGCTGAGTGACAAGGCTCTGAGCAAGGTTTGACAAGGTCCAGGTAAAAGTTGGCTTGCTTAGTGACAGAGGTTACATGAGAACAACCTCCATGGGTTTTTCTTCCAACATAAATTATTCTGATTTTATGATTAACTGCAATTTTGTTCCCAAAACCCACAGTCCTGAAATATTGCAGTTTTTAATTCAAAATTTATGACTCATGGAAAAAAAGGCTCTTCATCTTAACCATCAACACGTTTCTCACATGACTGACTGTAAAAGAAAAATTGTCAGTTGCGTGTGATTTGTTACTTCCTCATACCATCCTGAAGGGTTGTTTTGTAGAAAACCAGAACGGTTTTAATGAAAGAGCAGCAGAGTGATGTAGGGACTATGAATATAATCTGAGAGAGAATTCAAGTGGCCACATGTGGGGAGAAGGGTAACAGCTGCTGCTGGGGTATTAGGGATTGCAGGAGGTGCTGCAGATGGGGTGTGCCCCAGGCAGGGTGCTGCAAACCCCAGTTCCTAGAGGATGCCTTTCCCAGCAGCTGGGCTCTGCTGGCCACTCTCAGCTGCTGAGATTCAGGGTGTCCAGGACAGGTTTCATCAGTGCACCCTAGCTAGGTTTATCAGCTCAGCTAAAGTGCTGAGGAGGAGCAGAGATTCACATCCATTTCTTCATGAAGTTTTAAATTAGTGAATGAGAGCAGAAAAGGCAGGTCCATACAGGGCCTAAGTCAGCTCTGAGCTTTTTCTATGTAACCCCAGCTAAGTGCACTGCACTCAGAACAAATGATTAACTTTGGTATTTGCTCACTAGATATCTGTTGCCTGACAGAAAATCTTCTCCATAGACATTTTCCCATTACAGAAGTAAAATAAAAACAGTAATGAAGAGGAGAAATCTGGCTTATTAGAAAGATAACTGCATTAACTATCAGAACAGCAAATTCTGGTTCTTGTTCTGTCTCTATTTTCCTGGATCACCTTAGGACCCCCTGCTCCATTTCTCCATACCTGTTTTCTGAACTGGAAGATGGATAATTATCCAACAATGTCAGAATGTTACATGGGAGTGACAGAGGGAATTAATAAGCAAACTCCTTTATGGACCAACTATGCCTCATTTTGAAGGCCTTTCCTATGTGTGTATATAAAAAAATCTCTGCTTTTATAAATCTTCTGCCTTAATAAAAGTAGGTTTTTCTTCTAATTGAAGTCATGTCAGATGCATTGATTAATTTCCCAGCAGTGTTTGCATCGTCACATGTGGTCAGGACGCTGATGCTGCTTGTAGATCTCTCATTGTATTTACCAGGGCAGGTGACTGGGAAACAGTGACTCCCCCAGCCAAAGAAAAGAGCTTCTCTAGGATCAGGAGAAGGTGATGTATTTATTTATGTCTCGAGTTATCTAAACATTAACTATCTCTTTTCTCATATCTCTCACCCTACTCCCTCCAGAAATCTGTTGTGAAGGAAAGGAAAAGAGAAAATGTTTTTAAATGGGCAGAGAAATTCACACTGTTGCAAATAGTCTGTGAGAGTCTGTGAGCAGGATAGAGTTGCCTAGGGCTCTTTTATAAGTCTCACATGGGGCTGTAAATCAATTTAGAATCATAGAATTAAGGCATAAACCAGAAAACTCTGTGTGTGTGTCAGCTGTGTTCTGTACAAATGGCTGATACTGTGTATAGTGTTTACTGCAAATCCTGTTGTGACCCATTTTCTAATGTAACTTGTTTAATTTCTCTTGTGACACAAAAAAAAAATAATGTCCAGTGTTTGCTGCTATATAGAAAGTGTCAATTCTTTATTGGTTTGAATACTGAATATGTTACTGAGTCCCTCCAAACAGAGCCCTTTTAATCAAAACCAACTTAAATCCAGGACCAGGTCTTTTTTTGCTTAATAAAACTCAAATAATTTAAAGAATTTCTGCCATTTCTCAAGCAATTGCAAAGTACTGAGGCTTTTTTTTTTCCCCCAACGTGCAAGTCTATACATTAGTAAATATTTCCCAAGACATTTTTAGGTAAATACAGAACTTTTGTCTACATCCATTTTGGGCGTAATATGGGCTGCTATCTTTTGGAGAGATTACATGTCCAAACAGACCTGTGCTTTCTGAAGGGTCTTCCTTTCTTTTTGCCATTTTCTGTTTCAGTCAGGAAACTCGGGGCAATTTTTATGTTGAATCTAAAAGAATAAATTTAGACCAGAGTATTATTAAAGTATTTTTACCGACATTTGGGACTGTAAAGTTCCAGAAGTGGTTTGTTGCATTTTGAAGAGTTTTAAGATATTTTGATACACTAGATAGATGTTTCATCTGCAGAGCCCAAAGTCAGGAAACTCAGAATGAAGACAATTCATTGATGATGCAAGGTAGGTTTTTGGGTTTTTTTTCCCCTCAGACCAAATCAGAAATCCTGAGATACATTCAAATTGAAATTATGTCTACAACGACACACCCTAATCAGGGCGTTTCTCTTGGCAGGACTGGAGAGAACAGAATTGCAGTCTGTCCCTCGTGGAACCATCCTCAGTGGCCTCTCCCAGTGGAGCAGGCAGAAACTCTCCTCATCAGGGTGGCAGCCCTGATGTACCAAGGTTTGAGGGAGATTGAGGCTCCTGTCGTAGGGAGGAAATGATCTGTTACAGCAATGGAGGTTCAGGAGAGAAGGGAATTTGTAATGTGCCCATCACCATGACCAGCTTCTGCTGCTGTTGAACACAGATTTGTGAGTGCTGACATAGTTGCCTACATGAGTCATACTTTGCACTGAAAGTTTTATTTAATGAGCTTTGAGGAAAAATATTTCAAACAGTTTTATGTGTTTCTCTATCCAGGCAAAAAGTTTGAGCACACATCTTCCCCTTGTGGAGAGAGCTTTCTCTTTTCCAGCTGTCAGAACACAAGGGTCATTTGAGTATTCTTGTCAAGTTTTCCAGATGCTTGTTTTGAATTGATGGGTTTGAACAGGAGCAATTTGTTATGCTGGCACTTCCCCCCTCCAACTGCACAAAGAGTCAGCCTTTGCAGATACATTATCATCTCCTTCCCTGAAGAAACTGCTCTTCTTAAGATAGAACAAATGGGTTGGGAGATTTAGGTCTGAACCAAAGGTCAAACTTGTCTGATAGCTGTGAAAGGGAATGGGGATGTGTACACTGTTGCCTGGGTGGTAGATATTTCTTGCGTGCATATGTGTGCAGATAAGGCTAGATAGATTATTTGGCACTTTGACTGGAGTATATTTCTTTTTCTATTTTGGAAATATTTTTATATGATTGGAAGGAGACTTTGTTATCAAAGTGTAAGTAATCCAGTGATGTATAAAAGTGTTGGTTAAAGTTTTATATGATGGATTTGTTACAATTTCAAAAATCCTTGTAGTAAAATTAAACCTGTAAATCTGTTTTCCACATATGCTTTCATTTAACATCTTATGGAAGTGCTGCCCAGTATGCACATATTCACTGAGTTTAAATGGGCAGGAGAAGAGATGCAAACGATGTGCCAGGCATTGCTGGCCAGACATGCCCAGAGTGTAGGAGTGACCGTGGTGGCTGAGCAGCGGGAAAGAGGTGGTGGGAAGTGAGCATATGCCACCTACTGAAATGCTTCTTTCATGTTGATCTTGTCTGTTTGAGGGGATTTCCACATGGAAAGAAAAATGAGCTTCATTAGTTCAGAAACTTGGGTAGAGGTCACAACAGAGCTACTATTTATATTCAAAGGAAAAAGAACAATAAAAGGAAATTAGATCTAATTTGAAAGTGTCATACCAGGTTTATGTTCTGTGTCCAGATCAAACTTTAAGACTCATTAACTAGCTGAGAAGGAATCTGCAAACTCCTGCTGAGAAACCTGGTGCCAAATTTGTTGGGTGATTATACCGATAATTAAAGCAATACATGAATGTTTCAAGTGGTGAGAGGTCAACTATACTGAAAGAAGATTCTTGGCAGCTGAAGGTAAGAATGAATGTTTTATATGGCATTTTCATCCTTATTCACCTTTGTTTGACCAGAGATTTATGACTAATGTCAAGTATATTCAAGTGGAAACAATTTTACAGGCATAACAGTAGGATAAAAACTTGGAAATGAATCATATGCTTGTATTCCAAAAATCATTCCAGGTCACATCACTTAAGGAGGAGTGAGAGCCTCTGCCACTCAAAGGAGTGACAAATTCAATTGCATCTGTATCTCCATAGGAAGTTTCATGGTGGTGGCTACCCGGGTTAAATGAGATTTTGATGTGCTCCTAGTGTTTCACTAGTTTGCAGTATTTCCCATAAGGACCAGCATATTTCAGTGTTTAATAATAAGTCAATGTAGGTACAATTGTCACAATGTATTGTCCAGAAGTTTTTGCATTCATTAATTGCATTTGCTTTGCAGCCTGACCTTTGGGTACCTCTTTAGAGTTGTGTTGGAAACAAGAGTAAAATGACCTCTGAGGCTTGGGAATACCTGTGAGCATGGAAAGGATTGCTTTCCCAAACAGTCCTGATGGAAGGGACCTAACCTAGCTATGAGGAATGTACAGCCCTCTCACTCCATGCTTGTAATGAGCTGCCTCTGTGACATCTACTCAATTGGATAGATACAGTAAAAAAGTGAAAGTAGCTTTCCTTAGGCCACGGTGACTCCGTTAAAAATAGTCCCACTCAGAAGGTTGTAAAAGCAGCCTGGAAAGTGCTAACATGAGCTCTTCTGGGCCATTGCACAACCTCATTTATCCTTTAATGATTCTTGCATTTTCCAAACCTGTGTGCAATTAATATTATTTAACGGATACAGGAATGTTCATCAGGCATTTGTTCAGCAAATAAAACATTTTTAATAATCAGGATCTAAAACTTTAACCAAATGAGTTTCTCTGATAATCTCTTCATCAAAGTAGATATTCTCAAATGCCTACATTAAATTTTGGACTCCAGGTATCACCTTTAATGTATGCTTCAGTGGCTGCTGGGGCTGAAAAAAAATCATTACTAATTGATATGCTTTAAGGGCCTGAGAGCTTTCAGAGTTGGATGAACCCAGGAGAAACACTGAGAGGTAGATGTTTGATTCTAATGATGCCTGAGTAGGTACAAGCAAAAAGTAGACCTATCATGACAGCTATATCATTGTGAAACTGCTACATCTGAAGTTTTCTACTAATTTGACACTATGGCAAAACACTGTTTTAATGAACCCATGAAAGGTAAAGTTAGATAATGGATAGAAACATAGAAAATGAACTGTGCTGGTATCTGTATTTGCCAAGACAGTCACTGGAGAGGATAGGAGTTTGGGATTTGTAAACTATCTGTTAATTAGTGCATAGCATAATTTTCTTCTATGTCCTGAATCTCTAATAAGTTTTTAAGAATACAGATACTGTGAAATTTTCCCTCAACTGTGATGATGTAGGATGTGAGTGACAGGAGTTCTAATTCCCCATTCTGGCTGTATTGATCCCTTCTGCAGCTGCCTCCTTACCCTGCACTGGACACACCTCACACCAATGGAGAGAACATCAACAGCTGGAAACAGTCAGGATAGTTCTGGTGGGGTTGTTTTGTTTGTTTGTTTTTTGTTTTACTTTTTCCAAATTTGAGCTGCATTAAATGCTTAATTTATCTTTAAAAACTACTTGTTTTTGGTCTCAGTCCAATCCCTAATTTTCACTGTAATCTACTGTGTTTCTAATAGAGTTATCAGAGGCATGTTCTCCTTACTGAGAGGGATGTGACACTTTCAGTGGAAACGGGGTTGTTTTGGAATTCTGCTTTAGCATTAGGGTTTTGGGCCTATGGCTTTCATCCATTTTTCATGTTTAACAGCATCTTTGGTGAGACTTAAAGGGAAAATACACCATTGCTAATAAATACATGTCATGGTATGTGTGAGTGAAGCAGAAAAACCAATACATAACCCTTTCTGAACCTATTTTTAGGATTTACAAAATATATTTGTGTTTTATTCAGCAGGAAATGTGATTTTCTTTATGAATTTCTTTTGATGACTTGGAAACTCTAATTATATGGAGCTAATAATTCCTGTTTATTCAGTGACACTGGAAAGTCCTTTGTAGGCAGCATAAAAGCTTGGTGTTAAGTCACACGTGCTTACAGTGGAACAGTTTTGGTGATTAAGGAAACTTGGAGAGGAGTATACAAAAGTTCAGAGAGAATAAAAAAGTTCAAACATATTTTCTTTAATAGTTGTTTTAACTTTACACAGTTCTTTTTACTGTGAGACAAGCCAAGGCTAAAGCAAGTGGCCTCAGGTCGAGAGAGGGAGAAATGAATGATCAGAATGGGATCCTGAGCACTCAGGAGGATTATATAATCTCAGGGCAGAAAAGTACAGATTATTTTTGTCTGGACCTGGTAATGCTCATGCTGCCTAAATCCAGTGGTTTATGTAACTATCTAAACCCAGATTAATTGTGTTTAGAAATCCTCAGAAAAAACAATGTCTGTGTTCTCTCACTGATAAGAACAGAGATTTCTATCTTATGAAATGTGTAGTTGAGGGACACAATCAATAGGTTACTTTTGTAAGTGTAAATTTAATTTGTGTACATGCATGAGAATGCTCAGAGGGCCAGACTCCTTGCAGATTTAGGAACTCACACGATAGGAAATTGTGATACTGCTTGAAATTTGCCTCAAAACTGAGGACATGGCAGTTTATGCAAGAGACACAATTTCCTCAATCCACTGAGGAAAAGGAGTTTTTTTGAATTTTACCAAGTTGTCCCCACTGTCTTGGATGTTTATGAATTTCAAGAGCATAAGGCTGCCGCTAAAAGTGACTTTATGGTTTGTTGCAGTGAAATTGTACACCTTCGAAAAGGAAAGGACTCAGCAGATAGAGAATGTTGGTGGACCTTGTACCTGTGTGCTTGGGGAGCAAGAAAGAATTGAGTGTTTGAGTGGGTTGATGCCCTCCTGGTGCCTGGCCATGAGGTAAAAGGTGCATTACAAAGGAGGTATCACACGAGTATGTACAGTTGTTTGCCTTAAAATGTATCTGCAAGGTACATTTCTGTATCCAAACTCATGTACATGATAGTTGAATACAGACTTTGCTGTGAATTTCTGGAGAACTTTGTGTATTTTTTAAAGAAATTTTATACTTCCCTGTCTAATTCCCTATGATGGATAGCCCAAAATACACTTCTGTTATATTAGTGATACAGGAGAGATCTCACTTGTGTCTGGTTCTTTGTGGAGGAAAGCAAGAAAATGATCAGGCAACACTATCCACAGAGAATATTTATTAACAGATCTCTTGACCAGGATGAATTGAAATAAATATGCAGAGATCAGGGCAGTGGTGGAGCTCCCAGGCTCAGTGCTGGATTTGTCAGTGCTGGGTTTACAGTTGGACTTGATGAGTTTAGAGGTCTTTGAATGGTTCTGTGATTTTCTTCTGAGGAGAGAAATGAGTGGGGACAGGCTTCTCATCTGGTGTAGACCTACCTACCTGCCTGAAAATCTGGTCTTAAGTGGAGCTCATTGGTTTATGCTCTTTACATATAGGCAGGTATAAATATTGAAAAGAAAATTGCATGAGTGCAATTTTTGGTTAAGATATTTTGCAGTGATTTTGGTGTGGATTTACTGGTATCTTGTCTGCTTTCTGGCATTTATTGACTTGCTCGTGTTCACTAAATCCAATTTACAGCTTCTCACATGGCCAGAACATAGCAGTAAATCTAGCACATTAAATCAGTGAGCTGGATTCACTTCTTTATTAAACCAACAAATCTGGGTTAATTCTGGTCTTTGAAAGTGTTTCTATTAAACAAAAGACCAGTTAGACCAGTGACTAGAAAATGTCTTTTGAAAGCTTGAAGTGTTTCTCTCCTCAAGCCTTGCTGCAATGTCAATGTTTCTGCAGAAACACTTTTCTCCTCTAGTTTCTCTTTTTTTTTTCCTCCCCCTGAAGAGGGATAATTATGTGAACTATTCTTGCCAAATTCTTTCTGTGACTGTTTTTGAAAATTTTCTAATGGTCTGAGTCTATTAGAAAATGATGGAAAGATCTTTTTCTATAGAATCACATTGATACGTGGCCATACCTCTGATTTTCAGATGGCCTATGTGTTGGGTTTACTGCACCCGAGGGCAATCTAGTTGGAGCTAACACCATTAAGAAAAAAAGTAAAAGACATTTGACAGGAGTTGTTGTGGATAGAAGTTGTGTTTGATGGTGTGGGTGGAGGTGCTTGAAGTGCTAATTTTTTTTCTTGCTGGAGTACTGGTGTGACAGAGGTGTCAAGTTTTGATAACTGGAAACTGCAAAAGCAAATTCAAGCCTCTGTTTTGGTTGATTGTAGCATTCTTACTGTCACCCCAGATTATTTTCTTTCTTTCTTCATTCTGCTTCCAGATAGTTTTGCCAACAACTTAGATTTCATGCTTTCTAATGAGGGTGTCAATTTTTGTTCAGATAGCTGCAGAGTGTGTATGAAAAATACCCTTTTCCTCTGAAGTTAAATATGCAGTGCCAAATTATTTTTTTAATTGGTGCTATTCTTTAGTTGCAGTTTATTTTTGTAATGTAAGGAGAAAAAAATCTGGTTTTATGCTTTGAAAAGTGCTTTGTATTTGTCAAACTTTATCACATATCTGCTCTGTTGAATGTTCTATGTGTATCTCTCCTCTGTTTACTGCATCTTCTAAAGCACCTCCTCAATGCTCAATCTATTGAGCACCTGACTTCTTAAAATATTTACTAAATGAAACATGCTTCTTGGAGGAAGTGGTTCCTAAGAATGTGGATTCAATTTATTTCTGGGCAGTTTGGGATTTCATTGCCTTTGGAAAACACAAAGAGAATAAAGAGTATAAAGAGTATAAAGAGTATAAAGCTCCCAACTCCTGGATATAAATCAGCTGTTCCTAAGATCACTGTCAATATCAACAGGGCAAGCTGGCAAACTGTGACCAAAAGGTGTATTTGTCTGATCTTTACTCATGATCTTTTCTATATTTGTGTAGAAAACCTTTGTTTAGAAACCAGTATTGCTTTACAGTGCCTTGATAGCACCCAGCAGTTTCTGAGGGAGGTGGGTGAACCTCTCATAGAGATGTCTACAGACAGCCCCTAGTCTGGCATACTGGGCATGACTGTGTGGTATGCCAGGGAGGGAAAATGCAACCAAAAAACTTGGAAAGACCCTTTTATGTGGGTCAACAATCGGTTTTTAAATTCACCAGTGGTTATTTTTTCTTTAGTCCTGTGTTACTTGACTATGTGATGTTAAAAGGGACGTGTGTGTTTTTCTATTTGCCACTATTAGGTACCTAACCCACTTCTTGGGTATATATAAAATGTGTATATACAATTGGGTAATAGACAAACTTTTCCTGTGAAAATAACAAAAATCAGCTATGATAATAAATAAATTCCCTTGCCAAGGGGAAGTCTCCTTCCATCAAAGGACAGCTCCTAAGCTATGCTATATAATGAAACACATTTAATAAGCATTAACAGGTAATAATGTACTTTGAACCATACTGATAAAATCAACTATTATAGTGAATTTTTAAGGTTATCAACGGAACACATTTAATATATGCATTATTTCTTCTGATATTGCATTTTCTGTAGCAACTGGTCATTAAATTCTACATAAGGATGTTTGTCTTTCCACATAGCAAACACACATGAAAAGTCAAGAATGTCAGCACCCAGCACTTTGCTTGGATGTGCATATTCTGCACATGCCTGCAGAGTGCCCACTAATTAGGGTAGAAAATGATAAATTGATTATGATCATTAGAAGTGAAAATGGCTTCTTCTGTCAGTTGCAGGAAAGATTAACTTCTTTTTGGAAAATTTTATTAAAGTTCTGTGCAATTTCTTGTGTGATTTACTTAATTATACAACACAATAAGATAATTACCTGTCATAATGATGTGATTATGTGTATTTGCTCAAAATGTACAATTAGATGCAATTATGCTCTAAGAAAATGGAAAAAATGTAAGGGGTAAGGCACTGAAACATTTGCTCCAGCTTGCCAAACTGGGATCACAGGGATGTCGGTGGTTCTGATTCAAGGTGCTCCTCTCTGATATGAATTAACATGAAAATATATGTGGGGGAAAAAAAAAAAAACCCAAGAAAACAATAAAAGCCCCCTCATTTACAAGGATTTTCCAGAGGCCATGATTTGATTGTTTCATTGTCTATGTGTAAAATTTTAGGCATGGTTTGAACAAGTCTCATCTTGCCTATGAAGAAGAAAATATCACATTGTACTCAATGTGTTTGGAACATCATGCAGAGCCAAGTTTGCAGGAATCAGGTGACATTTTTAAATAACTGTACCATTCCCAAGAATGAACTGTATTTTCCATGGTTTTGTGCAATCCCAAGGCACAAAAGTGCATTTTGTTCTTTCCTGTACTGAACCCTGGGATTCTCCAACAGGTACCTGCCTTCTGCCACTGGACATTTGGGAAAAACATCCAGTATTACTCAGTTTGTGCTGAATTTGCTATAAATGGCTATTCAGTAGTTGTGCTGATAAATCATACGAGGGGAACCTGTTTTATTTTCTCATGTAATCAGAGGTCCCCAGACCTATTCAGGTTTCTTACTGCATTTTTCTCCTTATGTGACAGCAGCTCCCAGGACTGAGCTCTGGGATTAATAAAATTGTTGTGCATCAACCTGAATCTCCCCTAACCACTCTCATTTTGCCAATATGCTTTAACCCTGTGACAGAAGGACCCACTGTACCTGCTGGATGGCAGCTATTTAATCCTGCTTTTCCTGCAAAGGTATCATTAGTGCAGTGAAATGTAGGGATGTTTAGTGCTCTTAAAAACAGCATGTGTCCCAGTAACAGCAGAAGTTGAGGAAGAGTTTGTTGTGTATTTTTAATGCACTTTAGCTGCAATTGCTTTATTTGAGAATTCTATATATAATTAAGCCTGCACTTTGTGGGTTTTTTCCTTTCAAGTTGATAGGCTTTCTAACTGCAAATATTGTTCTCTGACTTTGTCTAATCTAAACAGGCCTCTTATCCTCAGGAAATTATTCCCTCTTTGTTATCTCTTCTCTGTCATGATCTTTGCTCCTCCCTGTGCTCCACTATTACTTTAGGAGGGAGTTCCATCAATATATGGCTCTCTCAATTTTCTCCCTAGGGACATGCCTCTTTTTTCTCCTGGGCAAGAACTGATATTTTTTTGTGGGGTTGTTTTTGTTTCCAGACAATAGGCCTGGAGTAGGCAAGATATCATTCCCTGAAATAGAAAATTAATTCTAATTTATCCTAACCAACACACCAAGTTAAAACCACTTGCTGCTTTTAACTACAATTCTGGACATAATCAAGCAAATCAAACAAACTACTCATAGCTTCACTGTTACCAGTTCAATTATCTATTATTATAAAATAGTATAAAAACTATCCTGTAAAAGAAAAAAAAATATTGTTTTCAAAGAAAAAAACTTGTTCATTTAATTATTTTCTGGATTTGTTTTTACTGTGTTTGTCCAGTGCTAGTGGCTTTGCAGTTAAATATTATATTCCACAATTACATCCTCATTTTCTGCTTTTGAAAGAACTGAAGCTGCATTTTAAATCAACAGGAGGCTAGACTGAAGGAAGAATTGAACCCCACATATGGGAAATTTTCTGCTATCCTGCCTTCATAAATAGGAAGCTCAGCAACATATTCTTCTTTTGGTTCCTATGGCGAACACATCAATGATTGTATCAAACAGATCATCAACAGTTTTGAGCTGAGGGGCGTTCAAAACTTCAGCTGTTCAAAGCCTACCCAAATGTGCTAGATATGTTACAGCAGAAAACCTGCACACAAAGTAACAGGCATTGAAGAGATTTTTCAAAACAATTTTTATTGACTTGCAGCAAGAAGACTCTTAGAAATACTCTAGAAGATGCCAGGTCTGCTCTGGTAACAAATACATTATATTTTATTAATATTGTGGAGTCCAATATAAATGGATTTCAACTGTTGTCAACTGAAGTAAGGAGGAACTTGAGAACCTGAGTGACACTTAATAAAATACTAGATGGATGAGGTGGGTAATTAGGTCCTTCAAATGCAAAAAAAAAAAAAAGGAAAAAAATTCTGAAGACGATGTCCTGGTGTTGCGTCAAGTGGAGGTGCTGGGAAATGTCTGAATATAGCTTTTAACAGAAACTGAGTTTGTTAACATGGGGCTGTTAATGACTCAGACTTGTATGTATGCTCAATGTATTGATAAAGGAATTATCTCTGTCCTAACACAGGAAAAGGCATGATTTAACCCAAAAGAAACTAGATGAATGTTTATTAAAAAGTTCTAGCTATTGGAACGATTTAGGGTTCTCTGATGAACAATGTTATGCATTTACTGAAGCTTAGTTTAATTTTTAATGTACTTCTGTAACTTCCCAAAATAAAGAAGTTTGCATTGAAATGCACTGCAAAGTCATGGGTTTGGGATGAGCCTGGCCACGGTGTGGGAGGTGGCTTTAGGACGGCCAGGTGTGGCCAGTTGTGACAGTCCCTGGGGTGCCAGTGTTTTAGTGGGACAGAAATGCCCAGGGAGGAGCAGACCCTCATGGGGGCAGAGTAGGAGAGGAAGAAATCCTGTATTTTCTGTAGGAAAATATATATATTGCCTGGAGGGGGAATAGAGCATGTCCAGCACTTCTGAGACTGGGAGACTCCTTTCACCTTTTTGCCTTTTGGTTTACTCCTTGCCATGTACTCTCTGAGGAACATATTTTTCCTTCTTTTCCAACTCCTTTAGTTTCTTCATGCAGACTGACCAACCGTGCTCTTATTGTTTCAAATACAGACAAAATAAGCTCTTTAGAACATTGTCAGGATGGTCCTGCCTTGCTCTTCCAGAATAAGTCACAGGCTGGAAATGTTTCCAGCAATAGAGGGAAAGTGGAGCTATTCATAGCCAAGCACATCTCCATTTCAGAAGCACTGAAAGATAAAACAATTCCTGGTTTTCTTTCCTTTTCAGTGTTCTTCAAAGAGCTTGGCAGACTGTGAATTCCTGAACTTTTAAATTTGTGACAAAGAAATCTTGTCTACAATGTGTTTAAAGGTTCTTTTGATCTCTCACAATTATTACTGCTATTTTTTAGATCTACCCTTTTCTGCAGATCTGAGAAACTAACTCAGCTGTGTGAGGTATACCCCTGTCTCAGCAAATATGTCAGTTCTGTGTTCCATGGCTAAGAAGGAGGAGGATCTTGTTTGTAAACATGGCCTGTGCCTTGTGAAGTTTGGGATTTTGGACGCCCTCCTTGAGCTATCTCAGATTTTATTTTTACAGATTTTACAGTGGCCCTGAACCCAAGAACCTGGAAGGGGTATTAGATACTCAGCATCCGTCAGGAAAAAGCAGTGGAAATTACATTGAGATTTATTCTACTGCTTTCTTGCAATAATATTGAGAATTGTGTTTATTTCATCCTGTAAATGGCTCCATTCTGCACTTGTTTAGTTTACACAGGTATAATATGCAAGCGAAAAAAAAAAAATGACAGGATTGTTGCATTATTTTACAATACTACTTGGTTTTTTTTTCCTGAGAGGTTGTAATGTACTTTTAAATAATCTATGCACAGCTACTGCGAGTCAATCAAAAAATGTTGTGCTGTCCTGCTAAGTCCATAGACAACAAGACTCAGGCATGTTAAAGTCTAAATCAAAGGTTAATCCATACTTTTTTATTTGACAGAGCTAAAACATAGTAATTAATTTTCTTTATGAGTTAAACATGCTGAGCATAGTAATCAATATATTACTGAAATTGGGGGTTTATTCTCCATTAGCTCTGACAACAGAGGGACCAGTACAAGAAATGCTGGATGTTTTCTGTGGATTCTGGCTTGTGCCATAAACATTTAATGTGACTCATTAGCACAAAGCTTGGCGTTGATAATGGTGCAGTGAACAATACACTTACGTTAACAACTTTGTGTCAGTTCACACTTCCATTCTCCAGTAGCAAATCCATATGTTTGATGCTTGTCTATAGGTGGCAGCAGCTCCAACTCTTTATAGGCTGCAATTAAGGCCAGGAAGTTGTACGGGGAAAGTTTAGCAGTTTCTGCAGACTCTGATGTCACTGCACACCCCTTGGAGAGGCAGACAGCAAAGAGGAGGGGAAGATACATGGGAATGGAATTATCTTTCAAGTAACTGGAAGGCTTCTCCTCCTGAACCCAGAGGTAAAACATCCTTCATGATTTTTGATTAACATCAGTTCAAAGGAACATTCAAGTGTCTATTTATAACTCATATTCATGGTTGTGTTTGAAGCTAAATGGCAAAACTTGTAGATTAATAATGTCAAGTGGGTGCTGTTCAAATCTTAGTTTTGATGTACCTGTGTGAAACAAACAGTCTCTATTGGCTTAAATTTAGACTAAGGACTGAGTAACCAAAACACAAAGATTAATGATCACCCACTGCCCTAAGCTGTACCAAGGAAAGCCTGCTACAATTCAGCTCTGAGAGGGGGCTGCTGCTGGCAGGTGAGTATGTGTAACCATAAAGCATAATAGGAATGAGGCACAGCTCCTTTTTTTTTTTAGAAGTTTTTCTGTATCGTGTTGAAAGATGAAAGAAACTTTGTGGGATTGTAGCTTCTGTCATCTTCATTGTCTAAAAAATTGAATTTAAACATCTGGACTCTGCTGTGCTTTGCACTGAACAAATGGAAGCATTTTCAGGCTTAGCAGTTTTGTGCTCAGATGTCAGTGACCCACTTCTGGTTCCTTCAGTCCTTTGAGTTTGCTCCTGCAAATCTCCTGCTCCACTCCCAGGGTGGTGGTTTCTTTGCTACTGATGAGCTTTGGGCTGCTCCTGGGAGGGAATATTCCTAATTCCCAGCTTTGGGCAGCCAGCTGGGCTGGCTGCAGTGGGGAGGTCGCCTGTGTATGCAATGCAGAGAGACACTGTGAATATTTGGATGATTTAATCTTTTTTAAACTCCCTAAAATCTGTTAATTTGCTCCCTCCCCAGCATCTCAGCTTCTTCCTAAGGAGTTTTGGGGTGCTTCATGCATTCCTGTGTGAGAGTAGACTAATCATTCCAACTCCAGTTCTGCACTGCTTGCAATTAAAAGACAGGATGTCGTGGGTCATGTGAAAATCTATTTAGATGCTAGAAAACCCCTCACCTTCCTACTGGCCTCTCCAAAGCTGAACCTTCCCACTTTGGTCTCCCAGACTTTCTGAACTGATTTGTTTCTGTTTATTTCAATTGAACTTCAGCTGTCAACTGTTCTTTCCTCTGCCTGTTCAAAGTGGATGTAACCATCTTCCCTCCTTTATGGATCTCGGAGATGCTGATGAACAGCTCAGTGTTAGGCTGTAAATAGTCAAAGGCCACCTGGGAATGCAGAGATTGCTCCCCTCATGGCTGGCAGGGCATACTTTGCTGCAAAATAATATCTCTGCTGCTTGTGTTCTCCAAGAAGGCAATATGAAAGATAGTTAGGTCCATCTCATGAACAACATGAGAGAAGGAGGCATCCCATATAAAGTTATTTTAAAATTTGCAATTGCCTAAAGTTGCTAGGAAAGCAGATGCATAATGATAGCCCTGGGGAATTATTTCCTGATTTTTTCAGTGAGATATTTTTTCACTGAAAGAGTTTAATATAGCATAGAAAATATCATTTAATTACAACTTGTTGTTAGTACCCAATGAGATGAATCCAAGCTCTTAAATTAGCCAGGTAAAGTAGGTGCCTAAAGCTAATGGCATGAATATCCAAAGACTGTTACAGCAGAAGATGTAATTCAGGGATGGAAAGGGCACGGCAATGCCAAAGGTGGTGAGGGAAGAGCATCTGCTCTGGTGCCACCCCACACTCTGAGGGCAGAGAGCTTTGCCTGGCAGAGCTTCCTGGCCCCTTTGCTCCTGTCCCTGTCACTGGTGAGGATGAGAAAAACCTTGGCTGCCTTCAGGCCACCCCTTCCTCTGGGCCGTGCCAGCGGTGTGACAAGGGCTCTGCGGCAGGCAGGTGGCACTGGGAAGGACTTGCCAACCCCTCTGGCACAGTGGAAAGGGTCTAACAGCCAGCAGGGCCTTACAGGAGCCCCACAGACCCCTCAGCAGCTCTGGGGCTGTGCAGGGGGCCAGAGCAAATTGTCCCAGTCCTCTGCCACCGATGTAAAGGATGGCCCAGATGGGTTGGTTTGAACCTCACACTTCCAAATCCCTCATAATCCATCGGGGGGGTGGTGCTAAAAATGTCCAGTCTTCCAAATTGCCTAATTACAAGATGGAGATAGCTATTAGACCACAAAAATTCCTTGCATTGTCAGTGGTCTCAAATGCTTAAAAGATTTTGTAAGTTGTGACAGGCAAAGCTGACCATGCTTCATGTAATGAAGGCAAGGTGTGGGAGAGCACAGTTGTGCTCCCTGGAAGAACATTTTCACACCTGTCATTTGTTCAGGCTCATTCAGGACTTGGTGACAGGAGGCTCTCAGGCTGAGAGCTGGAGATAAGATAAACAAGGACTGTCACAGGAGCTGCTCTTCTGGACAGGCTGCCTGGGAAATGAACCTGTGTGGAGAGGTCTGAACAAAACCACAAAGGAGACCTAAAAGCACTGAACTCCCTAAACATTTTGAAACATGATAATTAACTGTACTTTGTGGAACATTAATACTTGAAATGGTTGATTTTGCCAGCTAGGAAGCCACAATCTAGTGGAAAGTGTCCCTGCCCATGGCAAGAGCATTGGAACTAGATAATCTTCAAAGTCCCTTTCAACCCAACCCATTCTATGATATGGTGATGCAATCCCGTGATATTTTAGTAGGGTTTATGTGAAAATAGGCAGTTTTCTTTCCACATGCAATGGGTTGGAGGTGAGCAGGTAGATGTCACTGTGTTGGACTGAGATCTGAAATTCTCTGGAGCAGAATAGTTGTCAGTGGTGTTTCTGAAGATATTAAAGCATAGCTGGGAATGGGACATGGCCTGGCAGTGCATAAACAAGGGATCCTCCTGACTATGCATGAAAACCATCAATTCCCCAGTGCTGCAGCTTGCTTGCCACATAAAACACACTTGCTGAAACTCCTAGAAAATATTTCCCCTAGGCTTGTTAGTGGGATATCTACACATGGTGGCACAGTCCAATTTCTATTCATTTGCTTTACCTGCTTCTGGAAACACTAACTAGAAATGTCAGGGTTTTTTCTCCAGGGTTATCAGTCTCACAGTCCTCTTCCAAGGGCTGCCTTTCTGATTCAGTGGTTAGGTCAATTAATGTTCATATCGCCACTAATTGCATTGCTCCAAGAGTTACAAGAAAAATCAAACAGGACATAGCAACAATTATCCTAGGAGCTCTGTGTGACCAGGACAATTTGAAGTATCACAACTGATTCAGTTTCCTACTAGTCTTTCTGTTTGTGAATCCCTGAGACAGAACAATTTTGCTCTGAAGGAGGGTCATTTCAGTGGTTGCATCTTGCATGAAGTGGCACGATATTTTCATAAACATCTGACTGGAGAAATCACATTTATTAGTGGGGCAGTCAGCCATGAGTAACAATAAGGAAGAATTTACATTGCAGAATGGGAAGCATAGAAAGAGTGGCACCAACTAATTTTGCTGCCATCCTGGTCCTTAGCTATATTAGGACTGCAATCATTAAAAAACTGGGATGCTTCTAATTAGCTCAGAGTGACCTGGGCCTCATTAGTGCCCATGTCCAATAGATAATTGAGCTATTTTCTTGTCTTCTTATTTCCACATTCACACAATGTGGAAAAACCAAAGGAGTGTTGTGAAGGCCGGATGAGGGCTCAGCATGTGAGATTTTTATTTTTATAGAGGGGAATAATAGCTTCAGTTTTATTTTCCAGTTCAATGCTCAAGAGGAATGTATAGAAATACAAAATGAACATCAACAAAACAGTGCAGGGAGCAGAAAGCCCTGGCTATGGGAAATAACTTGTATTTCTTTTCTTTCTTTCTTTCTTTCTTTCTTTCTTTCTTTCTTTCTTTCTTTCTTTCTTTCTTTCTTTCTTTCTTTCTTTCTTTCTTTCTTTCTTTCTTTCTTTCTTTCTTTCTTTCTTTCTTTCTTTCTTTCTTTCTTTCTTTCTTTCTTTCTTTCTTTCTTTCTTTCTTTCCCTTCCTTCCTTCCTTCCTTCCTTCCTTCCTTCCTTCCTTCCTTCCTTCCTTCCTTCCTTCCTTCCTTCCTTCCTTCCTTCCTTCCTTCCTTCCTTCCTTCCTTCCTTCCTTCCTTCCTTTCTTTCTTTGTTTCTTTCTTTTCTTTCTTTTCTTTCTTTCTTTCTTTCTTTCTTTCTTTCTTTCTTTCTTTCTTTCTTTCTTTCTTTCTTTCTTTCTTTCTTTCTTTCTTTCCCTTCCTTCCTTCCTTCCTTCCTTCCTTCCTTCCTTCCTTCCTTCCTTCCTTCCTTCCTTCCTTCCTTCCTTCCTTCCTTCCTTCCTTCCTTCCTTCCTTCCTTCCTTCCTTCCTCCCTCCCTCCCTCCCTCCCTCCCTCCCTCCTCCCTTCCTCCCTTCCTCCCTTCCTTCCATGCTGAAATACCAGGACAGTCTGTGAAAATGGATTTTCTGATAATGCTGAGTTACAGCATGGCAGCACCTGTTGGTGAGTAATATCCAAGGTCCTTGGACAGCTCCTCTCCAGTGTGAGTGATTTGTCTGAAGTGTCAGTTTAGTCTGAGATAAACAGGCTGATTTTGTTAGGACAAAATATGAAAGAATGGAATAGAATATTTTTCTTTAAAAAATATTAAATGTGGTATAGGGGAATTGAAATAAAGAATGTGTTGTAGAAAAGAAATAAGAAATCAAGGTTTTCCTTCTCCTTCAGGTCAGGAAACCTTGATTTGAAGTGTTGTAAAGCAAGGAGTTGTTGTCTACAAGGTAAAGGTTTATGATAATATGACTGAAGCAAAACCTGTCTGGGGACAAACAGAGATGCACGAGGAAAAAAGAAAAAACAACCATAAACATTTCCAGGCTCTCTTATTAAAAAAATTTCTACTTTAATATACAGTGACTTTAGAAAACTGTTTCTCTCTCCTGTACATTCCCCACCCCCAAGATGCACAACACACTCTTTCCTGTTCATGTAAGTACCCCAGACCCATTTCCCAGGTATTTTTCCAGAGAATTAAATGCACCAACAATGGAAGGTTGTTTATCATGACGTGTAATTGGGCTCATGAAAATGGGAAAATGAGATAACTTCAGTGAATTACAGACTGGAAATGGAAGCTGCAGCCACTATTTTGCTGGGCATGTCTAATAACCTGCAGCCATTCACCATGGGTTCCAAAGGCCAAGCTCATTAGCACCAAGGAAGGTGTTTGTGCATTTCCATTTGTTAAATTAAAATGATCGCAGTCATTTTGCTAATAATGCAATGTGCAAATGTAGACCATCTCAGACAAGCAGTTTGAGGAGAGAACATTTTCTAAAAGTGAGAAATGAACTTCACCAAACTAATTGTTCGTTATTAAGATAAAGATATTTCTATAGTAAGTTATCAGCTCAGCAAGGTCTGAAATATTGGTCTACTTTAACATCTCTTATTCCCATTACAGGGTTTCAGAGAAAATGTTCTTGTGGGTTCTGATTTGCACTCTCAAGCCATGGTGAGGGAGTGCTGAAGTGTGCAGTGTCAGTGTCAAAGGGTTGCCTGGAGCCTGCTTTGGATGTCAGTGCAAGCAGTGTTGTCCTGCTAAGTCCAACAGGGTAATTGGCCAAAACACTTCTTGCAAGGTGAGTCAGAAAAGGAGAAGGTTCTGGAAGATATGGGTGTCTGAAATATGTCACCATCCCCCTCCCTCCTTCCTGTGCTGGGAATGCTCCAGGTTGCAAGGATCTTGCTGTCCTGGTGATCTGTGCAGAGGTCAGGACACACTGCATGATCGGTTACCTGCAGATGGAGGGTAAAACAGGGATCACAGGATCACAGAACTGTTAAGGCTGGAAAAGACCTCTGAGATAATTGAGTCCAACCATTAACCCAGCACCACTGTGCTCACCACTAAACCATATCCCCAAGTGCCACATCCACATGCTTTTAGAAAACTTCCAGGAACAGTGATTCCACCACTTCCCCGCTACTCCCTGAGTAGGTTTAAGTTTCTCAGTTACCTCCCACCCCCACCCCTTGGCTTGTATTGTTTCCCTGCAAGTGGAAATATATTTATTTTTTATTTTTGAAAATTATAGATGAAATGGTGCAAATCTCCTCAGACTTGACAAAAGACCTACAGGGTAATGCAGTGAAACTTAGTCTTAACAAAATTACCAAAAATTGTGCTAAGAGCATCATAACTTTAAAGTAAAATAAGGGAAGGTTTTCTGAAAAGTAGTGCATCCATTTAATGCTTATCTGGAAAACTAAGTGTACTGAATGTATAATAAACAAAAACAAAGAACTGCTGGCTTTGTCTCACCTTTTTTTTTCCTTGACATGACTTTATTATCTATTACAACTAGGAACAATCTTTGTATTCCAAAGAGAAGGTTGTTTTTAAAAATGCATGTGAATAAAATAAATATTAGCATGGTGTAAACGCTCATTGAATTATCTTTTTTATCTTATTTTTTTAATGCTTTGCTATAATTTTCTGTTTAATAAAACTCTGAAGCTCAGGTAGTAATTGCATGTTAGGTTGAGTGTTAGCCCCTTTACTGGTAAAAATGAAAAATGAATCTGCTATGGCAATGTAAATCTAGAGACATAGAACTGAATTAATTGATACTTCTCAAGATTTAAATTAGCATAAATAGGACCAGAATTTTTCTTCTCACTTTCATATATAAATGCAGTAGAGGCAGGAGTTCTCACTTATGCATCCCTTACGTCTTGAGAGTTCAAGATTCATGTGCAGTCATAAAGAGTGAATAGCTCAAAATTTAATTATTTAATCCATAAAATCCAGTAAAAAAAGAAGAAAAAAAGTTAATGCTTTGTTGACGATGACTTTATGGTAACTCTTATGTACTCATGCATTCATTAACAGAGAAAACAGGTTTGTGTAAGAGCCCAATTGTGTTTTGTTTCAATCAACTCTGAAAAGATAATAAAAAATAGAAAAAAAAAAAAGATAAACCAAATAATCAAAATTAAGTAAAAAGGGGATCTAAAGCCACCCACTTAGGCTTAAAGAAGCCTATTCTTACTTTTTATTGTTCCTGAGATAAAGATTAACTAATGCTCTTTAAATTTAAGAACTGTTCAGTTCATTACACACATGACTTGACAGTGTAAACGTTTAATTTGAGTTAGAATAGGTACTTAAAGCATAATAGGAACTCATTAGTAGCATTAAAGGAAAATTGAAAAAAGTTTGGATTAAATAGTCATGACTTAAAGAAAATAGTTGTTCCACAAAACTTCCTGGCAGTCAGTTGAAAAAGGAGTCAGGAATGCACAGGCCTGAAGTCAGTTAAAATTCAGTGTCTCTGTTCCACCTTTGCATGGAAGGAAACTTCTGCTTCCCAGAAGGGGCCTCATGCATTAGGGAAAGATCAGTTCTCCCTGAGTAAAGGAGGATGTGCCTCCATCCAGTGAGGGCCATGCTGGGCGTGTAGTGCAGGAAAAATCAGTCCTTCTATTGGCCTGGGCTGTCTGTTGGGCACACACAAGCATGCAGAATGCCAAAAGGGAAGGAAAAAAAATCAACATCTGTTTTGCCTGGTGATAATACTCTTTTTTTATACCATGCAATACCTGCACATTTTTTATTAGCAATTCCAGTGGGAGTCGACTGTTAAATTAGTGGCAAGTAGTGACATATAAGAGAGATGATTTGTAAATTCTTAGAGATGTGTATGCAGCATTTTCTGAAGGAGGTGGCTTTGGTACTATTATGCATGTGAGCAGCCTGGAAATTCTAGAATTTTAGCATTTAGAGAAATGTATTACTGTTATGGGCAAAATATCTCAAATTTTTATGTGTCAGAATCCAAATTGAGAGGCTAGCTGTGGGGTATCTCTACAATAAAATATTTAATATTCACTTTTTGTTATCAAAACGAGCATTTACTTCAGTCCTATTAAGTTTTGTCATTTTAAACCATGATGCACCCTTCAGTAGGAGGATCAGGTCCCACTATCTTTTTGTCAGCTGTGAATGCAAGTAATTGTTAAAGCGTTTGTGATAAATTTATTTTGCTTTGTATCCTAAAGCGGTCTCATCTTGCATCTTTTCTACACTGAATATTTTCACTGAGGACCATGTCACAAGGGAGGTATAAAACACTAGTATAAAATCAGGTATTTGGATTACAAGATTAATCATTCTGGCTGGTATTTATTATTACTAGTTAGCTGTAGTGATGAGGCAAAGGGATACTGATAATAACAAATTTAAAGATTCTCTATTTTGAAAAGGCATTTCTACCAGATAGACTGGCAGAAAAATATTCATCAATCATTTAGGACTGTCTCAGGAATTTATTAACTTTTCCATAAGCTGTATATTTCTGCCTAATTATATCATGAATAAACAGCTGCACTAAACAGTGAGACTCAGTCTTCTGAATAAGCACATAACTACATTCTTCACTATTTTCTGGTTTTTGACAGCTTAGCAGTTAAACTGGATGAACATGGAATATAGTACATGAAAATGGATGAGAAAGAAAGTGATAATGTAGCATATTTTCTCCGCTTCCTTCAGAAACAACGTAAAGCAATCAGTTCTAAAAACCTCTGTCCATGTATTAGTTAATCAATACGAATGTTCAGCCGGCTCCAAGATGTTTTAACACCTGTCAAAGCCAGCTCAGCAGTCATTGTTCAAAGCTTACATGGAAGCGAAAACCACAACAGAAAACCTTTCCCATCTCTAGGGGATTATCTCTGGGGAGAAAAAAAGAGAGAGTGATTCTGGTTACTAGAAATGTGAGGGGGAACAGAGCTCCAATTCTCAGATGATCCAATTATGTTTAGAAATACTATGTAAAAAAAAAAAAAAAGTAGAGCTGTTACAGCGAGGAATTTAATCATGATTATGTGTCTCTTGTGAGGCAGTGTGAAAATCTGCCAAACCCACCTTTACTTGGTTACCCCAAAGTGTGGGAGGGAGGAGAAGTAAATGCAAAATGATGCATTGGGGACGCACCATGATAGAGCGCAGCAAGGGAAATACGTAATTTCCTCTCATACTGGGAAAAAGATTCCTTTTCAAGACATGTGATATTATTAATGAAGTATGAAACTCTAGTAAAGAACTTTGACTCGTGTGTTGCTAGCACTACTCCTTGGAGCAGCAGAATACAGCTCCATTTGCCATGAGGTTAGCAACAGATCCCAGGCCCATACACACATTTTCCCCCCTCCTGTTGTACACATGACAGGTTTTGTGTCTCCTATAAATACTTGTATTTAACATTTAATGTCTATTATAATAAATATATTAGTTATCAGCCTTATTTTCTCCTCTCATTCAAATCACATTAGGCTCAAGCATGACAAACAAGTGTGATGCATAATTTCTGGAGGTTTGAAAACATATCTGAAATCTGTACAGTTCTGTTGTTAAAAGTGCAAGTTAAATGTACCATGTGATATTTTTGCTTCAGAAATGGAAGTGTGGAGTGTTGCCTTGACACTGTGGACCTGAATTAACACACTACACTGTTTTATACATGAATGAATGAATAATATATGAATAAACTGATTTGTACATATGTATTTTTGCCTTTATTTATTACTTCTAAGGAACCTGGGGATTGTGCTCTCACTGCACACCCAAGCATGTACAGGCACCCACAGGCACCACCCAGGACCCTTCCCTGGGCTCTCCAGGGATGCAGGTTGCCCCCATCCTTGTGGTGGCTCCTCCTAGGAGATCACTGCTCATATCTTGGTGTCTTCTGTGAAGAGAACACTTGTCTTCTGCAAAAGAGAAGGGATGCTGTATTTATCCTGTATTTCCTTCACCAAGTGAAACAAGACTCAAGACATTTTTCAGGCTCTTCCTCACCATTGCTGTTGATTCAGCCACTTGCCCAGGGCAGTCCCTGTGCCAGCAGGCAGAGCTGGGCTGGGACATGAAGGGACACAGAGTGTGTGCCCCAGCCACATCCATCTGTTTTCACTGAGTGACCCAGAGTTCCATCTTCATCTCCACCCACATCTAACTGAAATAATGACATGCCCCTATTTCCCAAACCTGCCTTTTGAGACCAGTTTTTCTGTGGAACTGCCAGGGCTGCAGCAGCTCTGCCCTTGGTCTGCCCTGCTGAATGTGACACCTCTGCATCTTGGAGGGGGGAAATAGTTGGATGTTGTGAAAGGAAAGACTAAAGGAGAAATGCCTGTGTCTGCCTGCTCCTGGGGAAGTTATGAATCCAGAAGAGTGTTGTCTATGAAAGCCATTAATATTCTGCAGAGCCCTACCCAGGCAGCAGCATACTGATTTCTGGCTGTGTGCCAGAGAGGTGACGGGCTGCTCTAAGGGCTGTGATCCTGATAATGAGTTCTTCATCACCTGTGAGGTGCTAATCCTGATCCTTTAGAAGGTTTTTTAAAAATTATTATTATTATGTCTCTATCTATACATTCATGCCTGAGTGTATATATCTGTGCCTATATAGTCCCACCAGCAGACACCTCCAGCAAGCCCAGAGTCATGCCAGTTCAGTACTGAGCCCAGGTGGTTGCTGGCAATGACCCCATGGTCATGCTACTTGTGCAACATGTCTGCTTGTTAACAGGTCTGCTCCCATGCTTAGTGTCACTTCTTCTTCAAGCCATGGCCAAATTTATGGATCATTAGATTTATGCATAGATTATGTGGTGATGGAAAATGCCCTACTGACAATACTGAAAACTGATGATCATTATCTTGCCACAAGCAACAACAAGTGGCAACCCTGAAGGCAATTTTTTTGGCAAAACCAGAGATTTTCTTATGATCCCTGAAAGTTTTTTTTGGTGATGACTTTTTTCCACACTGGTTCAGTAGTAGGTTACATGGGTAGTAGTAGGTTACTTGGGTTCAGAGCTATGGAAACTCCAAGAGTTTTCTTCTGCTGCACAGAAGTGATATAAATTATTTTCTGACATTGCCATCAGGGTCTCTTCCCTAGATGGTGAATTTCACAATCAAACTTAGAGCTACCAAGGAAAAGAAACCAACAAAAATCATGAGAACTCTAGGCTATCACAGTCATTGTTTCCTAATGTAGAACAATTTGATTGCTGTTGTGGAGACAAAGAGAACAAACCAGCATGTGTCATTATATTGCTGTATCTATCAGTAGTAAATATGTACACTGTACAGAATTCCTCTTATTCTATTTTCATAAGGCTGCAGGAGACCTAGACAAGATAGCAGGAAGGCCATAAGAATGACTATAAAAATGAAATGGCATCTGTTTGTACCAAGTACTAAGTGGACTGGAGCTTGCTGTGTTGGAGAACTGATGACTGCAGTAAACATCTAACAGGAGTCTGCAAAATTATCAGCAGGTTGAGGAAGTGAATTGTGAATCATCAACTTTTTCTACAAAGCAGAGATTTTTGAAAATCTCTTCTTGGAAACATAAACCTTCCCATGAAAATGTTAGCCATTTGTTTTTACCAGGAGGGGCTGTTCTTCCCAACAGGTAATTAAATTACAGAACTGATTGCCACAGGGTTAATGAGCTGGCAGAAAGTGAAAAATTAATTTTAAAAGGAATTAATTCATGCCAGTAAATAGGGTGATGTGGATACAGGCATATATTTGATAGAACATCTATATATAAAATCCTTTCATACATATATACATATGACATAACATATTTAAATATATACATAGAAAAGTCTTTTCCAGAATGAGGAGAGATTTTTAGTTGTGTTGTATTAAAACAGATTCCACCTCTGGGCACAATTAAAGCAGAAGAATCATTTATAAGGTGTGGGAAATGGAGTTTCTCTGGCACAAACAAAGAAGTTGCACTTTCTCTGCTAAGATGATATTTGCCTGGCTGCTCTATGCTGCTATGTAGTGTAAGGCTCTTGTTACTTTGATGAAAAATCTGAGAACACCGAATTAGAATCTGCATTAGTTATGTAGGTAAAAAAAGTGCTGGAAATGTACAGGGCTGCCAACACAGTGTACGCCTGCTCATCCTTTCCCTAGAAAAAATATACTCGTATAGATTTTCATCCTCCACAAAATGACAGGACAGCCCCACTTGCCAGAACTGTGACAGTAATACGGAAGTTGTGTCCATATGCAACCGTCCACAAAATTTTTCTCATCTAGGCAATTGGATTTACAGTAATTTCACAACTATAAGGCTCACCCTTTTGACTAAAATTTTGATCAAAACCCGGAAGTGCACCTTATAATCCAGTGCGCCTTATATATGGACAAAGTTCGGAAATTTGACAACCTGGAAGTGTGAGCCGCGGGAGCTGAGCCACACCAGCCGTGCCAGCTGGTGCTGGGGGCAGGTGGGAGTGCTGGGGCCCGCGGCACAGGGAGAACACCTGGGGCTGCTTTTAAAGGCTGCGCCAATCTGTGAAAAATGTTTGCAAACTGAGCACCTGCCAGTAAACCCTGCGATCGCGCTATTCCGTTACTAATTCGTTACTTTGTTGCATGTGGATCCTCACTGCAAAAAGAAAAGTGCGCCTTATAGTCCAGTGCGCCTTACATATGGACAAAGTTCAGAAATTTACTGACATGTGGAAGTGCGCCTTATACTCCAGTGCACCTTATATTGGTGAAATTACTGTACTTTAACATACAGTAATTTCACGAATACAAGCCGCAGCAAGAAGACTAAAATTTTGGTGGAAACCCGGAAATGCGGCCAATATTCCGGTGCGGCTAATCTATGGACAAAAATGTGATATCTGCCCTTACCTAGTATCATGCTGGTCCAGTCCCGAGCCAAAACAGTCTGAAATCCATGGTTTCCCGTTGTTCCGACGATGAACCAATCAGAGAACAGCTTATTGCCTGCCTGTGGATGGCGGCGTTACTGAGGGGCGGGGGTTGTTATCGGGGTGAGTTACCTCGGCAGTTCGATAAAAGTGTGTGATATTTCTCTGTACTTTTTAAAGTGTTTTCAGTCTTGTGCGGCTACGGGGCTGGCTGGGCTCGCAGGGAGAGGGCTGGGGGAGCCTCTCTCCCCGCAGGGAGAGGGATGAAGTGGGCGATTGGCTCGCAGGGAGAGGGCTGGGGGAGCCGCTCAGCCCGCAGGGAGAGGGGTAGAACGGCCACTCGGCTCGCAGGGAGAGGGCTACAGCGGCCGCTCCCCCCGCGGGGCTGCGAGGGCTACAACGGCCGCTCGCCCCGCGGCCCGCGAGTGCTACAATGGCCGCTCCCCCTGCGGGCTGCGAGGGCTACAACGGCCGCTCCTGTGCCAGCACGGAGATGTGGCTCCGCTCGGAGCTCAGCTGCCTGCCCGTGCGGCTGAGCGGCTGTTTAAAGGCAACGCGGATCCATTGGGAATGCTCGCAAAATGACCACACTATTGTTCCTGTCTTTTTCAGCTTGTAAATAAAGGGTGTGTCTTTTTTCACTTGGAAACAATGTTTCTGAGGTCGGCAGTAAGCCAGTAAGCCCCGGCGATCCCGCGATTGTGTTACTAAATGACGACTTTGTGAAAGTTCGCAGCGAACTAAAGTGCAGCTAATATTCCGGGTGCGGCTTATCTATTGACAAAGACATCAATGTTGCCTACACACCGGATATGCGGCTTATACTCTGTGCGGCTTGTATTCGTGAATTTACTGTACTTTCAAAATTATGTAACTCTTTAGTGGCTTTGCCCTATAAGGAAGGTGCTGTGAACCCCAGCTGGACTGGGTCTGCTGAACCTGGCACACCTGGCTGACACTTCTGGCCCTTTGGAGCCTGCAGGATCCAGGCTGGGACCCAGCTCTGCTCTGGGGACACTGGCATGACTGGCACTCATTAGCCACTTCTGGGCAAGGAGTCACAGCTCACCACCCAGGTCATCGTACAACACAAAGCTTGTTTGTTTTGGGAGCAGGTGCCCAATATTTTCCCCACAACCTCACTGTGCCTATGGAGAATGATTAAGGTCTCTCAGTATCATAAAGCATAAAGTGTTTAATGGGAGTTTGAGAGCAGTGGAGAAATCTAAATTATAAACTTGTCTCAAACATGAACTTTGCTGATGCTGAGCAGGTCTTGTCTCTTTCTCACCTGACAGAATCCATCAGAATATACATTTTAGTGGAGAGGAACAGCTCTAAGAAAGCCAGGTACTGAAATGTGCAAAGCTTACCCTGGTAAAGATGGATACAAAAATCTGAGAAATGTAAACCCTTGTTTGTAGGGTAATAGCAGAAATAGTGTAAAAGATAAGAAACTTTGCTAAAGTTGAAAAATAACTTGGAGCTAATGGCCGATAACTAAGCAAAATTGATGCTTTAGCACAAACTCATGCTGCTGCACGTTTTCTGCGGCTGTCCTGTGTCTCTGTTTATTGCCGAAAAGTCTTCTCTTGCCACTGACTTTTATAGAGAGATCTGGGAGAAGGCAGCAGCTAAAGCTGTGCCAGCTAATGGAACTCTTGTGAGGAGGTGACCCGGGCATGGAAGCTGCTTCTGTAGCAAGCACTTGCCTAAAAATGTGCTGAACTTGCTCTATGAAGAACTTCTGGTTTTGAGCAGGTTTTGCATATTTGAATATTATCAAGCATAATTTCAGTGTTTAACATTTAATCTAATTATCCCAGTTTCTTACATTTATAATGCTCTTTGGGACATTCTGCAATTAAGTAGCCATTAATAAACATTCCCTTCAGTGTTACTTTAGCACAGGTCTTTATGGAGTCAGCTTAAGCAGGTGTAGAAGGCTCAGAATAAATAAATTACCAAAAATGTTAGCAAATAAATAAAAAGTAAGCTATTCCATGTGCTTCTGTTCTCATTCTACAGAAAGGCCTTGATAATTGAGCTACATATCACTATTAGAGATGCAATTACTTGTAATTGCCACCCTTAAAAGCAAGCCTTTGTTCCAAAAACAATACATAGATGAATTGTGTCTTGTATAAGTTGTAAAATGCCTTTAGTTTTTTAGTCTCAGTCATCACATGAAAAATGCTTATTCACCTTTAAGGTGGAGAGGCCAATCCATGAGCTCTGTTACACCAAGGGTGAGTTGGCAGCAGCCCACCAGGATCCTTTAAGCTAGTTTGGATTTCCAGAGATGCAGTTCATTACACAAGTTGTCATATAACACAAAATAGATGGTAAAATCAATTGCATAGTAAAAAAATAAAAAATATGTCTCTTAATTTAGATACTAATGTTTTCAGAGCTCATCCAAGGATTATTCTGGATCTACATTGTGTTTTTTATGGAAAGGAATACAATCCTGCTTATTTTTTGGCACAAGAAAACTTTTCTGCATGATGCTTAAAGTTGTCATGGTATCTACTACACCCATGAAGTCAAGGGGAATGTCTTAATCAATAATCATCAGCTCAATATCACCTTTATCACTGACTGCTGCACCCTGTGAATATTCAGCTTTATGGAGCCCATGTATAAGATTATTCCACATTAGTACTACTGTATCACTATGAAAGTTTTGCAATAAATTCAAAATTTATTAGAATCCATTTGAGAATAACAGTAAATCAAAGAAAAAAATAAGGAAACACAAGTCAGCAGATTTTTTATGTAGATGAAGGAACTACTTGTACTGTCATACACATATAGAATGTATATCATTACATTTCCCACTGAGAAAAAATACTGTTCAGATTAAGGCTGCACTGTAAATGCTTTTATTTTTTGAAAAATTGCAAATGGCTAAAAATAGGACTCGATAATGAAATTGCTGACAGGCCTTAACTACAGCACAAGAATGCAATACTGTAGTACACACTGTCATGCCAAGCTACATTATGTTGCTGCAGTGATGAATTCAGGATTGGTTTTGCTGAAGTGGTGTTCTGCAGAAACATCCATGGGACTGGTGAATCCATACCTGAGAGTGTGAGAGACGATGTAAACTGAGCAAGCACTGAGTAGGGCAGTGCAGGACCCCTTTGTAACACAGGGTCACTGCACTGCTTAATAATACAATCAGAAGTCATTAGGACATTTGTGTATTTATTATTAATTACTGAATAAGGGTGAATGGCTCTTGCTAAGCCTCATTTCTACAGCTCCCAAAGTACTCTAACCCAACATCCAGGGATTTCTTGCTTACATCTTGAGGCAACACAGCCAGTTCTAAACGCTCTCCTATTTACTTCAGTTGATGGGGCACCAACTGCAGCAAAAGCCTGGACCTATGAAATGATTTTCTGGAGCAAACACAAATTTGATCAGACTTGAGATGGCTCTCCATAATAAAACCCAAATTGGTTTCCAACAGCCACAGTGAGCAGAGTCAAAAGATGGCTTAGCACTGCTCTGCCCACCCAGCTTATTTAAAGCAAATATTTATGCAGTCAAGAATTTCTTTTGTAATCTGGAAGTTGGCAGTAGGGGTAGATGGTTTTTGTGGGACCTTTCTAACTGAACTGTTCTACTCCATTTCTGTACAGTGCTAATCTCTGTTAAAAATAGTTGATTTGCACATGACCAAATGAGATCAGAGAACATCATTACCGGTGTTACTAAAAACATAATCCACTGGAAAAAGTCTTGCAGTTGCTTTGTCATTTTCTTGTGTTACCTGTTCTAATGCACATTTATATGTCTTGTTTCATGATATATACCTATCCATATCTCAGTTTTTGTAAAAAAAAAAAAAAATTGCAATTTTGACCTTTAACCAGATTTAGGACATGACTAAATTCTTAATTCTTTCCAAAAAAAAAAAAAAGATTTTGATATCTGACCTCGCAATATTACTTTGTTCTCCAACTGAACCAGCATCATTAGCAAAAATCTAAAGGGGCTGAATCTCTTTAATACCATTGAAAATGTGACTGGAATAGCTATGATGCAATTATCCTAATTAAAGCTAATTAACACATATATATGCAAGGTAAAAAGGCCATGACAATAGGAGAATACAGCAGAGACATAAGAAGGAAAAGTTCAGAACCTCTTAGCTTGTGTAAACTGCTTTATCTTCCTATGAGATGCTGAAGTTATGCAGATGAGTGCCAACTGTGGCTTAGCTTTGTGTCAGTTATGGAAGGAATGATTCCCTATCCATTAATATTTGTGCTATCAATATCCTAGTCCTTCAGAAATTAATATGTATTTGTGTGAAAATGCCATGATTTTTGTTTCACACTCTACTATTCTAGAAAGTTTTATTCACACATTTAAAATAGGAATAATGTCCTGTGACTAGGTGAACAAATAAAAAGAACAGATAATTAGTAGTAGTGGAAAATCTGAAGCTAATGTGTTGGCTTTAAAGCAGTTACCTATGCCCTTATCAGGCAGTTACAAGTGTGAATATAATTGTCACAACCAGGATCATCTCTCTGAAATGTACAAGCAGAAAAATGCATTAAATTACAGAAAACTGTGTAAAACCATCTGGATGAAACTTATGTGTATATGAATATAAATGGTGGCAACTTTCTCTCGGTGTTGGCAAGTGAAAGTGTTTGATTTGAAGCTTCTTAAAGTGGAGAAATTTCAAGAGATTGCTTAATTCTATAAAGGGTTTGTGCACACACATGCTTGCACACAAACATTTTTTGGCAAGTTCTCCTGAGCTGTCTCCATATTCCATCTGGCAGGGTTCAAGCCATGATCCTTTACTTTTCTTTTCGTGCTGCAGTATTGTAGTTTGTTAGCTCAAAACTGTAACTCAAAACTCAAAAACTGTAGCAGGGATGCCAACACAGATGGTGTCCTGCCAGCTTTTTGCAATTTTCTCTTAACCCTGAGATGCATACCATGTGTGAGAGGTGGATATGAATCAAGACATTCCCACAAAACTCCACTGAGTCTCTTAATGATTTTGCACTTAATAAAGTGATTTGCTGAGTTTGGTTTTAATAAAGCAGCTCAGTAAGCAAGCAAATGTCTGAGATGCATTTGCAAAAAATACTTTGAAAATACACTGAGCTTGTGAAAGAGCATCAACACGACTGAGGAGAAATGTGGGCTGAGCTGGGGAGAAAAAATTTGATATGTTGTGCCACCCTGCCCATTACAAAAGCAGTTGGTCTGTAGACATCATTATGAACCTGATTATTTTTCTATCAAAAACAATCTAGTAGAATCGAGAGAAGGAAACAGAAGACTTAGGTGTAATGGACTTTACCTGTTCCAACAGTCTTTCCTTCAATGTAGTTAGAAAGTTTTAGTGTGGGTTGTCCCACAACTGTGGAAATCTCACAAGAGGTTGCTTGATAATTTCCCTGGACTAAAGCCAGCATTGATTATTTTTAAACACATTTAAAAGAACCCATCAGCCAAACTCAGGTTTGATTTCTTTTTTAACAGACCAGAGACACTATATTGGCCGTGGTGGGGAGAGGGAAAGGCAGACACGTGTAAAAGGTGGAGTTGGGAAGTAACAGCTGCCCTTTCCCGTGAGCATTAAAATGCATTTTATTTGATTCTCTACAGCCAAAACCCTGATTGATCCCAAACATAGCATGCTTATTTTATTAGAGTTTATCTTCATAACATGAAGATAAACTATAATAAAACCATCACAAATTCCCCATTTTCTCTAATTAAACAGATATGTTAGCAATGGGGAACTGGTTTCATTTTATATACACAGGTATTTAAATTATCAGAAAGGAAAAGATCCAGCAATTGGACTAAAATAACATGTACTGAAAAATGCATGTCTTTTCAGACAGAAAAATATCTAGAAAAGGAACAAAAATCTACAAGATGTCTCTTGGAGCATTATACAAATTAATTCACATATATTTCAGTCTGAAAGCTCATGCAGCTTTCTATTGCAGGAACTCAATATGGGAACAAAAATAGTCTTTGCTGCCACTGTACATTTAATTACTGAAACTAAGGTGCCACAGTTTGATCCTTAGATCGTGGTGGGCATGCCATAGGGAACCCAAGTTACTACTTGTGACTCTGGCTTGTTGGCTTCTAACACACTTTCTCAATTAAGCTGTTCATGCCCCCAAATTGAATGGCAAATCATAGTTACTGCAAGTTGTTCTTTACAGGCTGTGAGCATGCCAAATAGAAATGTCTTCTAAACTTAGAATGTTATTCTGATTTAAAAAAAAAAAATCTTAGCATCTATAAACATTTAGTAAGTAAACTTTGGGCCATTATAAAATCTTTTCTTTATGAAATATGAAAGAACATCACTAATTTATCATTCTCTGAATTTTATTGTTCTGCCTTTTTTGAGTGTTTAGGACCAGTTAATATGATTCCTACAGCAGACCAGAGGGTGATTTAAATTTTAATATATTGCAGTCAGGCAGTGTCAATACATTATTTCTGTCTGTGGAAAGGTACCAGTTCTCAGACTGACTGATTATGACAACAATGAAAAATTATATCCCCAAGATGCATCACAAAAAGACATAAAATGTACATAAATATGTCAGTTTATAATGACATTACAGGCACTAGCAGGATTTGCCAAATGTCTGTGTACTGCAGGTATCTGCAAGGCTTAGTGATGATGGAGCTGTCACCCAGAAATAGTCTGGGGAGCTCTGGTTTGGCTCCTGGGTTCAGCACGTTCAGGTGCAGGGCACCCAGGACAGGTTGGTGAAACCCTGGCTGTCCAGAAAGGGGCCAGGTGAATGGAGGAGGAGAGGAGGATTAACACAGCAGGACAGCAGGCTCCTGCTCTTCCCTGGCCCACAGGCTGTGTGCAGCCCTGATCCCCCATGTGCCAGGCACTGATCCTGCCCCCAACATTTCCCCTCCCTGCCCAAATCCTTCTAGGGCAGCTCTGTCTCTTCTCGTGCGCAGCAGAATGAGCAATGAAGCTCTAATCTCCACTGTGCCTTCCAGGCAACACAAGTAATGCTATGAATATTTACCAACCATCACAATCAAAGTCCAAGCCACCAGAGCAGGGCAGTGCAAGCCCAGTGGGGGCTGCCAGCCAGGCAGTGCTCACCTTTATCCCCACCCTGGCACATCAAGAGCTTCCAGCTGGCTCCCAGCACAGCACAGACACTCCATTAAGATGTTTGACAGGAGTGAGTGGCATGCTCATAAAGGAGATTAAGCAAGGTACAAGTAACAGAAATGCAAGGACTTTGTGTGTGCCTCATTAGTACTCCTGCAATCCAGAAGAAAGTGCAAGTGGAACCTTTGAATTAAGCTGTGGCAAAGGGAATTATGACAAGGATATTCCTCAAAATTAATCTTGAAATTGTATAATAGATTATTTGCTAAATATATAAACATGTTAATGAATGGCCATTAGCCCACCTTATTAAAGGCATAGAAAGCAATTTATCCAGTGTGAAGGATAATGCAGCCTAGATTTTCCTCCTCTCATGAGTTACTCAGCAATCATAATATAAATTGACTTCTGTTGTCTTTTAGGTAGTAAAATTCAAACTTAGATGACTGGAGAATGGAGTCTCTGTACCTCTATAAATTACATATATAATGAAGCCTTGGAAGTGGTCCTAATTTATATCAACTAAAGATGTGACTGTGTTTTTTAAATAAAAAGGAGATGAGTTAATGAAAGCTTGGTTAATACCAGTCAAGATGAGATCTGGGCCTGATTTCAAGCCTTCTTCTAGACAAATGTGACATATTCAGATATTCCCATTTTACATTATACATATGTAAAAGTGGAATCAGCATCATAGTTTTGGTAAACACTAACTGTATAGAATATTTTGGACCATTTCTCCTTGAATTTCATATATTGAGTACTGGCATTCACACCATTTGAACAAAATATTCAGGGTAACAGAACTTGCTGTATAGGTATACATCATTTATTCATGAAGTCCAGTAACCCTCTGCAGCAGTAGCACTAACTGAGAAGGCAATCATCTTTCATAATTACAACTAGCCAAGCACCATCAGTACATACTATTTGTTATAAAATTCTCTGTTTACTGTCACAAATAAACTCAGGGATCAAACTCCATGTTAAAGACATTAGTAGAGTGGATTTGAAGCTCAGGTTACTGGAAACTGTAATTTCCCAGCCCAAGCATAAAATTCTGGGCTATGAAAGTAACTCTGATTCTCTTATTAAGTGACTCAGCATGATGCTGACTGCACATGTACACAGCACTGAACAAAGCAAGTCAGGAACAGGAGAGAAAAAGTATGATAAGGAAAGATGATGTGTCTGACAATAATTGTAGCAAATTATGATTACATAATAGTAATATGTTTGCCAAAAAAATTACCTCGACAAAATGTTTTAACAAAAAAAATATTCATGTAATGTGATTGTTACAATAATGAAGGGAGAAAACCAGATATTTTATGTCACATTATCTGGTTTACCTTCTTGAGTAGTTAGATTTTATCAGACAGAAATAGAAATTAGGAATCCATTATTAGACATGAAATCAAGGAATAGGAATCTGTGTAAGCATGTTCTGATCATCCAAGAAAGCTGGCACTCAGGCACTTGCACATAGGCAGGAACTGTCATATTTTCCAAATACCCTCTCAGATCCACTTTGGAGGCATCAGTATTTTAGAAAAATCTAAAGCTTGATCTCAGACCTGCAGGTGCAGCTCGTTGACTTTTTGCCACAGCCCTAAAGCTGGTGCAGACAGAGGTGAGGAGATGTCACAATGCAGCAAGATCTTTCAGCCATATGTTGATCTCAGGTTACCACAGAGAACAACCTCGGTCCAAGTCAGGCTGGTGAGTGCAAATAGTACTTCCCAGACAGTATCTCCTCATTCCCTCAGGCCCAGAGGCTGCACAGGTGCAGCTGGAAAAAATGGTGTGGTGGAAGGGAATTAAAGTTCTTGTTTAATATTACAAGAGATTGAACCCAGTAGATTTTGACACTACCTGATGGCAATATATTAACAGTTCAGTAATACCATAACAGGTATGGTGCATACACTTAAATTAAAAATAAAAACATCTGGATCAGAAATTTTTGAAAGGTCAGTATAAATAATCTGTGAATATTGAACCCCTGAAACTTCTAGCATGAGATTTTGCAGCATGTACACTACGCCATTATATGACTGTGAAGCTCAAAGCCCACATAAGTACATAAGCTTTGTTATAACTGCTAGCCAGAGATCTGAACTGCCTGTTCCATAGCACTTCTGTGCTGTTGGACAAAATGTGACCGTCTTGGGGATGGCAATTCTTACTTTTTAGAGGAGAGCTAAGAAGATACTGTGAGCAGTAGGATTTTCCTGCCACCTTTTGCTGCTCTGTGACTGCTACAAGGTGTTATCCAAGCTGCTGCTTCTAAGGCAGGGGTGGTGCAAGGATGTCTATATAAAGTGAGACAGCACATTTCTGTGACTGAGTCAAAAAACCTCCAACTCCATAATAAAATCTTCAGCACACCCAGGACACAAACCTGTGTATTGTAAAGCCATTCAGCTTCACTGCCAAGGTCAGGGGAGGTAAAATGCACTTGCTGCTGCCTCACCCAGAGGAGAACACTGGCTGCCACCCACACTGTCACACAGCTGGCAATCAGGGTGACATGCTGTGCAGTTATTGAGGGGGATGTTTAGTGTCAGTTCCTTTGGTGACTTTCAGGCAAAATCTGTTCTATTTGCCATACATGACAAAGCTGTTTGGGGAACATGGAGTGCCTCAGAACTGCTCTTTGCCCTGGTGGCTTTGATGGCCAAGTAGGCTCCCCTTAATTCATTTAGTGCCTTCCTGGCCCTGAGCCTGCCTCTCAGTCCCTATATATAAAAGAAGTCAGACAGAAGAAATAAATATCTTCCAGGGCTAACCTGAGAAACTATCAGTCCTTTTAAACTGTTGCCTTCAAGATGGCTACATATTCCTTATCGTATCTTGCTGTCTTCAGACCCAGTTACCTCCCTTGAAAGTGAGCAATAGATCCAAGCAGATGTTTTCTTATCAAGAATTCATACCAGACCTATTTATTTTAAATTAGCATATCTCATTAACTGTCTCAAGGACACTGTCTGAATTCATCTTTTAATGAGTATCTCAGAAATCTAGCATTTCAAAAGCGAAATAGAGCTGCAAACGGTTCTGCTTTTAACCCCCTTGCTTCCAGAACAGGCTTTTATAGGCAAGCAGTGGAGATGGGGATTTTCTAGGTAGCCTTTGGGAAAAGCCACACTGTTCCACCTGTTATTTTAGGCTCAGGATACCCCAGCCTGCCTTGATCCAAGTGCAGGTGTAGGGCTGCTCAAACAGCAAAACCAGAGGGGAGGCTTGGGTGGGGGTCCAGCACAATGCAGGAGAAGGTCTCAGCCAGTCCCCATCAGAATCATGGCTCTGGAACACCTTTTCCCTGCCTGTGGCCTCATGAACGGGTACTCTGCCTGTCCTCCCACCAAGATTTTAGGAGTTCCTTGTAGCAGGGAAAGGAATGGACTGAAAAGCAGGGATGCCTCCATTGCAATCGGCTGCACAGCCCACTGATACATATATTTTTCTCTGCATTTTCTCATCATGTTTTCCCCCTGAATAGTAGCAGTAAAGTTATTTTGGTACAATATTTAATCATTCAAAAGGAGATCTGACGTTTCAAAAGGAAACAGGCTGATGTGATATTTCACTTGGCTGTAATCCAAAAATCCACATTTTTTTGTTCTAACATATGAATATTAGTGAAGCCAGAATGCCTCCAAGCCCTCACTGAATTGCGTTTTTTTGTACTTTACAAAAGGCCTGAGAAATTGTGTATGTTGTTGTCTCTATATCTTCCATAAAAAAGGCATCCTGGCATAGTGACTATTAAAGGGAATATAATTACACTAGAAATACTAGACTATTACACTGTCATGGGGACTGCAGAAATGTGTTTTTTCCCAAAGGAATAGGCACACAAAGATGTTTGATGTTGAGTTTATGTGTGACATTGCAGCAATCAGTGAATTTGCTGTACGTGCTCAGGCAAACACTGTGATATGAATATTGGGGTACTGAGCACAGGTGTGAGCATGGCCTGAGAGCAGCTCCAAGCCCACTGTAGCTTCCAGTTCCACCAGCATGTTTCTGTCCCTGGGGCTGGTTCAGCAGGACCCAGAGGAACTCCTTATTCACCACTTCCCCTGGGAGGGAAATGGAGTCAAAACTCCAACTCTGCATCCAGATGGGCCTGAGCACAATAGGCCTTTGAAATGCATATCGGGGGAGGTATGGCTGGAAAATAGAACACAATAAAGGGATTATGGGGAATGAGTGAATATTTAGAAAATAAAAAAGACTCAGGGGCAAGGATGTTACAAATAAAAAGAGATTTCAACTTCAAAGAAGCCCATGAAAATAAAATATGTAGGAAACCAACCTGGAAATTCTGTTCACACCTGGGATGACTGATTTGTGAGGCATGTCCAGCACCTCAGCAGTGGTTATCCATTCCCACAGCTTCTTTGAATTTCACAGAATTTATTTTGAATCTAAGCAGTATAACACCACATAACTGTGTTGCTGAAATAGTATTTCAAGGTGTTTGGGACTTCATTCCTGAAGTGGAGGATGTTGTGGCTCAATCCATTTAGCACAGGGCTCAGGACAAAGTAGCTCAGGGTATGCCAGCACTTCCACTACTACCCTCATTTTCAAGGGTTTAGATTTCTTGAGTGGTTTAAAAATGCACTATGCAAACCAGAAGTGCTGAGGGAAAAAAAATCAATATTATAATTAAAAAAGAACATAAAAAGGACCCTTTGCTAATGAAAGCAGTGACAGATGTGCTTTCTGCAAGAAAATGAATCATGCCTACAGAACAGGCAAAACATATACTAACTCAAACACATTCATATTTATAAATAGCACACCCAAGTTTCACAGGATTGAAGCGGATGGAGATAATATATAAAAACATTAACATTTTTGCATCCAGGATATTCACAACCAATGAAACAGGCTCAGAGATCTCTCCTCATTTCATGTTCCTTTAAACGCTAATGGAAATTGTATGTATGCACTTGGGGAAGAACTTCAGGCTTCCAAAGGAATTGCATTTTCTGCTTAAATATCTATATTTTTTTTTCCCTGAGAGAGAACTCTTTAGGTCTGCTCCTAGATAAAAGCAACAAAATGCACTGAGATGGGTGTTATTATGCAGAATACATTTCTGTTTTTATGCCACAATCCCAGGAGGTGTTAAAGCACCTAACCTCTAGAGATTTCAAGAGAACACAATCTTACTGGTACAAGTGCTTGCATGAGAAACACTGTTTTAGTGGGCAAGGGAAAATTGGTATTAAATGACTTTGACTCTTACTATTTAAAAATTGAGTAAATATTTGATACATATAAATAAATACATGCACATAAATAAATATGACCCTAAAGATGCTAATCTTCCTGCAGGGAGAAGTGTGTAGCAAGGAAAGTAACAGTGCAAACCTCCACGGGAATACTAATCCCAGGTCAAACTAACAGCAAGCCTTGAATTTTCATTTATTAATTAGGGCAATTACAGACTAGTTTTCTTCTGAAAGTGTTTCTTTCTTAAGCTCAGTTAAAAGGGACACAGCTGAAAATGTGAGTAATTTGAGAGAGTCCAATCCAAGCTTCTTTGAAAGGAAGGTGTTTAGTGACCCTTCATCCCCAGCTATTCCCTGAAAGTCTTGTTGCATCAGTAGTAACTACAGATTTGCTATGCAAGGCAGACTCCAGCTTTATATTGAATATATGACTTCAGTGGATGGTGCAGCAACACACACAGCAGCAGGTTTTGACTTATTTTCCCTGCCTCTGCTCTAGCAGTGGATATAAATCTAGAAGCATAATCTCCTGGAAGTGTGCATGTTGTCACAAATAAAAGCAGGTGAATTTCCATCCAGCCTGAGAAATCTTTTCATCAAGTGACTGCTTAAACATTTCTTCCAAGGTGAGTTTGGCTCACAGAGTCCGAGCTGCTGGCCCTGGGCAATGTGCCCCCACAGCACAGGGTATCTTATGGTTCTCAGCTGGGGTATGGTGAGATTTCACACATTGACAGCCAATGCAAATATCCTTTGGGAAGTCCAAATACGTCTTGCTTTGGAGACACTGCAGTGACTCAGCGTTTCTTTTCCTAAAATGGGATCTGTCATTATCACTGGAGAATATTTTTTAATCATGAAACTTTTACAATTTTTAATTAACTACTTTGAATTCACTCTGCATTCCAACAAACAGAACAGCAGAAATGTATTTTTCCATAAATTTCACTTTCACCTGCTCACAATCTGTTTGCACATTAGCTGGATGTGATGCACATAATTACTATTCTCTCCTTCTGACAAATTATTAGGGATGAAAAGGAAATTTGCAAAATATTTCTTAAAAGAGAACAGGACATTTCTCTGTTTGTTGTGAGTTAATTAGCCAAAGTTCAAATTTAAATTATTTATTTAATCCTGCAAAAGTGAAGAAAACTATGCAAATCAGTAAAAAAAAAATTACAGTCTTAAAATGGAAGAAATATCTGCCTGCCATGAATCAAATCTGTGTTTTTTCATAAGAAAGTGATGGCTGATTATACTAATTTTACCCTTGTGGCAATTGTCACTAATGTTCCACGTATTGTATGCATCTTGCTCTTATGAATCCCATATCCCCTTCTGCCATAAATATTTCATAAAATACTCAAAGCCAGTCCACAGCCAAGTAATAACAAATGTCAAATGACACATTAAGAAGATTCATGGCCATTTTAAGCATGAATTTTATATATAAAAAAAATTGTAACTTGCTTATTGTGGTCACTGTTAGAGATTGATTTTAGCAAAAAAAAATTTCAGCAAATAGTGTCAGCACCTTTGCTGTCAGCTTGTTATGAAAGGAGTATTACTTAATAGAGATTACTCAGAGTACTTGGTGGGAGACAGTGCACATGATGCTCTGTTCAGCTGTGTGTGTGTGAACCTCATTTCCAGAGGCCTCATGCAAGACTGCAGTACTAAATGGAAAGATTTCTGTTTATTTTGGTGGGCTTTCCATATTGCTACATCTTCAATGAGCTTTCAAAGTCTCCAAATCCTAAGAACTAGGATGCTTTGTTGGAGTTCCCTTTATTGACACTGGCTTAAAGACCTTCTTTCTCATTCTTTCTCCCCCTCTATAAAAGTAGTTTTGTTGCATTTTGGTTTTTTGTTTGTTTGTTTGTTTGTTTTTCCCTTGGGTAAAGCTTAGATTTAGGTTTTTTTTCTTTTATGCATAAAGAAAATAAGAAACAGTAGGAATAATTAGGTTCATACTTCCCCAAAATGGGATTTTATCAAACTGGAACTGTGGTGGTCAGACCCAAAGGAAGTGGGAGCCTGTGCAGGTTCGGGCAGGCAATGAGAGGAGGATCAGGCATGAATACAAATGACCCAGCGGAGGGGTGGAGGCAGCTTGTGAAGGTGATTTGTTTAGTGCAGCTGGGCTGGTTGATACAAAGTGGGTGTCCTGGTGAAGGTGGGGACTTTGTCAAGGACAGCCTTGTTGAGACAAGGTCTCAGCCATGTGCAGAGGATCTCACAAGGGACTCTTTGGGGAGCATCAACCACAGCTAGGAAGAATGAGTGAGGAAAAACTGATACTCCAAGCAAAATGGAAGGATGCTGCCCTGTGTCCACGTTTCCCTGCTCAGAGTTTTAGATCAGCACTGCAGCATCTCTTCTCAGTCAGGCAGTGGCTGATGGTGCTGACCCCAGAGAATCAGGCAACCCACTGCTGTGCTTTAAAACAATGACCTCAGGAGAGGAGCTGGTTTTTCTTGTATTGTTGAATTATCAATGGACAGAGTTGCCCCAGCTGTAGGGAACTGAAGAGGTGCCAGGAACCTGCTCTGGGTGCTGTTGGCACAAGAAGGGCAAGGAGCTGGATCTTGACTGGTCACTTGTGTGGTGTGAGCTGCTTCAAACCTGGTCAGGGCTAATCTGTAAATGGGTTGTGATGGGTTTTGGTCCCCTTATAAAACGGGAATTTAAAACTGGGGAAGGGACAACTGCAGCTGCCACAATGTTTCTCTTATCTCACCTAACGCTGAGAACATCGCAGAGGGATGGGTTTGGCTCTCTTCATTTAAGCTAATTGGAATTTACTTTCAGATGTGTATCTATTGTATCTTTTGCTCTTGAAATAGATCTCATTGAATGGGGAACTGCCCTTTGATTTCAGACTAATATAAAAGTCGGTTAAGTTATTCTTGTGATTATAAATGACAGTATTAATGAGGATATCATAATAAGAAGCTGCTCTCCACCCTGAGTAAAGTGTCTTGTTACCAGACTGTGATGGGTTTGTGTCTTCTGTTTCTAAATCTTTAATATTGTGTTTCCTTATCTTGTGATTAAATAAAACTAAATGTGAGGAATATTATTAACTTTGTATTTTGTTTTGGCATAGGGTTTGTTGAACTTTTCTTCTTCTTATGAATGGATATGCAAAGCTGGGATCTTATCTTCAGCCTGTCATTTTACCCTTCTTACTACCCTGAAGACATGCAGAAAGGGTATTTAAAGGTGTGCAAAGATTTGTTCTTAGTCTTTGCTTTAGTTGCTTTGTAGTGCATTGTATTCTAGATTCTTCACATATATAACAATGCAACAAATTACTATCTAGAATAATGGAAAACATTCTGTTCTGAGTTGTCTATTAATATTGCAAAAATAAGACTATGTTCAAGAGATGAGGTGAGCTGAACAGGATGTTAGGTAAAGGAACTCTCCTGGCAGTGCAAAGCATTGTGTCAGGTGAGCTCTGCCCATTAACCTGAGGGTGAGCAGGGAGGCCACATCCTCTGCTCCTTACGTAATCCTGCAGTTTGGCAGGAGGGAATAGCTCATACGGGGTGTATTAACTCATGTTGCCATCAATTATGGGGTGGAGTCAGTCGAACAGACAAGGGCAGCAACCTCTTAGATATCCCCATCATGATTCAGCAGAGCTTGTCTAATGAACTCCTTTTGTCAACGTGGACAAATTAATTCAGCTCTCCGAGCCACAGGAGATGCCATCCCTCATCAGGGTTCTCTCATGGTGTCTTTCATTTTCACTGACAATCCTCAGGATAGGATTCATTATTAACATCAAGTACTCTGGAGACTGGAGAACCGAATGAGTATTAAAAATATAAGTTAAATTATCAGAACAATGTGATAAAACTAGTCATGGAAATAGGGTTAATCTGAAACTCGGGAATAAACTCCACATAGCACAATGAAATTTGGTAAATACTGTCTGCTAAAGGGATCTACTTTAAGGATATTTGTACTATAATGCTTAAACCAAATATAAAAATGGCTTGGAGACTCCTGCTGAGCCCAAACATAAGCATTTTTACAAATATGGTTTTATTTGTAAATGTAAAAATTATTTTCACCTACAGTTTTGTGCAATTGTTTTTCCAAAGTTTTCTGTCCAAGGAGAATGAAACTGTTGATCATAGCAAAACACAAACATGTGGTTTGCTCCTATAGGTTTCCCCTTTGGAAGTCGGCAAACTTACCAAGTGTCTTTTGCTTTCTGTTTGACTGAGAAGCTCTTTAGGTGGCAACAGGAGTGTCCAAGTGCACAGGGAAATGATTCTGAAAAACTCTGGTACTTTGAGGAGAGTGATTTGACTGACTGACTTTACAAGTAAGTGCCATCTGAGAAGCTGATTTATATGTAGTGTAAATGTTGTGGTGTTACAGCCTTGTCACCCTATAATTGCAAATGCAGCTCTCCTGTTTTATGTTGTCTCTTAACTGCATGTTTCTCCCAGCAATTTCATTATCAGGTATGAGTATTGGGCACATCTGGTGGCAATATCCATCTCCATTTTTGGTATTTGTTCATTTAGATGTAACTTTTGCTCACATGAAACAGTTCTGTGCAGCAGTTCCTACTGGTACTCCAACTACTTACGTTCAATGCACTAAAAATATCATTGCCACTATGTGATATAAATTGCTAATTATGGTTCTTAATATCAGTGCTTTGATTGAGTGGCATGTGGTGCATCAAAACCCCCTTGTTGTGGCTGTACCTGCTGTAGGTGTGTGCAGCCCTTGGGCACTGTGAGCAGGGCAGGGCACGCAGGAGCAGAGTGCTGAGAGCCAGCAGAGCTGTAAGCACAGCCTGGCCTCGAGCATGGACACCCAGCCCTGTCCAGTGACACAGGGATGGCACAACCAGCAAAAAAAGCAACACTCACTCCTTGGCCTCTCTGCAGTGTAAAGGAAACAGCTGCAGATGCTAAAGGAGAGAGGGAGGCAGGCAGCACACATGTCCTGTGCCCACAGTTGAGGGGGTCTAACACCTTTCACTTAAAAGTCCTGTTTCCAGTCCCCGATGGCTTTGATGGATATAAATCATATTGCTTGACATTCTCTTGGCTGGATATTTGCTGTACTTGCACGTCCCCATTCTAGGAGTATTTAATGAAAATATTTTGATCATCTCCTGAATCCAGGAAATACTACAACTTAGTCTCTGTTAGGTAAGTACATCTCTGTGAAATTATTTCCCATGTACTTTGGAAGAAAGACTGCAATCTAGCAGCTAAATGTCACCTCTATCAAAAGTGTCCTTTTGTGTTCTTTCAGAAACCTCTCTGGATTTGTTTCTGAAAAAATCCCCCAGTCCACATAAAAATTGTTTCTGTTTTTCTGAAAAGGACAAAGAATAAACAACAAAACCACTTCAGTCCACATAACACCAGTTATTTTGGTGGGTTATTTTGCTGATCCCACATTATTTCATGGTCTGACTAGGGAAAACAACCTTTCTGGAACAGCAAATGATAAACTAAGCACATCTAAATCATGGTATATTGTTATATGTCCCAAGAGGGGTGGGGTAAGCTAAAAGTGCCAGCCTCTGATATTTCTTAGCACTCCAATTCTTGACTTGGCCACTTCTAATGCTACAAGCCTTCCTTTTAATACAATAGAGATCACCATCACAGACAGGTTGGACCTGAGTGACAGAACCATCTTGTTGATAAGGTTTCTGTGTGGAATTTGAGTAAGAAAAAAACCAGAAATAGCCAGAAACTGCTCTTTCCACACACACTGCATTCTGATAACAGTTTGCAGCAGTACAAAATTCAAGGGGGCGAGGCAGGTCTGTGGGATCTGAGCATCCCCCTGTAAAGCAAAGAAGCAAATTCCCTCTGCAGTTGGAATCATGGGATGGCAGGGCTCTTTGGAGGAATGGATGTTACGTGCTAAAACAAACAAAATTAAAAGAAAAGTTAATTGATTTATTTTGTTAAATACGTTGTGATTTATACATTTATAATAAATTACTAGTTTATTTGCACCACAACATCCAAGATGTTTAGGCATATAATTCAGCTTAGCTGATAGAGCACATATTTAGAGCTGAAATTCCTTAGTGATGTTTCAGAATAACCAAGTGTTTTTGTCTGGTATTTTTTTCCATCCCCTCCCTTTCTCCCCTCAGCAAAACCTTCGAATTTTTCTTTTTACAGAAAATAATATCAATTTTTGGGCTATTTCTGGTGCTTGCCTCTCAGCTCCTATTCTCTGCCCCCGACAGGGTGATTTTTCTGCTGCCTTTGATTCACCTATTGTTCCAGCTTCCTGCAAGGCAAGAAGCATTCAATAGATAGGATTCTAGGAGGCATGAATTTCAAGCAGTTTTTCTCAAGTTTTGCACCAGAGGTTGCAGTGCACAGGAAAGTGTGTAGTATAAAGACATTGCTGTAGTTGTTCTTTCCTCATGCAGGCAGATTTTTACTCCATTACATCTCCAAACAGGAAGTGAATTACAAGTTTTTTACATGAAAGACAAATGTAAAGTTTAGTTCAAGATGCCTCACTGGACTGAACTTTGTTCCTGTTGCTCGCTTTCTTTCCCTTTTTCCTGGTTTGCAGCATGATGGGAATAAACAAGAGGTTGCTTATAACTGTGTGATCAGCAAAGTGGCTGATGTCTGATGAGTTCTTGAGTCACCTCATAGAGTCCCATCTCTGGAAACAGCTGAAAATTACCAATTAAAATAACCTGAGATGTTATTTTGAGAGGCTATGAATGTCACTCCCCCCACTCCTAAAGATGTTGCAGGAATTAGCACACACTCAGCATCAGTCACCTGTCTCAGGACACAGCGATAAGCAGCACAAACCTTTTTATAGTCAGTAGCTGCAGCTCTTTTATTTAATCATTGGTTAATAACCATTAGTCGTTTCAATCTACTGCTTAATTTAAACTCTAGAGTAATTTCCAGTTTAAAGCACTATTCAAAATCAACTTTATAATTAATTCTTTGGATACTTCTGGGTAAAAAGTAATACTGAGAGGTATCACAGATTTCTTCTAGGGATTAATGTTATCCCTGGTAAGTGTCAGGCATACAGATGATATTACAACCTCCGTGCTTTCTTCAGACATGCATGCTATTGATTGCTCCATTGATGACTGCTTCTAGCTGAAGCTCATTATACTGTACAGCAGAGGGTCTTTTGCATTTAGTTGGGAATGTTTAACCTGTGATTACCCGGTGATAAATAATAGAGCAAGAGACTTAAAAGGAAAAAGCAGGAATGCCTGAAATTAGGAGCAGTTGTTTCCTTTTGTCCCTCTTCAGGTGACTCTGGTGAATATGTATACATGGCTCTAGTGTAGCCTTATTATCCTTCATTGGATTAAAAATTAGATAAACTGGAAATACTTAAATTTTATATCACTTTTAATAAATTAAGGAATTCAAAAGTAGTGGATATGACCAGCAACCATTACTCATGGGAGACTGAGCCTGTTTCTCTCTGTTCAGCTTGCCTGGCCACTACTCCAATACAAAATGCTGTCATTTGTCCTGTGTGCTCTCTATGCCAGGCAGCCCTTGCCACAAGCTGTGTTCCACAGAACCAGGTCCCTGAGCTCAGCATAGAGCAAATAATCTTGTGGAGACACTGCTACGCTGCTGCCTCTCAGTTCATCCTCCTGATGCAGAACTGGGCTGTGGATGGAAAAGCTTGTACTGCTAGTGTCTGTACTCCACTCCCTTTCTATCCACATGTTTAGAATTTACCAGACAAAGGCACATTTCTAACAGTCATGCAGTTTTTAGAACTGCAGATGAGCTGGTAAATGAAAACAAGTAGAAAATATCACTTGAACATCATAATTTGAACTGCTACACTTTTTTTGAAATAACTACTCTGATAATTTTTACAGCAAATAAATCAGAAGTCTTTCTTTCATTTCAATAGCTTAAAAATATTATCAGTCTGGCAGTATTTGAGTGATACTGCATTATCTGACTTTGTACTTAAGTGGTGTTACAATGTCAGCAGAGCAGTTTTTAGAGAATTTCTCTTTACGGCACTCCAGCTTCTCATCTTCAAGTGACATTATAGACCACTGAGCAAGAAATTCATCAATATAAGTAGGTACCATTTGCTGAAAAGATAGTACCTACTCTTACCTTGAGAACTTTTAATCATCCATCTCCCATGTTCAAACTTGCTATCACTTAATTAATCTTCCCAGTTTCACTGCAACCTCAATAGTTCCTGAGTAAATGCTGAAATAAGGGTGGCTTTGATGTTTGAAAACTGTAATAGAAGAAGGCAGGAGATGCTCCTGACTTCAGGAAATATTTGAGCTCTCCCTGTCACACGGCAGGACTGCGGCAGCACGCAGCTCTCCCAAGGGGCTCCAGCTCTGCTCTGGCAGGAGGAGCTGGCACGGCTGAGCCAGGGCTGCTCTGCAGTGGAAATGGGAGCATCAATAGTTTAATTATCCCCTCGAGTCAGAGCTGAGAGGAATAGCTGCTGATACTAATGGGGACAGCAGTACACAGAGAAGGATTCTGGCAGGCTTGTTCCCTCCCCTCTTACCTCCTCTTGTTCTTTATGGCTTGAATTTGTATGGTGCCCTGGAATAACAGCATGCAGTGCTTTACCTTTTATTTGTTTTCATATTTGTGGCTTTATTTGTGATTATAGTGGTGGGGTTTTTCAATAGAATCTCATGTAGGAAAGGCATAAAAAGGATGACAGGTTGTAATGGAATCCCATTGTGTTTCCTGCATCCCCTTAAATCAGTGGTGCTTTGCTCAGTGTTGCTGTCATCAGGCACTGCTGCTGGTTTTTGGGTGTGGATGTGGCCCTGGGGTGGCAGAGCTAGCACAGCCAGTGCTCTCCTGGCCATGATGGCTGAGGGATTGTGCCAGAGGGCTCACATGGGCAAGTTCAGGACCATAGCACCCTCCTGCCCAAGCAGGGCTGTAGCTCTCAAACACTCTCCATGTGAATAACACTGTTCTCTCTCTGCTGGGAGAGAGCAGAGCACAGGGTGTGTGCTGCACCTCTCCTGGGGGAAGTGTCGTCAACTTTTTCACTCTGGATGCCCCTGGCTCATTAATTCTTAGTGTAATGAGAACGTTCTGCATTGGAATCTTGTCTTATGCATAACCTTTACTCCAGCACAAATCAGCATACCTGATTCAATGCATTAAGAAATATTATTTGTTTTAAACTTTCTTCCTCTTTGAGTTAATTATATTTTCTGCTGCTTGAGAAACAGAGATGACTTCTGCAAACATGTTCAAGTAGAGACACTGTTCAGATGGGATCTAAAGAAGGTCTGTTTAGCCAGGAATCGTGAAATGGTGGTTCCCAAATGCAGTGGGTTTGGTTTGCTAATTTGAGTTTCCTGACCAATGCACCAATTATGTAGCAGTTTTAGTGCTGGCTGAACACCAATGCACCCACTAGAAATTGTGCTGTGAGATATGGATTAAGAGGAAGAGGAACAAAACAGGCTCAAAAACTTAAAAGGGTGTAAAGAAAAAATTTATTAACAAAATAAGAATAAATAAGAAAATAAAAATAAACCTTCAGAATACTCCTCCCCTCACACCCTCTTTTTCTTCCCACTGACAACGTAGAGACAATCAGTTTACCATAAAATAATCTTGCTTCATTCTACTTAAGGAGAGGAATGTCTCTTGCCATGCCATGGAGGCTTCTTCACAAGAAGCAGTTGTCTCATGGCTTTTAATTTCCAGGAATAGCAGCCGCTCAGAAATCTGCAATCATGAAGTTCTTCCCATCTTTTGCAGCCTTCCCACAGCTGTGTTCATGGCCATGTCAAACTTATGGGGTACTATTTTAAGGATGAGCTGTTCTAGCATAAAAACAAAAGTCCTTTTCATCCATCTCTGGGAACAGAGGTTTTCTTCTTTTATTCCTGGGGCAAAGTTTCTTTCTCTCTCATCTTTCTCTGTTCAATATTCTCATTGGATCACAGCAACACTTACTTGCTTCAATACTGGTGCCTTGGCTCACAGCTGTGTTAGAACGCTACATCCCCGCAGTGCATTTCCATGAGTTCCAGGGGAAAAAAACAACAAAGTCTGATTATCAAATATATCTTCACCATAGCCTCACTAAAAAAACCCAAAAAAACTCCCCAAAGAAAACAATTAAAAAAAAAAATCAGCCTAGGACTAAGGCATCTCCTCAATGCCCTCCAATCTAAAATGTGACTCCTTCTTCACTGACCTCTGAGTCCCATGTTACCATCACTACGTGTCTTCACTCTTTTTTTTTCCTGACTTGGGAGAGAATTGTCACTCATAAGTTCATTTGTTCTCAGGCTTTATCAATTGAAACTGTTTTTATAGAGTTCTGCAGCGTTAAAAGGTTGACCTTGTCCAGGCTCCACAACTGAGGAATCCCTGTGTCTCTCGCTGCTGACCACATGGTCCCTGCTGGCACTGTGTGAGTCTCCCCTGCGCCTTTCCTGCATGTGGGGTGCGGGGAAAATGAACAAATGAACAAAACTGCTGCTGCTGCTGCTTTTGCCCTGTCTGCAGCATGGCTGGCTAAAAATGGCTAAGCAAACAACATTTATTGTGAGTCATGCTGCGATAAGTGCAGCCGTGCGCCAAGTTTTGGCTGTGCAGTCTTAGCCATGCTTAGCTCCAGGTGTGGGATGGCAGGCACCCTGCTGCATGTGCTAGTGCCGGCATAGCCTCCAGCTGACATGGCCCCGTGGAGCTACTGGAAAAAAGGACTGGTGAGCTCCGCTGGGAAAAGGGACCCAGCTGCCCTGCCAAGGTGGGGCTCGGCTGGCTCCCTGGGAAGGACTCAGCCTCTCCTGAAGGGGCCCAGCTACCCCTCCAGAACAGACCTGGTGGCTTCACGGGAAGGGCCCAGCGCAATCGCAGGCTGCGCAGGCTGGACAGGGGACAGCCCCCAGTGACCAAGTTCCCTGTTCAAGGCCAGAAGCCAAGAGAGCTTTCCTGGGCTTTGATAGTCTTGAAATGTGCTTTTCCACAGAGACGTAATGAGCTCTTTTGAGTGGTTTAACTGAGTGTCAGTCTTCCAAACTAGACAGCTCAGCACCCACAGGGAACCAGTTCTGCAGATAGTGGAATCCCTCCTCAACCAACAACCAAACCTACGTTAAACCACGACACTAAATAATTATTTCTCCAGTTGTTATGGAATGCTAATACTTCTCAGGCCATGTATAATAATGCTTATACTGCATTACAAATTATCTGCTATGAATACTTCATTTTTCCTGCTTTTGGATTACTCATGCTGACCTATCACTTAACCAAGACAATTTTTTTTTCCTTTCTTTTGGATTGTATGCTGGAGCAGAGCACAGTATCTATTCTAATGTGGAAAGGTTGTTTTACCATATTTCATAGAGCAGTGTGTTTTCTTCTGGGAAAATAAATAATTTTGCTAATTCAGTCTTGTTTCAGAGGAAATTAGACCCTCAGGTCTTCAGACTAACATGAAGAACTGGCAGAGGTTTCTGTAGGTTGAGCCCCTTACATCCATGCTGTTGCTTCTGCTCCTTGTTCCCATCTGGAACTGTAGAGCCTGAGAACTGCAGAAATTTAGTGTTACAACAATCAGTTGCACACAAATTGCTACTCTCTCATTTTAATAACTCAACAACTTCACTGGTTTTCAAGTCCACTCTTATCAATCTGAGGTCCTTGAGTTTCAATCTATAAAGCGAGGCACCCTAATTGCCTTCAGTTCTGTTGTATTATTTTTCTTTGGTTACCTGTTTCCACAACTTGGAAATTAATATCTCCTTGGAGATTGCTGTGGTTGTTTTATGTGACCCATTGTGGATTCCCTATGTAATTTGTCTTACCTTCAGTAGAAAAATGCCAATTCACTTAAAGTATGGGTAATATATAAATCATTAAGTGGAATCAATGAGAACATCTAATAAAATCAAACACATTGGAGTATGGAAGATGAATTGAGACTCCAAGCAGTCTTGCAGGGAGATTAACAGGTGGTGGGATCCAAATGGAGCTTTAGGTCGCTGTCAGACATTTGACTGGGTGACAGCTGGAGGGTCTGCGTTTTACATCTGACAAACCTCTAATGTCAAATATTCTTCTGTTTTACACACATCTGCATATGTTGTACCATTACAACAGATTCAGGATGAGCAGAGCTTCAGGCCAGCTAAAACCTCCAGAACATGTGCACTGACCATCTTGACCTCAGAGAGATGCAGAAGTTAACACTTCAAAGTAGTTTAATGAGTCCATCTGCTGTTCAGGTCTTGCCGTATTGAAGTGCTCTTCACTTTAAAACTTTGGGTTTTCCAGTTATGTGGATAATAAAACAATGATCTGGCTAAAAAAAAAAACCCTATATCCAAAGTATGCTCAGATTGAATAGATTTACATACATAGGTACTGGTCTTAAAACTGATATTTTTGGGTTTTTTGCTAATTAACTGACCACAGGTCACTTAGGCATCTTGTTTCTTTTGCAGAAGCCATCTGTAAACTTCTGAACATAATCTTTAACCCTTCACCAATCAAAAAAATCCTAATCCTACTTTACTGACTCTTACAGAGTCTTTACTGACTCTTGCTTGCTTGCTTTGAGGGGTTGTGTTTCTGTTCCACTTTCTTTAATCTGACTTGTGTATTCTGAAATTTGTGTCTTAATTTTGAAAATTGCCCATATTTATTTATGAACTCAAAAGGATTATTTGAGGAAATTTTTTCTTAGCATTCTGCATTCTGATGCTGTGATTTGGGTGCATAAAAGATGTCAAAGACTTTGGTTAAACTTAATCTAATTATTTTTTCTGTGATATTTGGGGTGATTAGCAATAGCATCGCTAATACCTGTGAGACAGCATCAGTATAAAATCAGGGTAGAAACCAGAATTGAACTCTTCCCTTAAGTGATTATACTCTGTTCCTTTCTTTACTCTACATTTTTGATTAGTGTATTCACAGTCACCTCGTGTTTCTGTGCAGCTTGAGCTTGGATATCAGCCAAACTCAATCTGAACCTCTTCTGGCTTTGGGAAAATGTAAAGCAAGCATATGCATTCATTAGGAGAGAACAGCCTTTCCTTGGGGAGAGATGGACCTGGACTACTCGGAGTTAAATGTCTGACCTGAGTAATGGTGAATGTCAAGTCTACTCTACGTTCACCTGGAGTCAAAAGTTTAATGCAGGGTGATGCCATTTATAGATTTTTTTATTTTATTGAATCACTGCTGCCTGCAGCTGTTGTTATGCACACAGGTAGTATATACTTGACATGACACCATATATAAAAGGATATTTTTAGGGAGGAATTCTTGGAGTCCTTTGAGATGGAGCAGCACAAGTGAGGCTGTCCCAGTGAGGCAGAAAAGCAGGAGCCAAGGGCAAGGGCTGTTTTGGAGGAGGGCTGTTGTCATGTAAGCCTCAGGTAAGGTGGTCAAAGGCTACTGATACACTCAGGACCATGAAGTTTTTGTTTGTTTCAAGCAGGGAAAACACTGATTAATTTCTTGGATTTGTTCAATACATTGATATAAGTTCTAGCTTCTCTCAAAAAAGTGTGGCAATGTTTTGGCTTTCTTTGTGCACTTAAGTTGATGGTAACTGCATGCAAGGGAAAAGGAAAGTGTCACCTAGCACTCATTGTATTACACTTTAGTGGAGGTAAAATGTAAACATTCTAGTTGAGGTAAGATCCAGTAGATACCACTAATTTAAGAAAATGAAAGAGCAAAGTAAGGGTTTTTCTTACACTGACATTATCTGATGGTGATCTCAGGGAAGTGTTTTCTGGTGTGTGTGAGTCATTGCATTCACTTGCACATAACACAGTGGAAACTGAAGAGAACAATATAATACAAAAAATCAGGGTAGGTTGCCTTCAAGATAATACTAACCTGGAAAAAAAAAATCACAGAATAACCTGAGCTGGCAGGAATCTACAAGGATCAATGAATCCAACTCTGGGCATTGCACTGGACAAACCCAAAAATCACCCCAGGTACCTGAGAGTATTGCCCAAACACTTCTTTAACTACCCTGTAGCTAACCTTGTAGGTTTTTTTTTCCTGGAAAACAGGAAAAGAAGGGTCTTTGTGTTTCAGCTTTTTCAGTTCCCCCACCTTATTCTCTGAGCTTGGGGGTAGACATTGATGTCCATGTGGGAGCTCCCCTGCCATATGATGTTCTTCCAGCACGGTGTTGGCCTGGTGCCAGCACATGCACAGTCTGTGCTTTATGGAGGAGGGAATGTTAGAAGACACATTGCTAACGACTATGTAAAAAATCAGGGGAAAAAGCCAGATTCAAACTCTTTAAGGAGAGGCTGGTTTTGTTTTCTTTTAAAGGTGCTTTATGTTGTGTTGAGATGGAGGCTTTTACCCCCAGAGGAGTCACACAAGTGTTTTTAACCTGAAGTGCAGTAACACCTTTTAATGAATAAGCATGACCATTTGTGATGAAGTTTAGTGTGACTGTAATGGTTTGCTTTATAAAAGGCTTGAGCTGCTGTTTGTTAGTTTGCTTTGCCTCTGCATAGCAATGATGGTATGGTGGGAGACAGGATTATATGACACACAGTGCTGAGGAGGAAGAATTACCAGACGTTGCTGGATCATGTGAATTCTACTCCAGAGCTTCTTTAACAATTCAAATTAATCTTCTTTAACAATTTCAAATTCTACATCTGTTTTCATAGGTGTGAATTAAACCGGTAAGCTTCAACATGTAAGTCCAGAGCCTGAACTGGCTACAATAAAATTGAAGAACATAAAAAAATTGGCAGATTATACATGTTTGAAGTATTCTTTACACAATTTCGGTCTTTGTCTTCAAATGTTGTCCCTTATATCTTAGGTTACAAAGCAAGATGTAACCAGAAGTATGTATTCTATCACCATCTGTTGAAACCAGGTAGAGCAGTGTTCTTTATCTCTTCCATGACCCATCCCTCATAGCTCCAAGAAATATATCCTCTGCTAATAAACCAGCTGCTAAAACCAGGTAAAGATGTTTTCTTTATCTCTTCCACGACCCATCCTCTGTCCAAAGAGATATCATCTGTTAATGTGCCATTGAGTCTCACTACATGACTGATAAATTACACCATCCCATTCTGAAATACTCCACTCAGGGAGAAGAGCCAAGCATTTCCTACCTAGATAAAAATCTAAAGTTTAGAACACCAAAAAAGCCTTTTTCCACTAAATTCCCAGAAAAAGACCAGAAAGACCATCAAACTTTAAAAAAACCTGACACCCTTCTACAAAACCATTACTTCAACAAAACCACATCTGTTACTCCAAAAAGACTGCAGCCACCATTTAAGCAGACTGCTGCTAACACCCTGACTGACCGAGTGTCACGATATATTCTGTCAGTGTTTTTTTTTGTATTACTGCATTTTAATTTTAATTTTCCTAATAAAGAACTGTTATTCCCATTCCCATATCATTGCAAAAGTTCCCCTTTATTTCAAAATTGTAATAATTCAGAGAGAAAGGATTTATATTTACCATTTCAAGAGAAGCTCCTGCCTTCCTTAGCAGACACCTTTCGCTTCAAACCAAGACACCTCAGATGAACATTCTTCAGTTTCTTAACTGGACAGGGAAAAAAGTGGTTCTTGAACACAGGTTATGAACATAACACATCTTTTACATTCAAGAAATTACTGAATCAAGGCCATCTGAAGTTACTTATTTAAGCATGACCATTTCAACACCTTCAAAGAAACTTCTCCTCCAAGCATCATCAGTGCTGTATTAGAGAGCTGCAATGCACCACTGAGAAACTTGGTGGATATGTCTGTTTCTTAGAAATATATTGAAAAATCTGGGGCACAATTACAGCTGATCTGAAGAGGTGTCTTTGTTACTCTATACTATGAAGTAGTACAATTTTAATACTATAGAAACTCAGAGAATTTTACTAGACCAAATTAAAATAGGATATGAGGTAATAGTCCAGTCTTTAGAAAAGGTTCTAGTGCAGTACTACTTTCAGCAAGGTGCATATGACCTTCTTGTAGATGCTGATGGTTGTTCTGCTATTCCCACACAGCAATGATAAAGTTTTGTCTGCTGAGTTGCTCTAAGTGTGACAGGACAGCTGCAGCTACTGAGACCTAAAAAACCTTAAATATATTCTTGTATCTCTGTGATGTTCCAATAATCGATTTCCTTTTAGTTTATAGATAACTGCCTACTTACAAGAAATCCCAAAACTCAACCAACTAACCAACAAACCGAAAAAAACCGAAAAATAACCTCTACTGAAAAAAAATGAAAAATGTCAAAATACCACCAGTGAGAGTATTGTTTGGAAAAGTTAAACTCCTCATGATGTAGAAGAGAATGTTAAGAAAATTCACACATAGACACACACAGACACACATAGCTTTTACATTTTTTTAAGCTCTTGACTCCCTGAGATGAAAGTATTTCCAATACTAAGCCATTATTTTATGTGCTATAGGATGGGGTTTGAAGCTGTATTACTGATGCTGAATCCAAAATCTCTTTTTCAGCTCAAGCAACAAAGAAAGATGCCTGAATGCTACTTATAACAATTCTTCTCTCATGTCAAGTGTATGTGAAAGATGAGTAAAGATCTCTGTGGCACTAGCACTGGTGTCACTGGGGAAAATGAACCTGTCATTACTAATGAGCCAGAAGGAATTGCTCTGAAAGCAAATCCAGTTCAGCCCCTGGGCAGGCAAGCTGCTAGTAGTGGGAAAGGTTTTTTTTTAAGCAAACAAACAAAAGCCCTTAGGTTGTTTTGTGTAGGTTTTCCTCACTGTCCTGCCAGGTCACGATGAATCTGCTGGACCTGTCACCTGGGAGACCCAAATGCTTTGTCATCCAGTGAAGTACCCCTGCTCTGAAATGAATAAAAAAATTGATTTTTTAAAACCTTTTTTTCTCCATTTTATTCCATATTAGTTCTGTTAATCTATTTTATAGATTATATGTAGTTATATATAATTTTATAGTCTGGTTGAAATGAGGAAATTTGGATAGTATGTTTTGGAATGGTAATTTGTTTTATCACCTTCATTTTTTTAAAGGGATCTCTTTGGGGTGTTATTTATGCTTTATAAAAGATGAGATTTTGTGTTTTCATTACTTATTTGCTATTACAAGGGCAAGTTGATATAAATAATAGACATAATAACGCATATTGAGGAATACAAATAACAGGTGGAATGTACATCATGTGTGATGAGCAGGTAGCCAGAGAAGCCACCAACTTCCCTTGATTGGTGTCATTGAATGCAAGTTTAATCATATCTTTGATCTCCCTGAACAACAGCAGTAAATAACTGCTGTCCTTTTTTCCTATGGACCCTACATTTGGCTGATTTTTTGTATTATAGCCTTCATACTGAAGGGAAATCCATATCTGAAGAGTAAGTGTTGAGAATCTTCTGTTGAGTCTGTCATTAGCTTTGATCAAAGAAGATGCCCAATTATTGGGAAAGCCTGCTATTAAAAATAAGGCTTTTCCTCTTTTTATAGGTAAAAGGCATTTTTTTTCTTTCTGCCCTTCAACACGGGACTCTGAACTTTCTGTAATTATTTAACAGTGGGAACTGGTCTCCAGCAATAGATCAGGAAATATCCTGAGACACCTAGTTAGTCCCTCAGCAACGAGTAGTTTGTGAGGAGGAAATAACATGCTGATTTGCAGTTATAATTGAGGAAAATTGCTCAAGAGGATTCTGACAGTACAGAAAATAGGCCAATTAGTTACTCAGCTCTGATCCTCCTATGATTCATGATTGCTTCAATTTAATTTTGCTGTCACTTAGGAAGCAGGGTTAAGAATAGATTAGCTTCTTTTAGATACCTCTAATCTTATTCCTGCCTGGATTTTGGGGAGGTAGGTGGATAGAAGAGTGTGAGATTGTTTCTTTTTTTCCTCTGTGATTGTATGACTTGAATCTAAAAATCAGAATTTCTCAATGTTAGACTTAACACTTATTCATCATGGAGCTATTCAGGAAGATTAAAGCCTTCACACACAAACATTTTTCTTTTTTTTTTCGAAGATAAAATGTACCCTACCAGTAAGTTAATAACACTTTCGTGCTGTTACCTTACAGCACTCTACAATAATCAATATTAAATAAAAGAACTTCAAGCAAAAAAATCACAGTTCAGTAAATCAGCCAAGGGAAAGATTATACTGCTCGCCCTTGAGCAGTACCCAAAGGCAATGATGCAAATCTGGAGACCATAGAATGCCAGTGAAGCCACCCAAAAGGCAGCTTAAGGACAACCCTCCTTCTGAAGTCCTGGTCTGTGCCTCCTTGGTGGTTTCTGTTTCTTTGTGCGTGTGGTGGCCTGGCTGAGCACTGACCCTTGCACTCAGTCTCTGTTGGCATCATCAGTTGTGCTGGTCAGACACTGGAACCCTTCTGAGCCCTGCCTGGCACCCCACAGGCACCTCCTTGTCTGAGTATTGCCCTCATGGAATTATAGAATAGTTTAGGCTGGAAAAGCCCTTTAAGATAAAAACTCTGTTAACCCAGCACTGCCAGGTCCACCACTAAACCATGTCTACAAGTGCCACCTCTACACATCTCTAAATCCCTCCAAAGGCACAGTGACTGCTCTGGTCAGTCTGTTCCAGGGCTTGACTGTTCTTTTGGAAAAGAAACATTTCCTAATATTCATTCTAAATCTCCCTGGTGCAATGTGAGGCCACTTCCTATCGTCCTATTTCTTGATAGTTGGGAGAAGCAGCTGACTCCTACCTGAGTACACCCTCCTTTCAGGTAAGTGGAGAGAGCAAGAAGGTCTCCCCTCAGCTTACCTGAAATGTTACCTCCTTTGAAACTGTGTAGTGTTCATTGCTTGATAGATGTGGTGTTGCTCTTAAGCACACAACAGCTGGAATTCTTGCCATCTCATTTATTTCATGATTTTTTAAAACAAAATTAGACATTTCCTTAGGAGAATAATGGATCACTCAACTGCCCATTAGAGAAAACTTCACTGTCACAGTAATGGTTTCTTTACAGGAATTAAATGTATCAGAAATACCAAGTAATTTTATCAACTTTTCAAGTCTGCATTGCAAAGAGAATGTAAGTGTTGGGCAGTATGTTCCCCTCTGTGGACACAGACCAAGCAGATAAAAATATGAGATAATTACACAATATATCCAATAAGTATGTTTGCAGGGCATATCTAACAGTCAAAGAAAATAATTTGAGAACAAATGCAAAATCAAAGAAACTATCCTGAAAAGCATGATGTTTGTGTGTCTTTTCTCATAAATACAGCACATGCCCCTCCTTATAGAGAGCTGGGCTCACTTAAGTGGTTTGCCACTGCACACAACAGACAGGAACCTGTTAAATTGGCAGAATCCTGTATTTTATACCCCTGGAAGATAAAATGCATTGCTTGTTCAGTGTAGCAACACAAATCACTTGCACACACAGGCTGCTGCTCTTAAATTTCAAGAGCTCTCAGGAGCTGCGTTGCGTTAGTACACAGGAAGAGGAGCACAGCTCTGTTTTTGTGGAGGGGGAAAAAAGGTTTTTATTTTTAAGCAGGCATATTTTGCCTACTAAGATCAGACAGCTGCAGTTGTGTGAAACCACTGTCTTGTACAGCAAAGGTTTAATTTTGGACTGAGGCAGGTTTTCCACAGATGCGTCCCAAATGCACTTTTCCTGGGAACTCCTGGAACTGATGTCCTCCCTTTGCAGGGAACAGAGACTGGAAATGGCACATGCAAATATATGTACATGTGCACATAGCAAAAGCAGGAATAAAAAGGAAAAAAATACTAGCTGGAGCTTTATATAGTTAAGAGCATGTTTGGATCTGGGCTTTTTTATAACTTGTTTCTTATAGCTCATGTAATTTCGATTGACTTATTCTATATGTTATATATTTAAAAAAGTAAAGGAGTAGAACAAAAACAAGTTGCAGTTTGGAGAAAGTTAATGTTATTTCATTAACAAACTGTAAATAGTAACAGCATAAGCAAGATGTGAAACTGCTTTCACAGGCCATAAATGCTTAATGTTTATTACCAATAAAAGTCAAAGGATCATTTAGCAAAACAGTTTACCAAACAAACATTAAATACTATAATGCATTAGATTCAGTGGCCAGAATCAGGTTATTTAATTAACAATGAGTAATCTGTTAGGGCTGTATTCACCACAAATAATCTGCAGCTTCATGTATTAAAAGAACTCAGGAAAGCTGTGTAGTGATGGAAGAACAACCCAGAGGTGCTAGATGTAGAAAGCCCCAGTGGGTGAAGGGTTCACATTTGCTGTTTCCACACTGATTTCTCTTTGCTCAGGTCTACATTACCTGTCTTTCTGATAGTTTAAGTAATCTTGAGAAAAAACAGTAGAAGTCTTTTTTAAAGTAATTATTTCAATTATATTCTCAGTCATGTTCTTCTGATGCAAGGCATTTAGTTCATCTTTAAAAAAAATAAAAATGCAATAAATGACTAATGAGGATAATATCCAGTTAAGATGTAAAACTTAGGCATAGAGTCTTCCCAATTAAACAGTGGCATAAAATGAGCATTTTGGTTGGACTATGATGGGCAGTCTCTTTGGATTGGTGACTTTGTATTTCAATTGTAGAAGATAATGACCATCATTCACCAATACTATGGGACTAAAATTATACTGAGACTTTTGCATACCCTAACTGGCCAGTTTTAACTAAAGCTCCTCAATAGAAATATTTCTCAAGAATATCCACTTACCGGTTCTTAAACATGTTCCTTTGTGAAGAATTCTTCCCTGAAATGCTTTTTCTTTTCCTCCCTGTGTGTGTTGAAACTGTATGTCTGCTTTAGACTGGGTATCCAGCCTAAAGCTGACATTAGGTCAAGTGAATCCAACCAGGACCCTATCTATAACCTGGAGCAGATAGATATCTGCTCAATGCTTCTCAGAGGTAGGCTCATTCAAATAAATATATTAAGATTTTTCAGGTTTGGAAACTTGGCCAATTTAGCAACATGGAAGACTTATGTGAGTTGCATCAAAATCAAACTTAAAGCTTGGAACCATGAAACGGTTTTAGAAGATAAGGCTGGTTGTGTGTGCTAAAATTTACAGGTGAAAGAATAACAGCTATCACAGTGATTAAACAAGTGTCACTGTAAGAGTGGAACAGATACAGCTGGTATGAACTTCACAACTTCAGAGTTTGGAGTGTTATTTCACAGTCTTCCCTTTGATAGCAATTCACAATCACAATAATCATGTGGCTAATGTTCTATAATTCAATTACTGCACTGTTGTAAACATTAACAATTATGCGGCAAATCTGAAACACAGTGGGACAAACTGGCAGTATTCATATTTCAGTCAGTTCCAACCTATTGCATAATTACTACAGATACGTTACTGTTTAATCCATAGCAACACAAGGAATTAATTACAACAATAATTATGTGGCTAATACCACCTCTTGAAATGAGTAGAACATACAAACCCCAAATTATGGCAAGATTACAAAGGACCTGGTATAAGAAGTGTGTTCTTTTTCTTCAAATGAATATTAGTTGCTGTCAACTTAGGTTTGTGTTGCTTTCTATTTCAGATCTTCATTTTTGCTCAAAATAAATATTAAAACATGCTTTGAAACATGTAAAATTTGTTTTAGATTTACCATGATATGTGTTTTCCACTTAAAGTAGCAAGGACTTATAACTCCCATCATGGCTTTTGTTAGCATTAAATAATAATGTTGGTTCACTAACAATCCAGCCCATGACTTCACACACTGCTTTGTTCACTGACCATCATGTTTGGGTCACAATGAAAACAGCAGTGATTTGAGGTAGAATCCACTGCTGTGTGCATAGACTATGGTCTATTCTTGGCTTTAATCAACAAGTTGCCACCTTGAGAAACTCCCATTTTTGACATCTTATCTCACTCAATGTCAGAGTAAATTGCATGATTGATGTTCTAGTCTATTTATCAAGGAACTCATGCATTCCCTTTCTAAAATCAATATTTAAGAATAAAATAGCCCCATGATAATTTATTTTATCAATGCAAGTAAAAATACTGTTTGCTGTTTCACCTGTAGAATTAACTCTTCAAAGATTAACAAAAAGGCAGAATTGATGTAAGTGACGCCAGGTTTGGCTAGCTCAGCATTACTCATAGTGGCTCTCTTCATGCAAGAAACAGGGTAAAAATAAAACTACTGACTTCTGTTGAGCAGTGTACAAAATAAAGGCCATAGCTTCCAAAGACATGGATGGTGATTACTGTAGAGACCATGAAAAGTAGTTGTTCCACTTGGTTCTCCAGCCTGTGGTGATTTGAGCCATAGCAGCGTATTTTCCTTTTTCTTGATGGAAGAGCCAAAAGGTACTTAGTTACCTTTAGTACTAACGAAACAGCAATTAAAATTCAAGTTGCATTGTGTTTAAAAGACCATGAGTAATATTTGAATTTATATTTGAACATCTATTACCTCATTCCTACAATGCTGAAGGGTCAGACACCATACATCCCTCAAAAGGGTCAGCCCTGCCAGTCTCTTCACTCGAGGTGTTAATACTTCTGATGGAACTTTCTAGCTGTTAACCCAGTTTCCTTATCTGTTAGCATAAACTTGTGGTGGCAGGTAGAGCAGTTGGTTTCACTAATGACTTGCTTGTGTTTGTTCTGCCCTTGGGCTTGAGCAGAGCACTACTGAGAGGGTTCTGCCAACAGCATATACATTTCTATCAACACCAGTGGCTCTTGAAAAGGATTAATGTCTTGTGCTGAGCTCTTCTGTTTTCCTAGGTTTAATACAAAATTGAATCCATCTGATGATAACATGTTGCTATGACTCATTTTAAGGAAGGTATAATTTTATTAGGATCCGTTATTACAGTATTTAATTCCTGCCTGAATGATGTGAATTGAAAGCACTCTCTTCTAATTTGCTTCCAGTCACAAGACAAATTTTGAGTGATCAAGGGGTATTTAAGTGCACGTAAGGCATCAGCTTATTTTCAGAACCAATGAGAAAGCACAAATATGTACAAGTAGTAAAACTCCCTTTATGCAGGAACATTCTCATATTCATATATTCATATATTTTCTTTACTGTGTCCTCAGCTTCTTTCTGATCCCAGCTGTAATTTTAGCAAAACCACTTCCTCCAGATATGATTTGGAAAATACCAACTTCTGTGTAAGGTTACTTCTAAGTTATACTAAGAAGTCTTTACTTGTGAGTGCTCAAATTTTGTTTGATTTGCTCACTAAATCCCAGAAATCATATAAAATTTTGTTAGAAAACACTATTTATGCCAAAACTAGATATACAAAACTTTAAAATGAGGGTTTAGACTCTGAAATCTCATCCTTTTGTTATAACTTGTGTTGTTATAACTTGCAAAGTGTAATGAAATACTTACTCAGTAACCAAACCAAAATCATCAAAGTTTGACATGCAATCAGGATTATATTGTTAACATTTTATCCTGTGTGCTGAAAAAGAATCATTTCACTATTTTCTTTGTCAGGACCTGTGTGATTAAAAGTTGGATGCACACAAATTATTCCATCAGCAACGTGCATGGTGCCTTCTGAGCAACAGATTAAAAAATCTCTGTATTTTAAATACTTTTTCTTTTCTTCACAATGGGAATCACATAATCCCTCTTACCCATTTTAATAAAGTGTACTTTATGCCGGTCTAGTGAGTGAACATTTGATAAGGATTATGAAAACGTATTGCATTTATGTTAAACCACCATCCTTGCACTTTGAATCATACTTCAATAAAGTGTACAGAGACAGATGTATCTCCTCTCCTTGCCTGTTTTCAAAAGCACTAATCCCTCATCTAAGACTACTGTACCACAGCTTCCAATTATAACTTATGATTGTACCTACAATGACTGCTGCCCTGGCTAAGGGCTCCAAATGTTTGGCTCCTTGGTGTGGTGGTAGGACAGAATATTTGTATTCAGACCAGTTGCTGTTGGCATCAGATCGTCTTCTGCAGGTAATGCTAACAATGAGCCTCCAAATAATTTGCAGAGTACCACGAGCACGTTCTCCTTCTTTCTATCTTTTTAGTTCAAGTACCTTCAGCTCACAAAAATCTTTCTGCAAGTTTACTAATCTTGATTCCTTGTAAAAAGTGGTAGCTTTGCTCAACATTTGGGTGTTGGGTGCAGGCAGGTGCTCAGAGGGCCATGGAGACAACATTGTCAAACATTATGACGCTTGATCCAAAAATCTGATATGCAGAGAAGTGACTCAGGTAAAACTGAAACTGTGCAAACTCTAAGTTTTCTTGACAACTTGCCATGCTTTATTTGTGGTTATAATCTATTATTGAAACTATCAACAAATATGGATTGATGCGGATTTGGCTGTTCCACATGGCCATTCCACCTTTCTGCTGTGCTGAAGGAGCAGTCAGGGCACTGGCTGCTATAGGGACTCTGAAGGTGAGGAAAACGTTAAACACTGACTTACTGCTCAACAGGTCTGACAAGAACTTAAAAAGAGTAACATCAGCATTGTTCTTTACTGTGCCAGAGAAGATCTCAAATTTCCCTGCCCCTGCTTCCTCTGAGGTAGTGCCTGCAGACCCTGATGGTCTGCCCCTGCTGCTGCCCTGTTCCTCCCCACATTCTATGCCAAACAACAGGAAGCGTAGCTCTGGGGTGAATTTTGTCGAAGTTTTGAACTCCTATGAAAATGTGTTCTTTTCCATCATAAGGAATACACACCTGCCATGAAAAGGCACAAAATTGGTGTTTCAGTACCTTCCTCTCAGACCATAAGTAAGGCAGGATGCTCTCACGTGTATGCCAAGCAAACTGCTCCACAATAGGTTTGGATTTCTAGGATCCAAACTTGTTGCTTGTTTCACCATATTCTCTCTAGAAGATTTTGCAAATAAGAGGCGGATTGGATAACTTCGAGGTCAGAAGTGTTAGAGCAGCAAGAGAACTGCACTTGTCAACTTTTTGCCATGATGCTCAACAGCCTGGTAGAAACCTCCCAGAGCTCCTGCACTCCTGGCCTTGGCACAGGGCATGGCACGGGTGGATGGCAGACTTGCTCTGCCATTGTTAGTGCTGCGAGCCAGGCACCACACAGCTCTGCTTTGCATACTGGCAAGGTGTTTTGGGGCTGGGGAACTCTGCATCAGCTCCTTCTCAAGCTGCACAAGCCCTGTTCTCATTAACAAATGTATTGATATACAGATATTTAGGGCCTCTGATAGACTCTCAGCTTTTTTATAGGGTTATGTCAATATATATCACCCAACAGTCTCACTAAAAAGTCATTTTATAGATACTCAGGGTGAGATCAGGTTACAGATTAAAGGAACTTTTATGCCATAGCCAGCTGGTTTGCCTATTTCTATTCCTCAGTGGCTCTGGAGGCTTAGATTTCTCTACGGTTCATTTTTCTCAGTCACTTCCTTTTTTGGGGAAAATCTGTGTGTTTTGTTTTTTTTTTTTTTTTTTAATTTTTGTTTTGTTTTGGTTTTTTTTTTTTTTATTGTGGTTTTTATTTTATTTTTTTGTTTGTTTTGTTTTTTGTTTTGTTTTTGCTTGGTTGATTTGCTTATGTGTTTTTTTTTCCCTTTGGATGCCTTGTATTGCTGCTCTTCAAGTGGAGAATTAAAAGAGAAGCTTGAAGCATGCACAAATGTCTTCTAAGTGAATCTGCTCACTGACAAGGAGGGAATTCACTCACTGATAACCCAAATAATCCCTAGATTTCATTGACAGCAATCCGAGAAGTGCAGAAGCTCTTCTTGTAATAAGAGGATGCTATAACATCCTTTATACAAATAAATTATAAATGAAACAGCTATAAAGAAATGTGTTAACAATACATTTAACATCAAATAATCCCAAGTCTGTGTAAATAAACATGAAAAAGGAAGTCTAGATCTGTAGTCTCTTACTCATGTATATAGCCTTTGCTTAGGTGCATAGCCCATTTCTAGTCAGCAAATGGAGGTGATTTGATTGGCATATGTGAGTAAAAGAGTTGGTACGAGATCCTGAGTTAATTAAAAAATGTATTTATATCACACAGACTGTGTGTAACCAGTATTTCTGGTGAAGACCTATGTAAGCCGTAACTAATAATGATGACATCAGCTATATCGCCCTTGCCAGTCAAAATAAAAATGATTATTAGGTCTTCTTAATTTGTATATGATTGCTTGGTAAGACTGAGCACTTAATTCTGTTGAAGAGATAAAGCTGTTACAGGAATATAGGACCCAAAGGATATGTATTAAACGATATTTCCATTGTAATGCAGTAAGTAAAAATCATTGCATCCAAAGTCTGTCTCGGACTCTAATGCCTCTGGGGAAATTGCTGCCTTGTGTTCTAAACTTGGTGTTTATAAGCTGTGATGCCACAGTCTCTCTTAGGGCCCAAACTGGTATGAAAAACACCATCCATGTTGTGCAGGAAGCAAAGGGAGAAACTGGAACTGAGCTGTCATTCTGTGCCAAAAAACACTGGAAACTGGATTGCACCCAAACTTTGCTCTCTTGGTGTGTGAGGAAGACTTTGGGCTTTGCCTAACATTCAGTCAAGGAGTCAGGATTACCCTTTCATGGCAAACCTAAGCCTACCCCTTGACTCCTGATAGTAATGAGCAAACACTTGACAGAAGATTGTTCAGTCAATGGAAATGAACCATGAACCTGTGACTGGCTGAAAGCTGCTCCTTCCAAACTAACTCCCTGCACCCAGGAGTGTGTGCTGTGAGCTGAGCTTGTGGCCACTGCAGGTCAGAGTGAAATCATCTGCTCTGGGCTTCTGCTGTAGAGCAACAACCCTTCCTGGGCTTTGGATGTGGTATTTTGTAATGACATATTTGCAACTTCCGTACTTGGAGTGTCCTCAAATGCTGGATAACAGTGCTGCTTGCTTCTTGAGGGGAAACTATTTCACCTAATTTTGTGAGTTTCTCAAGTAGTGCTAACAATATTTCCCTTGCCTTAGAGCATGGGGGGTTGGATTTAAGCTTACTTGTCTAGTACAAAAGATGGCATCATTAACATTTTAAGGTGCTCCTGAATACCTCCAAGTTTTTATTGTAAAATATACTGTGCATGTAGCGCTCCTAATGGTATGGTATAACAAACAAGCGCTGTCTGCACCTGTGTGCAATGCCTTCACCCACTGTCACTTTCAAGTCAGTGAAAATATGGTTTAAAAGTCTTCCAAGTTCTGAGTTTGACTTACACATAGTAAGATTTTGTTTCTATATTACATTTCTTCTGTTTCTGTGCAAATAATATGTAGCAGCACATGTATTGTTGGAGTGCAGGCATATGATGTGATAAATCTATTAATGTAAATATGGAGAAATAATTTGGATAGGAATGGTTTGACTACACAGCAAAGCATGTAAGAACATCGGAGGTACAAATAATGAAGCAATAATTTTGTGAACGACATCCTGATTTCACTGATTCCATCCATGCACAGTGCTTTGCTTTCTTTTCTGCAGCAGGAATTATCTGTAATATCTTCCTGAATTTTACTAGCAATGTTGCTGAGTTGTTTTTTTTTGTTTTGTTTTGTTTTTTTTTCCCCTTGGAATGACTAATAAAATACATCTTTGAAGTTCATGGGAGAACAAAGAAAAAACCAACCAAACTAAAAGGGGCTGTTACTGCCTAGGAAGTAATTTTGCGATGGATAAAAGGTCAGAGTAGCTTTTTTCTGTTGGGAATATTTATCATCTATAAAGTGCTGCATCTGCGACCTTTGTGAGTATTTTATCAATAACAAAGAACTGAATAATTCTACCATTTTTGAAAAACCACTCATCTATATTTAAACAGTGTAGAAGAGAAAATCTCTGTGCTCAGAGCTTTGGAGGCAAGTTGCATACAATAAATGCTATTTCTTATGGCCATTATTAACTTGCCACTTTTACTTGAAGAGGTAAGAGGATGTATAAAGCCTCCATGTTTTATGTAGAAGTAATTACTACAACTGTGTTCAGATTTAGTTGCATTTTCTTCTAAATATCTGTCAGCCACGAGCACAGGGGACCATAAGGCCCCCCAGCCTGGGCTGGAGCACAGGGCACCATTGCTCACAGTCTGTGCTGTCACTGAACACAGCACGGCTTTGTCTCAGAGCAGGGTCTGCCCAAACCCTGTGCCACCATGATGTTATCCCAAACCCTGAGTTCTACCATGGTTTAAAGAACAAGCCCAACCTTAAACCTGGGCTACGGGCATGAAGACATAGAAGTAAAGATGTAGCTAGAGGGGACTTTTCCTTACTCTGTAGCAAAATAGGATACAACCTGATTTTAAAGATTTTTCTTCCAAAGCTTCTATAAAAACATTTGTAATCACTCTGGTGGAAGTTTTAATGTTTAAATTAAAGATATCTAATGATTCCATTAGTGGTAGAATGAATGTAGTCCATAACTTTTCAGATAATTAATACGTTGAAATAATGAATAAAAAGAAACAGATTGTTCTGGTCATGCTTGTTTTGCGCATGTCATGTTATACTTGATATTTATTATTCTCTTGCATGTTTCTAAGAGAGCATTCTAAGTGCATCAGACAGAATACTAAGGAACACAGATGTGTCAATGTGAAATTAGTATCACTGCTGTGTTGAAAGTGCTTGCACAAGCTCTAATTTGAGAACATAAAAGGCTGTTGTGTGATTTATGGATAATGAAGACAGTTAATGTGTTATGAAAAATTTGGGACTAGATTTTGTTTCCTAATTTTGTATTTAATTTAGCCAACTTCAGACAAGTTCAAGGGGGAACTAGAAGTCAAGATTCACCAAATACAGATATGGAATGTACATTCTGGTCAGTAAATGTCAGTGAATCTGAGTCATCTCTTCTCACTTTGTTACTGAATTGACTTAATATTATAAATAACCTTGTTGTCTGGTTCTTGTTATCTTGAAACAGCATCTCTGCTGCAGCAATTTTTGGAAAACAAATCAGAGAAGTAAATAAGAAAATGTGTCAGTGCTATTGCTGTCAAAGAGAAAATTGTCAAGGAAGCCATTTAAAAAATAATTTCAGAATTCCAGGGCTTGGACTGCTTTTGATGGCAGAGTTATACAGGTAGCAATCATTCACCTTGCTCTCGCCTTGGATAGCTTTGTATCAGATGTCCAACAGATTCTATCTCTAAAATCAACCTAGAAAACTCAGGATGAGTATGTGCTGACACAATTAATCAGCACAGGCCTGAAGTCCCTTTTATTTTTTTCTTCTGACCAGGAACATAGTTTGTGCAACATTTGCTCTCCTGTAATGTGGTACAACATGCTCCTCTTTTCCTGATCTCATGTTGCTTTATAATAAATAATTTGTAAAAGCAACTAAATTTGTATTCTCAGTTGCATGTTTCAAGCTATTAAAAATGACATAGACTCCTGTAGGAGAATACCTCACTTTGCTCAGTGTGTGTAATGTACAGATTTATTTATGTGTGTGTGGTTTGCACACAGCAGTAGCTGGGCAGAGGTTCATGCCATTACCATGAGAGAGTTCTTGGTGCAAACACTGTCAATCAAGGAGTCTGCTAAGTATTCCCCCACATTTTTGGAGTCAAACTCAGAAGACCTCAGCTTGACTTGGTGATGAAGTCCTGTTTGGCTTCTCCATCCTGAATCTCAAAATATTAATGGTGGGATGCAAAAGCCATTTAAATCTCCATTTAAATGCTTTCTGTTGTGTAACACCATGAGTGTCTTCAGATGTTTCCTCTTTCTTTACCACTACTTCTGTGACATGGGACAAAGGGTTTTCAGCTATTCTCTATTTTCCTCCCCTCATACCCATGCAGCACAGGACTTCAGGTAAAGTACTGCCTGAGGCTGCAGTGGGTTGAGTCCAAGGTGGAAACACTTAGGTGCAATAACTGTTGCCACTATGTATGTGCACATTCTTTGTATTTTCAGACACAAGAGGTCTTGGTTGATAAGTAAGTTTTTAGATAAAATTATTTTCATTGCACCCAACCATAGTGTTTTAAATGCAGATTGAATTGTAGTGTTGTTTGCTCAAAAACTCTGGGAACAGTCAATAACAAGGAAATACTTACGTTCCCTCCTCTCTTCTCTTCGGGGATTATTTAGTACTTAGTGTCTCAGAAGCTTAATAGAATCTTCCTTACCATAAATTTTAATAGGGCGGTACTGTAAAATATAAAAATGCCAATATATGTTTTCTAAATATTTAACAAGATTCTCTTGCTCAATTATTTAGATCACATCCAGAGTTCCCTTGAAACAAATTTAAAGTTTTATATGGATTTAACAAAGTTAAACAGTACACACAGTTTGTGTACTGACACTGCAGAATACAGAAAAAGAAAATATCAGTCAAACTTCCAAATTAAAATTCAATGATTTTAGGATTTTCAATGATGTGCTAAATAAGATAAAAATTACTAGAAATTACAAAGAGATACTGGAAACTTTTTATTAATGTTTTTTTGTTTTTCTTTACCACTAATATTTTTTTTTCTTCTTTCTTGTATCAAACATTTTTCTTTGCATTGTGGTTTTGCTGACAGCTCTTGAAATTAAAAAGGAAAATTTAATCTGGGTCTGTGTACACTGGGAATTATAGATCACACACTTAATCTCAGGATATTTTACTCTTTGCAAGAGAGTATTTTACTGTTTGCAAATACTTTTACTTGGGAGCAAACCTATGATTTCTCTATAATCAAAGGAGAAGTCTGGAGGAGTGCCTGATTTGTTCTTGCTTCCAAAGAAAGCCATGAACAGGGATCTTTCCTTGTGAAACTTGGTCCCAGTCACCAGGCCACTCAGAAATGCAGGTCCCCGTGGTCACAGTGTAAACCCTGATCTTGAGATGGAAAAGGCCTGAATGTTCCTGCCACCGATTCCTTCCTCTGCTCTGTAAAGTGGAGGCAAATATGGCCCAGATCCTCAATATTTTTACTTTCTTCTCTGCACTCCATTGCAGCTCTCGAGCAGAGTTTAATGGCAATCTTTACAACCCTTGTCAAAACTCATAATTTTAAAACAGTAAGAGAAGAATGGTCAGGGGAATAAGTGTCTGGCATGGGGCAATTTTGCTTCCTTGCTAGAGAAAGAGAATCCAGGACATTTAAAAATATAAACCAATTCCTACCAGTTATTTTTCACTTTACGACAGTAAGGCAGCTTGTAAAGCCCATCAAATGCCTGATGTGAGCTCTAATGAGTTTTAACCTTGCTTTTTGCACAAAAAGCTTTACAGACTTCCTGTGCTCAGTGAAAAATGTGGTATTGTTTCAAAGCCACTCTATAAAATCCCTGTGGACACAAGCTGATATCCATGCACAGGCATTTGAATCTTCCCAGAAAAGCAGTTTCTTAGCTCAATTTTTTTACTTTTTACTGTATTCGGGAGGTGAGTTAATCTGTGACTGCATCATGAAGATGTCATTTTTTCTTAGTGACCTAGAGTTTTCCAATGTCCTCATACAACTAAGATGAGCTAGAATTGCTTTATTCCCCTTGATCAGGTCTTCTGGAAAGACAGATAGACCTGAGCACAATGTCACACATTAAAAACATCAACAGACTGATTTAGTACTTACTGACAACTTAGATGCCCATAACAATCCTGTTTTAAGATGCTGTCTAGAATAGTGCGATTGAAACAGTATTTGGAAATTTGCAGTGCAGCTGCAGTGACAAACTTCAGGATTAAACTAACACGCAGTATGAGAAGTCTCTTTTACAAGGAGCTGGGTGCTGGAGGAATCAGCTGTGTCTTCGCCCTTTTTCATCTTCATGAGCCATCTTCTGTGGTTTTACACAGCATTGGTATATGCTATGCAATGATGGATTTAAATGTAAGGTACAAACATATGCAGAAAAAGCTGCTGCCTGTTCCCAGGAGCTTGGTTTAAAGGAGGAAAGCAAACTTTCCTTGTGCTAGTGGCAAACCCTCTCTATGTGTTAACCCCATGTCCTGTTTGGTTGTGGGGAACTGGAAGGAGTTCTTTTAAAAATAGATGGCTAGGGATGAAATTAAGGCAAACTAAACAAACATTGTATCTGAGAACAATTTATTGGCAAAAAAAAAAAAAAGAAAAAAAAAAGAAAAAAAAAGAGGCCTACAACAGTCAGGGCAAGAGGAAGAAAAATGGGAAAATGGGAGACAAATAGGGAGGGAGAAGAGACAGAGGGAAAAGAAAAGAGGGCATTCGCAGTGCCGTCCATGTCCTGAGGCGCGGCCGTGCTCGCGGCCTGCCTGGGGACGGCTCCTACGGCCGAACACGCGGTGAGGGGCCGGGCAGGACGGCTGGGAGCCTGGACAGGGTTTAGGGAGGATCACAGTCATGGGCAGGGTCGTAGAGAGGATCACGGTGGTGGAATGGATGGTAGGGAGGATCATGGTCGTGGACAGGGTGGTAGGGAGGATCATGGTGGTGGACAGGGTGTAGGGAGGATCACGGTGGTGGACAGGGTGTAGGGAGGATCACGGTGGTGGACAGGGTGTAGGGAGGATCACGGTGGTGGACAGGGTGTAGGGAGGATCACGGTGGCGGGCTGGTTCGGAGGCGGGCAGGGCTGGACACAGGTGCCTCAGGCAGGGATGCAGAGGTGAAGCGGGCAGGGTGCTGGACAGGGACACAGGGAAGCAGGGCAGATGCGAGGCCGAGCAAAAGCCAGCCAGGGCAGGAGAGCCAAAAGGCAGATTGGGGCCGGGTTAAAACGCCTAAGACTCAAAAAGCCCCGACTCAAAAGGAAATTTAGACAAGTAAGTCTCAAAAAGCCCTCAAATCACCAACCTCAGCCTCAAGCCAAAAACACACACTCAAAAAGCAAGTTTCAGAAAGTCCCTGAGGCTTGCTGACAGGAGACCATTGGCCCAGTCCCATGTCACACTCCTCCATTGGAAGAGACCTGCTGTCTGATGGCAGTGGCTCTGGGTGCAGTGTCCCTGCTGTCCCCTGACTCCTGTCCCACAGAGACGTGAACTGGCTGGCCGGCACAGTCTCCCCAGAGACAAGGCTTTCCTCCATCTTCTGGGTGCCTCTTGGATATGGTGCATGTGCAACCCCTCCCCACAGGCCTCTGCAGCCAGGGTTGAGACAATTAAATTGGCTCCTCACACCCCAAAAGTGGATTGTCTGGGGATGGGTAACGTCAGTATGTAAAGAAGGTGAATCCTCATCAGGGATGGAGAGAGATGGCAGAGGAGCACTTGGAATATGGGTGTGTTTATATGTGTGGCTATTGTTGACATAATAATGAATAAATTCAGATTACACTTTGCTTTCTGGATAAATTACCTCTTTGGAGTGAGAGGGTGTCTTTCCCAGCTGAAGGGAAATTGTGGAGGTAAGCTGTTCCTTGTAAGACCCAGGCTTCTGTCTTGCTGGGGCTCACTGCTTGCAGAACAAGTAAGTGAACCAAATTCAGACCCAATTCACTCTAGTGAGACTGCTCTCCATGTCTCCCACTGTCACAAATTCACTCTTGAGATCATCTATTTAATCCTCAGTGTTATGAAAGACAAGGAGAAATTTCAGTGTAAGGTGGGAAGTGGAGCATTGTTCTGTATGAAGCGATATAGGCCGTGGTACACGATAGTTATTTTTGCATTAATAATTGAAAATACCTTGAAATACCACACAGGGTGAGTCCCTAGAGAACTATATGGTGCATCTTGTTACTGGGCTGGCCCTGTACAGGTTTAAGGGGCATAAAGGAGGCTGTTTGCTTAGGGCTGAATTGTAAACCCTTCTCTAGTGAATAAGACAAGCTGTAAGTCACCCCTTGCTGTGCTACTCACGGGCCGGAAGTGTGTGTGGAAAATCATAGAATTATTTCTGTTCGAAAAGACTTCTCAGATGGAGTCCAACTATTAAGCCAACATTGCCAAACCCACAACTAAACCATGTCCCCAAATGCTGCATCTACACATCTTCTAAATCTGGGGAGGGTGCCTCCAGGCCACTGCCCTGGACAGCCTGTTCAATGCTTTATAACTCTTTTGATGAAGAAACTTCTCCTGATCTCTAATCTAAACCTCCCCTGGTGGAACTTGAGGTAATTTGTTTTTGTCCTATCACAGAATGATTTAGGGTTGAAGGCCTTTAAATGTCATCCCATTCCTCCCCCTACCATGGGCAGGGACACCTCCCACTATCCCAGGGCGTTCCAAGCCCCATCCAACCTGGCCTTGGACACTTCCAGGTATGGGGCAGCCCAGCTTCTCTGGGAAGCCTGTGGTAGTGGGTCAGCACCCTCACAGGGAAAAATTTTTTAAAAATACCTAATCTAAGCCTGCTCTCTGTCATTTTGAATAAAGAGAAGCATCCCTACACATGCTGGTATCCCCTCCTTTGGCTTCCACAGAGGAGATGGCAGTAACCTGCTGTTCAGAGAGCTTGAGGAGCTTGAGGAGGTTTAATTTTGTAATTATTATAATTTGGGGCCTTGAGCTGTGTAATCCAGTATTAATATTAAGCATTGTAAAAATCGTCTGTATAAATGCTAATGTATACACCTTCAATTAAAGGAGAAAATATAGCATTGGGAAAAATGTAGCATTGCAAAAAAAGCAGCTCTCGTCTACTTTTCTAGTTTTGACACTTGTAGCAGTGATAACTTTTCTTTTTTGCTTACTCATTATTTATGTTAAATATTTTACTTATTACTAAAACACTGGGAATTTTTAAATTTTTCCTTTTGAGAAGCAGATTGTTTTTCCAGTCTGGAAGAAATTAGAACCATATAGTGTTCATTCAAAGAATTGTTGAAAAGAAAGGGACAGGCAGAAAAATCCAGACCAGTAAGAAAGCCACGAGGCTTACCATCACCAATAAAATTTTACCTTGTATATAAAAGTGCATGTGTGTCTCTTGGGTCAAATCCAATGCACTCTTTGTGCTTTATTAGTTCCTTTGATGTCAAAGGGACCAACTCCAGCTGTTGAAAATAAGGTAAGAATTATAATTTACTGCTTCCAGAAGCTCTATCAATTCTGTATATCCCTGGGCAAGCTGGATATTTTGAGACACAGGGAAGACTAATAACCAACCTCTATTTTCACTGCTGGCCAATCTGAGTGTATAACCTGTACAAACTCTATCCAAGGACTCCTGTTGAATATCTGTTCTGCTCTGTTGCTATTCACTTCCGACTGCTTGTAATATTATAGATTTATTCTGGATGTGAGTGCAAGTTGCAAGACAATATATTGATTCAGAATACCAGGTAATAGAACAGTAATTGCTTTGTTTTAAAATTAAGTGACCATACTCATTTTAGAATCTATGGTATTTCATCATTTCTAGTAGTATTATGATATGAAGTAGAAGAGACTCCACAGCCAATTACCCTCACAAAAACAGTAATCCATGTTGTATTTCACAAACAAATGACAATCAGGAAATCTGCTCTTGCTTATCAGAAATGCATCTAATTTGAATAAATATTCCCTTTCCAGGGAAAGACAAGAAAAATGATATGTACCTTTTTAATTATTTGTAGATACTTACATATCTTAACGAAAACTACTTTTACTTTTGTTCATATAAGTATGCTTCAGTTTTACACTAAACTAATAAAGCAGCTTGGAATTAGACATATTTTATAGTTTTTTAATGAATAAAAATGCAATATAAAAGCAGTAGTCTTCAGTAAATAATAGATTTTTCACTCCATTATCATATTTAACAGCAGAGGGAAAAAAAGCACTGCTTCCAGTCCTGAGTTATGATTTTCTGCTGGAAATGGGGTCTGATGCATTTTTCTGATTTCAAAGATTAAATTCCCTGTGGCACACAAACTGCATATTTTCTGAATTGTGGACTAATTTGCATTTTTTAAAACATCTGTTTATGAATATCTTTGTGATAATAATTACTATTTACAAAGTTTTAATCAGGAGAGGGAACTTTTTAAATGAAGAATACTGGAGGGAACAGATTCTTACCTTCTGGTCATTATTGCCACACTTTATTCTTCTATAGTCTGCCAGTTCATTTCCTCTCATCCCCACTTATTTTGTCTCCATTTTAATCACATTTCCTTTCTCATTTTAGGCTTTTTCTCCTGTTACCAGTGATGGCGTGAAAACCCAGGGCTGAAGCTCCTGTTTTACTCGGTAAACAAGACCTTGTTTGAGAGGGGATGAGAGTAAGGGTTTACTGGGATGGGAGAGGGGGTGATTTTAAGAAGATTTATTTCTTTAATAAAATTAGAGGAGCACAGGAACCTGATGTGACTGCTGGACACAAGGTAGGCATGTACTGAGTAAGGAATTGCCAGTAGTGTAGCTGTTTAAAATTACCTAGTCAGAATCCTATCACCTGCTTCAGGACCTCTAAATGAGAAAAAACCACATCCTATAGCCATACCGAGCATCAGAAAAATCTAATAATGAGCTTGTCCTTCAAAGCAAGAAACAATAACTAAGCAGCTTTAAGTGTTTTTCTTTTCCAGCTCCCCAGCTGGGGGAGGACTTTACAAAAGATGCCCTGAGCCAGTTGTGCACAAACAAGTGGAAAATCTCATTAGATTTTAACACCTTGAAGAAGCTGTGCTTTTTTATAGGATGACCATTTTCCTTTCAGACCCCTCAGCATCTCACTCAATTAAGCACCACAGTCCTGACACTGATTCACAGAAAGATAAGCATAAAGTGTTTTTGCAGTTAGAAAATATATCTTCAAAGGTGATGGAAAGGGACTATTGTCTACATGAGAAACAGTTCCAGTGTTATATGACACTCCCTTGATTTGTTGCACATTTTTTAGTTTTTCAGACACAGGATCTGAGATTCCTGGAATTGAGAGTGGGAAAAACAAGAGGAAAAGTCTGCCTTTTTTATTCATGATGGGAAGAAAGATGACCTTGTCTTAATCCTTCTCTCCCTCTCTTCATTCCCAAAAATTTTGCTGACACTGGCCAATTAGTGTAAGGTAAAATATTGTCAAAGTCAAGAAGCTAGAAATTTAGTATGTTACTTAGCTGAGAAAAATAGGCTACTGCTCTGTCTTCATTGGAAAAAAATAAAAAGTGGAGTCTTTAAGTTGGCCGAGTCAAGATAGGTGACTTGGATAGAAGGCTTAATGAAAATTCTATAAATTTCAGATGAGGCCAAATCTCTGTTCTCTTTCTTTTTACACAAAGGCAAATGCACTAATCCTGTCTTGTACGTTGTTACAGCTCCTTCAAGTGAGTAGCACTGCTGCAGAAAGCTCTCCATCCATCCTAACTAAGACAGTCTGCACAAAACATCATTAGGTGGGACAAAGCAAGGCATCTACTTGCAATGCTGTCTGTAACTCCAATACATAGCTTGAGTCCTTTAGCCATCAATTACCTTGGAGTAAAGCACTTGAGGCTGACAAGCCCTTTGTAGTGGTGATGAAGCAAGGTACTGTAATCCTGAGCTATTATACTGTCGCAGGATTTTTGCTAAACAGAAGTAACCAAAGTAGAGGAAAATTTATGTGCTAAATTTTTTTCTTCTAACTCATGCTGTATGGTTTCTCTATTGCACTTAGGAGATTTGTTGTATAATGTGTGGTAGCTCACTGAACGATATTGTCATCGAAATTGTGCAGTTTTCTCTTTCTTGTTCTAATGATTGGAGTGATGGGTGAAATGCTTTGCTTTGTTTTTTAGATGTTCTTGTTTTTCAGCTTCCAGAAGAAGTGTGCTTAAAAGACTGTATATTTTATTCAGAGGAGAAAGAAGAGTTTTGATTTACCTTTCCATGTGTAAGAACTCATTTCAAGGTTGTGGATTTTGGCCCAGTAGTGTTTCAGTTTGAAAAGTAACTCAGAGGTGGCCAAGAATTTCCTTCCCTTAGGATTATGTAATTGAAAAGTGCACTCCCAGTTTTTCTTGTTTCTTCTTATTTCTTTTTGTTTCCTCTTTTGTTCCAGTGCGGAAATTTGAGTGGAATTTAAATATTTCTTGCTTCATACAGCTAAAGCATTTCATGTTTTTTTGTTTTGTTTATGCATTTATTTGCATTGACATGGGAATTCAGATTGAAAGGAATACTTTATTACTTTTTCTTCTTCAGTGGAAAAAAAAGTTAACACAAACTTTCAAAACCATGTGCACTGGCTTCCAGCAGCACAGACTCATTTCTGGCCTTCACAGTGGGCTCTAGGACTGCAGCAGAATGAAGGAATTCCACCACAGCTGCTCCTCTCTTGTGCTGAAGGGTATCAGTTGCTGGATGATGATTGAAGGAGATAAACAACTTCAGAGATTCCAAACGTAATATTGTCTGGAAACCCAGAAGAAAATGTAGATAGGTGGTTTAAGTTTTTATTCTTTATCTAAGAAAGAAATATTAAAATATCATGTTTTTTGTTGGAAACTGGGAAATTGCACCGCTCACTAGGAGAGGAACGTCAGTCGTACCACAATGCCCTTATGGGAGAGGTCAGTACTGGTAGCTGCCACCTCCCATCCACTTTACAGGCTGTCACATTTGTCTGCAGAAAAGAATCACCTGAAAGGCTCAGCAATATCATCCCTCCCATATTTCTTCTTGCATTCTGTGTTTCTGGGGATTAGCAGCACGAAGTTGCCTGCCTGGTTTTGGTAAGAACAGTTTCAGGGCCTCTCCAGAAGTAGACAAGTACGGGGACATGGCCTACCTATGGGTTATCCACAGATTTTTTATTGTTTGTTCTGCTGCTTCTGGAGCAGAATTCCACTCGTGGCAGCCTTCCTCTGCAATCTAACATAGCGTCCTTCAGCCCCTCTTGTCCTGAGACAACGGGGAGCCTGGTCTGCACTTAGAGTCAAGCATTCTGTCCCCCTGATGGCAGAAGGAAGATCTAGCAGGAGAAGTAATTTGAGATTGCAGTGGAAAGAGGAGGAGGAGCACGAAGAGGAAAGATAAAGGCAAAGGAAGAGTCAGGATCAAGAGAGAGGGGAGATGACAAGTGAGAACTGTGAGGGAAAGAACAAGGGAAATGCTGCTGCAGCACCGGGAGACTAAAAATGCTGAGCCTTGATACGTCCAGAGTTTCCTTTAAATGCGTGGAACAGTATGTCCAGACGGAGTTTCAGCATCTACATGTAACAAAGCAACCACTTTTATCCATTATTTCAACACAAAGTGCCAAGATTGACAGTGCATCTTTGCCTGATACAAGGGCAGGTGTCTTGTTTCTTTTGGGGGGAAAAAAGCTACCTTTCCTTTGCTATGTCTGCATGTGTCTCCTGCACGTTGCAGAAATAATGCAGGACCAGATGTCACACAAGACCTGCAGTCAAGAAAAGATAGATATTCCTTTGAAGGCAACAGGCAGATTGGGTATCTGCCTTTTCATATTACCTTTAAGATTAAGAACATAAGCGGTTCTTTATCCTTTGTCTTTTAAAATGCCATTTAACTTTCCCAAGCAACTGATTACACATTAATGTCCTGGAGGACAGGAGGGTGTTTTTTGTCTTATCTCTGTGATTTATGGTGGAGCTCTCAAGCCATTGGATTCAGACACCTGAAACCCTCACTCATCTCACCAACTCTAAAAAGAAAAGTGCTTCTGGTTTTGATTTATTCTAGAAATACCCATTTTTTGTTATGAAGCACAAATTTACTGTAATGGCTTTCAGATCTGTAAGAAGTTTTTCCAGCCTACTACACATATTGATAATGTAATACAATGCATTGTCTTTTATGGCTTTGAAGTCCAGGTCTCAAAAATTCAACTTGAAAAAATCTGTTTGAAACTTGCAAGTCACTCTGTGGAGGTGATTTGTGTTGAAATGTCTGCAGACTGCACTGTCTGTATTAGATGGAAAATAGCACCTCAATATTAGCAAAGCTGAGACAAGGAGCATCCTATGCTTGGTTTTGTAAATGCTTTGCTCCTTTTTGGAGCATCATTTGTTTTATATCTGCTTCCCTATGGTGACTGGCATGGCATTGTGTGATTCATCACAATATGACATGACAAGAAACACACCTCCAAGATACAATATTGATTTCAGGAAAAGAGGGGCCTTTTGGCACTAAGAAAATTTGAGGACTAAGTCTATAGGTATAAATGCATGTAGCTCTCATTGAAATTAAATATCACTTCTTTTCAGATAAGAAGTGAAGAATGTAAGAGCTTTAAATTGTCAATGAAAGGACATGACAAGGTCTATCAGGGTCTGCTGAGTGAAGTCACCTGCCTGGGACCTGTGGGTGCCACCTACCTCACTGAGTGTGTCTATCCTTCAGCTCTTCTGAGAGGGACCCCTGCACAGAGCCAGCTGGACACACTTCTTCCCCCTCCACAATTCAGTTAGAATTCAGAGGAGATCTTTCCAGAGCATGTGCTCAACAGGGCATCACAGAGGGGCTGGAGAGCTGCTTCTGTGAACACAGGCTGGGAGAGTTGAGGTTGTTCTGCCTGGAGAAGAGAAGGCTTCAGGGAGACCTTATGGCTCCTTCCAGTACCTGGAGGTGCTACAAGAGAGCTGGAGAGGGTCTTTTGATAAGGGCATGGAGTGATAGGACAAGGAGGAATGGCTTTAAACTGAAACAGGCTAGGTTTACATTAAATAAGGGGAAGAAATTCTTCCCTGTGAGGGTTGTGAGGCACTGCCACAGGTTGCTCAGGGAAACACTGCATTCTTTGTCTTTGGAAGTGTACAAATCTAGGTTCAATAGTGCTTGATGTGGTGGGTAGCATCCCTGTTCACGGCAGGGAATTGGAGCTGGGTGATCTTTAAGGTCCCTTCCAGCGCAAACCACTCTGTGATGGTCTTCACTTCCTGTCCCCTCACCATCCCTACCTGCTCCATGGCGCTAGGAATGGCAACCTTCAGCAGTCTGTCATGGAGGCCCAAGGTGCAGCTGAGAAGTTGAGTTTACAAAACAAGGTCAGGACCAGCAAGGTCCAGTTCAGTTACAAATAGGGCCATGACCCACACACTGGTTTCTGAATGGTGCTTCCTTACTATAAAAGCAGAAATAGTACAATAACCACACCGTGAACCACCCATTTAACAGTCAGCCTGTCTGGATTCAGCATTTCAATACAAAACACTATTAATCACAGTGTCAGAGTTGAAGAACCTTGTGCCTCTAAATGTTTTACAGAAGGAAATTTCTCATCCGTGTCAAGGCTGTCATGTAAATCTTTTGGGACAGAGCATCTCCATCTCTGCAGTGGTCCCTGGCTATGTCAGAGTCTTTTCCAAACTGCAAGTTGCTCTGTGATCAAGAGAATCACAGAATACAGGGCTGGCTCCCCTTACATTTTTGCTTGGCATGAACTAGGAGTTGGTCCCAGCCCCAGAAACGAAGTCAAATCAACCAAGCCTTCCAATAATTTCGAGATGCTCTGAGATTCCAGTGCTAAGCACATTGCAAATGAGCACTACAGAGATTAGTACAGGTAGAAGCTGCAGCACCATGTGGGGAGAACTCTGAAAAGTTGACTACTATCCTAGAACTGCTGAGCATCTGGCCCTTTTTCTATATATTCTGTCTCATTTTATTAGTAAAAACACTATTTCTTTTCAGCATTGTCTTAGGGAGGAAAAGACAGGCTGAGGAAAAGGGAAAACCTGGGGTCAGTGTTGCTGTGTGTGCATCACTTCTGGCCACCTGTGCAGTGAAACTCAACTCTGCTCCATGTGTGCAGTGAATCCAGATGGCTCTGAGCACACGTGTAAATCAGGGTTCTTTCCAGCAGGGATAACAGATCTGGTACCATGTCTGTCACCCTCACAGACCCACCAGAGTGCTTTCCTGGTCGCTGGCAGCGGCCCCCCTCTCTGCAGCCCGTTCATTCAAATTTACTAGTGAAATGTTGAGGAAGCTCAGCTCTAGCAGTCTAGTGCTTTGCTTATGGAAATGGTGATACTCTAAAAAAAAAATCGTTTGAGATCCTGGCAAAACAGAAACTATTGTTTTAAAAAAACCCTATTTTGCATCAAAACAGTCACTTATGCTGCTGGAGAAGTACACAAAAATGTCTATCTTGAGCATCTGTGAAAATCAGGGAAACCTCTAAAGCTGTGTTTCATGTAGCTCCAATCCCGCCTTCTGGGCCAGCCAGCAATCCTGGAATTTTCAGATTGTAGTCACTTCTTTTATTGTTTTCCAATTATTATTTTTAAGATTTTTAAACAAAATCCCAGACCATTCGATTAACATCACTTCATAGTGCACGCACTCTGCCATCCATCTGCTCAAGTCATCTTTAACTGACATTGTCTTGTATCTGATATTCATAACTGTCAGACAAATATCCAGCAGAATCCACCTTCTGTTCCCACCTAGAAAGCAGATTTTGCCGTTTTTTATTCTCACACCTGTGCAACTATCAACTGATTTGTCATTGGTGAATGTACTTGTTGGGAACTGAGGTTACTTTAGTACATTCACAAAAAACGGAAGTGACTGTGTATTTCAAGATCAGAAAGGATTATTGTCTGCTCTGTCCTCTTTTGTAATACCATAAAATTTTACTGTTCTGAATCCGGATATAGTTTTAATACTAACACTTGACCAAGGTCTGTCTGTTAGAAAAAAAGTTAGTTTCTACTTTTAACTTGTAATAAACACACATTGTTATCATGGATATTAGCTACTCTCACTGATAAAAAAATAGCACCTTATTTCTCACTCCAAAAATACTGAATTTTGACAACAACTACTTTGTATTATTTAGAATTAAAATCTTTCCCATGTCCCTGCTACGTTTTCTGTAAGTTCTTAAAACCTATGTTTGCTGCATCTAAATCTTCTGTTCGGATAAATAATTATCTGCACCCCCATTTATTTTTTCAATCATAAAGCATATGCCTAGACTTGATTATTCTTAAACCTATAAAATCTAAGTAGTCAATCCCCCATTTTGGCTCAATTGTGGCTATAAAGACAGTATACTTGCCAATATTGTGAGTGTAAAATAATATTGCCTCCTTAGTCTGATCCTAATATCAAGAGAAAAAACAAGTGATCCTTATTGCCTTATTCACATTGCACTATGCTTTTATAATCTTGTGTTATGTGCCTGTCAGCAGCTCATTTCCCAGGAGGAAGCCTTTTTTGCCCCAGGAAGTGCCATGGTACTCCCTGTGCAGTAGCTTTCCTGCCCTTCTCTGGCCTTGCTGTGGCTCTACAAATTTGCTCCTTGTTTTCATGATATGGGAGACCTTATGAACCTTTCAGGTAGGTAGCTCAAAAATAAAATCCAGCAAAAGAGAAGAAAACCAGGACTGTAACTGTTTTCACAAAACTTAATTAAAACGTGAAACTCACTGCTAATAAATATGGTGGATGCTGAAATCTTGATGGGTTCAAGAAGTGAATAGACAAAACTATGGGGAGTGAATCCCACCATAGCTAGCAAACAGCTAGAACCTCAGATTCAGGATGTCACTCACTACAGATCCCCTAAAGCTCAGGCTAGAAAAGGATCAGTGCCTGTATTTCTCCATGTGTTCATGGTTAAATGCTGGCTCATCAGAAGCAGGGAGGTGCTTGTGTCTCTCCTGCTACCAAAGGATGGGTGTGATGCCAGCTACAGAGGTGGAAAGGATTTTAAGTGCTCTTGGCTTAACTTTCATGAGGATTTATTGATCACCCTTCTGTGTTTGAAGCATTCCTCAGAGCAGGCTGCAAGAGGTATAATAAGATTTCCTATGCTGTGGCCTGCAGCACCTTTCCTGAAGCACAGATCGATCCTTTTCTTTCTGTTGTTGTTATACTTAAATATGAAGAAGTTTGAAGAAAAATGATGTTAGAATATCTTTTGAGTTGTTCTTTTTTAATGATGCTTGTATTGGAAATATTCTGTGCCCCTGATATTCCTGTGTTATCCTGGAAGGGAATTGAGTCTCTGTTTCTCATGTCTACTAAAGGGGTACCTTATGTTTGGGAGTCTTCTGTATATAGTTATCTGTGCACTCCCATTTTGATAATACTGCCAGTGATTTCTTATCCCTATAAGTTTACGGAATTTCTCAGAGAAAAAGCATCACAGTGTTTTTCTGGTTGAGGCATAGATTAGGGTGATATTGGTAAAGAGCTTACTTTCTAGAAGGGCTTGGCCTTCTCAGAAATAGTTTTCATTCAATGAATCACTCTTTTTTCTCCAAAATACTATTTTTCCTATGTTGCTCGAAGTGCCAGTGTTTAAGGTATAGAATTCTTGCTTCGGTTAATCCTTTAATTCTGCTAAGAAATGTCATCCCACATTTCACACATACGCAAAGTATTTTTTTATATTCCTATCCTTCCCACTAGTGATGTATGGAATAACTTTATGGAGCATGCACATGATGAATAAAGGTGACTTAAATGTTTTTTTGTACATTTTCCAGCTGACATCTCTAAAGGGGCAGAGAGACAGAACAAAGCAAGGCAAAGAAGCAGATTGAGGGAAAGAGTGGGCTATAAACAGGATATTAGTTGTGAGATTAAGAGTAGGTGTATTTGTAGAGAGCTGTTGCTGCTGATCCTGGTGCTGTGGATGTTCGTGCTGAGTTTAAGGGGAGCTGACGCTTTCAGTCTCCATCATCTGCAGTGTGGAATATGCAGCAGTGCCCACTGTAGCCCCATGTTGTTCTTTTAGCCCTGAGCTTGGCACAGACACACGAGAAGTGTTCTGGACAAAGGGTTGTTATTTTGGCATGTATGCTCTGAGTACTAAATCAAGACTAAACTATCAAATTATTTTGCTGTACCATGTATGTATACATGCAAGTTTTTAATAAGACTGCCATCCATTTGTTCTGTCCTTTATAATAAAAGTTAGCCCATAGCACAGCTCCAGATTGCTGCTGTGTTCAGGCTGAGCTGTACTGGTCTACCTGGACTGGGTGTATTAATATCTAAAAATGTTCCCAATTTTAAAGTTTCAGAATCATAGGGTCTGCAAACCTTAAGCCCCATGAGCAATCCCTTGTCCACTGAAATCAATAATATCCCTTGTGTGAATAAGGATTATGCTAGTGAATACAGGGTTTTTGGATCATGGCCCTAACCCTTTTTTAATTAACCTTTTAAGAAAGAATTTATACAGGAAAACTCGGTCTCAGTGGTGAGCAGTCAATAAACCGTATCGTTGTAACTCCTTCCTTCCTTTATGGGTCCTTTGTGTGAGGCTTAAGTGAAATGGATCTCACTCTATATCCCTTCCTTCTTCCCTTCTGCCCAAGCCAGTCGCTTTATAAATGTCATCATTTCTCTCTATTGTTCCCTTTTTGGGTATATTTGCTCTTGTCTCATTCAGTGACTACTAGCTCAACTATTTTTTTACATTTTGAAGATGAAAGGAGACAAAATGGACTGAAATATCAGGAAAAGAGATTCCATCCTATTTTAACCTCTGGGAATCAAAATACTGTTTTTTATATTGAGACTCCCATAAGTCAGATTTTGCTTTCTGGAAGTTTCTACTTCCAGTATTTCCTTGTCAAAGATGATCTGTCCTAAATATAAAGTTCTAGGATTTGGAGGCTTAACTTTCAAGTAATCTCCTGTAATTTTCCATCTTCAGGTTCACCTCAATGCCTTAAAATGTCACAGTTATTGTTTGCCATTACAGATAATCACAGTGGCCCCAAAGCAAAACCAGCAGATTACAGAAAATAGAATAATACTAAAATGTGCTTGTTTAGCTAAAGTGTTTTCTGATAGTATTGCAGCCTTGTGAATTGAAAGTGTTAGGAAATGGTGAAGATAGAAAAATTGAAGATCTCCACTGCTTGTCATAGAAAAGGGCAGATTTAATTGCAATCTGCTGGACATAAGGGAATCCTAAATGCTGCAAAGAGTATAATGTTTTGTCAGCTCTGAAAAGAAGCTGAAAGATAAATTAAATGTTCTGTTTTTTTGTGAGTCAACAGAAATATTCTGTGCTTTCTGTTTTCCAATTACCCACTTTTTTTTTTTTTTTTTAAATTTCTGAGAGTATTTGTACTATTTGTAAATTGTAAGCAGTGTCATACACTTCCTGCTTTGTTTGTGTGTAGCTGCCTTGCTGGAACTGTATTCCATGGTTTGATGGACTTTCCTGGTTTTTAACTGGATAATTGTTATTTAACTTAATCACAATGTTTCCTGGTGAATGTGCAAATGTTTACCCAAAATTAAGTGGAATTAAGGTTGCAGAAAGACTTATGATAAGAAAATTTCAATTCATGCAAATATTTGCAGGTGTTACTGTACGACGTTATGGAGCGATGAATGGAGACAGTAACATTTGGAGGGTTCCACCGAGGTCTCTACTTCAGTGGACTGGGATCGTAGCGAGCAATCTCTGCTGACGAACAGCACCGGGACAAGCTCGGAGCTGACAGCTGCAAAAACCGGGATGGACCCAGCACAGCCTGTCATAACCAGGGTACGGCCTGTGCTAGCCTCACCTAGCCAGGGCTGCACTGTGCAGACTGAGACTCAGAAAACCAGGAATGCAAACCTGGGGCCAGACCAGAGCCGGAGATCAGCCGGAGTCGAGAGCCATCTGGGAAGATCGCGGACCCCCTGACTGTAGCAGGATGGGAGATCCGTGGAAATCGTTGACTGGCTCCTCTCCCACCTGGGCTTTTAGCTCAGCAACCTGTTGGCTCATTTTGGAGCGGTGAGCTCCTGGCTTTTGCTGAGAAGGAGCTACCAGCGCCACCCACCCCAGATACAGGGGTGGTGCTGGCTCCTGCCTTCTCCCTGATCTCAGAGCTTGACCCGCCTGCCTGGGCAGGGTCTTGGCTCCCATTCTCTGCTTCAGCAGAGGCAGGGCTGCCCTTTCTTCTCCCCCCAGCTCCTTTGCTCATTCACCCAGAAGCGATGGTCTCTTCACTGGGTTCGGCGACCGCCTCATCAGCCGCAGGAGACCTGCCTGCCTGTCCGGCCATGAACGGACCCCCCATCAGTAAATCCAGCTCCTTCATCGCTCCCACCCTGTGCTGGCAGCGGCGATGGCTTTGCCTTTGTTTAGGAAGGGGGAGCAGCCAGGGCTGGTCTCATATATATGATGGGCATGGGGGAAGGGGATGCTGGGGCAGATGCTTCTAATCCCAATCCAATCTCTGATAAAGAATTGATCACAGTCAGAGAGATTGGAAAAAGAGAAAGAAAAAATCTAAATGATCTTGTTATTGAGTTCAGCTTTCACATGCTGGCCAACTCACCAAACACTGACCAGATGATCCCTCTACAAGCAGAGAATGGATGTTCATCTGTTCATGTTTGAGCTGTTGATATGTCTTCTGGTGAATGGTGACAGTTTTCATTGTTGTATTAGAATCATCACTTAATAGTGGATCTTTCACTGATTTTTAAAATAATTCACTTGGTGATGGTTTTTCATGCAGAGAAAGACATCTGGTCCTTGGCATTCAAGGTGTTCCCACGTCTCTTGAGTTGTGTTTGTTCTTTGCAAAGGGCCCTGCAGGGGATTACAAACCCTTCTCTTTCTCTTCTTTTTTAAACTAAAAGGGAGACTTGTGGGCAAGTGTCAGAGGCCTAGGAAAAATCCAGCCAGGATTTTTCCCAGGCTGCTATCAGTTCTGACTCCTTTCCCAGGAGAAAGTTTCTTCAGAGAAGCTTTAGCTATGACTCTTTCCCAGGAGAAAGGATTCAGAGAATTCAATACCATAGATAAACACCTGCTAGAGGATGTGTTGTTTTTCATAGAGCATGTTTCTAAAGGGGTGTTGCTCCTCTGCCCAATGAATTGTCTCTGATTTTGTTTACAACGATGTATATTATTTAAACCCATGATTTTCTTAAATAAAATTGCTCTTTCCTACTCCTGCAAGAAAGTTGCCATGTTACTGTCTCTACACCCTCTGGAACCACATACAGTAACATGCAGGTATATGGATTTTAGAGAAGGTTTGAACATCTTGATTCAAGACAGTACCTGGATAAAACATTAATTTTCCTGTTATTGTTTATACCTAAGCAAATTTCTAGGAGATGTTGGATTAGCTGCTAAGTGGCTCAGCTGATCCATTGAGGAGCAGTATCAGTTGTGTTACGGACACTTATTTAATCTTGTAAAATAACGGATTTCATAATGCTCACACAGGCCTCAGCCAGGTTCTTCCTGAAGAACTTGCACTTAATTTATTTGCCTTTCCTCTGATACTCTGATATTCCTTTGAACTCATTCCTTCTTTTCTTCTCTCTTGCTTAGTCATTCGTAGCATGTTCAAAATAATTGATTTGGTTCTGTGAAGATTTATGTTTGTAATGACCAAATCGCTTTTCTTTTTTTTTTTTTTTTCCTCATCATTGTTGTTAGCAATAGAGATTTCATCCTAAATAAATCCAGGAATAAGTATAGAAATGTAGTGGATAGCTTCTGGTGCTTCAGCTTTAAAGGAAGCTAACTTTGGAGAGATGTTCAGTAGAGTATTCTTTCTTTTAAAAATTGTCAGGAAATCCAATATTTTTCCTTTTCCTTGGGCATATTAGTCAAAGACAGTAGACAAAGACAGTAGATTTATGCCTGCAAGTTTTAGACTTGGAATTTACAACTCTTTAGAGAATCTTTTTGTTTTGTTATCTTTCTGAGTTTTGCTGGGGAAAAAACCCCACAATGTCACAATTTCCAACTTTGCAAATGGTCTGAGGATGTTCTCAGCTCTGTCTTTCTGGTAACAATCTGCAAGCAGGGAGTTATTAGGGTAGGAAGGCCAGCTTTTCTGGTTTGACTCCCCTCAAGTCAAACAAGGTAGTGCTGTGCAGCAGCTGGCCCCAAATGTAATGCCAGCTCTATGTAGCCTTGAATCCGACTGTGTGGCATGCTAAACACCATGTTTTTGTAAGTTTATTCTTTTTATTCTGGAATAAAGGCTGAGATGGGGAGGGCTATTACTTTGAACCTTAACGTGAAAAAATACCTTCTCCATATTTCTAACTGATCCTGTTACTACACCCCCCTGTCCTCTAATGCTCCTCTACCAGACCTTCAATAAGCCACTTAATTTCAGCTATCTGAGGCAAGCTGCTGTCTAATCTCAAAATTTCTTTCTTTCTTTTAACTTGTGTTTCCTTCCATGAGTTTGTTGCATCATACTTGTAATTCCCTTGCTAATGCTCTGTCTCCTAGGCTTTATCTCTTGGTCTCAGAAAGGAATTAATAATCCTTCTGACAAATTTGTACATTTAGCCTTTCACCCTAATTTTTTCTCAGATAAATTTTTACAGCCTAAAAATCCTCTGGTATGAAGTTACATATAGCTCTTAATCTCAGTTTTGCTTTCAGGGAGCTATCATTTTAAGTAAACTCAAATACACAGTCTTTTATTTACAGGACTGTTTGTTTACCCGGTTAATACCATAACTTAAACCCAGATATACCACTGTTCTAATCCCCTCCCCACCCCCCAATTTATTTACCATGAATGACTCCCTTTTTATAATCAAAAAGCCTTTAAACCTGACATAAAAGGTTGCTTAAAACTGCAGTTTATGTTTCACTCAGAAGTGTTTTCAAAGGATTGCTTCAACATTTTAGATTTTTAAGTATTCCTATGTCTTGATTTCCAAAACAAGCTGACAATTAAGATTCTCTGAAGGCAGCAGTCTTGTGGGTTGGTTTGTTTGTTTAATTAAAATATATATTAATTTTTGCAAAAATCAAAACTCGAAGCTCTTATTATGACTTCATGAAACTTAACATGCTTTGGTTATTTAAGGGGGTGGAGTAAAAGTCTCTTTTCTAAGCAAGTTGATTTGGCAGTTGAGGTTACAGCAAATTTTCTATTAATACTGTTAGAAAATTTTAAAATCATTATGGGGGACTTGCATGGGTAAAAGGAAGGCTTTTGTAATTATAAATTTAATGTTAATTTTTTTTTTATCAATAAAGGACTGCATAAAGAGTTCCCTTGTCATATTCCCAGTACAGTTCAGAAAACTGAATCTTCGTGGTAGGCACTTCCCATTGCTGATAGCTTGCATTAATTTGAGATTTTAGTACCCACTTTTCAAGTCATTTTATCTCAACCATAACTTTTCTGGTGCTTGGTGTCTCAAATGCAATACTATTCAACAAAATCCTGAATTTTCCAGCGTAATTACTGACACTGAATGAAACTGAATTTGATTCATATGGGATCAGTGATTCTTTCAAACCCAGTTAAGCTATTCTTTTTAATACTGCTTTAAATACCTTATGAATTTCTAACAATTTAAATTCCTTGGTAGAAGATACTAGGCGATTACTGAACATTTCTGTGTGTCTAGTAATTCTGAGGGGGTTTTTTTGGTTTTTTTTGTGTTTTTTTTTTTTTTTTCAGAAATTACTGAAAGCAAGTTTGGGAATTAAATTGTGTAATTTCCAATTTCCATTTAACATGGAGAGATGAGGCATTGTGGATGCTTGTGGTGGCCTGATTCTAGCATGCAGCAGGAGCAAGGGGTTACAGAGAGCCTGGGCTTTGCACCTTGAGAATGCAAACACTGCAAGGATAGAGAGGAGCTCACAGGGATGGGGTAAAGCAGGGATGCTTTAGAGCTCAGCACTAGAGAACTGGTCTTTATCAGGCAATAGGAACAATGTATTATAACAAATGATATCAGTAATGAGAAAAAGGTGACACTTTTACAGAGTGTAATGAGGGCTAAACCTATAACGTGCTGTATAGCTTAACAGCTGGTATTAAATCAGCAGACAAAACATTTGCTGAGATTGTGGAAAGTCTACAAAATTACCTTTCTGATATCTGCTGAGTGTATCTGCTTTTATAGAGAGGATCAAAAGAGAAAATGAGAAAATTCTTGAATTTGTCAGTTCAGAAGGGGTTTAAATTATGTGTTAAGAGACTGGATGGTGTATTATATGCAGAAATTAAACAGTCTAAAAATGGTTATTGACTGGAGTAATTGATCCAGAGCAGGACATTGAGAGCGGCAGGGCTGTGGGAGGCACTAAAATGCTGTGGGCAACCTGTATGACCACTAAGTATCCAAAGCTGAAAGCTCAAACCAGACAAGCAAAGCAGCATGACTTGTCTCTGTCTTATGCAAATGATGCTGATCTGAAACAGCTAAGAGAAAATGGGATATGCAGACCAGACATGCAGGTTCCAAACCTGTTACCCCTTATGAAGACAACATAAAGAGCATTTGGAGCTGTGGTGCTGCAGAGGACAGGGTGTATTGTGTTCTCTTGTAGGGTACTGTAAAAGCAGTAGTATCTTTACAGCAGTTTAAGTTAGGATACAATAGCCAAAATGTTATTGCATTTTGTCAGAAGTAGAGGGAATGGAATGTGAAATGTATTTTTGGCAGTATCCTCACACACCAGGAATGAAGTAGCAGTAAATTTGATGTTTCAAATGGAGAGAAAAAGGATCTCCCTCTTCCAAGTGCTCTTGCAATGAAGGTGTAATGTGTAACTATAAATTCTGTATTCTTCTGTAGCATGTTGTGAAGTTTCCTACATGTTTTAGGAAGATATTAATATTTTTAAAACTGTGGTTTTTGGGAGAGATGAACCATACAGGTCTCTAGGTTTCTGCAGGAATTAGGAAAAGAAATTAAAAGGTGGAATATAAGCCCCTTTCAAAAATTTTATGACAACCTGAGTGGAACACTGCAACATGTTTCTACCATCTGGAGACTAGTTAAGGCTCTGTACATCCAAACTGAGATCAATATTAACTCATACTTGCAATTTAGTAACTTTAGCCTGAAACAGTGGATAAACTTGTTCCGTTAGTTGATGGTAAGCTCCCAAATCTACCTAGAGAAATACATCTATGAAATTGGAGATTGAAGTTGATAGCAGGAAACACCGCTTCAAAGACAGTTGCAATATCACCAGCTAATTCTATTAATGCCATCAGTACTTGTTTTTTAGCAGTGAACAATAAAACTTTATGACACCGTTAGCACTCAGTGGTACTGGAAATTAGTGGTATAGAGCACTTTAAATAGCACTGCTGAGAAATTGTCAGAATTTGAAGGTAATAAGAAAAAGCAGATTTTTTTTTCTTTTTTTGGAGATTCAACTATGTTATGGCTGGCAGAGTTTCACCTAAGCCTTGTGATTTTTCATGAGGATCCTTAACCTTCAGATGTTCCCCATGTGAGCCCCTGTTTGCAGTCAGTTATTTCTGTAGGGTTTTGCCTACGGCAGTAACTTCGATCTGCAGAATGAACTGTTACAGAATGAATAGAAACACATTGATTCACATGGCATTTTCAGACTTTTCATGAGTGATGGTGCTCATATTGTGCGAGAAAGTCCTACACACCTTTGTCTATAAAGCTACCTTATGATGCTTCCCTAACTGGAGCAGTAATTTCACATCTGATGGAAGATCAGAGCGAAAAGTTCATTGCCTTTGCCTCTAAATTCCTTACTTTGGCAAAATGGAGCTGCATGGAAAGAGAAAGGATCTCTGAGCTATTCTTGGCAATTTAAAACATTTTACCAGTGTTATATAGGTAATGATTTATGCTGGTTGAAGATCATCAATTGTACTTTCAGTACAACATCAGCTTTCTTTGGGGTAGCTGGAATACAGAACAGGCCATTACAAAGCAGACATTGGGTACATTACTGAGGAGCTAAATTTTGAACTCTCTCAGAGCTAGGGTGTTGATTGGTTGCTTGGTTTTTGTTTGTTTGTTTTGTTTTTAATCCAAATAGATATAGGGATATTGGAAAGAACCAGAGTAGTTGGGGGGTTCCTTGGGTATTTCTTTCTATTGTAGGAGGAAAATGAAGTGGTGAGATGCAGCAGAGATAATTTATGGAAGCTTGGGGTGGTAACGTCACAACTTTATCCATTATATTTTTAAACAGAAGTGGTATAGAAAGTGACACAGACAAGTAGTATGTTTACCTGGATATTCTGCAGAAGGGATGCTTGTTGAAAATACAGGGCATCAGTATCGCCAGGCAGTGATGTGTGCTGTACCAGTGAGCTTTTTGTTTGCTTTCACTTGAAGGCATTCTCTGAGATATTTTATGTGAAGTAAGAAATGGTATCTATAACAAATACCCTTGAAAGTTTCAGAGTATTTGTTTAACACCTGCTGACCATACTGAAAGGCACATTGTACATAATCACCCAGCAGACAGACTGCTTGTGCACTGCACTACATGATTTTGGTAGCTAAGGCTGGAGCAGTCCTTAGTGTGGAGTTTCTCAGGGTGCTCACCTTGCATAGCAGGAGATGCTGTTAATGAGCACGGAGCAGCTGCTTGGACTCCTGCAGGGTGGCCAGGGTAGCTCCTGCAGCCTGTGCAAGGGCACAGCAGCAACACGGGGGAAGCTTTCCAGCCCTTTGCAGCAGGCTGGGCTTGTTGCTGTCCAGAGGGAAAGTTAGTTCCCCAGCCTTCACACTTCTGGAGGAATGGTGATGCAGGATAATTGCACCATGATTCAGGTACGGCAAATGATTATGGATTATTATAGATCCTCTTTGTATGTACATAAAATGCTTAATTAGGCTTTTTGTACTACAAATAGACAAGTATGGGTATGTGGAAGTGCTAATGTTGCGTGGACAGTGCTGGCAATACACAGAGTAGTACAAGTGGCACCACATCCTTTGAGTGGATGTAATCTGAGAGGTGGTCATCAGATAATTCAAATGCTCAGAAATTCTGTACTGTTTATGGAGATTAAAAAAGTGCTTTTTAGATCAGTTTGTCTAGAAATTTCTGTTGTTACCTTTGTGGTAAAATTTTCTCAGCACTGAGCCAATTGATGTACAAATGCTGTGCAAAAAAGGTCAACTTGGATCTATTAATCAGCTGGAATCAGATGACAATCTTGAATTGTGATGAACCCATGAAGACTCTTTGTTTCCTCACTGGAAGTCAATACAAGTATTTTTATTCCAACACACTTGAGGTAACTTTTTTTTTGGGCTCCTTTTGTTAAATCTTAATTTCACAAGTGGCTGTTGACATTTTGGAGTGAATAATAAGAGGTGAACATCAAGCAAACAGTCTAATCAATCTGAAAATACACTGAAGTGGGACTGTAACAACACTTTCTCATCTTTCACCTTCATCAGGTTAACCCTGTTCTAATGCTCTGCAGAAGGCTGCCAAAACACTGCACTTTGTTAAAACATGTAAGAATATCTTTATTACAGATTTACCATTATTTATTTATTATCTGATAAATTTGTTCCTCTCTATTTCTTGAATAATAAAAACATTATACGAAATTTCTGCTTATTTAACTTTCTAATACAACGTAGGTCTACAAAATGGCCCTTTTGCCTTGCCAAGTCTTGGGTCATGAGTGAAGAGCCCAGCACTGTGGCTATTATCTCTTCTGTCCCAAAATCATATTTTCAGAAACACACACTGATTTGTGTGCTTCATTAACATTTGTTTCTTCTTCACCATAATAATGAACTGTTTGTATCTTGTTCAAAAATAGACATAGATTAATGCAATGTTGATTGCAAAATCACCAAGGAAGACAACTGCTGCACTAGATAAACTTTATAGGTCACATTCCTCCAGTTTCACATTCTGGGATGACTCTGTGTAATAAGGCATGGTGAGGGTTTTGATTATCATAGAATAAACCCTGGAGTATTTTAAAAGTGCAAAGCATAACTGTCAGTGTTTGACTTCCTAGAAACAGAACTATTTGGTAACATTTGGCATCATCAGAGATGCCTAATTAGTGAGCACATTTTACCTGTTTACAAGTATTTATGCATATCCATCCACACAGAAACTTACAGGCGCAAAATGAAAATTGCATTTTTACTGGAAGAAATGCATTAAGAAATTAGAAATGGAAAAATGCAAAGCATTTCTACATGGGAGAGGAATTTCATGTTGCTTGTAGTATCAGTAATAAGAATTACTGTTCCATTTCTGATGAAGGTGTGCAGGTATCTTGCGCTTAAGTAAAACATATTGCCATTGATTCTAGAGGTTTCTGAACATTCCAGAGACAGGGGATTAGAGTAACAACCTAACCCAAGTTAGGGAGTTTCTCAGCTACATACATCTATCCATTAAAAATAGACACCTAAACATCATTGGGACTTTTCCACATAGCAACTGATGGAATGATCTGATCCTTTTTTTTCTCTTGAGGCATTCTCTGTACTTATATCAGATTCTCAGCAGGGTAGATGTAATTGCATATTGCACAGGTTGATTTTTCCATACATAGTAGGTGCTGAACTGAACCAGCAGCTTTGCTTTTCAATTCCTGTGGTTTCATCAGGCCAAGACACACATGTGCCTTTTGTGTTTTCCCCCATTGTTTCTTCAGTTCAACGTGAATTCCAGGAAGAGTAGGATGGTTGGGCATATTTCCTCCCCTTGTTCTTCTCATCTGTTCCCTTAATAGTGTAAGTTCAATGTAAATCTGCAGGACTGCTTTCATCAGATGGAGTGGGAACCAGGCATGTCATCAGCCCCGTGGATCCTTAAAATATAGCACTGAGGCACTTCTGGTGTTTATACAACACTTTTAGTGCTGTATAGGAAATACTTCTCTTGCAGGGAAAAAAACCTACAACAACATGGAATGCAATTGGCAAGTCTTAATAATAAATGAATTCAATGTAATCCTATACAATCTTTTTTAATAATGTGTTTCTTCCCAAGCACAGTTTTTCAGTGCCTAGAGGTTTTCCCCCCTCCACTTTTAATTAATTATTCAATGTTCCTTAATATCACTGATAAAAGTGTTTGTGACACATCCCTCTGTGAACACAAAACTTATAAGCCACCTTTATAAGGTTCCTTCTGATCTCAACCATTTACAGTCTTCAGGAAGGCTTGGAATTGTACCTGCAGTTTAGGGGTAAGTCTTCATGTAACCTTGCCAAGGAGAAGCACAGATTGCTGCAGATCTTTACACTGAGATTCATTGGCAAGAATCTGAATTCAGGAGAGGCGTAATGAGGGGAAATGGCACTAGACATAAATCTTTAAACAGAAGTAACGTGTGTATATTGCCCTGAGCAACATTTTGGGCTCCCAATTCTCGTGGGTTCACCAAGTGCCACATGTTGGAACCTCCTCAGTTCTTACTGCTAATGTGCCTCTTCAAATTGAGTAGACACTGTTATTTAGGGTGCAATATTGACTTAGCAGAAGCTTCCTTGTTATTGTGATTAGTCACAGCAGTGTGCACTGTATTTTGGAGCACGTTAGTCACGCTGTAGATGTGTCATAACTTGTTATTAAGACAAATGGCTGTTCATGGAAGAAAGGTCGCAGCTGTGCAGAAGGGATTCCACAACAACTTGTGCATCCCCTCAATCAATGACTCCCAGGTTTACATGTGTACCAAGGCTAGGAGGGCAGGAGGTTTGGATTTCTGACACTGTTTTGTGTTGAGAGATGGGAAAAGTGTGTGAAGAGAAAAGCACACTATATTTCTTCCTGAAATTATGCTGCTGACTCTCTAAGTTAGGAATGCTCAGGAGTTTTATAATAAAAATAAACTATCATCTTGTGGTATTTCAGTCATCATATTTCTGCACGAATCATCAGATATTTGTTTTTCTTAGCATTACAAAACCCATATTGGTCTATCTACCAGTTGCAGAACACTTAAAAGGACCTTAAAAATATGAAGTGCTGCTTCAGGCCATCTAGTAAGAATATTGAAGGCCTGAAAATACAATATCTCAGTATCTTTTTTCTTCTGCTCTTGATATACTTACTGCTAGCTTAACTTAGCAGTATAGGACAGTATTGCAGTTTAGGACAAATTATCATCTGCAGTACAATTATTTAGGTACTACTAGTGGTTTTCTGGACAGTTTAAAACAAAAATGAACACAAAAGAAGATGCAAATAAATTAGCAAGGCAGCTTAAATTTAGTGCCAGCTAAAGTAACTTGATTTCACCTTGCTAGGTTACAAATATATTGAATCTGTTTTCTACCAAACATGGAATTACTCTATAAAACTCATTGCTACAAAATAGTGATGGAATTAATTGAGTAGATATTTACACGGCTACTGAATGCGACAGGCATGATGGGCTCTGTGCAAGCATAGTTCTGACTATTGCAAATCCTCTCAGAGCCTGCAAATTAGAAAGAAACCCTCCCCATAAATTGAGTTATTTCATAATCATAATCATAGGATCTCCTGAATCTTCATCTGCCTCTGGTTGCTCTGGGAGATGCACTGTTCTGTCTGACACAGCACAGGTGTTGAGAAGTTAAGATCAGTCTTACTAGTGATTTTATGACAACCAAGCTATTCAGCAGTGCTCAGACCTGGAAGGCACTGAAGTCTGAGCAGGTCCCTAAGACACCCATCCTGCTGGCTGAACTCGTGTCTGGAAGTTGAGAGGTGGTGAGCAGCAGTCTATGGAACAACTTGGTGCCCCTTAGAAAAAAGCTTTTATTTTATTTCAATGTGTAGGACTCTTTCCCCATGCTGCTCTCTCTGTGAGATGTTGCTGTTCCTCCCCAGAGTTGCTGAATATTGTGGGTAATATTGGACAAATCTGATGGTGGTGCAGAAGTCGCCAGCCCAGTGCATTGTGTCATCAGGGAGTCAGGGAGCGGAGAGAAGCCCTGATACACACACCCTGGGTGGAGCCAAGCTGGAGTTTCCCTGGGCACAAAGCTGGGCTCCCTGAGCTCTACTGCACCTGCAGGGATGCCCTGTGGCCTGTTCTGTTGAGTTACTTTGAAAAAGGTAAAGTTGTTTCAGACTTAAAAATGCACCTTTTTTTTTAAGTTAATGGAGCTGTATTGGAAGAAATCTGAAATAGAAATTACTTAAAAGCAATATGAAACACCAGTCCTTGCAAGGTGAACCAATGTTTGCACAAGGATAAATGCATATATATAAATAAACAGAAGATCTTCAGCTTGTCATGTAGCTTCTGAAGATTTAGAATTAAAGGGAAATTTAGCAAATATATAGATAGTTAAATATTCATCTTTAATAAGTAATGCTCTTCAATAATGTGCATTGTTGTACTAATGCATAATAAGGAGTATTAAATGGTAAGGATGGCTTTACTGTCATTTAAAATTCATTCTGCTGTGGTCAGGGCAACACTCTCAGTAAGAAGCAAGAGACAAAGTTCCATCTTAAACTGACAGTGGTGAATTCCCATTGAGACTGCCATGACATTCCCGTGACAGTAATTGTGCTAAGTCACTGATGTGAAGAACACTTTAAAGTTCTTCAGTTGTCCTTTTGCTGCCTTCTGTCCAAGTTAAATGGTTAAAACCAGGAAAACAGAACTTCTAGCCTTCAAATACCTATTACTGTGCTGGCCTTTAAAAGCTGAGGGGTTTATGGTGTAAGATTGCAATTCAGGGTATTTGGGGGATTCTCGCCCAGATTTTTTTTGTCACAGAAGCTTTATTCTCTTGTAATCACAGCAGTTTTTGCAAAATTACTGTTACATTATGAAGCTCCTGGAAATTAGATGGGTAACTTTAAAAAAATGTCCTTAAAGGCTTGCATAAGTACACAGAACTCTTGTCGAAGGGGGAAGATTATTTGTGTGTTCTAAGTTTGAAGTTTTCTCCCCAGGATTTGGTCTCAGCTGTTGAAATTAACTTCATTTCTGGTTTCTTTATACCTACGTTATTCTGTTGTGGAACCTCTCATTCCAACATGCAGAAATGTTTCTGTACTATTAATGCTCAGATGGAGGTGGTAATGTTGCTTCTGCAGTTTAATACCCTCTTTTGCTTTGCCATCAGATGGATTGTTGATGTAGAAAGTGAAGCAGTGAAGTGAAATACCCATGGTGATATGTAAACAGGTCAACACATTTTTCAGGCACCTTTGCCAGGAATCGTAAAGTGTGTGGAGCATCCATTTAAATTTTTATATTTGGCTGCATCTCATTCAATTAGTCTATCAAATTCCTCATTAAAGTTCTTGAGCATTTAGAACTACATAATTAAAATGCCATTACACTTGGTGGAGGTGAAAAAATCTTTAAAGTGCTCTGTATCATTAGAAAAAAAAATCCCATTAAGGAGTGATATTGCATTAGTATTCATTACTGTTAAAACATGTTGGAAGTGGAAAGAATGAAAAGGATTCATTTTATAATGCCAGCTCCAGGAATGACCTAAGGCTTCAAGTTTATATTGATTCCTTTAGTTTCTGGTTTCTGTGATCGCTGTGTACATACAGGAAAAATTGACTGAGGAGAGACATTTCAGCAAAGCTCCAACTGTTCAACACCTACCCATACTTCCCTAAATCACCAATTTCAGTACTGATTCTTTTTAAGAACACACTTCTAATGAAGTGATTACAAGGATGAAAATGAATGGCAGTTTCATGAATAGTATGTTTTATTACCTCTCAGTGATTGCAGATTATGGTATGTAATAAATCAATCGATCAATCAAGAAGCAGATCCCCAAACAAAACAAACAGAAATGCAACAACCTCTCCATGCAACGGGGAAGCTGTCCCAGAGTGAGATGAGATGCCTAACTTGGGATTTAAATAATGCCACTTGAGATTTTTTCTCAGTAATGTCATAGACTTTTCACCAGAAATTTGCTTTTATTGGCACAGCAGGCAAATAATGGCTTGTCTTGTTTTTGCATTTTAATACAAAGGGCAAGAACACCAAGCCCATGGCACTCATGGGAATGACAGATAATCACAGCTTTTGAGCAAGGTGCAAAGGTGTGTATCCCACCTGGCACACCTTGAACAGTTTGACACAGACTCAGCAAAGGCAATATGCCACCTTCATTTATAAAACACAGAACAAAACACACTTGAAAAATATTAATTTTCATATTTTTATGGAGAATAATCCCAATTCAATTTACTCTTCTCTTTTTACTGCCTTTTAAAAATAATTGTATCACTAGGATTTTCAGTTAATTGGTTCTATTGCACTTACATATATTTTTGACTAATGTATTATATTATGAAATAATTTGCTTAGAATATCTGGTAGTGATTTAATTTCCAGGTCATTGTCCTTCTCAGCAACCTGGGAATTGGCTTCCAGATAGTGATGTGAATGGGTTTTGGTGACAAGCATTATGATTCAAGACAAATCACTGTATTGTAGTTAGTAAGCTTTATGCTGTCAAACATGTCAAATATTGCCTCTTAATTGATTTCATTTTTAATTTTAATTAAACTTGGTATTCACAGAAACCATTGGAAAGAGCAGAGTTTAGAAGTAAAGCTTTTTAAAAGCATGGAAATTGGGTTCAGTAATGCCAAAGACACCTGAGTTTCATCTTATAGCAGACATACAAAGACATGGAGTTCCGTATTTGCAAAGACACTTTTCTATGGTCTAATTTTAGATGGGGCCTTTATAATACAAAAGTTGCTGATTTTTGAGTTTATCTTAATTTTGCATCATTTGAAGCAAATTAAAGGGCTTTAACTTCTAGGCAAATGGAGAAAAATTTAGTGTGAAAAGAAAACAGGAAAAGAGTAAGTTTCCACATTTGTAAATCATAGTAGATGTTTCTTTTCAGTAGCTCTGTAATTCCATACCTTTGTTTTCTAGGGTGATTGAATTAGATGAGATTTTTATACCTCGAGATCAAGTGAGCAATCTTACCATTTTGTGAGAAACCTGTCTTTGAATTTAAACCTCTCAATACCCAAGCCAAATGGAAAAGTACTTATATTTGCCTAAAACAAATCAGAAAGGGAAGGGGATTAAACAACTGACTCTAATTTACCACTTAGAATGTATGGGTACCTAAGTGCTGGTGCATTGTGAGGATTAGACTGTCCTTGACTTCCTAAACACGGATTTTCAAAACATGCCAGCAAGGCTCAGGTAATTGAGAAGGTAATTCAAATAGCCCTGTTTTCGGGAGAAAACCAGTTTAATTTTAATGACCTTTCCAGAAGTCTGAACTTGTTCTCTTGTTTACACGTTTTTGCCTCTTTACTTCAAGAGTGCAGTCAATGGTAGTTAAAACCCTGCTGGTAATCCTGTCTTTGTGTTTTCCTCACTGAGGTTATTTTCTGAGAAAACCTTTTTTCTGTTTTCCTGTCTGTTTTTTTGTTTTGTTTTGTTTGTTTTTTTTTTTTTTTTTGTCATTGGCAACTTGGATGCTATTAAAATACATTGCCTGTGCCAGCTGATCTCATGACTAAAATTCTCAAAAGTTCTTTGAGATGCTGATTGCAGCTCCTCAGGTTCAGGTTCCAACAGTTGCAGCCATGGCAGGTGATAAATCTGTTTCCATCTCTTCAGATTGCTGTGGTATTATCTGTGTGGTCTTTGGCTGATGATTAGTGGTTTGTTTGGGGTTTTCCTTTTCAGCTAATTTCCCCCTCTGTACAGGATTTGCATTTTAGCAAAATACCTTCTTTGGAAATTTGGCTGATTTCTGAGAGTAACATTAAAAATTAGCTCACCTTGAGCTAAAATGTTAGTTTCTAGGTAGGTAATTCCAGTAACTGAGTTTCTAGGTACAGATTTAAAAACAAAACAACTACCCCACACTCAGAAGAGTATTTAATCTGTGTTTTCTAACTATGAAAACTTACTCTAACTTCTGAATGACCTACGGTGTAATGTATATTTCAGATATTTTGGTATTTTTAGTATAATTTTACTACTCCCAGGCATGATTATTTGATATTTAAGTTAAAATGGTGATGCAGTGTGGTTAAAGAATAGACAAGGTAAAAATAATGAAGACCAGTCAAAGAAAATAACTGAAACTGCTGGGGGGTTATATTTGCCTTTGCATCAATTTTCTTTTAAAATCCTCCTTCATGTAAATCTAATGAACTGGAACAATCCAGTCTTCTGGATTTCTTCTTCAACAACTAATTAAACACATACTATTTTTTTTTTGTAATGGTGAGAAATCACAGATCCAGCTGTGGTTAATGGAAACTGTGGTAGCTCACCGCTCATCGAAAATGTGCTTTATGTGGGTTTTTTTAAGGAAGAGGCAGAATCTGGCAATCATCAGCCAAAAACCTCTGAGAATAGCGTTGACCAATACTATTTTTTCATACAAATAGTATTTTACAATACTATTTGGTTTGGTAGAACCTACCAAAAATGTACATCTTAATTAACAATTTATCAAAAATTCTGATGCACCCTCCTCTAGGACTGCATCAAATAAACACTAATAATGATCTTAATATTAAAAGTTTGACAGTACATGGCTTCTCCTAATCACAAATTAATTTCTTGTATAGATTTGATTGACCACAAAAAATAACATAACTGCTTTGTTTCTGTATACACATAGATGTTTGTGTAAGCAGATAAATATATAAACATATATAAACATATTTATATATGTTACATGTATAGACACTTGTGCTTATGCAGACATTAAATGTGTATATAAATTTGTGTGTATGTATGTCCATGTAATTTCACGATTATAAGCCGCACTGAGTATAAGCCACACTTCCAGGTGCCAGCAACTTTTGGTTCTTTGTCCATATATAAGCCACACCTGATTATAAGCCGCACGTTACAATATAGAGTGTGATAAAAGGTATCTGTTCTATCACCATCTGTTGAGGGCAGGGGCAGTGATCCTTATCTCAACGGCAGATATTCTGCTAATGGGCCATCCATTGAAACCAGGCAGGGCATTGTTCTTTATCTTTTCACAACCCATCCTTCCTCCAGCCAGTCATTTTCTGCTAATGGCCCATTGAGTCCCACTGTGTGACTGATAAAATTACTGCATCCCATTGGAAGTTGCTCCAGCCAGGGGGAAGAGCCCAACATTTCTTACCAAGATAAAAACAGAGGCTTTGGGACACTAAGGGCGCCCCTTTCTCCACTGGACTCCAGAGGAAAACCGGATTTCTCCACATCACCACTGGACCTCCGGAGGGAAACTGCACCTTCTACAGGAGCACTGCTCCAACTGAGCCACATCTGTCACTGCAGGAGGATGCAGCCACCATGGGATGGGACTGCTGCCAACACCCTGCCTGACAGGGTGTCAGGTTGTACTCTGACTTTGTCAGGGCTTGGGTTTTGTTTCTTTGTAGTACTGTATTTCTATTTTAATTTCCCTAGAAAAGAACTGTTATTCCTAATTCCCATATCTTTGCCTGAAAGCCCCTTAATTTCAAAATTATAATAATTTGGAGGGAGGGGGTTTACATTCTCCATTTCAAAGAGAAGTTCCTGCCTTTCTCAGCAGACACCTGTCCTCCAAATTAAAACAGCAACTTTTTGTTCTTTGTCCATATATAAGCCGCACCTGATTATAAGCCTCACTTTGAGTTCGGACCAAAATTTTAGTCAAAATGGTGCAGCTTATAATTGTGAAAATGCTGTACTTAGAATTTGTGGATAGTAAATTAAAACCTCCTCTGCTACTAAGGCTCTCACTACTCTCTTTAAATAATGATTGTGTTTCTTGGTATCCTAAATACACATCTCAGCTATCTTCAAGAGGAAAATATTAATTTATTTTGTACAAACAGCAACATTAAATGGATCAGTAAATACTAGGCACCAGTTTTATTTTGTTGGTTTTTCCTTTGTGTTTTATAATTGATTAGACTCTATAGATAATTAGACTCCTTTATGAATTTTATTAGGTTTTTTATTTGATTGATGGTTTTAGTGTGAGGCATCCAGAAATCTGAAGCTCTTGGACTTTAGTTTTCCTATCTGGAAATATATCTAATTCTAAATTTGGCACCTGCATGTACTGCAAAGGAAGCACTTTAATTCTCATCACTTCTCCAGCAGCTCCTCACAGGCAGCAGTTGAACTGTGTGGGAGCGAGGCAGAGCCGTGTGTGCTGTGTCTCACCAGCCCAAAAAGTGCCCCCAGCCTGTCCCTGTGTGCTGGGGTTGCCTTGCTGCTCCCCAGAGGGTGACAGCAGCTGCCACTAACTGCACCCACCTTTGGGTTCTTTTACTTAATTCAAAGAAACATGGTAAAGAGCAATATTTTGGTATTTCCATGTGTGTTTTCATGCTCCCAAAACCAACTACATAATTCATATTTTCATGTATTTTTGGTGTTGGCCAGCAGTTCTGTTGGAAGTAGGGGGTTTTGCCTATGAATAGGGAAAAGTTACAGGAAGGACTTGCTCTAGCAGGAATGCAGGGGAGAGTTTGGATCTCAGAGGGAAGGTGTAGGTTAAAACAAGGTGTAAGTATTTAGAAAAATGTGAACAACTATGCTTCTCTGCTTTCTTGGACACATTGATAGGAGAGGCTACCCAAGGTCTTTCAATAGAATCCTTAAAATAAAGCTCAGTATAAATACAACTGAATTAGAGTCAGTTGTCTGACCTTTTTCTTTAAAGCTAAGAATATTGGGTACTGTAAAGGTGAAAAAAGCAAGATAATAGATCCCTCTGGGGCTCAGGATGTGCAGGTTTGCCATCCAGACCATGTGTTTGGGCTGGCAAGGTGATGCCCTTGAGTGTCAGGGCTGATGCAGAGCCACCCCACACGCGGGGTAGGATGTGTGGTGACACCCTGGTGGTGTCACCCTCTTAGCACACCTGAGCCAGCACCTGCGGCATGGCCCATGTGCTCTCCCATGACAGTGAATGCATGGGAAGCAGAATTTTTCTAGTGTTCTCTAAGGGCAGCTGAAGGGAGATTCTCACAGCTGGAACTTGCCTTTCTTCAGCACAGCAGCACAGACACTGCTGACTCTCCTCTCTGCTGCTTCTTTGGGCTTGAGAGGTCAGGAGTGCCAGGGCTGCTGTTAGCCTTTTGACCAGAACTGGAGCTGACTTTGCCAGTTTGTTGGTCATGTTGCTCTTTGAACCTGAAAATGCAGCGATTTTTGCAGCACTCCTAATGATTACTGCCCTCACTAGTGTAGTGCAAAATTTTCAAAGTAGCTCTCAAAATATGTTCTTCCGAAAAACCAATTTGATCTAAAGCAAACCTATGAGTAGAAACCCAGTTGTGGTGAAAGGTATATGAAAGTTATCTTGGCTTTATGGGTCAGTTTTGTGTATCTCCAGGGGAGTCCTGAGCAGGACTGGGTGGAGGGCTCAGGGGACATTAGTCATGGTGTTGAGACGGATCAGTGCCCTCAGGGCTGTGCTGGCTCATTTGATAGAATTTTAGGATTTTTAGATGCTTGCACTATATATTAAGATCATCTTAAAATCTGCATTTTCAAGGCCAGGAGTTATCTTATTTATGATTAAAACACACCAAAAATAATTTAAAAACCCCCAAACAAACAGGGATTCCCACTCTTTCAACAAATTTGTACAATGAATTTCAGTCCCCCAGTGCTAAAAACATATTATTGCAAAGTGTCCTGTTCTTTATCTAAAATCTGGCAGGTGTCATGGCCTTTGGGATTTGTGGGAATCTTCAGCTGGGAATCTTCGTTAGCTTCTGCAGGATTTAGAGACACATTTGTTCTCAAAGAGGAAAAGATGTTTCAGCCCACAAAATTTAAACCCCATATATTAAGCAATTACTTATAAATTTCTGCAAGGGTCTTACCCAGACTAGGAACTACTTACAGTGTCTTTGAATCAAAAACATTTACAAATGCAAAATATGAATGAAATGAAGGTGTGTGTGTGCACAGATTTCATTATATAATATACCACCCAGGGCAGATTCCTCATCCAAAATGAGAAGCCTGCCCTGCAGCTGCCAAAGTCATGAAAGTGAATAGTTAAAATTAGCAGTTAGCCCTGGCACTTTATCTAGGTCTGGATATGGCAATTTTCTAAGAATTTTTCCACCACTGAGCAGCCCTGTTGGTTTGTGGATCATGCCTCAGCTTGGATGTCGATTTGCTCACAGTTTAAAATGAGTTTAACAGAGTAGGTGGTTTGATCCAGAATCTTATATAGTGCATAATACAAGTGTATAATTTTCTATATAAAATAAGTTGGATTTTATGGCACATTGGTAACTATTACAATGATAGCACTTTTTACCACAAATTTTTGTTTGGAAACAGATTTTTGCTCGATTTTGGATGATGCAGGCATTCAGGCTCTGTAGAGCTGGCATAAAGCTTTACAAGCTTTGCCATAATTCACTCAGTGATAACTGAATATCTAAAAATTGAAAATACAAAATGTTTTAATGTATATTCACATGGGATATTGTTCATATTGGTATGGTCATTAAGAAGCTGTTTCTATCAGTATCTAAAATTAAAGAACATTTGTTATCATTTATGAAGCCTCAGCAGCACTAAGTGTGTCCTGTGGAGTCCCAGCTCTTCCTGCAGAGTCTCTGTTCTGCTCCCTCACAGCAGCTCCTCCCTTGTAGTTTGTCTGTAATAGAACTCGAGTAAAACTCCTGTTTCCATCTCTAAATTGGCTGCACGGCTGTGCTTTGGGAATTGTGCCTTAGGGATTTCCAGCAGCCATGTCTCTGGCTATTCCATTTCCTCACGTTTCCTACAGAGTTCTCAGCCTGGTTGCTTGTTTGAGGTTTGTCCTCTGTCCTGTGCTGCAGAGCTACCCGTCCTTGTCCCCCTGAACTCCCAGTGGGAGTGTTAGAAGGCTTATTGTGATGTCTTCAAAACTACTGTGCCTTGGACAGATGTGTTTGCAAACCCCATGAATTTCTGTGCCTTCAGTGTTTGCAGTACAAACTAACCTTCCTATAGTGTTGAGTGTAACTGTGTGTAGCACTTTTCATTGAGACATAATATTCCATTGGAGTATTTTGTACTTATACTCCTTTCACCTTCTTTTATATTTTTTAATAAACTGCACTAGTAGCATATTCAGACTTTTCCTGCTTAAACATTCATAGGACGGAAAATGTAGAACTATAAAGTACCTATAATGTGGCTGGTCAGCAGCCCAAAAAGAAGGTAAGTATTCCAGAAATTAGGTCAGAGAATAGATGTAGAAAAACAATGACACTCATTATAAGATGCGCTTAAATTTCCACTTTCAATACATTTTTATAACCTGGATTTTTTTTGCTTGTCCCCTCCCTAGAAAAGATGCAACACTGTAGGGACTGTTTCTCATTGTGGTATTGTTACTTTAAAACACTCTTTCTGCATGTCCTTCTAGAAACTGTGACAGAGATCCTGGTAACATTTATTGAAGCTTTCAGGGTAATTGAGCTTTGATGGAGCATAGACATAGAAATAAGTTGGACAAGTGCCAGGAGCCGTATCTTAAGTGCAAAGAGGGATGTGCAGTTGGTGGAAGCAATACGCACAGAACACACATAGTATAGGAAAAGCTGGCAGTATAAATCCTGGCTACAGGTGAAGCATTATCTTCACATAGGGTTAAAATTGGGATTTTTTAATAAAGCAATTCTAAATTACTTTTAAAGAAATTAAAGAATGAAACATTGACTAGTTTTTTATTATTCCAGAATCTACTATTATAGAGTTCTCCAGCTACAAATGTAGTGCTACTCCTGTTTTCTTACTTTACTGAGGTCTCTGCTATCTGATATTTATTTTTTTGTACTTCCCTGTGACCTTCCATTAAATGTGGACTGATTTGTTACAGTACAAGTATGAAATTGAAGGGGGAAAAGTGCTCTTTCCATTTACCTGCCTCTGAAGCATGTAACAATGAAGTTGGAAGCCCAAGTAATTTCAGTGGAACCTGCTAGCTACATTTTTCAGAGTTGGCCATAAATTGTCGCTGCATTCTTGCAGAATTGTGGTAGGAAGGCACAAACTGATGTCTGGACACAGTCCTGGGCCACATGCTCCGGGATTACCCTGCTTGAGCAGGCGACCCACTCTGGATCCTTCCAACCCCATCCGTTCTGTGATTCTATGATTGTGTAGATGTGGTTCCAGACAGTTTGAAACAACTGAAAATTAGTTTCAGATTCCAGTGATGCTGGCTCAGCTGTGGCTTGCCCTTGCCCTTGGGCTGACTTTCCTGGGTGTACAAAGACTTGAGGGCATTGCAGTCATCTCACTGTGCCTTCTGGAAAAGTTCAGAGGCACTTCAAAATGGCTTAAGTAGATGGGAGATAAGGCTGGAGAGAATTCTCATCCTTGTGTGTGTCAGGAGAGGTTTAGGTTAGATATTAGGAAAAGGTTCCTCACTCAGAGAGTGGCTGGGCACTGGAACTTTTCAGGGGAGTGGTTGCAACACCAAGCCTGGCAGAATGTAAGAAACATTTGGAAAACACTTGGACAACACAGCACATGGTGTGATTCTTGGGGCTATCTTGTGCAGGAGCTGGACTTGAATCATCCTTGTGGGTCTCTTCCAGCTTAGGAAATTCTAGGAGCTTGTCTTGTGCTGTTTGTAGGACCAGGGCCCAGGACAAATGCTACAGCAATTTCCATTTGTAGGTTGTTCTTGATGGACACCTTGTGGCTGGTTAGGGCCCCTTTGTGCCATTTAGGTGGTATCAAAGCAATGGATCTTGGAAACAGCACAAGTTTTACTTACATTGATTGCTCTCACTAGGCACATTCTCCTCCTTTTCTGGGCACACGCCCCCAAATCCAGCTCTTAGAATACTTGGCCTGTAGGAGCTGATGGATAATCAGTTTTGCTAATGTATTTTGCCGTCTAAATCTGGGTGGGGGGAATGTGCAGGAATATATGACTTGCTGTTGGGGGTCGGGTTGTCCTCTTCTCTCTGGAACTTTCCCCATTGCAATGTTAACAAAACCCATTGGCTACACCCTAGCACGGATGCCTAGTGACAAAGGGGGCAGGGAGAACACCCGTAGACTGGGGTGGGGGAAGGAGGTGGGAGTGTAGCTGTGCTTTCTCAGACACTCTCACCTGTGGAGTTGGAGGAAGATGTAGGCTGTGACCTGCCACCCCCCAGCGAGCCACTGCACTGCTGTCAGCCACTGCACTGCTGCTTTCCCAGCTCCACCCTGCTCCTCTGAGCCCCCAGCCGAGTGCCACAACCCACACAGTGAGCAGAGGAGTCCTTCTCCCATCCTTCTCCCACTGGGCCTCTGCTGCCACTGTTCCTGCCCTGCCCCACCATCAGGCTGACCGCAGGGAGAGAGCATCTGCGGCCAAAAAGGACTGGAACTGAGTTACTGTTCTGTTTTGTCGTTAATTTTCATAGTGTTGTTGGTTTTCTTTGTCTTGTAGATATATTAGTAAAGAACTGTTATTCCTAACCCCATATCTTTGCCTGAGAGCCCCTTAATTTCCAAATTATGATAAATTGGTGGGAGGGAATTTTCGCTCTCCATCTCAGGGAGGGATTCCTGCCTTTCTTGGCAAATACTGTCTTTCAAACCAGGACACTTGCACTATCCTGAATTAGTAGAGCTGCTCATCACAAAGCCACTTGGTAAATCCTTTTCCTTTTTACTTCATGTCTCTTTGCCCCTCTAGGGCACTTATTATAAAAACCACTGCAATTCAGGTAATTGTCCACAGTTATTAAAGATTTTTGAAGTTTCATTCTGACGTGAGAATTCCAAGAACAGTTATTGCACTTAATTAAAAAGGAAGTCCAGCTCAGGAATAGAAAAAAAGGTTTTGTTTGGTTTTTTTTTGTTTGTTTGGGTTTTTTGGGAGGGGGGAGGTGTTTGTTTGGTTTTGGTTTTTTTGGGGGGTTTGGGGGGTTTATTTTTTGTTGTTGTTGTTGTTACTTTTTTTGGTGAAAAACAAAACAAAAAAAACCCACAAAAAAACCTAAACCTAAACAACAAAATTTTAAAGAAAAAGGTCTGGGTTTTTGCCTGTGTTTCTAAACAAGTCTGCCCCATTTTTTTCCCTGTTGCTTTGCTCGCATAATATGAGCTCTTTGTAAACATCTGCAAGCATCCTACTTCACAACCCCCTTCAAGATCTCCCGTGCAAGAGGCTGCAAAAACTTGACAAGGAGGGAGTGGGTGATTTAGTATCAGGATTGCCTCCCTGCTGAGAAGAGTGTTCTCAGAGGTACTGCTGCTCCCTTTGTTTTTTCTGTCTCCATGTGTTGTCTGTTGTATGACCTCTCCCGAGAAAAGAAGCTGTTGTTGTTGTTGCTGTTACTGGTTTATCCGACACCATGAACAACCAAATTCTGATCCCATGTCTGTAGCTGCACACATTATTCAAGTACAAATAAATAAGTTCATACAGGGTGCATTCAAGAAAGAAGGATGCAGCTCTCATAAAGCATTCCCAGTGTCTCTTAGATAAACTCAGAGATGTTTTCTGTGCAGTTGTTGTCAGATGTGGAAGGAAATAAGCACTTTAATGAGCAAATCCAATGAAATTCAATTACTTAAATAGCCTATTTTTTCTTCACTTTTCTTGTCTTGATGTAATTTTGAAAGTCTGATGGGAATGTTTTAGTTATTCAGGTCTGAGGTACACAGAGTTCATCAAAGTGAATCCAAATGGAATATGTTTCATAATGTGTTTACTGTAATAACACAGAGGTTTTGTGCGTGTTGATACAAAAAAAAAAAAAAAAAGGAGATTTGTTGGTATCTTAGTAACTGCCACATATCTAGCAAGAAAAGAGAGACGGTTCCAGGTCTGCCTGCTAAGCACACCTGGCTTCCACACTAATTTCCTTTAATGGTAGATACTTTCTTGTTTGCATGAGATGCTATTGCTTAGCATATTATGCAGGCAATTTCATGCTGCAGACAAAAGGTTTACTTTGGGACTGCCTCTCTGCTTAGAGATATGCAGCATTTTTATATGCAACTTGCATAAAAATCAGGCAGATTTCAAAATCAGTGTGTGCCTTCTTTAAATTCCCTTCCTATGCATGAATTTCACATATTTCAGAATCAGATTAGAAAAGCCCCCACTATGTCAAGATAGAAAAATATCAGTGGTGGTGTAATCTGCTTGTGAGTGTGGCCCGTGGTGTGGCATGCTAGATTGAGGATGCAGATCAGTTTATTTTGCAATAGTTCATAAACCTTCATTTAGCATTAATGTACAATATTTTACAGTATAATGATAGCATGACTGTGGAGGAGATGGGGACAGCATTTGCATGCAGCAATAAAGAAGGGATAAACACCATTTCACTGAAAGGCAAAATTAGGAACAGAAATAGCAAATGCAAATTAAATGTTTAGAATTGTTACTTCCAAGCCATTTAGGATTTCTCCTCACTGGCAGTCACTAGCTTCTTGCTTTCATGCAGCAGGGAGACACAGGCTTCTCTGCTGCAGCTTGTTATGTTTCCTCCTGCCTCCTGAGGGGTGCCTTCCGGGCATTTTATACAACTTGGTTGGGATTCTGAGGTATGAACTACTGCTTGCTATGTGAGAAAATCACAAAATATCCTGTGGTAGCCAGAGGCAGAGGCGAGGATGAAAAGGTGTCTGAAAGAGCACCCAGCACTGTCATTTGTGATACAGAGCATAAGAGCTGCAGTGTTGTGGTCCCATGTCTTCTGCTGGGCTGGCTGAGCTTCATTTTTGGGGTTTTTTTCTTCTTTTTATCTGTTTTTTAAATTTTGATAGAGAGAATGTATCACCTCTCAACATGTGGGGTGGGGTTAACCAGGTCATACAGCTTTATGTAATGACTGACAACAGATTTCCTTTGTCTTATTTCTGTGCTGTCATGTTTTTGGTTTTTTTTTTTTTTTAAAATCAAAGTATCTATGCTTAAGTGCTTACTGCAAATGTCTTCATTTGCTGAGGGTTTTAGAAACTATACATAAAACCCACCAAAACAGACTAAGTAAAACAGACTTTTTTAAAACATGCTTTTGCTATCTGAAATTCTCTGGGGATGGTGATTACTCTGTTAAACTATATATAGGCATTCAAAATTAATCAAGTGTTTGTGAACAGATCACAAAAGTAGTGTCTGCAATAAAAGAAATGTCTTCATAGAAAGAGTTGTCAAGCATTGGAACTCACTTGTCAGATAAGTGTTTCAAATTGGAGGGAATTTAAAAGAGGTGCCTATGTGGCTTAGTGGTGGACTTTGCAGTGCTGGTTTAATGGTTGGGCTTGATCTTAAAGATGTTTCCCATCTGAAAAAAGGTTCTGAATTTCAGAAACAGGGTCCCATATGTCCTCTGGAAAGAGGTGAAGGTCTGGGTAGTTACTTCAGTGCTGTTCTGACACCGTGACCTCAGAATAATTAATGGGCTCATTAAAGGTGTCATTGGTTAAGAAAGGCCCAGGAATGGGGTGGGCTGAGGTACAATGGGTCAGGTGGTGCTTAGATTCACAATAAAGTGTGAGAAGTCTTGTACCTGGAGATGGCATGTTCCTGGAAACCGGGCAGGGGCTCAGGCCAGCCCATTACTGCTGGAGACATTTCCTCATAGGTCTGAGCTTTAGGTCTGTGCATAAGATGCTGTGCTTTGAACAGTTGCCCTTGTATCTGCACAGGGGGCAGAAAGAACATTTAAAAGGATTCCTCATCCTGTGATGTGCACTGTTTCAGTTATGATACAGAAGGGTGTGATAAACTATTTATTTTTCTGCACAAAAGAGCAGTTTTGTGTCCTTGCCCTTCTCCCTAGGATGGTGGCCATTGTGTAACAGAATGGAAAAGTAGGGTTCAGCTGTAACTAAATCTGACCTATTGCCACTGTGCTTAAGGCATGGGATGTCTCTTATTTGTGAACTATTGCAAGCTGCCAATCCAACTTGTGCAGTGCTCACCATTGGCAGTGGTGACCTGAATAACATTAATGGATGGCACACCTGACAGATTCTAGACCCCACTGAGGTCTTATTATCAATTTATCTAAAAATAATACTGATATCTGTGGTGAACAAAAACAGTTGTCATCTTGCTAATCAAAGAGATTGGCCATTTTGCTGTTTTATTCCCCAGTATTAATAGCTCATGCAATTTAATTTACTTACTCTCCATTTATTGAGCCATGAGTAATCTTAATTCTATTTTTAAAAAAAACCAAACTTGTGCTCATCTTAAAAAAAATTAAACTACTTTTAGTTATGTTGAGTGTCTGACAGAGTACTTGGTGTCTGCTGGTGTCAGTCTCCCTCCTTTTTTGAATCATCTTGTTTGACTCTCCTCTACAGTTAATAATTCTTTACCCATGAGAATTTGTTTTCATTTTGTTCTGAAATGAAAAAAAGGAGCAGAGGAGCTGATTTGGATTATATTGATTAAAATATTTTTTTCAATAAAGTCAAAAAGGGTTTGCTCACAATATTAATTCTGTAATGATACTGAGGGTTTTGTGTAGGCAAATCACAAAGGAAAACAGTAAAAAAACCACACAATATTAGATCCTATATGCTTAAACAGACTTTTCTGTTCCACTAATTCCTGTATATATGGAGACATATATCTCCTGAATATCAGAGTCACCCTATTTCTACAGAAGAAATAGCTGGCCAAATCCCTAAATATCTTTGTGGATCTATTTTCAAGAGGGGAAGCAATAAGAACCCCTCCTTTAGAGTAAGGAGCAAATATTTACTTTATGAAACTTAATTTAAAAAATGTAAAGTTTGCAAAGTTTCTCTGAAAAAATTTGTATTACTTGGATCTTATACCTGCATTTCTATGTTCAAATTAGCAAGCAAGGTGAAAAGACAAGAGGTATGGAAGTAAATTTTAAATTGACCAGTAGTATAAGAATAAAATACTTGGGACAGAAGAGATATTGAATTAAGTCTTAAGCATAATTTAATTTCACTTTCTTCTATTAATGTTTTATGACCTCCTTTGACATTACTGCATTTGGAAGGTATATTGGTGTTTTTGACCGAGTTCTACAAAATCGAAGTTATAAATTCTTGTCTTTGCAAAGGTCATTGAGCCAGGGCTTTCTCACAAGAGCACCCTAGCACATAGGGAGGAACCTGAAATAAGCACTCTGAATAAAAATAAGCTATGTTGTCTCCAATGCTAAATTGAAATATGGGTCCTCCTACTACCATATGTAGTGTAATATGGAGAAAAGTGATTGGAAATAGCTCACTGTTACTTACACAGCACAAGGCTGCATGAGTAAACATCACATGAGCCTCCTGTCTGTCCTTTCACAAGTCTTAATTTTTTTAGTGATTTTTGGTTTTCTTCCTAAGATATTGAAATGAAAAATTTTTGTGGCATTAATTAATGTCTGCATGCTGGAACCTGAGAAGCTTTCTGGGTATTGTCACAATCCCATTCCTTGCCTTTACCCAGACTTTTTAGCACAATTCCATGTGAATTTGAACATAACTATCACACAGTCAGCTGAGCTGTTACTGCTGGCTCCTGTTGGGTGCCTGGGTTTGCTCTGCAGCCAGGACCTGTGCTTCAGTCTTGAGCCAGCCCCATGGCTTTTCAGGATGCAATTTTGGCATGGGGCACCAGAATTGAACTTACCTTCAAAATGAAAATTTAGGTTTTCCTGGTTAAGTCATTGTCGTCTAACCTGGAATTTCAGCCAGTTTCCCCAGAAGAAAAAATACCCTTGACAAACTGATGCCACAGGGACGGTGTATATTAAACATGCCTACTGCCTTTCAGAAAAGATTAAAAAAAAGAAATAAAAAATCAGAGCTAGCCCAGGAGTCTTAGATTTAGAATGCAGTGAATTTCATAAACATTATTTTTGATGCATGTAGTGAAAATGAAATAAAAGTCAAGTTACTTAACATAAAAAAAAGAAGGAGCCTGATGCTTCAGGAAAGCACTACAGAGCCACTGGTGATTCCATTGCTGGAAAAGCAATAATGCCCCATGATTAGATACCAGTTTTCTCCAGCTGTGCTGTTTCCACCACACTGCTAGGAGTAGATGCTTTGTTTCCTCTGGGGTGATACAACTTGATTTTAAAAGGAAGTCATAAACTAGAACACATGACGCAGAGAAATAAGGTTATTAAAGGAATTAGCAGACAGTAAGCTGCTGAAGGCTGTCAGGGGCTATAAAATTGGAGTGGAAATGGTATTTGTTGACATTTGTTTTATTTTCAATGGCTGATTACAAGAAATTCAAAAAGAGAGTAGAATTGTAGGTTCTGCTTCTATCAAGATATATTTTGGATAAAAATGCAGAAGTGGTGGTAAGACTTAATAGCATTTCTGGTACATGTAAACAGTCTGCAGGTAATTGAAATTGAAATTTTAGGAACACTACCTATTAATCACCTGACAGGGGTTTGCTTTGTGACCGTTTTGCAGTGCTTCTGGTACTTGGCTGGGGCTGCTCCTGTTCTCAAAGAAGTCTGCTAACGTCTTTGGGCTGTGCTTTGGCTGAGCAGGTGCACAGAGGGAAGCTGGCAGGCTGTACCTCCTAGGTTACAGACCTTCTAACACCTCCCTGATTTACAGGGAGAGCAGTGGAACACTCACAGGATTCACAGGCTCTGTGGACTTTCGGTAGCTTTTTTTTATTTGGGGGAGGTACTTCAATTGGCAGGATGCAAACTGGCATTAAATAATTAAAAGAAACAACCCAGAAAACTCTTGTGCTTCTGAAATATTTGAAAACATTATTCTTCTTCACCACACCTGCCTTGGGAATTGAGGGGCTGGTTGTGTCTCATCCATGCCAGAGCAGCACTGAACAGCTTTAAATCTGCCTCAGATTTTGCCAAGCTGTTTGTGGCTCCAAGAGCCAGTCCCTAAAGCAACATTTCTGGGGTTCTGGCCACATCTGTGTCATCAGGCCCAGAGGTCTGCAGAGGCAGATACAGAGTGAAAAGCTCCAAGGCCTCTGCAAAACCTGCACATTTTCTTGTATGTTGTTGTGCATGTGTGGAGATCTTATTTTTATATCAGTAAAAATATTGCTATTATCCAAATTGTTAATTTTGGTTTTGGAGAACAAATATGTGTCTGAATTTTTAATTTTTTTTTTTTAGAGTTGTTAATTAAGCAGAATGTTTTCCCTCTGGGGACACATGAGGGGATTAATATGCTGTATTCTTCATCTCTGTGTAAATCTCGCTGGGAAGTCAAATTTGATTCACTACAATGGTGGTTTATGCCCTGAAATTTCACTGAAAAGTAGTGTAGTTCCCAATCTTGCTGTCCACATTCACAATTCTAAAAGACTGTAATAGGATCATATAATCTCATTGGGACCAATTTTCTTCTGTCATATTTAAGCACTACAGAGGTTTTAACGGTTTAATGGCTATATTTCATGCTTAACAAGAGAAACACTGTAATATTTCTCATCCTGTTATGAGTTCCCCTCTCCCGGTGCTCTGTTATTAAATATAGATTAGCTTTCCTAGAAAGAAAAAAAGTGCTGGAATGTTCTGATATTTTAGATCTTTCTTATTGTTCTCGTAAATATTTTGCAGAACTTCTTTTAATATGCTCACCCACAGGATTACAACTTTTAATTTGAGTATTGAAATTTAAACCAAAAATATTTAAATAACTTTTTGATCAAAGAAGCTAGTACTCTGAGAAAAGTTTTCTATCCATCTCCTACTGGCTTGTGTCCAAAGGTGATGGTCTTTTGGTACCCTGCTTTTCTCTGTCCCTGAGCAAGTATGTATTTGAGGAGGAGACTGGATCATTCTCACAGAATGGAGTTTGAGAAAACACTAATTCTAACAGTTGGACTGAATTATATTGGTTACACTGAATAGTAATTTCATTTTAATGATGTGCTTTTGTAGAACAGAAAATCAGAGCTAATCATATGGAGCACTTTTTTTGGCCTTCAGCCTTTTTACACTTAAGCTCTCTCAGGTAATGAGCAGGAACATTCCCTTCAAATATAGACACTATTTAATGAAGATGCATAATAATTTGCCTATTGCAAAAGCAAACTCAGTATGTGAGCCAAAAAGCAGGAATGACTTTTTTTTTCTCCTCATGAATACCAGTTTCATCTTTAGGCTGGTCATATGTCAATTGCAAAGCAGACTTCTCTAGTGTATCTATGAAGGCTTTGTTGTTTTTTGTTTTCTTTTGAGACAGAGAGAGGTCTGTATGTCAACAGAAATTACTGGCTTGAAATAGAAACAGTGTCAAACTTTCCTTAGTGGGCCAAAATGCTGTGTCCTTGTTCAAAACATCTCATGCTTCTCAGCAAGTGAGGAGTGAGAGCGTCTTCGTGCCCCCCTTCACTTCCAGTTCTTGGTCTATAAGGACATGTCAAGCTTTTCTGGTTATCCTCCATTGAAATTATTGGCAATAAAGTTTGTCAGCATGGAATGGTGATGTTACCATTCTGAAATAAGACTTCTAGAAGTTAAACACCAAAAGGTACAGAGTCTTTTTTTTTTTTTTTTTTTTGCCTGTCATACCTACCAACTGCAAGAAGGAAGGAAGAAAGTGCTAAAATATTTGAAATACCACATAATACCACATATTGGTAAGCAATGATTAAAGCCTAGTTATGTAAGATAGTAACACTAATATTGCTATGAATTATATATATACTCCTTTTATTTTAGAACTAACCTTTTGTTTCAAACTTTTGTGAACTTGGATTTTTTTGGAAGACTTTATTTTCGTTTTGAATATGTGCTTTTTCTTCCTTTTGTCTAGTATGCCATTTGAAAAACTTCTGTGTTTCTCTTGACCTATACAGCTGTGTAGCTTTGATCTTTAGATAGTCTGGGTGAGAAGCTGACCTTTGTGTTACAAAGGAATCAGGATTTTTAGAATGGCTCCTTCCATTTCCTTCCTAACCACCCCCAAAAAATAACCAACCAAACCCACCTCTATTTTGTTTCAGTGTAAATTGATTATTTTCTGATTAGCTTCTAAAGTTTTCTTGGAAGATGTGATTAATGCCTAGAAAATTGGTGACTAGTGCTTGTGTCCGTCCTTGCAAGCATAAGTGACAGGTATATTTTATATTCCATTCCAATATCTGCACTGCAGTGACTGTTAGCTGTTCCCCAACAGCCTTTTCAGGAACAGGAGGACTTTTACTCTACTGTCCATAAAAATATGCCTCTGCTGTTGCCACTAAACTTTATGTAAGCCATAAAATATCTTTTGGCTCTGACTTGAAACACAAGGAGAATGTTTGCACAATGAATATCAGACATTGTCAATGCTAATGTCTAATGTCTGTTGGCAGAGTTGTCTGGAAAGATTTTTTAGCAACAAATGTTACTTCTGTTTCACTCAGAACTCATGTCTGTCATAGGATCAGAAGAATAACAGGTTGTATTGAAATTGGCTACAGGCAGTTTCATTTTTCCTGTTGCTCCTGTTGCTGGCCTTTTGAGGAACCTCTGGTACCAATTATGTGTGTATATATATATATATATATGTATATACATATATATCACCTTCTTTTCCAGTCTTCTTTAACTGACTATGGGGAGTAGAGTGCTCTATTGAAAATCTTACAATAATTTACAATCTATACACCCATGTCTGTGCATATATGTGTACATTTGATACGGGTATCTTAATGGATAGCTTCAAAGTGATATGCCAGGTCTTTAACAAAAATATATGAAAAATGGTTAAGGTTTGCAATGAATTTCAGCAGTTTCTGAATTATTTATGTCCATAGTGACAATATTTGAATCAATTTAGACTCAAATACTTGGAACAGAGATTTCAAGCTTCATAACAAATAGTGAGCAAAACCCACAATCTTTTAACAGATATCAAAGCTACACACAGCAAAAGAGGAGAAACAATCCAAGACTCTTTTGTCATCTTGTAAGGTTATAAAGTACTTCAGTACTTGCTGCTGTGAATTATACAGATGTACTGTGCACCTGTGTCTGCATGCATCAGCAGCACTGCCAATGTTCTGATGAAAACTTTAACTAAATCCCCAGATTTTTAATGCAGAACTAAAAACCAGGCCTGAAGTCTGCCCTCAAGTAGTGGCACTAATTCAAGTGTGAGAATGCCATTTTGTTTCCAGAACTTTTCGGAGAACTTTCAGTCAAAACTTGAAAATGAAAAGGGAGTTCATTATGGGTATGCCAGCTATAGATTTTATCACACTATCTGGCACTGTGGTATTGAACACAGATATTTTTAATAGGGTTTTTTGCAACCATAGCCCAGTGCTTTTTGCAGGCTTGAAGAATATTTGCTTTAAATATGGAAGTAATAGAGTGGAAGAAATTTACTAGTAAAATTCTTCAAGAATCAGTCTTGGGAACAATAAAATATATACTTAATGTCCTTGTATAAATTGCTGTGTGATAAATCTGCTGCATGGAAAGATAAGAGGCATTGTCAATGTAAAGGGGTATGAAAATATCATATACAAAATAGAGACGCATGAGAACTTTGTGAATAAAAGTAAATAGCTAATATGGAAATCAGAAGCATGTGTGGGAAACCCTAACATTAACTTCTACAAGGTGAGAACTCATCCAATGGGAAGGCTTTAGGTATACTAGTTGATATAAGATGGCAGTGGCTCCCTGAGTGATGAAGCCATAAAAAGGGAAACACAATCTTTCAAAGCATTGCAATATTTTTCTAATAGAGAAGAAAAGATACTAATATTGTAATTACAAAAAACTTTTCAGCTGTCTGCTGGAACATCAGCACAGTCTTAGGCACTCACACTCAATATAAAATCAAATCCAACCAACCAAACCCTCCCACCTGATACTGCTGCCAGGCAGGTCAGAAGTGTGCACATAAGGAAAAAAACTAAGGGGGCTCCCTTAAATCACCTATCCAAAGCTCACGTCCTTTCGTAAACATGCCAGAGAGGTAAGCAACATGGAGGGAGAAAAATTAATTGTAGAACAGTTGAATATGGAGCAAAGAATGACTCTGAATATACAGAGAATTCAGGCAAAGTTCCCTACCTCTAGGTTGGTCAGGTCTGGTGTAGCCCAAAGGAAGAAACGTGTCCCTGGTGACTCCTGGTGCTCCTAAGGGTATCATCCAGAAAGTATGCCCAGAGAGTTTATGAAGTTGCACAATAGTCCATTAAAAAAAAATAAAAATTAAGAAGTATCAGTAGCCAGCAGAGTAGCCATTACTACTGTACTATTGCACCTGGGCAAGCAAAGAGATTTTGCCTCACTTATTTTGTATAGTTCTGTAAGTGTGTGCATGAGCAGCTAATATGGACAGAGAGACCAGAGCCAAATCCCCAGATTGAGGCACTCTGAGCTGTGGAGTGTTCAAAATCCAAATCAGGGCTTTACAGCTTGAGCCCTTCTCTAATATTTATTCAGATTTATGATAAATGTAGTACTTTAGAGCCAATTTTTGTTCATAAAGTATCAATTGTTCAGTCATGACTAAAGTGTATAAATACATGCATTTATCTTTGAGCCTGTAGACATTTAAGCCTCTCTGTTCTTCTCGTGGCGTTATTTATTTATTTATGCCTTTGCTTGTTTGATAGATGGCAGCAGATAAATGTTTCCTAACTGGAGATGTCTCATTAGTTTTTGCTTTTAATATCATCTGTCATATGACAGCAAACAACAGGGAATTTTTGCACATTTATATGACTGTATTGCCTTTTCACTTAAAGCTGCTGCTGTGCTCTCATAGGTGAGGTGATACATAAATATAAGCTTTCCCTTAAAGACTATCTTCAAAGAAAATGCATTTATACTCTAACCAGAGCCCTCTCGTCCTGTCATTACAGCCCCACTCTTTTCAAGGAAGCAAGCTCGTTGTGTGATATAGAAGGTGGAGACTGGGAAGCTGGCTCTGCTAAGCCTTGCCTAATGCAAGCTGCTTTAGTATGCACATCACATCATGCCGGCTATACTGCAGGGAGCAGGCAGTTATCGCACAAGCGTGCATCCTCAGAGCCAGGATAAACACTCCGTTACTCTCCCTCTAAACTGCTCTTCTGGGAGGGAGAGAAAATAAATAGGGAGTGAGAAAGGCATTTGAAGTAACCTTTTCAAGAAGGAGGCAGCAGCCAATAGAACCTTTCTTTCTTTTTTTTTTTCTTTTTCTTTTTTTTCCTTTTTTTTTTTTTCCCCACTTCTTACTAGAGAAATTTGTGGTGCTACCTCAGCAATTAAGGAGAAGAGCCAGCATCTAGGGTTCCAGACTGTGAGGGGGAGTAGCAACTTGTACCAGGTAGGAAGCCCTTTCAACATCCTTTTAAATCCATGCAGCTCAGTTACTACTTGCTATGTTGCTGTACAGTGTCTGACTTGTGGAGACCTTGTGTCTGCCAGTCACCATTCCCCAAGTGAAAGACACCTTGGGGAGCTTTAATTGCCAATGACCTTCAGGGTATTTCTTAGAAAGACACTGGTACTTAGTGCTGTAAAGTAAAGCAATCTATACTTTCATCTGATGGCTTAAAGTGTGCATTTAGCATCAGGATGCAGCTGGGTGAAACTGCAGCTGTTACCCATCTACAAAACCATGTCACAAATGAGTAAAAATTAGCCATTTTATAATAACTGAAGCAGCTGCTCTGCATTTTTAGCAACATGGCTGTATTACTTTCCAAAACTTATTACCATAAATTCTTTTTTGCTGGTAAGTCAGCAGATATGTTTTGCTATATTCAAAGTTATTTTGACAGTTATCTATTACATTTTCATAGTTACTTATGCATATTTTATTAAGACTTTTCTAAACTTTCTTGAGGCAGCTGTCTTGTGGCAGGTTAGCATTCCTGCTAACAAATAATTTATGTAATAATTATAGTGAGTGGTTGCAATATTCGCTTTGCAGGGTTGCCTGCTGCAAGTCTGTGGGAACACAGGCACCTCCTGAGATGTCAGGGCTGGGGTGGGATGGAGCCTGAAGTCACAAATGCTCATTTCATCTGCTTTAGTACTATAGGACAGAGGGCAGAATGAGGAGGAGGTGAAAGCTGTAATTGTGCTTTGTGATCACGTTGTGCATTGTTTTCCTCCTTGTACTTTTATTTGTGTTCATTCACAGGACTGAATGGTTAGGTAACATCTGTTCCACCTGTACTGTGTGTATTGTGACAGGGATGGGACTTGATAAATTTATTAAAAAAAGGAAAAGCATTTCCATGAGTTCCGAGGTTAAGGGTCAGTCCTGTGAGTCTCACCATGGTGTCTGTGAGACGCACAGGTTCATCGTGTGATCACTTTAAGTTTTTGTCTTCTGAGTAGCTGAGGGAGTTTGAGCCAAACTTTCTCAATCTTTAACATTTTTTTCTATATATCAGACCAGAATTCCCCAGACAGGGAATTCTTAAGGGTAAATATCTATACATATTTTTAAAGTACAACCAGTGATGTCAGCAAGTATACCAGGCCTAAGGATTCTGTTTCTTGCAATACCTGAAAATAGTGTTCAAAACAGTCAGAGCTTAGGTACCACTGCTGTAATAAAAAAATACTGATAATAGCACAGCTCTCTCAATACCCACACAACCTTTTCTTGTATGTAATTGCTTTTTGCAGAAATAGCTCCATATATTTTGTTTAAAGGTATCTTGTGAGTCTTATCTGTAGGAAAAACTATTGAGGATGTCTAAATCTGTAGCCTTTTTTTTCTGATGAGCATAATGAAAAAAACAATTCTTAGAAAATGAGAATTGTATCTGATAGCAATAAAAGCTAAGGAGGTACAAAAGAAATAGCTTAGAAAATTACAGCTGTGAAATAGAGGTGAGATCTAGTCAGTGACCAGCACTAGTTAGAGGATCTGGCAGTAGGTGAGAACAGTCCTACCCTCTGTTTCATCTGTTCTGAGAAATTCAATGCTTCAGAAAATTCACACTTGGAAAGTACCAGTTCAATTAGCAGCCTAGATGGGAAAGAAACTAGAATGGGAAAGTGATGTCTTGACTCCTTTAATTTCTCTTGATACATGAAGTTTGAGATGATGAAAATTATACTCACGCCCTTCAGGTTGTTTTAACAGGTTGATGCAAAACTGAAGTGAATCATTACCTTAAAGAGAAAAACGAGGTAATAAGTTGAACATATCAATGCATTTCAGTCGAGACTTATAAAATTCAGGTTTCAGGAACATTTAAGGTGAATTACAGTTGGTAGATTTGGGATTTACGGGGTTTTTTGTTTGTTTTTGTTTGGGTTTTTTTTTAACCTCCAGTCCAAATGGTCACTCTAAGGATATGTAGAATTCTCAGACATTTTTAAAAATAATTAATTGACTCAGGCCTTAAATTTTGGCTTGAAAGGGCTTGTTATTTATTAATGCAATCTTATACTTTGTAGGTTTCTCTGAGAGAAAGGGATCACAAGGACTGTGCATTAGGATCTGTAGGTTTCTTAGCTTGGTATTGCTTGCAGGTCATTGCCTTTCTATGTCTCAGGTTACTCATAAATACAGGTGTTGGCAGCTGCCTATTTGGAAACATATTGCAGATATGAGTTTTTCTAGATTATTCTCACTTAGACTAGTAGTGCTTCATGTAGATTTGCTTTTTTGTGACTCTAGTTTACCTTGTAGCTTATGAACTCGGCTTTAATTATTTCTCTTGGTTTATTACCTGTTGTTTACCCTACTGTTTCCTTCATGACTAAATCATGTTTTTAACTATAAAACAGAAGAAATCTTTATGCTTTATGCCTACCCTGGAAGGGACTCCCCTTACTGCAGAGAGCTTAGTGGGGATGTGGGATGGTCCTGTCTATGGAGTGAACCTGTTACCTTTAACAAACCCCTCAGAAGCTCAGGAGTCACTGATAGCAAATGTGTAATGTCTGTGTATCTAAAAGTGTATTGGATTTACTGTCCCAGAAATCTTATGATTTCTCAGCAGAAATGGTGCAATTTGTTCTGTTTTTTTAAAATATAAAACCAGACATATCTGACTTCCAGTGATATCAAATCCAACTATCCAGAGGTATCAAACTTACCTGTTGTATTGTAGTGTGTGGGTATTCTTTTACATTGGTGGCTTTGATCAAATCTCTCTATCAGTTCCCTGAACTACTCTTTTAAGATGGAAAACTTGGACTCCTAGTACCTTTGGAAACCACATGAAATTTCAGATTTGTTGCAAGGATCTTATCTGTTGACATATGAAAGGAAAAGTCCCTCTCCACAGCTAATTGATATTTCTTGATGCTTTTTGACATTTTATTGTATCAAATAATTAGTCTGACCTAAGAGTCTGATGTTAGTAAAGGGACTATCAAATGCAATGTATGACATTCTATGTGTTGCTATAATTCTGTATTGCTGTGGGTCCCTAGAGTGGCTATTATCTTTTAATCTAGGTTTAGTTAATTTTAATAACTTCCTTGTTTTTTTGGAAGCAAAACACAAAACATGCAGTCCCAGTAATGTGTGATGACTGCAAATTTATACATGAGGATTTCCAAACAAAACAGGTGGCAATTATACTGAGCCATGTCAGACATGTCAGCACTCAGGCATGTCTTCCTTCTACTGTGAGCATGAACAAGACTATGAGGCTACATTTTCCTTTTTGTGCTGTCAAGATATTCAGTAACATTTTTCCAAATAAACTGTTGAAGACAATCAGGGACTTTTGTACTTTGCTTTCGACATATGCGAGGGATTAGAATTAATGGTTGGACTCAGGGGATCAGGATTAATGGTAAGGCTGACTAACACTAACTAACCATTGGACTTCACTGCCAACTTTAAGAAAATAGTAAGATACTTAACAGCACACAACTTTTAAGATTTATTTAAGCAATAACCCCCAAGAAGCCAATCATTACTTGCAATTAACTGTTGGTTTGTGGGTTGTTGGATCATTAATGTTCTAACTAACTGACTGTTAACTACAGTAACAACAACAAATTCTGAGGTATGCATTTCCTCTGACTGTGGGTTTTGTGTTTTATAACTTTTTTTATCTGCCCTACACATTTTTAACAGCTGTTTATTCTCTGTCAGTGCATTTTGATGCTATGTGTTAAGGCCGTGATGTTGGAGCTGCACTTATCATAGCTATCACGCAGCATCTCAGTATAGCTAGGTTGGAAGAGACCTCCAAGATCATCAAGTCCAACCTATCCCATAACACCTCAACTAAACCATGGCACCAAGTGCCACATCCAGTCTTTTTTAAAAACAGCCAGGGATGGTGACTCCACCACCTTCCCAGGCAAAGCATTCCAATACTTTATTATTCTCTCTGTGAAAAACTTCTTCCTAATATCCAACCTATATCTCCCCTGGCACAGCTTGAGACTGTGTCCTCTGGTTCTGTTGGTTACTGCCTGGTGAAAGAACCAACCCCTACCTGACTACAGCCACCTTTCAGGGAGTTGTAAAGAGTGATGAGGTCACCTCTGAGTCTCCTTTCCTCCAGGCTGAACAACCCCAGCTCCCTCAGCCCTTCCTCACAGGATTTGTGTTCCCAGCCTCTCACCAGCCTCGTTGCCTTCTCTGGACACACCCAAGTGTCTCAATGTCCTCCCTGAACTGAGGGGCCAGAACTGGACACAGCACTCGAGGTGTGGCCTCACCAGTGTTGAGCAGAGGGGAAGAATGACCTCCCTCCTCCTGCTGGCCACACTGTTCCTGGTACAGGCCAGGAGCCATTGGCCTTCTTGGCCAACAGGGCACACTGCTGGCTCATGTCCAGCTGCTGTCCATTAGCACCCCCAGGTCCCTTTCTGCCTGGGCACTGTCCAGCCACACCATCCCCAGCCTATAGCATTGCAGGGGGTTATTGTGGCCAAAATGCAGGACTCAGCACTTGGACTTACTAAACCTCATCTGTTGAACTCTGCCCATCCATCCAAACGTTCCAGGTCTCTCTGCAGAGCCCTCCTCCCTTCCAAGAGATCAACACACGCTCCCAGCTTAGTGTCATCTGCAAATTTACTAATGAAAGACTCAATACCCTGATCCATCAATAGAACTATTGAACAGGACAGTCCCCAGCACAGACCCGCAGGGACCCCGCAGGGACACCACTGGTGACTGATCCCAGCTGGATGCAACACCAATCACCACCACTCTCTGGCCATCCAGCCAGTTCTTAACCCAGCACAGAGTGCTCCTGTCCAAGCCACGGGCTGCAGCTTTTCCAGGGAATGCTGTGGGAGACAGTGTCAAAGGCCTTGCTGAAATCCAGATAGACAACATCCACAGCCCTTCCCTCATCCACCAAGTGGGTCACCTGGTCATAGAAGGAGATCAGGTTGTCAAACATGACCTACCCCTCCTAAACCCATGCTGGCTGGGTCTGATACCCTGGTCATCTTGTAGGCACTGCATCACGGCACTTAGTATAAACTGTTCCATAACCTTACCTTGACCCAGTACCCTAAAGTCCCTTTTAATTGCCCTCACACTCCTCAATCTCATCACTGCCAGCCTAAATTATCAGCAGTGGGTAATGATCAGAGAGCTGAATCAGTTCAGGAAGTCTCTCAGTGATATCCCATACCCAGGCCCCAGGGAGGCAGCACAGCTCCCTGTGGGATGGGTCCTGTCCACATGTGGGGCCCTCGTTCCCCTCAGAAGGGAGTCACTCACCACGACTACCCTTCTTTCCTTTTTGATGTTAGAGGTGGTGATCTGTCTCACAGATGAAGCATAATTGAGCATAATTATCTGGCCAGATAATTTTCTTCACCATGCTCCTGTTCACTGTGCTCCTGTTCACCACGCTCCTGTTCACCACACTCCTGTTCACCACTCTCCTGTTCACCGTGCTCCTGTTCACCACGCTCCTGTTCACCACTCTCCTGTTCACCACGCTCCTGTTCACCACTCTCCTGTTCACCACGCTCCTGTTCACCGCACTCCTGTTCACCACACTCCTGTTCACCACGCTCCTGTTCACCACGCTCCTGTTCACCACGCTCCTGTTCACCACACTCCTGTTCACCACGCTCCTGTTCACCATACTCCTGTTCACCACGCTCCTGTTCACCATACTCCTGTTCACCACACTCCTGTTCACCATACTCCTGTTCACCACACTCCTGTTCACCATACTCCTGTTCACCACTCTCCTGTTCACCACGCTCCTGTTCACCACGCTCCTGTTCACCACTCCACGCTCCTGTTCACCACTCCACGCTCCTGTTCACCACGCTCCTGTTCACCACGCTCCTGTTCACCATGCTCCTGTTCACCATGCTCCTGTTCACCACTCTCCTGTTCACCACTCTCCTGTTCACTGTGCTCCTGTTCACCGTGCTCCTGTTCACCACTCTCCTGTTCACCACTCTCCTGTTCACCACACTCCTGTTCACTGTGCTCCTGTTCACCACACTCCTGTTCACCACGCTCCTGTTCACCACGCTCCTGTTCACCACACTCCTGTTCACCACACTCCTGTTCACTGTGCTCCCTCAGGGCCTCTCTGGACCAACCTGCTGCTCACCAGTGGAGAAAGTCCGTGTAACTCACGAGAGCAAGGAGCACACCTGCTTTGTGCTTTTTCGATCAGCCCACTGCTTACTGACCTATAAGGCTACACAGAATGTGAAAAAATTGGGTTTTTTTCCCTGAAACGTTATTGCTGCTTTTTAAAAGACACTTAATGCAATACCTGTGTTTAAATAATAATTTAGAACAAAATATAAATCTAATTTCTTGAAACTTTTTTCTTTTCCTAAATGAAATTGCAACAGCCCTGATCTGATTCAATCAGTCCTAGCAGCAGTGTTTAACACAAGGAAGTTCTGATAAGGGTAATTTGTACAATAAGCAGAATTGGCAAAAATAGCTTGTCATATTTTTGCCTTCTCAGTGTCCTCAGCCTCATTTAGAGTATAAAATAGAAAGCAAAACTGAATGGTGAGAGACACAGAAAATAAACTGGAAGGTGAAAAACTGTTATTTTAATAAATTTGTTTAAAGTTCTGATTTTATTTAATGTTGTATTCTATTTCATTGTTTTACTTTTCAGGGGTCAGAAAAATTAAAGGAAATAAGCAGGCTAGATATAAAATTATGTCTTTTATTAAGTAACACAGCTGTTTGATGTCTGTAGGCTTTGCTTGCTTGATCCAGGAATCACCAATAGCTTAGGGGTGCAAGTGTGCGTGTGTTGACTTTTCCTTAATGGAATTGAGGTGGGCAGCTCTACTAAGCCTGATTAGAACCATCACAAAATCTGCCATGCTACAATGAAATGTAGGGAGATGTATTTAGGTCAGTATTTAATGAACCTCACATACAACACTGGCAGGGAAAAAAAAACCTTAAAAGTTCAACATGTAATCTGAGTAATTTAAAATTAATAAAAAAAAAACCCAACCCAGAAACTGGCTTACATGATTCTTTAGTCTAAACCTTACCTAGGACAGAAAACAAAACTATTTTTACAAACCAAAAGGAAATATTACACAAGGACTTGTACAATGCACCCTCAGCAGGTTTGGCAATGACACTGAGCAGTGTGGTGTGGTTGGTGCTTCAGGGAAGGGATGGACCCAGAGGGCCCTGGACAGGCTGGGGAGGTGGGTCTGTGCAAATTCACCAGCAAGGCCTCGTGTGGCTTCCTGCACATGGGTTGAGATCAGCCCAAGCACAAACACAGGCTGGGTGGGGAATGGCTTGGGAGCAGCCCTGAGGAGAAGGACATGGGGCTGTATGTGGATGAGCAGCTCAGTGTGACCTGGCAATGTGTGCCCAAAGCACAGAAATCCAAACATGTCCTGGGCTGAATCCAAATAATGTCAAGGGAGGGGATTGCCCCTCTCAACTCTGCTCTGGTGAGACCCTGCCTGGAGCACTGCATCCAGCCCCAGGACCACAACCTGAGAAGGACATGGACCTGTTGGAGTGGGTCCACAAGCTACAAAGGAAGCTACAAAGATGCTCAGAGGGCTGGAGCAGCTCTGCTCTGAACACAGGATGGGAAAGTTGGACTTGTTCAGCCTGAAGAAAAGAAGGGTCCAGAGATATCTCACTGCAACCTTCCAGTGCCTAGAGGGGATACAAGAGAGCTGGAGACTCCTTATACAGTCATGGAGTGATAGAAGAAGGGGCAGTGATTTTAAATTGATAGGGCAGATTTAGATGAGATGTCAGGAAGAAGTTCTTCCCTGAGAGAGTGATGAGGCACCAGAACAGGTTGCTCAGAGTAGCTGTGGATGCCCCATCTACAAAAGTGCTAAAGGCCAGGTTGGATGGGCCTCTGAACAACCTAGTCTAGTGGAAGGTGTCCCTGCCCATGGCAGAGGGGTTGGAACCAGATCATCTTCAAGGTCCCTTCCAATCCAAGACATTCTATGATCCTGTAAAAAATTAATTACTCTTTTTACACTTCAAAAGCTCTTGGTTTTATATTTATTTTAAGCAACTAGGCAGTGTCAGGGTTGACAGCTGGTAAAATTTGTCAGGATTAAGGTTAGTTATTGTAGAGATGCACAGGAAGCAGAGAGATGGGAGAGCAATTTTTATTATGTTATAGTGCATTAGTTTGGTACAATAAATGCATCTCTGAAGAAGTTCTTTGGATAAAGCAACTTATTGTGGAAAGTATGGGAGGTGGAGAGAAGGAGGATCACTATGTTCAGCATTCTACCTAGAAAAATGTGCAGCAATTTGAAGGTACCAGTAAATAAGCAGAAGAAAGCAGCACAATAAATTACTGAGAAAGAAATTACTTTTGTGAAGTGGCCATGCTGTTGGTGTAGTTTCCTTCTTTGTTTTTTTTCTTTTCACTTCAGTGTCAACCAGGCTGGTACAAATCTCTTGGAGAAGACAGACATCATTCAAGAGAAGGAGTAAAGGTAAAACAGTTGTTCTTCCAGACAACTTGTTTATTTTGTGATGGGCTTTCTTAAAATGACAGCTATTTAATTGAAATAGGTTTTCCTGGTATAAAATATATCCATCAAGCTGTTGACATTCGTGCTTTGTTGAATGTGAGGGATACCCCAGTGTTCCAGAATGGTTGTACCTTTATTTACACTTGCTAACAAAACACCTGCCAGATTTAACAGCAAATCACCACACAATATAATGGATCTTTAAGTCTGCAGACATGAATGACAAGCTTCTGTGTTTTCTATTGCCAGGATAAAAGAATACTTGTGTAGGATAATAAAACAGAAAAATGTTTTTCATAGAATAAAACTAATTTTACCTTATTAATACTGTAGACCTAGAAATCAGAGAGCATACAGAGGTAATGAAATGAATTGTAGCCTTTAAATATTCAAATATTTGAAATTAATTGTTCTTTGGTATGTTAATATCAGTTTATCATCTAGGATCAACATTTTTTGTAAGAGAGCATAATTCAGGCAGAATGACAGATGAATTACATGTTGCACTGACATGGCAACCAAAGAGTTCAGTGTGATTTTACTGCAACGGAAAGCAAAGGTCAACTGCTTGAAGCTGAATTATCAGCTATGTTGGGGTTCGAGCCCAGTATTCACCACTGGGAACCTCTGCAACCAGACAGAAGAACAGCTGTACTTGAGTCTTTCTCTATTAACCAGGAAAATTGCCCCCATTTTCAGTTGAGTTTCCTAGGAAGCTCCTTACAAGGTAGCCTAAACATGAGAGATCCCTAACTCTGAAGTCCATGTTCCCACCTTAATATCCGTTTGGTATGATGCTGAAATTTCCTGATTCATGCAAAAGGTATTTGGATATCTGCACCAAGGATAACATCATAGGAAACCTTCCCATGTTTTGCAAATTAGCCTGTGTTCTCTCCTATCTTTAGGTGCTTATCCACAATTCTGCTCCACATGGCGATTTGCTTCCAAGCAATGTTAGTCCACGTAGAATTCTAGAACTTGACTAGTCATGGGGCTAGTGACAAAACCTGTCTTCCTCAGGACACATGTTTATGTATGAGGAGGTAAAGAACAGTCCGTGTCACTTATGCCTGTCTTTGATTCTTTTTCTCCTTCCATTTTTTATTTCATCTGCTCATGTTTAAAACCAAGGGAACAAGCTGACAGGAATTAGCTTGAAAACCTCTCCTGGTTTGAAAGGCAGGAGCCTCTCTTTGAAATGGAGAAAGCAGTCCTCCTCCCTCCAAATTATTATAATTTTGAAATTAAGGGGCTCTCAGAAAAAGATATGGGAAATAGTTCTTTACTAGCAAAATTAAAATAGAAATACAGTGTTACAAAGAACGAACCCAAAACACTGACACAGTCAGAATACAACTTGACACCCTGTCAGGCAGGGTGTTGGTAGTGGTCTGATTAAATGGTGGCTGCATCCTCCTGCAGTGACAGATGTGATTCAGTTGAAGCAGTACTCCTGTGGAAGGGTGCAGTTTTCCTCTGAAAGTCCAGTGATGTGGAAAGGTCTGGTTTTCCTCTGGAGTCCAGTAGAAAAAAAGGCTACTCCGGTGTTCCAAATCACAGTGTTTATCTAGGTAGGAAAGGTTTGGCTCCTCTCCCTGGCTGAAGCATCTCCCAATGGGATGATGTAATTTTATCAGTAATATAGTGGACTCAGTTGCCCATTAACAGGAGATATCTCCCTGGAGGAAGGATGGGTTGTGAAAAGATGAAGATGACTGCCCCACCTGGTTTCAACGGATGGTGGTAGAATACATACTTTTGGTCACATTCTGTATTACAACCTATGACAGTAGCCCAAGACACAAACCATTTTTCACTGCCATGACTGTTGGCAGTTTTGAAGAGAATTACATTAGGACACGCACTCCAACATGCACTTGTTTCTCTTTCTGTAGTAAATTTGAATAATCCTTCTCTCTGTGACTTTCCTCTCTGAAATTCTATGAGACAATATGACAGGGAGCTGTAATGCTTAATTATTAAAAATCTAAATACACAGTTTTCTGCAGAGAGAAAAGAATGAGCTTTTATAGATCTCATAAAATTTTTGAAGGCAATTCTTCCAATTATGTAATGAAAAATGTATCAAAACCAGAGGAAAAAATTAAAAATTATTAAAAAAAATTGTGCTTAATTTAAAGACAATTTAGATTTTCAGAATCCATGTTCTCATTACAGTCTTTGGAAGGAATGTGTTTAGAGTTTGATGTGACACTGGAAGGGTTTTGCTTATTAGACTCAGGTGAGTGCTCCAGGAGGCTCTTGGAAAACCTCCAATTTTCCCACTTCACTATCAATTAATTGCACTCTTCAAGTTCATGAAGTTTGCCTAATTATTTTGGAATGTTTTGGAGCTGCATTTACATTTTGAGGAGTGGCACAGTATATGAGAATACAGTCCAGCAAATACCGTGTGTTGAGAAAATGACATTGTTAAAATGTTTAATAACATTAAGGAAGAGGTGTTAGGAATTGGTGTAAAGGTCTGCCTGGGCTACTCCCTGTATCTTGGGAAGTGTGATCACTGCAGGTTACAGGGGAAGATGAGTGTAGATGTGTCCTCTGCCTCCCATAATTACATCAGGTCAGAAGGCAGACTGAAGGTGACACCCAAGTCCATGGTAAAATGTGTTTTCTCTCTGAGTTTCTAAAGGAAGAAGGATGGTGAGAGGCAGAAGGGACAAGAAGAAAGGATTTTCACAAGGTGCTAGGTTTTTTCTATGCAGCACATTAGAATACTTGTTCCCACATGCAGTATTTAGTGTAACAGCAGAATGACTGTTTCAATAAAATTGTCCTGCAGGATAGAAATGGACTTCTGAATTTCAAGAGTTGTTTTGCTGTGTAAATAAACCCAAGGGCAAAACTGACATGCAGTTTCTGTGCCCCTGATCTGCCAGCTAAGGAGTAAAAGGATCTTTCTCCACTCTTCATTCTTTCTTTGACTATTGCTGGTGGTGTGGCTAATGTTTCTGAAGTCTTAGTGTGTATCAATTGCATTGTTTTCTAAGTATTTCTAAGCTGTCTGGTAAAATACTATGAAAATAGTTATTCTCAAGATAGGTCATCATTCAAAGCTTTGAGATGGAAAACTCAAAAGCAGGAGGAAAAAACTCTAAAAAATAGATTTCTTTGTATCACAAGTAGATTGATCATCAGAGATAAGCCAAGAACTTCATTTTCATGGAGTTAGCATTGGTTTGTTCATCACTCAAGTTTATATTTCAATTTTCCAGTGTCCTGGAGCTAGCATACACATGTGTTTTTCTCTGAACTTGAGGAAGTTTCCACTGTCATAAATTGATAATGGTTAGACTTGCCTTTAGAGATAAGCGGTTTTCCTTGTGGTAACTTTTTTCATGATAAATGAAGTAGCTGTAAATATCTATATCCAGTAAATATGTGTAGTCACCTGGGACATCTCCAGGTATAGGCACCTGTTTAATGTCAAGATGTAACAACTGCAGTGCTGTGAAGTTTTAAGTATGATGACTTTAGTTTAAACAATAAACTGGAGATAGTCAGAAATGTGAAAAATGCATAGATCCACTGGTCCCATGGGTAAGTAGAGTGCCTAGATGTCTCTGGAAACTATTGTTTTTCGGAGAGAAAGACCAAAATATTCTGGAATTTTGCTTCAAGTACTTCAAAGTCATTGCAGAGACAATATCCATTACTGTAACCTGCCAGGGACACTAAGGTCATGTCAGGTAGTGGGGCTACATGTCAGTCCCTCAAGAAATCCTCCTGGTATATCATGTTTTAAAAATTTAGTAATTCCCTTGAAAAAAGAAATTATTCTGAAGCTGAAAAGTCTTCTGGGCCCTGTCACAGGGGGAGTTCAGAATTCCATACAGGAAGAATGAAATGACCTTGAGGACTACAGTAATACTATCTGAATGAAATTCAATAGGACAAAGTGCAAGATCATGCACTAAACCAATACATTTTGGCTATAAGCTAGGAGCTTGTTAATTGGAAATGACAGAAGAGGAGAAAGTCATAGGATGGCTGCAAGTCATCAGTGCAAAAACATCAATGAATAGGGCAAATACAATCTTACACTGTGCCGGATGAGATATTTGCATTAGCAAAGGAAGTGACAAACACCTGAACTAGGTCCCACAGAAACAATAATGTGGGATATTTGTAATCGTTTTCTTTTCCTGCTTTTAATCAAGGTGAATTCAAACTGGAACAGGTGCAAAGAAAGGCTACTAGGATGTTCAGGAGAATGGAGAGTCTTATAAGAAGAGTCTGAGAGACTTTGTTGTGCTTATTCCAACCAGATAAATATATCAGAAATGGAGCAGTAAATTAGGAAAAAATGATATAAATATATTTAGGTTGGAAATAAATGTGTCCAGTTCTCAGATGTGTCATATTGTGGAGCCAATTTTAGTGGTGGTCAAAAACCCTCACAAAATACCAGCCTTTGAGCTAAGACCCTTTTGTCTTAAAGGGGAAAATCTAACCTGCCTGCTAGTGACTGAAGGGAGCCAAAGAGCAAGGGAGCTCAAGAGCTATCATATCCAGTGCTTCTAAGCATTTATAGTATTGAAATTATTTCTATAATTCAGGTACTGCTGGGTTCATGTGTGGTTCAATCTCTGTTTATTTGGATTGTAATGGAGATGGAAGAAATCAGCCTGTCATAAACTGCCAGAATGGTGGTGTCAGACTGGGAAGAGCTGCAGTATTATAATTGATAATGCAGCTTACGCTCATTGACACACTCTCTTTCTGTTCTCTTTGTAAGGACACATCCTGCAAATACCTTCCTGGGTATTTGCTCAGATAAAATATTGCATTTCAATCTACTTTTAATCTTATTTTTTCAAATCCCAATGGCTTAGATCCAACTGGACCCCATGCCAATCGCAAATAGAGCAAAGAAAGGCTTGAACTCCTGTCATGCAAACAGTTTATCTTGAGAATTTGCCTTAATGGTATTAATAAACTACTATCTCTCTCATCCTGCTGATCTGAAATTCTAGCTTTGCAAGTGTTGGGTGGTTTGGGGTTTTTTTTCTCTTTTTTTTTTCCTTCATAATGAGCTGACACTAATTTCTTGCTGTTCTTGGCATTAGCCACTTCCTCCTTGCTGAGCTGAACTGGGACTTTGAAAAACAGCATCTCTTCTCTGGTGTGGGAAATCAGTGGGCATGAAACAGGAGGAATTGCTTTCTTTGCAGTCCATTCAGTATGGCCATGGAACGATATTTTGGAGAAAAGGAAAAGAAAGAAAAATGTGTATGACAAATGCAATGGAGAGTAGGATGAAGAGAAAAACAAAACCAGAAAGGTAGAAAAGAAAAATAGGGAAGAGGAGCAGAAATATTAATAAAATCAAGACCAACATAAGCATGGCAAATTAGCCCTTTTGACTATTTTTTTAGGCTGAAAAAAATTGCTGCAAGTCAAGTCACATCAATTTTAATTTGTACTGCAAAGTTTGTACTAGAACTAAATTTTGTATAGCTGAAAGCGTCTGTCAGCCTGAGAAGTATCCAGGGCTATTGCTGCTTTGAAGGAGGCTGGAAATCTCACTCATATTTAAGGCTAGCTTTAAACCTGGCCTGAAGATCCTGCAGCCTGAAGCCTGCTCTCCACTGCTTTTTTGCCACCCCAAAGGTGTGATCTTTTTGTAGCCATTTCCAGTTTTTTTTTTTCCATCATGGCTTCACGTCCAAGGGTAACCTAGGTTGGAAGTAGCCATCTCTCCAGGGTGGTCTCCCACAATAGGAGAAACCTTCCACAGCTGATAGACTTTCTTACAGGTGTGTTGTGACACTGGAGTGAGAAAAGGTGTCCAGGATTGCTGCCAGGAGAGTGAAGGACAAACTTGTGACTCCACTGAGCTCTTGTGTTATGCTACAACATTATCCTATTCCTTCCTAAGTTTTCATACTGGGATCCACATCCCTGCAAGCTCAATCACCTTGGGAGAACCCAATTCTTTTACTTGTAGAATACTTAGTGGATCTGATTCCCCTGTGTGCATACTTACAGGCTATAGCAGTAGAAATTTTACAGTGAAATCAGCTGAGAAATTCTAAAATGCTTGAGGGTACTGGAGTAGCTCCAACAGCAGAGAATAACTGAAATTCCTCAAATGCTGTCAAGTGATAATTGTGGGCTTAAATTGAAGCTTTATTGTCACAAAGTAGAATTGCTGGGAGGGAGTTCCTACTACCACCATGTCCAAGTACAGAATCGTTTTATTCTTCCTCCTAACTTGAGTTTTTACTGGATTGTATCTTCTTTACCTTCAGTATTAACACTTATTTATCTTTTGATTTTGTTTATGAACTACTGGTTGTACCTAGTTAATGGGGCACACTTAGGTAGGCAATGATGAGAAGATTTTTTTTTTTAGACTGCGCGTTTGAAGGTGATCATGAGGTAACGTTTAACAAGAAATTGTCTTATTACAAAATAATGGTCCATTTTGCTCCATTAAAATTTGTTCTTATGTTGACTGCGTACGTTCTTTTCAAAATAAAAGTCAGGCAAATATTCTTCTCTGCATAATTTCTAAGATGGTCATTTCCTGTGATGATTAGACAATTCCTGCTTCAGTGGAAAGTAACCTTATTCATTGTCCTCAGAAGGTGAAATAATATATCTTTGCCACAGAATCAAAGTCTGATAAAGAACCAAAACCAACACCCACACCCCTAAAGTGTGCTCTCAAAATACAGTTATTGCCAGGATAGGCTTGATTTTGTTGGCCATTTTAATACTTAAAAAGAGGTAGCAAATAAGAGACATCTTGAGTTTTGGGAGAAATATTAGAATAAGATTCTAATTTAAAACTACAAATTCCAGTATTCTTCCTTGAAGCTTGAAAATTCAACTTTTTATTATAGCATAATGTAGAGAATGACTGTGTGATGTAGAAAAACGAAGCACTGTGACAGATTGATTAGGAGATATGTACTTCTAGCACATTCGCTATCAGACAAATGCATGATTACACCAAGACTGAAGGAAAAGAAATGACTCTTCATATCCGTCACCTCTTCTCACACCATTCAAAATCTCTGCCTGTGTTTCATAAAGAGTTTCAATTCTTGAATCACAGAGCTGACAAACTTTCACATAAATTTATCTCAAGGAGTATTACTTGAATTGATTTTGGATAAACTGTCTTACTTCAGAGAGACACGAGTCTTAACCTGCGCTTTTTGAAGTAATTATTTTAGTTGCAAGTGTGAAGAATACAATAGTTGTGTTAAAATGTGACAGTTTTACAAGCCTCAGTGATTGTGAACATGGGAAAAAATTTAAGTCCAAAGACAAGGGTTGGCAGTATTGTTGAGAGCATTGCAAAATATAAAGCTGTTCCAGTCTCACTTTGCATTTCCTTCAGTCTTTCTGGAGCTGGAATAGGCTCTTGTTGGGAGACATTGGTCACAGGCACAGATTAACTACTGGAAAACATCTGTGTTGGGTTCACACCAGACTCCAGGAGCTGCTGGTGCCGAACAGGCACGCTACAGAACTGCAGGCAAAGAGATTAAAGCGAGTGATTACTCCAACTGCAGCCAAGTGCCAATATACCTTATAATTGCTTTGAATATTTTCAGACACATTAAAAATACATTCAGTAGAGCCAGCTTCTTGCATTTTTTGTTAAGGTACATGAACTTGCTGATGAGAACACAATGCAGAATGGAGATGAATGCAGAAGAGGCAAGAACAAACATCCTGACAGCAACCAGGTGTTACTTGGGCTTTTCAAAGAGAACTTTCCTTGACCCTCCTAAAGCACATGGCTTATTACTGAAAGTGTCAAACACATTGTTTCTCTGTTCAGCAGCACTGTGCATCAGGCCATTTATTCATAACTTGGAGTGTTGCTTTTATTACAGAATCATAAAATATTCTGAGTTGGAAGGAACCCTCAAGTACCATCGAGTCCAACTCCTGGCCCTGCACTGAACAATGCCAAAAATCACCGTGTGATTCTTATTGCTGCACTGCAATTGAGTGCTCTCTGGTTTGTGACAAGAGCGAGCTGTAGCCCCAAAGTTTAAGGTTATCCTATGGCAGTTTCTTTAATGCTCTCATGAAAACCAAAGTCCAGCACTGCCCCAAAGAGGGAAAGAGGGTAATTCCTGCTGTAGAAACTGCTATTGCACCCTGAACCCTACTGTTTACTCCTCTCCTCTGTCACACTTAGTGCTCTTACTACAGTGGCATTTGTGGCATCTGCTCCTGCCATACTGGCTCAACTTGCAGAGAAAATGAATCAGAATTGCATGTTGGTAGTGGCAGGGAGGAGAGTAGCAATTCTCAGCTTTATTTCTCTTTGTTTCTCATTGAGCCCTTTTTTAAATTTCCTAACTCTAGTAAGCATTCTCCATATGTGTTTAGTATTTTTACATATGTTTCTGTGTATATTTAATTGTCTACAGTAGACTCTTCCCATCTTGTCTTGCTGCTTCTTGTGTCAACTGTCTGTTTAGATTTAGATTTTTAAGCTATTTGAAAAGAACCATTTCTTTGCGTATTTCCATGCAGCATTCAGTAAGATGCAGCCCTGCAGTTAATTGGAGGCTCTGAATAATCTTGTATATAAAAAATAAAATTACTGATGGTACTCAGACTTTGGTAGTTTTTTAAATGTCAATGTCTATGCAGGAAAAAAATGACAGGTTCTTATCAATAACCACTTTTCCTTAATGTGTCTTTGTAGATTCCTACAACTCACAGAGAAGAAATCTTCCTGTAGATAGCAGTGTAACTGTGGTATCTCTGTTGGCATTTTAACGAGCCTGTTCTTGTGCTAGCTGTAAAACCTCATGGTTTGTACTATTGGAAAGATTTTAAGGCTATTCTGTATAGAGAACTCAAGCTTTATGAAGGTAAAAAGATAGAAAATGGGAATACTTCTTTTCTGAAACATACTCTGCAAAGGCTTGTGATATGTGAAGGCTTGCCCAGAACGCTGTGTAAATGATTTTCTGGTAAAGATTTTGTCTTCATACCAATGAATGTTCTGTTCTTTTAGAATATTCAGTTTAGCTTCAGGAATTCTTCATTACTGTTTCATCTTTACCTCAGTGATTTGAAGTCTTATTTCTGGTATAAAATATTGGTACAATTAGTTTTTGGTTAATGATTATGATTTTGTCAGCAAGAAGTTTATATAAAGTATGCCTTCATCTTCTAGACTTTTATTGCTTTGCCACGATTTACTGTTAAGTTGTTTTTTTGGTGTTTTTTTTTAGTATTTGCTGTGGGTTTTAGGTCCTGTTTGTTAATAGTCTAGGTCTTTAGTGGTTGGACTTCTTGCATTTGTAATTGTGGTCAGAATGGCAATAACACAAACACCATGGGAAATGCCAAGTTTTCTAAATAAGCCTGTACTTTATAAAAGTCGCTCTTTCCACAGTTAGCACCTGCTATCTTGAAAATCTGTTAGTGTTAGACACCTTTCAGAGACGAGATTATGTACTTTCCCTGAGAGTTGCTGCTAGGAGGTGTTTAAGATAAATGTGAATCTGTCTTCCTGTCTTCCTTTTTCATGACAGCAGCAATAGGAAAGCGCCAATCAGTTGGCTAATGAATCTGTGTGATAACTTCATGACTCTTCATTTTCTTCCACTCTGCTTTTGGCAGTTCTAGAGATGTTAATCTCTTCACATTTGCACAGGAGAGGTCTGCATTTGAGAGAGGTCTTTACATGCTCTACCTACAAAAGACCAGCGTGTTAAAAGGCACCAGTGTTGATCTCATCTGCATTTTATTAATTCCAGTTGCCATGTCTTTCCCAGGCAGCTGTCACCCTTGCCTTTTGGGTGTGATAAAATCTCCATCATCCCTGTCTCTGCTGAGCTCTTTGTATATCCTCTGTGCTGGTCACACTTCAAAGCCACATTCTCTGATTTGTTCTGCACAGTTTTCACTGTTGTCTATGTGAGGTGTTGGAAATTGAGTCCCTGAGGATAAACCTCTGAGCCTGGGCAACATAAATACCCTTGCTTCTAATTCCCTAGTTTTGACTATATCTTGTTTCCAGTTTTGCCTTTATTTTGTTTCCAATTTCAGTTTTGTTTCAGTTCACCTGAAGGTGGCAATGATTTGACACAAACCTCTCTTCAGATGTACTTCAGGATTAAAATGTAGTCTAATTTGGTGAAAGAGCTTTTGTCTTGCCCATTTGTGGCACCCAGTTTGTTTCACTATTTGGCAAGACTTCCTGTAGGCCAGAATACTGCATTGCTTGGGAAATGCTGTTAATGGTTTGATTTAAATAAGGACAATTTCACTATCTTGAAAATAAATACATGAAAATAATCCTCATTTTTGTCTTCATAAAAAAAAATAGTTTGGGATATTTCAATATATAAACTGAGTAGTGGTTTATGGTATTAGAGAGGACATGAATACTGAAGCTGGCAAACCACCCTTTCATGGTTGATTTTCTTTGAGGTTTTTAAAATGTTTTTTAATGCATTCATGATTTTTGTGCTCCTTCATTTTCATAATTGGTCTATTATTGCAATGAGTCAAACCCACCCATAGTGCATAGATGTGAAGAATGCATGCTCTATAGAGAAAATAAAGCAAATATTAAAATTTCTAATGATTGTGCTGATATGTTCTTTTTTTTTGCATAAATAAATTGTCATACTTTTTAATACTTTTTAATTTTTGAACTCATTTGAAGAAACAACGTGGGTAATGTTTTAAGCTTGTTATACTTTCTACATAAAAATAGAACAAAACGAATTATTCTTTTCCTGCCTAATATTGCTATCAATCTTGTGAGGAGAAAGTTTCTGCAGTATCAGGATTTTTTTTTTTTTTTTTTTTGCTAGGCCACTGCTTAAATGCAAAGTCACTTTATTATATCACAGTGCATATTTCAATGATCCAAGGGACATGGTTATAGCACTGTTGATCTTACTTATTCATTTCACAGCACTACAGTAAGGGCTGACAACTGGCAGGGAAATCGATCCAGGCTCCGCTAAGGTGGAGCTCATTATTGTGGGATACAACAGGCCAGCACTGGCTGTCAGTAGCAGGAGACTCTTTCAAATGGTGCCAAGGTCAAACCCATCACTGTAACAAGGGTTTGAGTGAGAAAAGCCTGCATGGTGCATTCACACTGATGTGGGGCAGATGATTTCCAATTCTCACAGGAGCCAACACTTGCCGGGGTGTAACTATAGGAGTGTAACTGTAGGGGGGTAACTGTAGGGGTGTAACTGTAGGGGTGTAACTGTAGGGGTGTAACTGTAGGGGTGTAATCTATAGGGGTGTAACTGTAGGGGTGTAAATATAGGGGCGTAACTGTAGGGGTGTAACTGTAGGGATGTAACTGTAGGGGTGTAACTGTAGGGGTGTAACTGTAGGGGTGTAACTGTAGGGGTGTAAATGTAGGGGTGTAACTGGAGGGGTGTAAATGTAGGGGTGTAACTGTAGGGGTGTAACTGTAGGGGTGTAATCTATAGGGGTGTAACTGTAGGGGTGTAACTGTAGGGGTGTAACTGTAGGGGTGTAACTGTAGGGGTGTAATCTATAGGGGTGTAACTGTAGGGGTGTAACTGTAGGGGTGTAACTGTAGGGGTGTAACTGTAGGGGTGTAATCTATAGGGGTGTAACTGTAGGGGTGTAAATATAGGGGCGTAACTGTAGGGGTGTAACTGTAGGGGTGTAACTGTAGGGGTGTAACTGTAGGGGTGTAACTATAGGGGTGCACTTGTGGAGCCGGTCTGTTCCCAGTGCTGAGCAGCTCCAGAGGATGGCTGGGGAGGGCTGCTGTGCTCAGCAGGGCTGACAGCTTTTCTCTCTCCTCCCCTCTTTGGAGGCTGGGCACATTGACTTTTGTCCAGTTCAGCTCCCTGCTCTAATAGTCGATCTCAAATTTGTTGGAGTGGAGGGCACCTTGCCTGCCCCTCTCCTCAGGAGGAGACCAGAGAGGCTGGACATGTCCTGACTCCTGTGAGCATGAAGAGGCCATCCAGGGTTAACAGCTGAAGGGAAAGGTCTGTGCATGAAAAAGAGAGAGAGTTGTGTGGAGCCCTTGGAGGATTAAATAAATGCCCAGTTTGGCTGGGCCTTGGTATGAGGTTCTCACAGCACTGGGACTGTCCTGTTTACTGTGGTCAAGCATGGAAGGTCTTGTTTGAAATCTATAAAAAGGTACCAAATAGCTTGATGAAGTGTTAAATGATTCACAAGTGGTTTAAAAGGACTTTGGAAGTACCTTACAGAGGGACTACATGTAAAACAGGATAATTTTAGAGTAACATTTAAGGGACTTGGAGAAATAAAGAGTAGTTTTAGTTGAAGATGCATTGTAATTTTCATAGTTTGGACAATAAACAGAGCACTGACTAGAGAGCAGTAAAAGCCTAGAATAGTTAAAATGATGTCAGGTTCATTTTCTGCCAGCAAATGCTGTAGCCCAATCTACAAAACCAAGTACTATGTCAAATAATAAATAAAATAGAACAAAACAGCTTACAATCACAAGGTGATTATGTTCTTACTGCCTTAAGAATGGATAAACGTACTATTTTCTGCACTTGTTCTCCTTGATACATGAATGAAAGTACATTTAAAGCAGTCCATGCATTAAAATTTCATGGTAATTCATAATATAAATACTAAATTCAAGTGCAATATCACCTAAATTTAATCCATTCTTTGTAAACACACTAATGTAAGCACACAACACAGACACTGCAATCCAGCTTCTGACAGTTGCCTTTACTACTTTCTGTTATCCATGAATTATTTGTAAGATGGTTGAAACATGATTGAATGTGGGAAGCTATTTCTATTCTGTATAGGTCAGTGTTTTCTGAAATACTTATCTTGGAGCAAAATGTTTAGAATATCATGAAGCATATCGTGCTACTTACAGTTAAATGCTCGAGATGCATGGATCACCTAATTGTTTTTCCTTTACAGTACTGCTCAGCTTTGTAATCAAGGGATTACTTTCTTTAGGCACTAGGGAGCAACAGTTCTTCACTTTTCTGTTACCCATATTTTCTTTCTGACTTCTCTAAGCAGCAATTATCAACACATGGAACCAATCCTGGGGTATTCCATATCTGTTGCTTAGTTTAAGGCAAGTGTCCCAGATATACTACCCAAATTCTTTTTGTTGTTGCTATTATTTTTTCAGGATCATCATAGTTGTTGTTTAAAAAGGAAAAAAAAAGAATCTTTCCTCAGAATGGCAAAAGGTGAAGCAGCCAAATGGTGCAAATAAAAGACTGTATTTTTTAACCAGGTATTTAATGTGTTTTATTCCTGACAATACTGCAATGTTCTCATAAATGCTATTAAAGACCAGTTTATTTCCTTTCAGCCCTCAGTACCAACAGTCTCAAGCTGTTGAGCTGACACATGCCCAGTGTATGTATGTATGTACAATGAACATACAGTTCTCATTATAGTGATATGGAAAAATGACAAGTGTGAAGCAATAATCTCAAAATTTCTTTGCAATGGAGATAGGATGAATGTACCTCAGTTCTTCTAAATTGACTTGAAAGTTAACTAGAAGGATAACAATGAATAAGGAATATTGCCAATTTTGATTCCTGTAGTGTTGTATGTGATGAGCTGAGTCTGTGATACTCACAAGCGTAGTATATGATTTTTTTTTAGGCTTTTCCTGGTAGTGTGCCAGAACTTTAGAAGCACCCCAGGATGCCTCTCTCAAACAGGTTGGATTTCAGAATTTACCTAAGGCATCTGACTCAAGGCTGCTCTGACTCCCTGCGTTTTCCCAGGTGCCCTCTCTGCTTCTGTCCTTTTCTCCTCTGCCCGCACTGCTGGCCCATCAGCTCTGAGATGATTCAAGTAACCTCCTCTTGAGAATTCCAGCCACAGAATGAAATAATTACCAATGCTGCCTAGTTTATCTTATGAGCACAAATTTCACTGCACACTTAGTGGCCCTGTGAGAATCAAATAATATGCAGTCAAGCAGCTTGTCAGGCCATATCATTACTCTATTTGTAACATGCTCTGCAAAGCGAGCACTGTGCCATCACTGAACTCAAGGAAATGGTTAATAGGGTCATTGCCTCATTTTTCTGGAAGGAAGAATACAATTGAAGTGAAGGGCATTGACCTACTATGGAGGTTAAAAAATAAGTTTAAGTATCTGTCCATTTAAGGTATGCTAGACCACTAGGTAATACAGAGCAATGGATAACTGGTTTGTAATTACACTGAAGTATTTCACTGGAAGGACTATATTCCTTTAAACTATTTTCCTGTTATGTGTGACACACATCTTGACAAAATATACAATCTAGAGGACTGTTTGGACAACTTGACGTATTGCCTTCAAACTCTTGCTACTTTTGGTACATTTATACTGGCAGTGTACAATTTCCTTTCTAGATTTTCATGCCAAATAGTAGGTCTCTTTGATTCATGGCTGTCAGAAACATACATTAGAAACTGCTTTGAGGAGTTGTATTTGGAAGTGTGAGATGACAGTGTGCTGGTTATTTTTAAGCATTAATCAGTTTATATATAGTGGAAGTGATTAGGAATACTTCTTCTTTTTCTTGTCTCCTTGCTTACGCATCCCTTTCTTCTTCCATAGTTTTGTCAGTGGTTGTCACTCAATCAGATTTTCTGTCCTTTCACTTTGTCATTCTTGTTATTCAGTGCCATAACCTCCAACTTGTAGATGTTATTTTCAGGCATTTTTCATAGTTTCCATCCAGAATTGCAGATGGAAAGATAGCTGCACAGAATATTGGCTTACACTAGGTATTTGCCAGCTATAATTGCATGCATGAATTAAGAGTCTTGATATAACTGCAAATAAATTGTAGATGAAGTGGTTATACTTCACTTTGAGTCTTAATCCAGTTCATTTCACACTTTGTATTTTCATTTAACATGGAATAAACTTATTTATATGCCTACCCACTTGTCTACCCAAACTTGCTTGTATTGCCATATTTGAAAGCCTAAATCTCATTTGATTATGTTAGTGATACAGATTTTTGAGAATGTTTATTTCAAAAGACATTCATGTTTTTAAAAGTACTAAGAAATAAGTAGGATTGGTATTTTAAAATTAAAGACCCCTTTTACCTAGTTATCTTGTGAGCCAGAAATACAATGATTAAACTGAACTAACCTGATAAATACCCATGCCTGTTGAAATTAGATGCAGCTCTTCAGAATTCTCCCAGAGCTAAAACCATCTTTATAGGTTAACTCTGTGTTATAATTTATTAATTCCTAATCAATTAGATTCCAAATCTACCTGATTCAGAGTCAATTTAAGCATGCAGTTATTTGGTTTACTGAGGTTAATGGTCCAGAGTGGAGGTCCCAATTTAGCATGTCATAGTCTCCTTGTGGTCTGTGGTCCCATTTTCCCCATGTGATGTTTTTCTGGTTTTGGTGTTTTTTTGGTCAAATACCTTTGCTACCTGGATGTTTGTAATTCATTTGAAAATACAACCTTGCATGTGAAATAATGACTACTTTTATTCTAAAGTAATCCAAGATAACCAAAATAAATTTGTAATTAATTTTGTGTTGTATTAAAAATTTTCGACCTCCATGGCCTATGTTCTTAAGTCTTGTTACCAAGACTGATGTCAGGTTTTCCTAATAACTACTGACAACAATTTACATTTAGAGATTCTGTTAGGTGATGACACGGCTACCAAAAAGGCTTTACTCTCATATTAAGTTGTGCTATTGGGAGTACTTTTGCACTACATTTCCTGATGTTTAAGAACTTCAGGGTAATTTTATCCACTTACACACTTGAGAAGTACCTATTAAACTTTATTCAAATGCAGCCCAAACATATTTTTCCAAAGGCTCCTTCTTGATACAACTTGTACTGCTTGATCAATCCAGTTCTGTCTGGACTGGTTCTGTTTTCTAAAAGCTCTTTAGAGGGGGCAGTTACCAGAACCCTTACCAACTGAAATGTCATTAAAATAAGAGAAGCAGGGAAGGAAGTAACATACAAGGCACAGATCTTCCTGCATTGCCACTGGGCCTAGTAATTATTCTGTTTTAATGCGAGAGTTTATATTAAAAATCTGTTAGAAAGCATTGTGTTGTATTTATATCTGAGCTTCAAAGTCTGCCTTTTAATCAAGATTTACTTCAGATGGTTTTTATCCTCTTTTATCTTTTTTTGAAACAAAGGTATTTTGAAGTATAAGACAGGTAAAGTATCTTGCAATGGAGTCATGAAAAGGAAGCTGAGTGAGAGATCTATAAGGTAGATGACATGCAGCAAAGGAGAATTTGAAAGAATTAAATGGAAAATTGTAATGTAATTGTGCCAAATAACAGGCAAAAATAGATTTGTTTGCTTGGTTTACATATCAGAAACCAAGATAAGGTAACATACTGCATTTTTACTATTGGTAAAAATTATGTTTAAGCATCAATCAGTCTTCAAGAGTCTTGAATGTAGAGACATAAAATCAGGCCTGAGAAAGACCTGCATACATACAAAACTTCTTTTTCTCCTTCAAACAAGTCAAGACTTTTGGACTTACAGGGGATCTTTCATTGAATAAAGAGTTTAAAGAGGTGGAAGCATTCCATTAATTCTCATTAAGGGCTACTATAACTGTCATGCATATCTGTATGGATATCAAGATCTCCTCTTTGCCACTGTATCACTCTTGTGCATCACCTTTGATTAAAATAACTACTAAAAAGTGTAGTTATCTTCAAATACAGGAGATCCTACAGCTCTGCTGTGCACCAAATGAGGGACAGTTCTGAGCACATTTCATGGCCAATGGCTCTTCAAGCTGGGGACACACGCTTCATGCTTTCAGGTATTCCCAGCTCTACCTTTGCTTTAGTTTGTTATTTAGGGAAAAGAGAGATTGTTTTGTACTTTATTCTGAAATTTTTGCTATTTTCTTTCTATTTAATTTGAGGAAAAGGGAAAATCTCTCTAACTGAAGTTACTAACAACTGTGAAAAGTTTGGCTGGCTCTTTCATAAATTGGGAACAGGCAATTCATTGTGAAACTGCATAATATTCAGCAGGATATCTACAAGAAAATACATTTGTGGCAGTATTCCGCTAAACTTTTTTTTTCAGAATCCACTTATTCCTTGAGCCTTGTGAATTCTGGCAGATTGGTGGAGCAAGGACTAACAGCCTGGGGGGTTTCTGGTACAATGGGAATGGTACAATAGGAAATAGTGCCTGAGCAGTGAAAAAAAGGCACTAATTGTCATAGGTTTAAAAGCACACTACCTCTTCATAATGTTCATATATGTGTTAGTGATCTGCTTCATGAATGTGCTACCTTACTTGGAGGGCAGCAAGTATGTGTTGTATCTGTTGTTGGCTGGTACAAGGGGACAGCACAAGAACATTTCTTACTGAATGCATGACAGCGTAAGAACACCCCATGCATGAGATTAGGTTCAACAAAAATTCTGCGTTATCCAAAAGCTGACTGTGAAATGAGCACTATCCTTAATTATATCGCTAATATAATAAACAGTAAGCTGTGAGGAAGATTATTGCAACTAGTGTCATCTTTGAAGCAGGGCAATTGTCACTCTGGGTTCATCAGGACATTAACGAAAGAAAAAACCCCTCAATGATATGGCATGTAGGACTATTCTTCCTTCGTTCATTCCCCTGGTCATTTTAATAGCTCAAAATTGAATTTCAGTGCTGGTCCCTGAATTTTTACCCAGGGCATATGTGAAAAGGAAGTGTAAGGCTGCCTTTCTGTTCAGAGCTGTAGTGAACCTGTGGCTTTCTTCCTTCAAGAAGCTTCAAGAGAAATATTTTCTTAACAGTAGCTGCTTAAACTTTGACACCTGCGTAGGCAATTGGAAATTGCTGTTGAGGTGGTAGTGTTCCCATTCTGTTAGTACAGATCAATTTTTACAAAAGAACCATAGAGGGATTCCACCTTCCTGACAGTTGATTTTATACACAGAAATGGAGAGATGGAATGGGAGCAGGTGGAATTGTGTCCTTACCTGGTTTTCATAGGATGAAACTTTTCATATGACTGTAATTCTAAAAGCTTTTAAAACATCTTGTGATCTCCAGGACAATAATTCAGGAATTAAAAATGTCTTTAAAATAATAAAATGTAGTGTTGGCAGAAACCTTTCAGAAGAAAAATCCTAAGAGTACAAGTAAACTAGCAAACTCTGTATTCAGGGCTGTGCTGACATCTTTAATTACACCATCAATTTTGCTAATTTTAATGCATACTTGAGAATGTGATAAAAATAAACCAAAGGAGATTATTCGTTAGCTACCATATCATGGCTGAAATTGAGCTGAACACTTAAAATAAGTCTGGATGAAACACTACATACTGTGCCATAGGGAACAATTCTACATAGGCAGCAAGTAAAGCAGGGTGGAAACTAATAATTCTTCCATTTTAGTTCTATTTTATGACTTGCTGCAAGAAAAACTAGCCTAGAACATGTTTTTTTTTTCCTCAGGGATACTGTAAGCTCTTAGCTGAAGCCAGGACAAAACTGAGAACTTCCTAAAGAAATACCTCTTTAGAGTAAAAAAAAACTCATTGCATTTGGGATTACACAAAACTACATTCTTGGTATTGACAATAGGTGATTTCAATTATATCAGCAGAACAAACAGAGATTTATCTCGTGTGAAGTCTCTCTATCACTGAAATCTGGTTGTCCACATCTAGTGTAGTAATACTTTAAATTGTACCAGTATTTGAATAGTTGTGTTTTTCCCGATTTTTTTGTGGAGTATGTAATATTTCATTCATTAATGTCCAGAACACTTAAATTCAAAGGTTTTCTTAGATGCTACGTGTGGCTGACTTATAAGTATCGAACCTGGAATTTCTCATTCTGCCTTGCAACAGGGAAAAATTGCAAGAACACTAATTTTCACCTTCAGAGAAAGTACATTTATCACTTGGATGTGGGTGAATAGCTCATGGTCTTAGCCCAGACTCTGCATTTGGGTTGATCCTGATTATATTGTCCACAGTTTACCTCCCATGAACTCAGAAATCCATTTTACTACAGTACACCTATACAATAAAATCTCTTGAAATACACAATATATCCTAGAGCTATTTATAATTTTCACAGCAGCAGCCCCCCAAATTTTTTTTATCCCAGCACATATACCTCACAACTAGTAGAGCAATAATACTCTTTTTTTAGAAGTAAATTATCCAATATTTATTTGTCCTGAGGCATAAATGAACAGGTTTTAAATGGTAAAGGGGCTACACAAACAAACTGGAATTATTTAATGCTGGAGAATAGCTCTTCATCATATTTAACAAGTTTTGCTTTAAAAAAGTACTTTCCATTAAGATAGTGTGGAAGTCAGCATAAAACATATGCTGATAATAAGAACACTGTAAGTTTCCAGGAGGCTCAGTCCAGAAAAATATACTTGGTGGTGTTGCGCTCAGCAGAAGCCACGCAGAAATGTTTCCTCCCCCTTTTCTGGGATCTTCGTCACACACCAAAGAAGGAGCTCCACAGATGAGCAAGACAGTGATGGAAGGTAAGGGAGGATGTTTTAATTCCAGTTTGCAAATAAATTTCACCCGCTTTTCTTTTTTTTTTTCTTACAAGGGTAAATGAAGAATTTAATGGTGACTTGTTATTAATGCAATATATTTACAGTTTTCAAAAGTCTTGCACACGTTTCATTTGTGATTTTTTTTCCTTAATGTCAACACTTTCTTCATATGCATCAATAAAAGGGATGGCAACAATATCTACCAAACAGGTCAACATGGAAATGTCAGGGGCTTTAAGGCAGTTTTAATGGTGGTATGTGTGGTCAGGAAGAATTTCTGAATAAACTGTTTCATGACAATGGGTTTGAATTTGGTCAAGGTTAGAAATCTAAATCCTTTGCATCATTTTTCTCCTTTTAAATCTCTAAATTCATGCAGCATCCCCGCAAGAGCCTCCTTTACATTTTCTTGAAAGTAAGTACTATTTGTGAACACACATGATCTGTTCCTTTGTGTAGTGTCCATGGCTCCTGCATTTTTCAATGGCTTCATTTTAGGGGTGTAGCGCTCACTGAGTAGCTTATGTTCTTAAAATACCCACCCACTGCAAGCTACTTCATGGGTGAAGCCTGCACCGTGTCTTCACTCCACTTCTCTCTTCTGGGCTTCTTTCTGCTGAAATCTGGTCAGCCATTGACATAAAAGTACTGGCTGTGTGCATACTCTGGATCTCTCAGCTACTCATAATCTGAAGCTTCTGAAATACAGAACTGGAGTAGAAATCCTCTCTAAGAATGCATCTTATTGTAGATACTTAGTTTGGCAGAGAGAAAAAAATGTCTCTACAAGGAGAACTCTACAAACTGTGTTCTCAACCAGAATAAAAACTTTTCTATTTGAAAGTTCTAGGTTAAATGTGAAATTTTAATAATCCATAAAATGAAGTTTTTCCTAATTACTGTTAGAAGGAAACCTTCTATCAAATTATCATTTGCACAGTTTTAGCTCAGCAGAAATGCACCTAAGCCTATGCTGGCTTACTTTCAGCAAGTATCTAGTGGTGCCTGATTTTCAATAATCTTTCAGAGTAATTTTTAAATATAGGCACTGTCGACTTTTCTATTGTGTCTATTTACACTGGCTTGTGGGAGAGATACTAATGATAGTGATGAATTACACAGAAACCTCTGCTGCATCTCTGCAGGTCTAAGGCTTTCTCTGTGGGGTTTACTTTTGCTCTTGCACAGAAGTTGAAATAGCTTTGTGTTTCCCCAGATGTAGATCTGGAGTCACATAGTGCTTTAAAATAGTGTAGTTCCTACGTTAAAAAACCCCAACCTGCTATCCACAATTAGATATTCCAGTTCATAATATCAACATGCTTTTCCGAAGCTTTAATAGCCTAAAGCACATGATAAAATTAAACCAGTGGTGCCAAAGCAGAATTAGACTAAACAACATCAACATCTGCACTCACAGGTGAGGCTAAAAAGCAGAAGACCAAATACCAGTAGCTTTTCCCCCAGTAGATATGCTGCTCTTGAACTGAGGTGTGTAACAAGCAACTTGATTGTTCACTTCCTTAACCTACTGCTTAATATTTCCAGGTATCTTTGTGCTTCAAGGGCATTGATGCACATCTGGTTTAAAACTGCCCAGCCTTAGGCAAGAGGCAGAGGTGGGTAACATAAAATTTAGCACAATAGAACAGTGACTCTGCTAAAATCCTAATCTGCTGTTTTACTTATTCTCCTGCCCCAAAGAGCCACCAAAGCAAACAAACTTTGAATCAAAGAATATCTGCCGAATATTTGAATATATAGATTGTACCTAGCATTCAACAGAGCAATGGCATGGGGTGCCATAAGCATAAAAAGTGGGAGAACATGCTGCTGGCTGGAGCTGGAGGGTCAAGAAAAAAGTGAGGAAAATGAAAGATGTAAAGGTTTGAAGAGAAAGAATAAGATTAATCTGGACAAGGAAAATCTACTAAAACAATTTTTTAAATGGAATATGAGCTCAAAAAGTATATTTTAGTTAAAAAAAATATATATGCTATTGAAATTTGTGACTCTCACTTCAGATTCCTGTTTCGTTTAGAATTCCCTGTAATTATCCTTTTCTCCAGCTTCATATCTGTCATAAAGGGAATTACTATTGTAAATAGGGTTGCTGTGTTAAATGCATTAATGCCTTCTTGTCTTTAAGCTTTGACTTGTCCTTCTTATGGAAGGAGGCCATGAGGTTAGAGAGAAGGTGATGGCTTGGAAACAAACCTATTTCTACCTCTGACTGGTCTTGGGACAGAGCTAGTAGGAGTTGGTAATATCAGTCTTTGTTTGTCCTGCTGTGTGAAATAAAGATGTTGAGTTTTCAAGTGCCTGTAAACATTACGTGGTGGATATACAATAGCCATTATTACAAAATTATAAAGAATTGCTGAATCCTTCTCTGACCTAAAACATATGAAAACACAGAACAAATCACAGCTTTTCAACCTACCTGTATTTTATTTAAGCTCATCCACTGACATTTAACTTTGCTCTGGAGAGAGTAGTGTTTTAGACTATTGTTCATATTTAGTAGCAGAGTCAACTTGTTCTTGGATGTTTGGCTATTTTTGGGTTGCAGTGAAGAGGCAAGAGAGGGTTGATGGGAGCTAACTTTTTTCTCTGAAAAGACAATTTTGATGCAGGACTGGAGGTGCTCTTAATAGCAGAGGAAATAATGAAAACAAAACTGTGTGGAGGAGGTGAAGAACCTATAGTACTCTTAAGCAGGTGCTTGATAGTATTTGTTTACCTGTTAAGTGTTGTCTGAAAATTTGTGGAACCTGTAAAACAAGATTCAAGGACCAGACATAGCTGAAACCAGGCACTAGAGAAAAGTTTTGAGAATTTGAGGGAGGAGAGTGGGAAAAAAATCTCCAAATTTCATGGGTAACTAGAAATTTCTTGACATATGCCTAGGACCTAAAAGCAGATTTTACACAAGCAATGTGACCTATTTAGGCACATGGTCTTCACCATGTGGCAAAGGCAAGTGAAGAAAAGAAAAAGCTAAAAGATAAGGCAATTTCAGCAGAGGATGTGAAAAAATGAAAAGCAACTGGGGCAGCCGACATGGGAGTCTGGTAGTTCAAGGAAGACGTGAGAGAGAGCAAGTGCACCGGAGCCCACTGCTCAGGAGATAAAGAAAGTGCTCTATAGAGTCTGTGAGAAATAAGGTCTTCTGAGCGAAAAGGGCAGGGAGGACAGAGGGATCAGAAGAGAGAAAAGGGAATATCAGATCACCAGCAGGTCAACTTCATGATGGGAAACCCTTTCAGAGGGTTGGCAGGTTTGTCATCAGAGTATATTTAGCTCCATTAGGGTAGGCTCTTGTCCATGAGCAAATAGGCAGAATATTAACCTAAAAGGTGGAAAGACCCCAAGGTGAGGTGGGAGATACTCATTCCCTCTTTTGACCTCTAGAAACTCACTGTAATGAAAGGATGGTGACTTCACCAAGACAGTTTTTAATTGTCTTCTGAACCTCTTTTAAGAAGACAAGAGGTATTAAAAATTATTTGTAGCAAAAGGATCTTGAGTCATGAGAAACATTTTGTATTCAAAAGTGTTATACCCACAAAGAAATTAATTTCATGAGGACGAGATAAGGAGCCACAGAATGTTTCTATATAATATTTCCCATCTGCTCATTCTCCCAAGTCCTTCACTCATACAGAGTTTACTTGTTGGGTTATGTTTGTCACTCAAATAGCTGTCTTTCACTATTACAATAGAAATATTGCAGCAATATGAATGGACGAATTCAAATTATCTGGCAGTCTAAAACTGCTAGAAACCAACAACTAGTCTCAGTTTATCCAGATCTATTCACCACAAATTTTTATGGAATTGTGCAGAGGGAGCTGCTGTTTTCCATTCAGTCTTAGGAACATTGTCATAGGCACTTCTTCTTTAGAACTGAGAATCAGAAAGGGACATAAAAGTTTTGTTCAGTATGCAGTTTTCCCAACACCTGTCCCACAACTCCAGAGGAATTTTTGCATGCATTTTAAGGAACCAAATGCATTCTGTAAAGCTTTTTAAGGCCCATCACAGTGATGCCTAAGAATATGAGCAACTGTTGTAATAAATTATTCCCAAGGAGGCCCAGGGGATTTGTAGCCAACTCTGCTTGAGAAGGGGCCTCGTTGCAATTCACTCAGAGAGGAACCATCATTTGCTTCTTGACCTGAAATATGAGGCCCTTGTATGCCACTAATAGCAATAATGATCATGCACTGTGTGGTGATGACCATGATGCAGTGTTATACTCCTGCTGAAAAACAGAATGAAATGTTTTGCTTTGTGTTGAATGTATTTAAAAGATCAGATCTTACTTTCTCACTTAATATACAATAAATCAGGATGTTTTGACAAGAAGTTTAAAAGCCAGTGGAAATAAGCATGACATTTAAAAGGTTGTTTTTTCCTCATACACATACAGAGTGGTGAGAAATGATAATAAAAAGGTCAGGTTCGGAAAGGTTGCAGAATGGTAGCTCAAAAAACACTTAGCAGCTTGCTGAGCTCCAGAATGCAGTACTAATTGGTGACAGTGTGCAAGTGGCCTTCAGAAGGGAGACCAGAAAGCTCCCCAGCAAGCCACAAACAGCTTATCAGGATACCCAAGATCAAAGGATCCAGTGTAAAAAATTTTCATTTTTGCCTATGGGTTGGTTTTTTTTTTCTTATTTTATTCCTTCATGTTCCTTGTGTGTTTTATATATTTGGAAATAAATGAGATCCTACATACACTGTATCCAGCAGTAGAATCTACATTTATTTATCAGAGAGACACAGTAGCATGCTAGTCACTTCATTGTCTTTTTACTGCAAAGGACTGATCCAATAATGAACTTCAAAGATGCCTATTCTGCCCAAAAAAGTACTGCTTTCTAGGAGGAACACTTTATTTTCCAAACCAGGAAGCCAGGAGCCTTGTATTTTTCTATCGAAGCTATTTTGACTCTTCATGATCAAATTGTACCATTTACTAGGCCAAATTAATCAGGTATGGATATGGCTTCAGCAAAGGCTCTGCCTCTGGAGTTGTGATGGCTGCAGACCAGCACAGCACATACCTGCACAAGGCACCTTTGCTTTGCTGTCAGTCCATTCAGATCCATGGATCTCACCGTGGGGAAGGAAGCTCATTGTGCAGCTCGTTATCCTGCCAGTAAGCTTCCATACATTGCTGCAGAAAACATCATTTTCACCATATGCTCAGCTTCAAAATGAAATGAAACAGGCAAATATTTGCACTTATTTATGTGATCAAACCCATCCTATTTTATTTTTTTCCCCATGTTAAAACCTGCTAATTATGAGGCTGTGTCCTCCTGTTGATACAGCCCCAGGATGTGGCAGGAGGAATAGTAGCAGCAGGATAAAGCAAAATATTAAGTGATCATGAAAGTCGATTATCCTGCTACTTTTGTAAGTACAGCAGACGTGTTTAGCCTAGCAGCTGCCAAGGCTCTCCTTTTTTGTCATCTGGCTTTTTTAGAGTTCATTTGCTTCTTCAAGTGTTTTTATACCCCAAACTAAATCTTCAGGGCCATTTTTAAATAGCAGAGGAGATAATTCTTTGCCAGCAATTCAATATTTGCAAGCATTCTTTCAATAAAAAGCTGTGCTAATCCTCTTAATAGGGAAAAAAGATGTCGGGAAGGAAATGGTTTTACAATTTCGTAAATACTATGGTTCACGTTTTTAAATGACAGCATTTTAAAGCCAAAGTCAGATGCTGCACAAGAGATCCTCTCCAGCTAGAATGTTTTATTATTTTCCAGGACTCTGGTTCATTCCTAGTCTCTCTCTCTTTCTTTTCCTCTTTCTGTTCCTTTCCTTTTTTTTTTTTTTTTTTTTTTTTTTAAATCATGGGCATTACTATGGTTATCATCACTGTAAGTAGCATGTAGAACTCTTCACATGAAAACATGAGCTGGTGGGGCTTTTGGGGGGGGGGGGATGTGAAGAATTGATTGGTTGCTTTTTCAAATTATAATTAGTTAACAAAGATAACAGGTCTAAGAGTGAATTCCATAGTGAAATTAGTATTGTGCATCTAATGTAGAATATCAGTTTTTCATTCGAGTCACTGGAAGACTTGCCAGTGTTTAGGCTATGAAGTAAGACATTTCAACTTTAAACTTTCCACTGAAGTTTTTGACTGTCATTTCCTTTCATTCCCCATACTCAGCTATGAACTTTAAATGATATATCCTGATTATCTGCAGTGAGCTGTCATCATTAATGAAAGACTATTATGTGCAGTAATGTATTGTTTGTATGCTTCTCTTTTGTCCACTCAAAATAATGGCTTGCATAATTTGAGTTCTTACTATCTTTGATTAAATATTAGATAACAGAACCAACAGTGGTTTCAAATTACAAATACAAAGCCTCCTGCCTCCTTCAGCACTGCAATTTTCAGTTCTCTGTAAGGTCTAAGTTATTGACATAGAAGTACTTGTAACAGATACAGTATTTAAATTACAAAAGTCTGTGTTTATAAAAAAAATATTTCACAAATATGTGAAAACTAGCACAAAATAAACCTTAATGATTCAATCTGTGATCTGTGAAAAAAAAAAGTTTTTGACATGGTCCTTGGAATTTTTTTTTTGCTGTTTTACAAAGTTTTCTCATAAGAACCATAAGAACATCATGTTCCCTAGTTTATTCTTTTTTAAAGACAGTTTAAACAGGAAAGAACATCAGCAACAGAGTGAGTGTTCTACGAGGAACCTAGATTAGTTTTTCTCTTTAATATGAAATATTTGGCTTGGAAAACATCAGTTTTTAATGAGGTAGCAGATACTGGAGGCAAGAAACATGAAAGAAATGTTGCAACAATATTTTATAAAGATTAAAGGTAGACAGTCCCGGTAGCTGTGGGATTGCCAGACTAGCACTGGCATTAAACAAAATAATGGATTAAATTTACAGTAATTTCACGAATACAAGCCGCAGCAATTTGACAAAAATTTTGGTGGAAACCCAGAAGTGCGGCTAATAGTCGGGGGCGGCTAATATGTGAATAATTTTCTGACATTTACAACCCCAGACGTGCCAGCCAGAGTGCCGAGCCAAGCACCTGCCAGTTAAGCCGGCATTTCACAATTGTTACAAAGTGTTACTCTGTTGTCCTGGCTCCCTGCAGGCAGCACCGGGGGCGGGGAGAGAGGCGGGAGAGCTCTCTTCTTCCCTCCTCTGCCGAAGCCCGGGGGAGAGACGAGGGGGCCCCGCGCCGCCATTGCCGCGGCTCGGGGAGGACGGAGGGGGGCTCTGCCCCCGCCCTCCGCCGCCGTGGCAGGAGCAGGGGGTGCTTCGTGCCCGGCCGGCGCCGCGGTGGGAGCAGGGTTGGGGCGAGCGAGCCCAGAGGCGGCGGCCAGCCCCGAGCGGCAGCGCTGAGCTGGGCCACCTGGCCCCGTCAGCAGCCCCTAGCGGGCCGAGCCTGCACAACCTTAGTTGAGCCAGTATACCCCGCCATGCCGCGGTTCTGTTAGTATTTGGCAACTTTGTTGCACGCGGATTCTCGCTGCGAATGACAGAGCGGCTTATATTCAGGTGCAGCTTACTTATGGACAAAGAACGAAATATTTGCCAACACCCAGAGATGCGACTTATACTCAGTGCGGCTTGTATTCGTGAATTTACTGTAATTGATTAAATAAATAACTCAACATTGGCAACATAAGCAAGCTTACAATTTTGAGGTTATAGAAGACTGCTGTTTTACCGATCTTACTGTCTAAATTAACAGAACCAAACAAGATGTTTGATTTGACACTGTAAAGAATTTTGTCTGAGACACTGGAATTACAGCAATTAATGATAGCAAATGCTGAACTGATGGAAGACATGGGTATTTCTAGAGGTGTATCATCAAAGAGGTCTCACAAATACATATTTTCATCTCTTTATTTAAAAAAAAAAATCAGTATTCATTGCCTGGAAAAAAACATGAAATCCCCTCTGCTTCTGTTTACATGTAATGGTGAAATCAGAGAAACGGTACATGAGAAAAGAAGAAAGACCATTACTACTAATTAAACAATGATGATAGACTCTTTGATTCCATAATTCCTTTTAACTATTTTCTTTCAGTATATACATACAGCTGTCTAGAGGATTCTTTCTTGAATTTTAAAAGAAAAACCTTGGCTAAGCTTGTCTGTGTAAGACACATAAAGGGAAAAGCCAAACACTACGGCAGGATGTTGTAACAGTTAAAATAGTGGTTTTGTTGTATGCTTGTTCTTCTGGAATTTATCGTGCCTAGATTCTTTCATACACTTTTAATCTTGAGACCATAAAAAATAGCATTTTACCTCACTTTTGCTGAGACATTACACAAAAATATATTTTTTTCTCTGTAGAACAGTCCTATTCACATCTCCAAGTTACATTCTCCAGCTGAGAAAGGTATGATTTAAAGGAACTTATCTGTTGGATCAAATAATACAAGTAAGATAAGCTCTGACAATGTGAAAAGAAGAGTTTTTGGTAAATATAACAATTTGATCTGGATTAGTCTACTACAGTGAAACACTTGTATATTTCATTAAGCATATTCAATCAGGGCATGACTGGGAAAAAAAAAAACTACCTTCATTAGTTTTGTGTTCTTTGCAGTTGACATAGAATTACCATTTGTTTTCTAGAAGGATATTTCAAAATTCTTCTGTTGGTTGGGGTCCTGTTATCTGCTTTGGGGGAAGCCAACAAACCAACCAACCAACCAACCAACCAACCAACCAACCAACCAACCAACCAACCACCCACTTTCTTATATTAAATCTTTAGAAGCATCTTCCCAACTCTTGTGTCCTGCTTTGGAAGTCACACTGCACATGGAGTTACTTGCAGACATAGTCTGGAGCACGTTGACTGGATATGTTCATCAATCAATCTGTTTTTGCAGCTGAAGAGCACTCTAGTCAGGGGTGCTCTCGAACCAACAAATATTCCAGTTAGTTAAAAAAATAAGCACAACCGAACACATTGCTCATGTTCGCTCTCTCTTTCCTTGGGAAAATGACCTCAACTTATGACAACATTTTCTTTATGGTAACCTTACAGTTATCTGACTTTTTCAGATTAAAAATTCCTGTTATAATATTGAGGGGGTGGGGAGAGAAAAGCCTTAGGCCAGATGGAATAAAATTCATTACACAGAACGCAAAAAGAAATCTCCTTATCTTTACCCTGGTAGCACAGTAAAGAGGAAGATTTTTTCTTTCATTCAGTTTTCTTTTTTCTATTTTTTTTCATTTATTTTCTTTTCCCGCTTATACAATATGCTTTCAGTTCAGTCAAGAATCTCGACACCTTCCCCATTTTTCTCTTTCTCTCTTGACTGTATGTTCTTTCTGCTTTTACTGGCAGCACTATAAATGTAAGAAGTGAAAGGATTTTCTGGGTCAAGTCATACTCTACTATTATTTCGGACAGCAGCATCATATATCTTTCCTTCTAAAATTAGCTGTCTTTTCCTTGCACACCTCTCCTTTGGAGGGCTTTGTCAAACTCTTGAATGTGGGGCTCAGAAATGTCTTTTCTTAGAAAGTTTTTTTTGTACCCACTTGTGCCTATTTTTGCCTAGGCAAATAAAATTATCCACAGGATTTTATGTATGTTACCTAAGTAACTGATTCACTATAACCATTAACTGTCCCTCTGGGAAGCAATGACCATTTTATTGTATTAAAGACCTCAGGTTAAGCAACTGTTTAGAGGATGTTGTCACCCATGTCCTGACATTCTTCCCATCCTATGTATGCTTCTTTCACACAGCAAGTGCCCATCTTCTTCTATCAGATCTATCATATTTTCACCTTGACCACTAACTGCAGCGTCATCTGTGTCTTATTTTCTATATACCATATTTTTATGCATGTTAAAAGGTATATTCTTTTTCAGATAGAATTAATTTTTCCCCACAAATACGTTTTCTTAAGCTTAATATTTGATCATCCATTTGAGTGAATCAATAGCATTGCTTATTATACATTCTCTGATAAGTGATAACTAGTCACATCGTCATGAACTACCGTACTTTCCCTTATGATGTGTTGAATTTTGTCAGCAGGGTACCAGGCTGGAATACTGAGGAATATACTAATCTGTGAGCATAATTTAATGGGGTGGCTGCCTCAGTAAAGCCCTTTCCTTTTGGATCTACATGTTTTTCGCATAGTTAAAGTAGAGACAGCTAAAAGAGATGTGCAGGAAGGGCACTGTCACTCCACCAGCTCCAGAGGTGAGTTCAGCTGCTGGTCCTCATCCTCCCAGCAGGAGCTCAGCTGTGGGGTCTACCTGGCACAAACTCAGGCCCACTGCAGTCCCCAGAATGGAAGTGGCAATCCAATACTACTTGTTTCCTTTTCTGACTTTCCTTCTATGGTGTGTATTTTTGCATACAATGTATACACTAAATTCCTTAAATAACAAGTTTCATTAAGCATTATCTACTTGTCAAATACAGGATAGCAAGGAGATCCAAGAGCCAAGAAGTTCTTGATAGTATGATGCTGATTTTCTGGGCTGTATCATATAAACTACTTAAGTTCTCTGTCTGTAAGACAAGGCAAAAAGACATCTCATTACATAAGCAAAGTAAAACAATATAGTTTTGGTAAAATTTGTCCCACACAAATCATTGTAGTGAAGCAAACTGTAGCTGCACCTTAACAAGCATAGCAAAGAGTGAACCTATCACTGAGATTTCTTAGGAAATATAACCTGAAAATTATGTGACTGAGTTGTAGCTTCTCACAGTTTTCAAAAATATTACTTTTTTTTCTGAAGTTTTTTTCCCCATGCTTCATCTCTGCTCTTGATGAGATTTTTCTACAGGTTTTGGGAGGTTGTTTCATTCATTTCTTTAATGGGGTGAGGAAGAGTACAAAGAGGGGTAAACAAGGGAGATCAAAACAGTATAAACTGTGCATGAACGTAAATAAAGATGCAGATTGAGGGAGTGAGAAATTACAGAACTAAAGGATAGCAGTTGTTGGTACCTCTGGAATTTGCAGTTTAATATGTGAACTCAGTTTTACCCTTTGCTTTCAAGATCTGTCTGCATATTTGCCCACAGCAGTACAATGGAGGTACCGAGTCAGCCAGAGCCCTGAGGTGGAGCTTCAAGAGCTTTCTTTGAAGTGAACATGCCAAAATATACCAGAAGCCTTCTGATCTTTGAAGCTGTGTTTTACTAGAACATAAAATAAGCTGGTTGGTGGTATCTTTTTAAAGGGAGAAAACCTCTCTGAACTGGACAGGACAGACCAAGTAAGAAGATTTCACAGTAAACTTCTCTTGTCCATTGCAATATCTGTTACAGGCAGATTATCATCAGGAAGTTGGAAGAGCTTTTTACAATTCTTGCTCATCAAGCTGTGTGCTAGTCAGACATCATGAGTCTGCTGTGGCTCAGGAGAACTAAGAATCCTCAAGCTCACCCTAAAATAGCTCATGTGTATCACATCTTTACATTTGTACATTTTTAATATCAATTTTTGCTAGGAGTGACTGCTTGTGTCAAGTACATGGAAATCTCCTTTTGAAGGCATAAAGCATCCATTTACAGCAACGTAAAGCCACAGATATCAAGTTCATTGTGTCTCCACAATGTACATATTATGCAAAAGTGGCTTCAAGCAAGTGTGAGTTTTTTTTTTTTTTCAAGATGAGATTCCATCTATTGAAGAATTGAACATATCTCTGATAAAGCAATTCCTTTTTTTCTAGAAAAGAGAAAGAAAAGAACATGTAAAAGGTGTCCTGCAATTTGGAAGATGAGATGAGTCATCAGGGAGACAGATCAGCAGCTAAACAATGGAATTAGAGTAGGTGCTGTATTTATTTGCATCATGATACACAGCGCAGTACAAGGGTTTGTATCTTCTTCACATATGAGGGATGTTCGTGTGTACTGGTAAATACTGAGGTGTTACTAAACGTGATTTTTCTCTCCCTATGATTGTAGTCAATTCAGTAGTGATGAAGAGACCACCATGGTGTGGTTGTACATGTATTTTTAGAGCATGATCCCACAGATGCTGGAGGGTTTATTTCAAGACTAGTTACCAGTATGAAAGAAATGTCTTTAAAAACTGAGAGAAACAGTTACATGTGAAACAATTTTTTTGTGCATAACCTTCAGTTTTTATTAATGCCTCTTTTTTTTTTTGCTGCGTTTACAAGCTAAACCAGCTGTGAAAGGTGCAAGCACATAGTTTGTATTCAGCAAATATCTGTCATTTTGTGCTTACTGCAAGGCAAATGGCTCTGCCAGTTGGGGCTACAATTTATCAAGTTGGCAGAGTGACAATTTTCATTGCTCTTGAAAATTTATCATGGATAGTCATTTTTGAAGGGTTGACTCTTTTGTTTAAGCAGGCCTTTTATATTTAGACTTATCAAAATGGCAATTATTAATGCTATTAACCCATGAGGCAAATATCAGCTTTGTCCCTGGAACATTAGTATGTCTTCTTGACAAAGGGATTTATCTGGTTCTGCAGTTTCCAGGGTTCATGGAAATACAAAAAAATATAATGGTAATATAACAAAAAGCTGTTTCCCTAAAGACCAATGAAAGTCATTTTCATCCCAACTGTTTCAGCAGGAATGCAGCATAAAGCAGGGAGAAAAAGGTAAAATATTAAATATTAGTTACAGAAACTATTTTTATGTTTGTTGTTCTGACTTTCTCTCCTGCCCTTAGACACTTGGAGACTGACTCACATTGAGAGGGTTGGCAACATCCCCCTAACCACAGCTCAGAAATTAGACCCTTCCATGTTGCATTGTAGAGAATAATTCATCAGTACCATCCATGAGCAGATTTAGACACAGTTCTGTGAAGCATCAAGTGGATCCCCAAAGACAATGAGCATCCTCACCTTCATGGCTCTGAATGGAAGGAGGAAGTGCCATGTTCTCTGCAGGCTCAGGACACAGTGAGGAGAGGACTGAAAGAGATCTGGTGTCAAAAAGGAGTTTAAAGGGCTATACTTTGTTAAAAACATTAGTTGTCATTGTATGGATCTGTATGAATGTCATTTGCATTTTGTATTTGCACATCAGCTAGAAAAACTCTGTCTAGATGAGCTAAATGCAGCTTGTTCTGTAGAAAAAAGGAGGTAGGTGCATATATGTTTCCACTACCATTAGAAAGAAAAACCGAGTTAGAGGCGACTTAACTCGGAGCAGGAATTACCCTCTCCCCAATTTACTTAAAAGTTCTGTGTTCTCTCTGCTTTATGAAAAGATGACATTTTCATTTAATGCAGAGTCAATACTGACTCCTCACTTTTTCACTGGGGAGCAGGTGGGATATTTCCTCACAGGACAGCAGGAGAGTTATGTGCATTCCACAGCCTGCCAGGCCTGCAGAACCCCACTCACTTCAAAACATTAATTTCCCCAAATAATTCTTTCAACATCTGTGTTTTTTTTCCCCCAAAACCTCCTGAACAGCTTTAACTAGGGCATAAATAAGAGTCTAAAGCACAATAGCTGAGAAATGAGTCTGTGGCCATCCTGGACTCATTGAGATGGCAGTTCCTACCCAGGGCCAATCCACCCACCACTCTCCCTGCCCTTTGCCTTATTTTTTCCCTTTCCATTTCTAAAGTATCTTCCATTATGGATTTTGGAATTACTGGCTGGAATCACCGTTTCCTCAGGAACACCGCTATGTGTGAGCTGATTCTGTGCACCTCTCTGAGGGAAAGGGCTCTGACCTCCTCAGCCTACGAGGAGGGGATCAAACACCTGAGGGGCCGAACAGCCGCAGGACGGGGAGGGCGATGGGCACTGCCCGCTGGGGCCAAGCTGGAGCAGAGCCCGAGCGGACGGAGGGGCCGGAGCACAATAGCTGTGAATTATAATGCTATGATTCTGACTTCCATCAACATCTTAATTTTATGTTTAAACAGCAGTTCTGGTACTCTGTCTATCTCCTTTTGAGTCCCAGTCCTCTTTTTCTCACACGGGATTGTCTTTGGAATGTCTGCTGTGTTTTTCCTTCTGTATGTACCCTGCACATTCAGTGAGCTCTACACCAGCTCATGGATCTCATCATAAAGCCACCGCAGTTCTAGCTTAAATGTCAAATCGTAAAGCAAAACACTGGTAATTAATAGAGCTGAGGCCTGCAAAGAGCGGTATTTGTAACATCCAAAGAGAATTAATTTATCAGTTATGTCTAACCTTGCATTTCTGAGAATGTCATCTGAGAATAATGCTCATCTAAACTAGAATTTGAAAAAAGTTAACAATCAATCGAATTAAGGGGCATAGGTTCAAACAGATCTTATCCTTTGCAACAGATATGAAAGTACTGCCCTTGTCTCTGAAAAGCTTTCAGCATTCATAATGATAACAACTAGTTAGGAACTCAGAATCTAGATCTCCAAACTCCTGTGTTACTGTGTTGGGTTGCAATACAGGATGTGACCAAAAGTATCTATTCTATCACCATCTGTTGAGACCAGGTGGGGCAGTGAGGTTTGGAACACCTTTTTCCACTGGAGCAGCCTTTTTTCGCTGGCTTCCGGGGAAAACTTGTCCTTTCCACATCACTGGACCTTCAGAGGAAAACTGCTCCTTCTACAGGGCCACTGCTTCAACTGAATCACATCTGTCACTGCAGGAGGATGCAGCCACCATTTAATGGGACTACTACCAACACCCTGACTGACGGGGTGTCAGGTTGTACTCTGACTTTGTCAGTGTTTTGGGTTTGTTCTTTGTAGTACTGTATTTCTATTTTAATTTTCCTAGTAAAGAACTGTTATTCCTAATTCCCATATCTTTACCTGAGTGCCCCATAATTTCAAAATTATAATAATTTCAAAGAGAGGCTCCTGCCTTTCTTAGCAGACTCCTGTCCTCCAAACTAGGACAGTTACACTTGGTGCCTTTGACTAAAATACTTAATTAAAGTACCAAAAGAAGTATTGAGAACAGTTTTGGATTTGCTGTCTGTGTGGCTCAGGCCTGTCTCCATTGAAAGCTGACATAGACACAACAATCTTGGACTTAGGAGAAGACAGGGTTCTTTGAGATCTTTCAGAAGGAGCAGTATAGTTAATAATGGAGGCGAGTCCTGGTCCTACGAATGTGAGTTTCCCTTGTATTATGCTTTCAGATTCAGAGCTAAATAATAACTACTGTCTTTGTGTCTTTTCTGGAGTTAATGCTTTTGATGAAATGCCATTATCAACCTGTTCAGCGTGATGTGACTGGGTTTTTTTTAATCAAAAGAGATTTTTCTTTGTATTAATTTTGATTACGGCTTCTCATATAGCTTTGAAGTGTAATATATACAAAGAATGTTTTTTCATACTCAGGACAGCAAATGTCAGATTGAATAGCTCTTTACTAAATTTCCTTTGGGCTTTTCTTTGAGTGAGATAGATGTGAGTAGTTCCAAATGGTATTAGATCTTCATAAATCATATTCCACCTTTTTTCCTTGTCAAAAGCAATGCGCTCCCACTTGTCAACAGGAAATTCCCACTTTTGAGTTAGACTTTACCCTTGGGAAAGAGAACATGTGCTTCTAACCAGAATGAAATGCTGGTAGAGCTGCAATTTTCAATGCAGGCATAAACATTGGCAAGTTTTAGAACAGACTTAGCTTTTTGTGCAATTTATATAGCCAAAATATTCATCTTTAGGAATCATCACCACAAGAGTATTTGCTAATTTATTTACCATAGAATACTTCCAAGTATTTTGTTTGGCTAGCTAGTCATCCCTACAGCCAATGTATGTTGGCTGAACAGCGTTGCTGATTTGAAAAACAAATTACCATCTTCTCATTCGATCTCAAAATCTTTCTGAATTTGGAGAGTTCTGTAGCTTATTTCACCATCCAGAAACACATGATGTGGCACATTGCTTTCCAATTTTCCTGCTGTTGATGCTAAGGTAAAAGAAGACACTGTATTCATAACTCCAAGTGTTGGATTCAAAGGATCATTTCACATTCCTTGTTGTAGGAGTGGATGGAACATAATTTCATTATGTATAAAGAAGAGAGTGCTTGAGAGACTCTCAATTGTTATAGGGAGAATAGGGAGAACTGTAAGTGTGGAGGAAACCCTGGGGATTGTTAGGTTATAGCAATGGCCTTGGGGCACCTGAATGTCAAAGGAGGAAAGGAATGTTAGAAATGTTTTGCATCAATGTTTGCATATTTGTTTCTGCTTGTTAATGTGCAGACAATAATACCTTTTTCTTTGAGGAGGGAGTCTGAGAGAGGCTGTGACTTGCTGGTGATAGAAATTCTCTCATCAAAAAATACATTATCATGTACAAAAATCTTAGGTGAATTTCAGGCACCACAACTGTCAGAGGGGAAAGAATTTTTTAATTTTTTGTTTGTGACCATGATTTCCTTTTCACTTTGTTAAAAAGGAAATTATTTCACAAGGAACATACAGAGTATAATGAGAGCCAAGGTATTATACCTTTACATAAATTAATCCTCTGTTTTCAGAATGAGAAAGACAGAGCTTTGCCTCATATGTTGATTTGCAGATGCCTCAACTGTAGCCTGATCATCCCAGTTAATTTTACAGGAAAATTGATAGAAATGCGTAGAACAGTTTTTTAAAAATGAGAAGCATGAAATTGCAAAGAATAGAATGTTATGTGGAAAAGATTTGGTTTTGTTTTTTTTTTTATTCCTGGAAAACTCTTCAGCAGTTATTAATTGGCACAATCATGAGGTCATTAATGTCTAAGTATCTGAGCTAAATGGTGCTATGGAAAGTGCAAAGTTCATATGGGAACTGATTTCCAGTCTTGCAGCACTGCAATAAATAACTTGTAATGTTTTTAATGAGTAAGAGCTTTAAGTATGGCTTTTTCATTAAAGTTTATGGGCATGCAGTTTTACCTATGGACCTGCAGTTTTAATGAGCACATCAATTAACACAGGATATCTATGATGAATTCTTTTTTTTTAGAACATGTCCAAACGGACAACAAATGAAATACCCAATTTCATAAATTGAAATGAAGATACTCTGTAGCCTTATCCAGCACTCATTACATTTAGGATTATTCCTCTGTAGTCTTTAGAGAGTGTTCAGGATGATCACTGCTTCTCTAATGACCATTTTGATTAACAAAGAAATGAAATTAGGTCCAGTGTTTAGACAGTTATTGCAAAGATATTTCAGTTATTGTCTGTGGATGGGCTGGGGAAAAAAAGAAGGGATTTTAAAAATATTTTTTGATGTTTTTTCTCATCCAGTTGATATCCTCAGGGCTAGATATAAAATGGAATTTATGTGAAAATTCTAGGCCACAATTATAAATCTTAACAGCACCACTTAATTGCTACTCTACATGCTACCTATCCTGTTTGCTTAAAATCCCCCCATGGAGAGTTATTGCTGGGTAAATGGTCTAATTGTATGAAACCTATAAATACTATTACCTGTCTATTCTTAATGGTAATAGCAGTCTTTTAAAAGTGCTGGCCTGTGCAGCCCTTCAAAAGAGACGCTGTGAATACCATTTTCCAACAGCCATAACCAAGCAGACAAAACTATCCTAATTCAAATTTAATATTTATTCTTGTCTTCAGTGAAGTGACTTCTGATAAGAGGAAGCTTGCCTGGACCTTTCTCCATTTTGAAAGGCCTGTGGTCCCTTTTGTGTTGTACAGAATGTCTGGGCACCTAACAGAGATATGGGTTAATCCTAAAGGACAGGAAGTCTGAAGCTTTGGTGCTAAAATACTTCTGTTAGATCTGGCTCTATAAGCCAGTCATTACTAACATCATTAAATGTATTAAGCTTGGTGAGCATTTTAAGCGAGGATGTATAGCTATTTCTTTTCAGCTTTAATCAAATGACCTCTTACGTTTTGTAATGAAAGGTCTGAAAAGCTGAGTCTGCTTTGTAATGTATTATTCCAATTTTGCTTGTTAGCAGAGATATCTTTATTTAACTTTTCTCATTGACTGGTCACATTTACCATGAAAAATCAGGATCGTTATCTTGCCGGCCAGACCCAAAGCCAAATAAATGGCGTGGTTCAATGTGGCTTGTAGCTGCATTCACTTAGAATTGAATATACTTGAACACAAAAGTCCTGTCTGAAAAGCAGCACAGTTCCATTCATTTGTTTAGAAACTAAAGTGAACAGAGAAAAAGTAATAGCTGGTCACCTAATGGTTTTCTCAGCTCTGCTGGAGAAAGAAGGTCTATGATTATATCCCCACTTACAGTAAATTGTAGTAATAAATCCTGCTTCATCATCGTGCCCCCATGGCTCACAGTGGGCTGGTTTTGTGTGACCATCACAACAAATGTATTTCCTCCAGTTACTTATAAAATAAAATAATATAGGTCAGTTCAGGAGGAACTGATTTCTGTGGAATGATCACAGGCCTGTTTGTGCAAATAATAAGACAAGGTTTTCAAAATTGAAATAATTCACAGTGAGAAGGTGATAGAGTAGTTCTTAAATTTTAATTAGTAGTTCTAAACTAAATAGCAACAAGATGTAATTTTGTATATTTGATTTTCCTGTGGTTTATTTCTTTCCTCTTCCCAGACCTTTCCATTGAACACTGTTTATCATTTTATGTGTTAGTACCCTGATACTGTCATCAGGTGCAAAATTCTACAGAATATTAAATAGAATTACTTTAATAGTTCTCAAACCAATTGGAATTTTGTTCTTGAGGTGTTAGTAATGTATTTGATGGAGCTGAGCAGTAACATACATTTCAGTTTGACTGCAGCTCTTGTCTGGTACTACCAACCTAAGTAGACTTCATTTGCAGACAAAAACATGAGGACATGCTTTTCTGTTGGATCAGTAATAGCGCTTTTAAAAAGATTTTTGGATTTACGTCGAGTTGGCTCTGATTTACTGGATTAACAGAACAAATTACAGTTTGTAGAACAGTTTGTCTTGGAAGGAACCTTTTAAAGTCCCTTTTGAAGGTCATCTAGTCCAATACTCCTGCAATGAGCAGGGACATCTGCAGCTACATGGGATTGCTCAGAGCTGCCTCCAGCCTGGCCTGGAGTGCTCCCAGGAAAGGGACATCCACTACCTCTCTGGGCAACCCATTTCAATGTTTCACCATCCTTTCTTCCTCTCACCTAGGCTAAATCTACCCTCTTTTAGTTTAAAACCATTTTTCCTTGTCCTATTGCAACAAGCCCTGCTAGAAAGCATCCCTGTCTTTCTTAAAAACCTCCTTGTGATAAGGTAAAAATTGGTTTGGCAAAAGAAACAGTTCCTGTAAAGTACAGTAATTTCACGAATACAAGCCGCACCAATTTGACCAAAATTTTGGTGGAAACCCGGAAGTGCGGCCAATATTCCGGGGCGGCTAATACATTAACAAAATTCTAAAAGCTGCCAACACGGAAGTGAGAGCCCGCGGCAGCCCCAAGCCAAGCTGGAGCCCGGCCGGCCCCGGCAGAGGTGGGAAAGCCTGGCAGAGGCGGGGCCAGCAGTGTGGGGGCGGGCGGCAGAGCCTGAGCCAGCAGGGTGGGGCAGGGAGGGCGGCAGAGCCTGAGCCAGCATGGCGGGGGAGCCCGGGAGAACTGGGGCTAGCAGTGCAGGGGAGCATGGCAGAAGCAGGAAGCCGGGCGGGTGGGGCTGCCTGGCAGCGGGGGAAGCCCAGCAGAATCGGGGCCAGCAGCGTGGGGGAGCCCGGCGGTGCGGGGGCCTGCAGTGCCGGCCAGGGCGAGCAAACGCGGCGGCGGTGCAGACGGGAGGGGGCGGCCGGCGAGCCTGACGGCGTCGGCAACCCTGCCGGCCGTCGAGCGAACGCGGCAGCGGGGCGGTGCTGACGGGAGAGGGGGGCCAGCGAGCCCGGCGGCGGCGGCGGCACCACCCGGCCAGCCCCGCCGAGCCGTGGCGCTGAGCTGGGCCACCCAGCCCCGTCGGCAACCATGAGCGGGCCGAGCCTTCCTGGCCCCGCCCCGAGCCAGTAAACCCCGCTATGCCGCGATCCTGTTACTAATTGGCCAATTTGTGAAAGCTGCGCATGGATTCTCGCGACGAACGAAAGTGCGGCTAATATTCGGGGTGCGGCTTATCTATTGACAAAGACAGCAACATTGTCGAGGCACCGGAAGTGCGGCTTATAATCCGTGCGGCTTGTATTCGTGAAACTACTGTACACGTTTTGCTCTTCTCTTCCCTTAGTCCTGTGCCTGCATGCATGATTTCCTTTAGGCTGTCAGTACTGCTGCATGAATATGTAAACTATTATAAAGATGTGCTTTCTGCTCATTTATCAGAGCCATGACAGGAGTCCTCTGCTAAATCTTGCTGGGGTGACTGCCCCAGTTCACCTGGCGTCTTATTAACTCCTGGTACACAGTGCTTCTGGGTGGTAACTGCCTCCCTAATAAAGATTGCAAAACAAATTGGATGCCTCACATGTCAGTCATAAGCCTGATATTGTAGTGCAAAATCACTTGTGTCAGCAGTCTAAACTGGGAATATCCCCAACTCAGTTATGCTTAAAGAAATTTAACATGCAAACTAAGAACATGCAAAATCAGTTGAAGTCCATACTTTTAATTGTGCCACATTTTCACTTTTCGTATAACACCAATAAAATTGATGGGTCTTTAAAATCTACTTAGAATTAAAAATGAACAATTTAGTTGACATGATACAGGTTTTCAGAAAGTACATGATTTTTTAGTAATTTTAGTGTGCCATTTTTCAGCAGGGAGTCTTTGGGTTGATCAGATAACTCCTTTCTCAAAGTGGTTTTGAAAAAATAAAACTGCTAAAACTGCTGCACCTCAGATCTTTTTCCAAAGTAGCTCCCTATTCTTTCTGTCTTCCTAGCAAATTTTAATATCTTTTCAGGTATTCACCTCATTTGGTCTCCCATAGGATACAGAAACATTCCATGTCAATTTGATGTGAGAAAACCCCTAAATCATTGCTATTGCAAAACTTCCAAGTCTAATTAAATTTTTGTTCTCTTTAATTTATTAATTTCTGACATGAAAACTATAATACAAAGAAGCAGACAGGACTGCAGTTAAGTAATAGAGAACTAAAACTGAAGGAAAAACATTATGAGCCATTCTTTTATTGTGATGAGACAAATTATTTCATCTATTTCCTGACATAAAAGGCAAGAAAGGAAAAGGAGTCTGTAACAAATAACACAGACAGGAGAAAGAGCAGAATGGAGTGAAAATTTTCCAAATGTCACAGGAAATGAAATAATGAACTCTGAAGGAAGCAGCTCCCATTTTGCTCGGCAGAGTCTTTTCTCTCAAAGCTGTCATGTTGGGAAAAATGGAAAAGCTCTGAAATGAATTTTAAACCTGTTTGTGTTAAAATTTGGATTTCTTAGACCTTTTGGCAGCAGGTGTCTTTTCTTAATATTCATTATTCATGTAGCCTCACAATGCATTTCAATTTACAAATGAAGAGGCATACAAGCCTTTCTCCACTGCATTAAATAGATGAAATATATTACTGCCTTTGAGCTCAAAATGCCATAGCTGGAGCTTGAAAGTTAATTGCCTGCTGCAGCTGATAGCCATTCGAGTTGCAAATAAGTTTTATTTTGATGAATATGTGTATGAACAGAGTTCTTCCATACATCTTTATATTTTTCTGGATTATAATGTACTTTCTAATATTATTATGAAATAGTAAGTCTCTTCCTCACATCTCAGAAAAATGAGTCAAATATAAGTAGGTTTCATTTTCTGTCATAATTTTCCACTTAAAGTAATGTGTGTGTGCCTGATCCTGTTAGGTGCCAAGGGATTCAGCTCACGCTAGGCTGGATCTTGAGGTCCTTAATCTTTGTTCAAGCCACGTCCCACTGACTTCAGTGTAAAACTTGCATTAGCCAGGCCTGGGGTGAAACTGAACTCCCAATCCTGTTTGACTGAATGCAGTACAAAGTTTTTGTCTATTCATCTCAGCAGGAGCTGAAGCACAACTAAGTCATAACCTTAGAATTTTACCCATTAACACCAGTGGGATTGGACGGTAGAGCAGTTTGCAATGTCTCTTATTTAAAAATAGAGCCAAAACCGGTAAGTCATTTCTCAGTGTGAAGTGTTGCATTTTAAAGGGAAAAACCTCCTCCTGGACCTGAGCTGCTGTAACTCCCATGCTGAGAGATTCCTACGTGAAGAAGGATAGCTCTAAAGATGAAAGGTTGAAGGATTAAACTCCTAAACCATTACTAGAGTTTTATTTATGTACTTAGGTCCCATTTTGTAACAGCCTGATAATGAATACTAATAGGGGAAAAAAGTGGATTCAGACTTTTAAATATGTTCAGTTTTAGGCAATTCCTATTTCCTTTGAGCAAGGAGACACAGAACATCTTCCAGAGCCCTGAGTTTTGCATAGTTAGGTTAAGATAACTTTCTGTATGAGGCATAATCTGAAAGCTGCTGAAGTCATTCTGAGTACTGGGGTAAGTCCTATTTAGCCTTTTGTCCTACTAACTTGCATGAGAGTTTGGTTACTTAAGGATCAGAATTCTTATATTAACCCAAAGACTTTAGTGAAAATAATAGGTTAAAAGAGAGCTGCACCAAATTATCAGAATAGGTGTAAGAAGTTCTTGTGCTGTTTTGTGGTGAATTCATGCCAGTCTAAAGTTGTGCTGGATGCTTTTTCTAGCTATGTGTTCTTGTTGCCTGCATGAGCAATTGTAATATTAGATGTTGAGAAAGATTGGGTAATGAGCCATATGGACTATGGGCCTACTTAAAATGTGATTAATTCACACTTTTTTTTTCCCTTATTGAGAAAATACATTGCTAAGAGAAAGGCATCAGAGACATGGTACATTGGTGCAATCTTTTTCTACTACTTGAAAATGAACAAACATAGACAAGAGTTTCCAATCTGCCAGTTGAATTTTCACAGTGTGTTCCTTCCCTTCAAGAAACTCAGCAGAACATGAAATGATCTTTAGCTCTCCCCAAACACAACCCTCAGAATACACACTTAATTTCTTGCTATCTTTCCATGGCTGAATTTGCACAACACATGTATGTCCCTGGAAACACTACAGAGAAGTTGAGAAGCACCTTGCACTCACTCTGGGTCCAGTGAATGACATTCTACATATGGGCAGGACGTGTTTATATTGAGGTACTCAGACAGCTTGGTTTATTCTGAAATGGAAGCCTTCAGATCTGCTAAGTGTCCATGAAAATACCCAGTAGGTATAGTCTGAGGGAGGCTTTGTTTCAGATTGGGAAGCCAGGGCATAATGAGAGACATTTAAGTACTGAAAAAGTGGAGATTCAGCCAACTCATGAAGGCAATAATATTGTGCTCATGTGTAGTACTCTTCATCCTGTGTGTTTATTCCCATGAGTAAAATTGCCTCTGTTCAAGTGGTTGCAAGATGTGAGTCTTTAAAAATAACTATTTCCTAAGAGTATGCAGTTGTGATTAAGGTCCACTTAGAGGTCTTTTATGGTTCTTCTAAAGATACCTGTTTGGCAGGGTTAGACTTGTCCATCATTTCAGTGCAATATATTAATTCTGAATGCTAAAGGACTCCTGGAGGTGGCTGGAACAAAACTTCTGGAAGAAGTAATGAAATAACTAAAAAGCCTCTAATGAAACACATTTTTATTTTCAGCCCAGCAAATAAGAGATTTTGAGACTTCACATTGAGAAAACTGAAAAATCTTAGTCCACTGTAAATAGCCCTAAATCTCTCTGAGCTTGATAGGTCATGCTGATTTTGTAGTCTGAGACTCCTAAGCATTGTTGCTGGTAGACTCAATGTATCTGTATGCTTGGGCTGCTAAGGGAACTTTCCAGACAGAAGCAAGATTCTGTTGGAATTAATGAAAATAATTACATTCCTTTAGAAATGTCCATTGCATTAAAACAAAGCTGATTTTCAGTTCTGATTTTGAGATTGCTGAAATGAAACCACTGCTAGCTGCAGTCTCTGTGATATACACGAACCTTGCTCCTGAGCCAATTGGAGTCTGGTTTTAACGCATTTTCTTTGCATGATGTGATTGCACCATTTCAACCAGAGTAATACTTTTTTTTCCTACTCAGAACAAGTTGTGTGGTTTTCCCAAATTAACACTGGAAGTGATACTGGCATCTCACATGTTCATTTTGTTCAGTTATAATTAGGGGATTGAGAAGTGGGTGGTAGTATTCTGTGTGTAAGATTAGGTTTCAGGGAAAGAGTTTCAAGGCTGTTCAGTAACGTGCAATAAGAGAGTGCATTTTATAATAAATTTCTGCTTACATTAGCTTTTGTGAATATATTTTTAAACGTTAATGACTTTTTATTGTATCTTCGAAACAGTTTTACAAAAATATTATACATATTTTAGATTGTTTTTATATTACCAAAACTACAGCTATAATTGCCTATCAAATGACAGCTTCTCTGCCTTGTGAAATACAGAAGCATTTGTTTTCATATCACATGATTCATTTATCAGTGGTCCCAGTCAGAAGTATTACATTCCCTGTTTGTGTATGATATTTAGCCTCAAGGCAAATATTGAACAGAAATATGTTGATTCTGATGTTGAATTTTTATGATTCAGAAAACAGTGTCAAAGTCGACTATAAGGACGTGACTTAGTGTAGCATGGGTTAAATCTGTTGAACTGGAGTACAAGTGATGTCTTTGCTTCTATAAATCTTTGGTATCTCAAAAATAAGAGGCTAAAGGTGGAAGTGGTAGAAGGGCTAATTTATTCACAGTGATGAAGGGTAAGTTAAAGCATAAATAGATACGAACGTGACATTCCTTTGCAATGCCATTTTGGATTGATGAGAGGAATTTAGGGATCTCAGTGTGTTTTCTGTTTAAAGTTTTTTTTTAAATTAATCTTTTATCTTAAAACTTGTATTTTTTTTTATATAATCTTTCTAGCAGCCTTTAAAAATGGGGCTTCATTATTTACAGACGGTTTCTATAAATTAAAGAGTTGGAGCAATGACGTAAACTGCTAAACCTCATTCATAACACTGTGAAGAAGAAGTAATTAGCTGTTGGTTCAAAAGCAGAGGGAGGTTAGTAAGTTTGTGAAGTCATGATTTTGGAGAACAAGTTAATATGGAGGCTGAAACAAATTGATATGGAGTTGGAAACCATTCTGTCCAGGAACACAGCTTATATGCTGGCCTGTGAAAGCTTGCAGTTGTGTCTGTTTAGGTGTCTCAAAACAGCAGAAACTCCAAGACCCTTAGTCAGCACAGAAATCAACAGTGTGCTGTGAGATGATTCTGTTTTTTAAAGACACAAAGCCTGGTTAAGGGCTTATGTTTGCATCAGAATTGTATAGGTGCACCAGGAGAGGGGTCCATTCATGGCTGGTATGGCACAGGCATTTGCAATGAATCAAGGCTAGGAATTTCCACTGCTATAGCAAAGCAAACAAAAGTAGTACTTGTCCTTGACAAGCAAAATTAATAAATTTCTGATAATAAAATTTTTTGACAATAAGTTGTCTCATGCAACTTATTTCAAACTGAATGAATAGTAAAAATTAATTTAGAATTTTATAGAAGACTTTTTATGAGCTATTAATTATCAGAAATAAAATAAACATGAACTAAGGAGACTCTAATAGCAAAGAAATAATTTAAGATGTAGAATTTTAGCTAGGCCATTTTTTATTAGTATTGTTGTTGTTACTATTCATTTTCTTATCTGATTGCTGTTTCCAGTAAATTTTTCTTATCCCCAACCTGCTGTGATCTTCATTTTTTGTGCTTCCAGTTGGTAGGGAATGGGGACCAAGCAGCGGTATAGGTTTAGGGAACCACTAAATTGAAGAATATAATTCCTAAACCATGACATTTGGGAGGGAGATAAAAAAGGAGATGTTTCCTTTTACCTCCAGAGTCAGAGTCCTTTGATGGATACCTCTCAAATTGTTTTTTCAAAATGATACTGATTTTTGTCTACGTGCCAGTTTTCTTGCCAGTTTTCACTTCAGATGTTGATGTCCTTTGGGAGAGAACATGCAGTAATGTCAGGAAAAGGAGGAGGTAAAAGCTGTGACAAAGGCATCCTGAAATAAGGGGTTCCTTTGATGGGACAAACTGAATTCCCTAAACAAAAATCTAACATCTCTTTATTTTTAACAAGTCCTTTGATAAATAACGGGGAAGCTTAAGAGAGAAATCTCTTGTCATATTTTAACCCCACACAGCAACTCAGCCTCACACATCAACTGACTCAATCCTGATTGAGGGGATGGAGGAGAGAGTCAAAGGGTAAATTCATGGGTCAAGATAAAGACGGTTTAATAAGCAAAGCAAAAGCCATGTGCACAAGGAAATCAAACCAAGGAATTCATTCCTCATTTCCCCAGGGCAGGCAGGTGGTCAGCATCCCTAGGAAAGCAGGTCTCCACCCCACATAATGGTGACAGGAGGACAAACACCATCACTCTGAATGTCTCACCTTCTTCCTCCTCCACCAGCTTTATATCTGAGCATGAGGCCACATGGCCTGGAATTTCCCAGACATCAGCTGGGGTCAGCTGTCCTAGCTGTGTCCCCTCCCTGCTCCATGTGCACCCCCAGCCTCCTTGTCCTGGGGTAGGGTGAGGAGCAGAGGAGGCCCTGGCTCTGGATTAGCCCTGCTAAGCAGTGACAAAAACATCTCTGAGTTACCAACACTATTTCCAGCATGAATCACAAACACAGCCCTATACCGACTACTAAGCAAACTCTGTCACAAGCAAAACCAGCACATCTCTGAAAACTTCATAACTTTTAAGAATAGAATAGTCCCTGCAGGCTAAAGAAGTGTCACCATCACCCATGGTTTTCCTTTTGAGAAGTAATGACCTCACCCAATTCAAGACAGGTACATCTCATACAGGGTGTTTGCTAATTTAACCCATTCATGGCAGTGACCATCACCTATAAAAGCAGGACAGGCAATCCCTAGTAACTGAGTCTTGATTCCCCAGCAGTATTATTGCATTTATTTTCACATACGGAGGTTTTTCACTTCCTTCTTAATAAAAATGACTGTAGTGTACTCTGTTTTGAGGGGGAGGTGGTCAGATAGCACTAGTAAAAAATAGTGTGGTAATAGTGAAAAACCCTCTTAAGAGTGAAGAAAGATGCAAGAATTTCAGATTCTTTGGAAACAATTTTTTTATTATTCTCAAAGAGATGAATAAACCCAAAGAAAGGAGCAAAAAAAGTAGCAGGGGTTAATTTCCTCTACTTTATACAGATTAGTCTTTTGAATTCTTTTGAAAATGTCATCTGGGACAAATGCGTGATTGAGCTTCATATTCCAGTTCCTTTTCCCAGGATACAGTTATGGATTGTACAACAATGAAGCAGAAGAGAAGACCATAAAATGGCCTCTTCCTACATAATCTTTCTCTTTGTTCCCTTTGAGTTTGATATTCCTTTGGATTCAGCGTTACAGCCTAAATAGAAATTGCAAGAGAACAATGTGTGATTTCCTGCAGTCCCAGAAAATCTCACAGGTCTTATCTTCAGGATACTCACAGGAAGATAAGAGATAAGGATTTGAGTCCCCTTGGGCAATGAGGAAGGATTTGAATGGAAGTCTCTAACTTCTGTGAATGTTTCAGTTATGAGGCTATGATAGGAAAAGAGCTGTCACTTGGCTTTTGTGCAGGAGCCTGTTCTGGACTTGGGTAAGTACCTGTACTTCAGTGTGGCTCAAGGATACTATTCCTAGCATACAGGGTTTCCATGTCTTTTCTCAGGGATATAACCCAGAAGAATATAATTTTGGTTTTTGGCTTCTAAACCTGGGCTCAGTAAACAAACATGCAAAGATTACAACATCCATTGTACTGTAGACTATGAGGGGTTTTTTTTACTTTTTTTTGTTGTTGTTGTTGCTAACATGTTGCAGTAGTTAGTGAAGGGGTCTTGTAGAAAAGAAATGTGGATCAAAGGCATTCATCCAAAGACATTGGTCTTTTCAAAAGAAACGTTGGCTATTTTGCTTGTAGAGGGATGAAATTTGAAATCAGGAGAATACACCTGACAGTGGGGCTCTGTTGTTAAAAAGGTTTGTTTTTTGTGAGGTGAAGAAAAAGTTTTAAGTAAGGGAAGATTCTTAGAATAAACTGAAAGCTGTGGGGATGATTATCATGTCACTGGGGCTTTATGAAGATGACAGTCACAGGAAGACATCTGTTAGGAACATGCATCAGAGACCCTTGTGAGCAAGGAACAGACGTTTTTGTGCTAGGAAGGTAAGGAGCCACACTGACGAAAATAAATATCAGGACAGATGTGCCTGAGAGAACCTGTGATCATTTATATTTTTATCTGTCAATTTTTATTTGATATGTTCTAGTAATTCTGGTAAAAGTTAACTATGTGAAACAGGCAAGTAAAGGCACTTCTTGAGCTTGATTGCTCCAGAAAGAAATAACTGATATGCAGACTAAGAAAAGTCTGTCTAAGATGCAGGTCAGATCCTAATGACTTGGAGAAATGTGGGTATGCAAGTCAGGAAGGTGGGAAAATACTTTCAAATCTAGACTGTGAGCAGGGAAGGGGATCACAGAGGAGTGCTGGAACCAGAAGTGAAGGGCATGAGTCACTGTACAAAGGAAACACTGCCTATTATTAAGTCTGTGTAGGTCTAACTCATTCTCCCAAAAGGGCACAGATCACTAACTAACCTGGCTTTGGCTTTTTTGGTGTAGCCAGTTGGGAACATTGCGTCTGGTTCCTCCTATCTCACTATATGGCCAAGCAGCAGCTGGAACTTATCCCTTGATGTAGTCAGTGCTCATCAACAGATAGAATCTGAATCCTTTTTCTTGTGCCCATCATTGTCTGCAGCAAACAGACTGGGAAATCAAGTTCTTGCTCTCTCCCATCTTAAGATGGTTTCTGTAATCCTGTATTTATGTTTCAGTTTTGGGAATTCTATCTAAGGAATCGTTTTACTGAACCGTATTTACCTCCTTTTGAAACTGTACTTGATTTGCAGTATAAAATATTAAACAATTATCCTCAAAGGAAGAAAGAAAATTGGCAGAGAAGCTCCAGAGAAGAGACTAAAATAAATCACATTTTTGGCACATTTACTGTCTTCATCCAATTATCTTCTTAGTATTTTATGAAACTTGCCTTTTGTTTCATTTTTTTTTTTTGTTTTTATTTTTAATAGAAAATCAGAATGGAGAATGTAGCTTGTTAGTTTGTTTAGCTCCAAAGATGTTTAATCTGTTTTGTATGATAAATACATGACAAGAACTGCATTCATATTACATTTTTTCCTTATCTTTTTACAGAGTACCATTGTACACTATATCACAAATTTTGAGATCTTCTTTAAGAAATCTAAAATTAAATTATAAAATAATTTAAAATTAAATTATAAAATCTATAATATATCAGATTTATTTGCTCTTCCTTTTCCCTTTAGAGGCAGGTGAAGAAAGTGCTCTTTTGTGGCAGAATTTCTCAGGTCTCTCCATCTCTTGACATTGTGTGTAAATCTTTAAAGCTGATTGTAGCTATGTACGATGCTTTGCCGCACAATTAAGTCAGTTCTTGGATCACTCACAATGTCCTCTCTGCTTAGTTTGCCTTTTGAGTCCTCTGGTTTTGCCTTTACATGGGAGAGCACATAGATCCTTCAGCGGGAATTTTAAAACCCAGGAGACTGAAAACATTTTCCTTGATTGTCATTCCTTACTTCTGTAGGGAATATGCACTGACTGTGGAGACCTGCTCTCTTCAACAGTATGCCAGTCTGCTCAATGTTTACTCTCCCTCTGTCTCTTCCAACATTACTCTTTTATGTCCAATTCTATTTTGCTAAGAACATATTATTTTTATTTATTTCCATTTTGATTTGACTCTTTACAGGTATCCATGCTTCTATCTCATCTTTTCCTTTGTGACACTTGCATACCAGAGAAACTAAACCACAATTTTGTTGTTCAGCAACCATACAACATGAGATAGGTGCTCTCTTAGACCTCAACATTCTAGTCTTGGAGGGCAGCATTTTGCAGTAATGGCCTTGTTAGAGAGGAAAAGGTGTTTCTGCATTTTCTTAATGAGGAAATAACATTTCAGCCTGCTTAGTTTAATTCCCTATTGGTTTGATAGCGGTGGAGTGATCCACTCTTGTACTTGGCCATCAGCAAATCCATGAAGTTGCTAATTAGGAGAAGATTTACAGGTAGGGGTAACATCTTTAATTAGACTAAGTATAGTTGGGAAATAAAAAGCAGATAAGCTCTCAGGCACATAAGTAGTTCTTGAGGTCTGAAAGAGAAGCAGGAAACTTCAAAGCAAAATTCAAGTTGGAAGCAACTGCTCTGACTTAATTAAAGAATGACCTACAAAATACTTTTGAAAGATAAGCCTGGAAGCTCAAATTCATAACTTAGTAAATACAAAAGCTGTGGACTGCAGTTACTGTTTTTCTAGTCCTTTAGTCTTGTCCAAGTCCTTGTCCACCCTCATCTCCCACTAATGTTACAGAGTTCCACAGGTTACAGATTACGTGTAGGGTTTTCCTTTTGAGAGAGGGCAGGTCCCTCTCGACCCAGCTCCTAACTGAGCGTCTTTGACTCCCCAAGCAAACTTTTCTCTTCTCCTGAGCAGTGTAATTCATATCTAATTAAATCCTAAGCAATTACTCTTAATGTCTAATTACAGTTCTTTTTAAACTGTTCTCCTTTTGTTTCAGATCTGAAAAAGGACTTGCCAGAACTTTTACCTGCTTTTTCTGAACCTGCTCATAAAAAGTATCAGCTCATTCTAAAAATCTTGGTTTGACTGTATTTTTAAACCATATATCTACAGGGCCTTCCACCCTTAATCCACCCCATCACCCCTCAAAAATTGATTAAGGAATTATAAAGTTAAATATTTTTAGTATTCCTTATGTAATTTTGTGTTCCTCTGTTATTTGTTAGAAAAGTGGGTGCTCAATTGCAAGCATTAATATAGGCATTAAGCATTCTGCACTTTGGTGTAATGTGAACAACTACTGGATTAAACACTTGCTTCACTTCTCTCTGAAATGTAATATAATGAATCAAAGCACATTTCAAGGGTGGAATAAGGGTTTCAGTTTTATGATATTACTGTGTAAATCTATATACCTGTAAACGACAGACTCAATATATTGAGGTCTTCTCCTTATTTGTGATACTCGGTTTCTTTCTGCCATGAAGTGATGGAAAAAGAGAGGTAGAATCATAATTATATTCATTATGATGACACATCTGACAGCTCTCTGCATCTACAAGTAGCTTTCAAAATCTAGAGAAATGATTTCCCATTTCTTTGCACAAACAGTTTTGATATGGGATTCAGAGCTCCTGATTTGTGTAACTGAGCATCGTACAAGCCCAGACTGCAGAAATGGATGGAATAGAGAAAAACGTATCCCAACTCTGTCTTACCTGGCAGACTGCACTGACTTGCAGCCATGTGAATCAAATAAAACTCTTGTTTCTAATAGGAATGTGAAGATGGCTGTTATGAACATGAAATTTTTAAAAGTTAAAAAAAACAAGAAGCCATGCCCTTGGAGGGGTTATAAGGAATGTAATGCATTTTATTCTAATGGAGGTTTTATAACTGAAAACATGCACTTTAAAAAAGTAAAATGCTTTCTGTAAACTGTTTGCTAGCAACAGCTGGAAAACAATACTGTAAGTTTAGAGTATGATTTTTCAACAGTGTTGTCAAACTCTCAGAGAACAGGTACATTAGCCTATTTAACTCCTAACACATTCTTCCCAAGTGCAGTTGGTTCCATTTTTCAGTATCAATCATGTAAGCGATTCAATAGTTGCACTTATTGCAAATAAAATTTATCATCAAGTCTTGAGATATTGTGTATCAAACTGCAATTTATTAGTGTAAAAGAACCTGATGTTTTCGTGGATTCCTCAGTTCTGGCTCATGCCTCCTGTATAGAAGTCATGGTTGCATAGTCAATGTGACTCAACTAAATGTGGTGCCATTGTGGGAAATAAGTGTCTGGACTAGTCCATCTAGAAATCAGATGAAGTGATGTTTTCATGGACACTGGCCATGTGTATGTTCATTTATCAAGAAAAAAATATATGATTAAGGTTATGAATGTTTTGCTGGAAAATACTTAATGCTTTATCTTCGTATTTATCCAGTTTCAGGAATTTTTTTTCTGTAAAAGGAAATAAGGCTTTTTGTTTTTATCACTGCTTCCCCAAAATAAGGCTTTTCAACCCCACTGTATGTATTTGGCGCTTTGATTGACCAATATTTTGTATCTGACAGAAACCTGGAAGAAACAAAGACTTAGGCAGTGAATACATGTTTCTAAGTGGAGGAGAAAGACCCTACTAATATCCAAACTTATTAACCCCAAAGCTAATTAGCCTTCCTTTTATTAAGCATCAGAAGCTTCCTATGGAGATTTGTAAACCTGGCTTCACTAGTTCTGTTGCTCACACAACTACTTGTTTACTTCTGGTAACAAGGAAAGGAACCTTCTTCAGGAGTGGCAAACAATAACTTGCAGACAAAACAGGCAGGAAATTATTTGAACCACTGATGAAAGATGAGTGAGAGGTTTTGTCTCTGGATCAGAGTACTTTTGTGTTTAATTATGAAATTGGTAGACTAGTCATGATGTTGGTTTGGGTATCTTCATATTAGTAGGCTCAATAAATCACTGGAACACAGGAATAATCTCAAACCCAAGGAAGGTCTGGAGTTCAGAGGTAAACTCTTTGATGTCATTTAATATAAATGGGAAATCTATTCCACCAAATTTAATCTAAAGGTCACATCAGAGACCTTTAATCAGTCACATCAGAGAGTTAAATAGAAAAGCAATCCAGATGTATCCCTGCCTATTCTGGATTAGAAGAAGTGTCATTTATATAGTAATTTTTCTAGAGTGTTTGAAATTCCACTGACAGCTCTGTCCTTTTCTAAATGACCACCTATTTATTAGGAAGTTTGAAAAATATCTCACTTGTTAATTATGGCCACCGGGGAGGCAGTGATACCGAGACCAGGGAGGTGTATGGTGAAAACAGAGGGATGGGAAAGATGGAGTTACCAGAAAAATAATGAACTTTAATGGGTAGAATAACAGACCAGAAACCACACGATGTAAGGGGCAACATCCAAGGACCTGGAGGTGTGGCAAATAATTTAACAATATATGGGAGCGTCTGAGGGCAAAAGTCCAATCACGAACATGAACTAGGAGCATGCTCTTAAAAGTGACTGGTCCGAAACCAACAGAGAACAAGAACCAGAAACATGACTTATTATACAATCATTCCATTAACATTCCAACTCCTATGGTCTCAGATTGATGCCACCTGCATATACAGGTGAAGCCACTCCTGTCCATCCCCAGCAGACCCATTTCCCCAATTAATGATATCCATTGCATTAATTTAATCAGAGTTTAGTTTTCTTTTCTTACAGCAGATCTTCTCTATGCTTAAAGCCTCCTTTCGTAGCCCTAGTTTCTCTTGTCAGTCACTATAAATGTGAGTGTCCTTTCTTGAGCCTTGAGATTTTCAGGTTATCCCTATTTTAGATTACTTTGGAGGCTTATAAATATATCTCGGATAATACAGAGCAAATACTTCTCAGTCTTTTCTACTTGGAAGGAAGGATTGTATTTCAAATTCCCAATTTAATACCAAATTTTTCAAAATATTACAATTGAGTTTTTATCAGCACGCAATATGTTTGATCCTATTCTACACTAGCCCTGTTGAGTTGTTTACTGGGCAAAATGGATGTGAAATGCTTCCAGAAACATGAAAATACATTAAATTTGCATAGGCCAGATAAAATTATCGCACATTATACAAAAGTATCTTGCAAAGAACCCAAACCACAGTGGTAAATTTGAGATGAAGAAGAAATGGAGTTTGTTCAAGGACACTTGAAAGCTTATTAAATTTTTGAACCTTGAGTGTAAAAAATTGCTGGTGAATTTAGGTTGAAGCATGGTCCAAGTATTATATCAAAAGATTTGCTGCAATTCCCATTGAACCCACAGCCATTCTGTGACTCATCACTTAAGATAACACTAATAATAACACTGTTATGCCAAATAAAACACAGCTTGTATCTCCTGAGTGATGAGGATAAGGATGATTCAGCTAGCAGGGATATTGTCTCCTCCGGCTTTATACAGCATCTGGCTCCTGAGCTGCCCTGAGAAATCACACAGGCACATTGAGCCTGATTTGCTTTTCTTTTCTTTTTTTGCAAGCTTACTACTTCAGTGAGGGGTTTTTTTCCATGGCATTTTTGCTTTCATTGTTACAGTGACACTGAGGTAGATAATGGGGCATCTGTGTGAGAAGAGTGATCTGTCTGACTGCTTTTGGGTTTAGGTGCTTAGCATTACAAAATGTTACTGCTTCATTTTTTCACTGACATGTAAGACTACCACTTCTGAAAAGTTTCTTAGTGTAGTTTCATAGTTCTGTGTTAAGATGGACTTTAACTATTGATAGATTAGAACTTTAGCACAAGAACAGTTGTAGACCCATAGCTCAAAGAGATGAGGCAGTCTTTGTGTTTCAAATGTCACTTCAGTCAAACCACTCCTTTGTCTGAAATACTGTAATACCTATAACTTTCCTTTCTTCCCTCTAGGAAATATTAAGATTTTATTTTATTCTGTAAGAAATATTTGTTGCACTAATTTATTATTGTGAGATATAAACACTTTCAGAAGGGGAAAAACATTTGTTTTTCTCCCATAGACAATAGTACATCAGAAAATGTGAATGTCTGACCATACAGATATTCTGTAAGATATATCTGCGTTGCTCCTCTGGCAAAGTGAAAAACGTATAATATAGGCTTTTCAAGGCATAAAAACAATTTGGGATTTGCTTTTCTGTGAAAATATCTTTGAAGGCAGCATTTAATAAAACTGAAATCCTTGATTTCTCCTGAAAGGTTTTCTGCTTTTCCTTACCAGTGAAAATGAAAGTTTAACATTGTAACTTGCATTTTACTACTGAACCTGTCTTTGGGGAGTGCAGCACTTTTGCATTCTGGAGACAAAGGAGCTTTTTGTTCTCAGCAGTTCTGATTTTACTTAGACTTTCCTAAGTGCATACTACAGTAATCAGAGGCAGCTTATTGGAATTGGTCTTGGATAATAATTTTAGCGTTTAGTGTTTGAATATTTCATTTTCTTTTGATTTATGATGACTTGATTTACCTATGCAATTTCAATAATTTGGGGGCTGTGTCTTTAATGACTCTTACAGTTAAATAGAATTCTTGACAGAGGGTAGGGAGGGAAGCCTTTATTTGTGTTTTGTCATCTATAAAAATCCATTAGTGATTTGCAGTGAAATGTTGATCCAACATGTTGTTAGTGGAAAACAGGCTCTAGAAAGATGTATTTTGTGGATGGAACTCTTATATTTTGCAGTGCTGAAATTTTTAGAACTTGTTATAATTAACTAGATGTTATTTTCTTGCTATTAGCCTGTGTTCAGCCAGGAGAAGTTGAAAAACATGTCATTTGTTGTCTACTTGCTGCATGAAATTGTTCTGTGGTAACATCTTAGGACTTGCACTGATTAAGCTTAATTATTTGCAGTTAGTATGGATTAATTTTCTGTTCTTATTTACCTTAGTCTTTCTTCAGTTTTTTTGCTGTACACATTGATGGGGTGTTACACCCCCTTACCTTATAAATACATTTGCATTCACATTACTCAAGGGATTCTTGTTCTCATATCTGAGTGTAGAGATTAAGTATAATTTCAGCATATAAACCAGTAACTTTTACAAGTTGTTTTTGTGATCACTCCTTCTTTTGCAGAGATCACCTATTTTTTTTGTTGTAAAATAATCTGCTGTCCTGTTGATATTATCAAAGAGCATTGAACAGTGTTACAGCTGTGAACTAATACAGCATTGATTCTATCCTTTGAGAATCATCTGAGGTATTTACTTTTTCTAATCCATAATCCTATCCCATATTTGCCAGTATTAGGTATGATACAATACAATACCATACTGTACTGTACCGTACCATACCATACCATCATTAAATGGTGCTTGAACATTTATTAAATTAACATATTTAAAACATAATTGAATTACTTTACATTTTGCGCTCTAAATAATGTCGTGTTGCACATTTTTGCAGTCTGGAAGGTTCATCTTGTATCTGTCATGCCTCTGAACAGTCCCATGCCCTTTCATAGCTCTTGGAATGCAGACGAGGACCATGGTGAAGGGGGTGGCTCTGAGACAAAGTTGTGACTGTTGAAACAAGTAGAATTTTTTCACTGCACTCACAGAGTTTAGAATTTCATCCAGTGTGATGAAGAAATGATAGAGTCAAGACACATATTTTAAGCTGCTTTGGGTTTGTTTTTATAAGGCAGGCGTTTTGTGGGTATTTTGCTCATTCCAAACTCATGTTTGCTGCTGTGAAGGGATTGGGACTTTTAAAAGTTTGCTCACATTTCATTGCATTCACAGTTCCTCAAAACTCCTGCATGTTTCTTGTTACAGAAGGCACTTGGCATGTCATTATCATTTTGCATCTGGCTGTAGACTCTCTGATGAAACCTGGGACCCGCCGTTGCCACAGGTGCATCAGAGGATTGATGGCAATCACAGTGTGGGTAGGGCTTGAGTCTAAAAATATGTGAAACAAGAGTGCCAATGGAATCACAAGTCATTTCATCAGATATAAAATTTTGTATCTTATTTTTGACACTTTAAATGCACACAGTTTGGATTATCTTCATTTGAAATGTCCCACTAATGTGTCTAGGCTATGAGGGGGTTTGCAGCTGTCTGCTTCTGATCTTGCATTAACTTCAGACGTCTTATATAGCTACTAGTATTTTACTTGACTTTTGTGGAGCAACAGAGAGACAAAAATATTAAATAAAGTAAAACTTTAGAAGGCAAATTAGATTTTTTTCCCAGTACAGTTTCTATAATACACGTGTGTTACCAGAGTCAATTAACTCTTGGGATTTCCATCCCTGAGAATAGTGGATGCTTTGTTTGTTTCGTCTCTCAGATCACTATGGGAATTCAAGATAGTAAATGCTAAATAGTAAATAGCAGGTCTCAATTACCTTTTATAAAACTTAAACACTCGATCTGCTTCTAAAATATGGTATTTAAATGCATTTCTGCCAGTGGTTTAACACTTTATTATTCAAAACTGCTCAATAATGACTCTTTTAATTACATCTGGTGTTTTACAAAGTTCAAACACATAAATCTAGATATTGGCATTCACAAAAAGAGAGAATGAATAAAACCTGCTGATTTTCTTTGTCCTGTCAGATCCAAGCATTTAGCAGGGTTGCTGCACAGCTCACTGTGCTCATGACACAATGTCAGTGCTCTTGGATTTCCCCCCTGCACTTTCACACCAACTTCTGCTTGAGGTGTGGCTGTAAACCTCACCACTGCTCAATGCTGGGACCTTTTGAAGAGCAGTCTGCTCACCATCACATCTCTTCCCATCTCTCTGTGTCCCACCATGTGATGCCCATGTGTACTCGCCCCTCTTACACAACCCTGCTTTATAGAGGGATGGGAACTATACTCTGATGACTTGTTCATTCATTTCAATCATTTTAACACTGAGTGAATCAAACCTTGATACATCTTCTCATCTAGTCTTGCTCTAGGAAAGGAGGAAAAAATTGAACTTGCAAATGGCAAATGATATGAGATGCACAGTTCCCAAGGAGTGGCACTGATTGGCTTGGCCTGTTCATGTGTATCATGTTTATACAATAGCCTAATGCTTTTATGTATTTCTGTGTGTGTAATGAATATCAGACACAATATTAAGAAATGTCCTAGTTGATATTTCAGAGCTATGTTCAAAATAAAAGAACAAGATCCCTGTTTTTCAGGGCTCTAACATCTAAAACAAATGTCTTGAAAAATCCACTGCTTGAATCTGCTTCTTGAATTTGTACCACACCAGCCGTCCGAGCACACGCACGTGTCTGTATCTTCACAGTGCTGTGACATGGCCTCTCAGCTGCTGAGTTCTCTGCCTGAATCCCTCTGAGCCTTTGTTCCATCTCACCTTCCCTAAGCTCCTACTCCATGCAAAAGAAGGTAACTCTGTGTGTTAGGTATTGTGTATTGTTAGGGGTACCAGGAAGGAAACAACATGAAGTTTACACAGCCCCTTACAGTGATTCAGAGGGAGAAGGTAATGTAAGAACTGTGGTGATTTTGGCATCCAGGAAAAAAGGCTGAACTACCTCCTGATCAAACTAGAGAGAGCAGTCATAAAATTGCAGGGAAACCTGCAAGACCAAAAATTAAAAATCAAAATATTAGCTGTTGAATTTGAAGTGCTTTCATCTAGCTACATATATTTGGAGCAGCCATTTCCTATTCTGTAGTTAAATTAAGGTTACATCTTATGTACTACCAAGAAATTGTGGCTTTTATTGAAATTACTGTTAAATGTATGAGATAGGATTTTACTTTTTCTCTTTAAAGAAAATTAGCTAGCACCTTCAATTATACATTATATTGCACGAGTGACAGTTTCTTACAATTGATCCATGGGTAGTTTTCTAGATCCACTATTCTGTGAAGAGGCCATTTATGCAGAGATGGTTGAAGCAGGTCAAGTTGTTTCACTTAGTCTTATTTTCTTCGGGTATTCAGCAACGAGTGCATATTGACAGACTTAATTGCGGTTGCTTCAAAAGCTAGAGGCTACTTATTTTGCCAAAGATTTTCCATATAAAGATGACATTAATAATGTGTGTTTTAATTAAGTTGCAGATAGCTTTTTAGTAGGCTATTTGCTAAAACTGACAAGAAGAAAAGCAATAATGGTTGAGCTGACAGAAATAGAATTTGTAAAAAGAATGAAGTGTTTACCACTGTTTTATTTAACAAAAATTATAACAATGAAGAGCATTTCAGACTTTGATAGTAGCAATGTGTCAGTGAAACACACTGAACTAAGTTTTCAGGCAATTCTTTTTGGTGGCCAAAGTTAATGAGATTGATTTCAGATCCTTCCTGGAAAAGGTTTGGGGATTTTATGTGTGAAGTGGGCCTGTGTCATGCGTGTTAATATGTGGCTACTGATTTTCCTATCGTGTCATGCACTGCAGTCGTAGTAGTCTTGATGTAACAATGAATTTAATTCCCTAATTCTATCTGGCTCATGTTTGCAATAATCAATGTCAGTCCTTGCCAGGGAACTGCTTGTCCAGTGCTATCTGCTGTTGAGCGATGGCTGGGCTTATTACATTGTGGGGATTATTTTCTCTCTGAAAAATACACGTTTGTTATATTAGGGATCACTCTGCACTTATTGTGACAGGCTATATTTGTGGGTTTTGGCCTTATCTGTAAGTTGTAAGTTGATTATATCTGTGTTGGAAGGGTTATAAGGAGACATAAGGACCTTTCTGATCTGAAAATCTATTGCAAGGTTGCCAGCGTGAAGATCTCTCCAGGGATGGGCAGTAGTTAAAGCACACAATGTGTATGCTTAGTGAGTGATTCCAGGACTAATCACTCTTCACTTAGGTGGATAGAGGGAAAAAATGCACCTATATGCCTTTGGTGCTCTGTAGTATCCTTCAGGCTCTGGCTTAGCATCCTGCCAGGGTTTGAAGCGCCTTTCCTTAAGTGTTTTTCCCACAAATCATGACCTGAGTCCATCAGATTTCTTGAGCTTAATTGATGCCAATTGAAAAATCAACAGAAAACGGAAAAAACCACTCTGAATTTAGAAATTATTATGTTTATATTTTTGAAGCTTTTTTTAATCTGCTTTAGGATTTGGACCTGACAAAATGAATTATGCTGTGAGAGGCCACCCACAGTCTTTGTTATCAGAAGCAATTGCAAGGCTCTTTCTTTATTTCTTTCTTTCCTTCTTTCCTTCCTGCCTTTTTTTTTTTTTTTTTCTTTTTTCTTTTTTTCTGTTACTTGTGAGAGATAAAGCAACATTTGGAGGAGGGGGTGGAGATCATCTCTGCACTTCTTCAGGACTTGAAAAGCATTTAGGAAAGAATGGTCAAGGACTTGGATGTCTTGTTTTACCATGACATTCTGTTGATTCATCTAGGTATTAAAGAATGAATGAGTTTGTAATTAAACATATTCAAAGGTTTGAAGAATTTTTGTGCATTCATTAAGCTTCTTCTGATTTTCAGTAGGGATTATAGATGCAATTCTGTGCATTACTAAAGTTAAATAAAACATAATAGGCCAAAGACATGAATTAAAGAAATCCTCTTTTTTTCTTTCCTGTAGGGGGATAATTAACATAATGAGTTGACGCTGGGCATTTTTTCTATATTTTATCCTAGTGAAATTGATAGTGCTTTGTAGTGGGGGGAAAAAAGGCATTCTAAAAGACTTTAGTATGGAAGGTCTAAGTAATAAAACAGAAAACCTAAACTTGGAATTTTAAAAAAAAATTAAACACAAAGTGTAATTTATTTCCATTAGAAGATGTTACCTATCCTTCAAGCCTGAGTGGATATAATTACCATAATGTAAATCTCTTGACAAATAGTGCCCTAAGGCAGCATGACACTAATAATTGTTCAATTACAGACTTTTAGCTTTTCAAATGGCCAGAGTCATCATTATGCAGCTCGTTAATAGAAATAAAGGCATAGTTTAAATGCATAGGAAAAATATTATTCTTTTGAAGATGAGTTTCTCTTTACATTTAATGTCTTTTGTAATTACCTCTAATAATTTCCAGTAATCGTTATTTAATTTTCTTTAATTATAATTGCACCCTAATCTGATTGTTTACTGGAAAAAAGGAATTTAATATTTATGCATTAAATTTCAAATAATATGTTAGTGATATATTTACCCTTGTGAAAAATTTTGTTCATTCTACCTCTATAGCTTTAGGGTATTTTAAATGTTTCTAACATAGCAAATTTATTCTCTGAGCCAGCTCAGTCATCAAATGGTTAAGTATTATACTACTGATCTCAACCTCAATTCTTGATTCTCAGTCATGCAATTTAAAGGTACTGAAAATAGGCTGAAATTGGTGATCTGATAACTCATATAGGTTAGGAAAATTCTTGGAAGACACAGACAATTGTTGAAGGTGAAATGGAAAATCACAGCTATTTTTTACAATGTTCCTCTCTAGTGTAACAAGAGAGTGTGAGAGAGAGAGGATAGCTGGAACTCTCATCCTCTAAGAATGTTTACTTGCAGAGCCCAGCAGGCTCATTGTTATCAAAATGACCAACCTCAGTAAATGGTAAATAAACATTTCATGTCTTACAAACACCAGACAGACTCAGTGTTACTCATCCTATTCCACTAATTAGAATGTGTTACTGTGCTTAGATCACCATAAATATATATAATACTATGTATTGTCAAATTAATTAAAATGCCCTCCCCCCAGAGAGTTTGGACTCTGATGATGTCCTCTGGCGGTGCAAACTGCTTGTCTTGCTGCATGCCCTGCCTTTTGAGTATTCCCATATTTATTAGGACATAGTCATGAAGGATAACAGCAGAATTTTTTTCTGAAAATACCAGAGACAAAATGTTCTGTTTGACATTATCACTACTGAAGTAGTTTTATCTGAGAGAAGTTTGAGAAACTGTTTCCTTAAATTGTCTGCTGTTAGTGTATTTAAAAAGTATGCTTGACTTCTTAGCAACCTGACATGGGTGATTGGGAACAAGATCAGATAAATTTTATCTTACAATTAAGCCTAGAGTCACATTTTTCTTTTGATGATAATTGCATTTCTGTGTATTTGTTTGTTTAATGTAGCTATGATTTTTGACTTACTACTTACTACTTCTTGCTCTTTAGGTAAATTTTAGAATATTTAAATGATGATTCCTGTGAAAGATTGAGGACTCAGAGTACATTTTTCAGTGTACAGAAAATCTTTAAAATGTGAGTATGTATTAACAATATTGAGGCTGTGCTCCTTAATGAGCTGGTCTAGAAGGCTTCCAAAAGAACATGGCTATAACCCAGGCTGGCCATTACTGTTTCAGGACTTCATTCTCACTTTCAGAAGCCACCAATCTACAGATTAGTTAAGAGTTAAGACTATGTCTGCTTAGAGATGGAAACACAGCCCTGGAAGCCATTTATAATATTAGACCTTGCTTTAAATAATTTGAGATCCACTTTGAAACAGGGTGATATTTCTGTGTAAAATCAAAATCAATATGACCATCTGAAATTAATCTTTCAAATTTTTGCATATCAGTCATATTTTCAGAATTATCTCCTAACTATTTTGTAATAATTCACATTGATTGCATGCACTTCACCAGAGTAAAAGCAAAAAAAAATGCAAACTTCAGTGCTGCTATGGTCAGCATATACAGTAAATACAGCTTCACCTGGCTTGGTTTTTCTTTGTTTGCTTTTATAGCACATGTTACTGTCAAAATTAGAATTTTTCTGAGCTGTCTGAAACTTTGAGAACTGTTTAAAATTAGAAAAAAAGGATGAAGAGTTCCACATGAGCAAAATTAGCTGAGATACTAAAAACACTGTGGTACATGGATGTGTGCTAATTTCATGCCTTGTAAAAGCACAAAGTAAAATTAGGCTAGCTGGTTATACTTTTGAAAGAATAATTCAATTCCAGTTTGCACATATGTAAGGTGTATGTAGAGAGAGGGTAGTTTTGGGCTTTGGACTCTGGTCATTCTGCAGGTTTTAGTGCCAATTATTTCTTTATATTGTTTTATAAGAACAAAGGTTGAGTCAGTGTCTTGTCCAGAACCTTTGAATGTGACTGTGTTTTTTCAGAGCCTAAGGATTAAGACTGTGGCCAGCCCTTCTATGGGAATACAGGAAAATGAGGAGAAGCATTCCAAGGCTCTTACCCATCCACCATTGTCCAAATTTTCCAAGGAAATTTATGTGCATATGTGCTTTGTTATCAACAACAAAAACATGAATTTAGTTTATTGAAATATGAAGGAGCACTCTCAGGTTCTTCTGTTATTGTCTCAAATGTCTTGGTGATACTACATGAGTTTTACTTCTGTTTGTAAAATTTGAGCCTAAGCCTTATCAATTTCTATTTACATCCAAATCCAGCTGATATTTACAATGATTTTCATGTAAATACCTGATTACATTTCAGAAAGGGAGTCAATATTTCTTGCTTATATTTTATCCCATGCACATCAACAGGAAGGTCAATAACCATGGGTACACACAGAGCCTGACTATTCTGTGGTAGAAGTCAGTCACAGGCATCCTTTTTGCCTTGTAGGTCCTAATGGGAGTTGTACTGATAAATTATGTATCTAATTTTAAGTCCTTTGCTCAGTAAAATCTGCAGTGGACTGAAACCACCTGATTATTTGAATACTTGGTCTTTACCATATCTTTGTGTTATGAGAAATGTGCACATCTTTGTGAACCTTGTGTGTCTGAGAATCACTACAGCATGGTGCTCACGTTCCTCAGGAGATCTAAGCCTCGATGTGCACACAGAAATTGTTGTCACTACAAAAGAAATGTCCTTTCATACCACCTGATCCTTCTCGTCAGACACTTGTGCCCTGAGGATATTTTTGTCCATTGTGGAGTTGGGACTGACTTCATAGTATCTTCTCTTATAAAGCAAGTTTTACATTAGAGGAACATGTACCCCATGAGATTTTAGGGGCAGAAGGCAGTATTAGAACACGATTTTAAATGGTAGCAACGTTCAGACATCACTGGGATACTGAGTATGCTGGAGCCAAATGTTAGGCACTTACTCTGTAATCAACACATTTAAAACAAAAGAAGGTAAATACAGCTGCTCTCTTATAGGCTGCTGACTTGAAAAAAACAATGGGAAGCATTTGTAGTTAACAGCTAGTTGTAAGAGTTCTAAGAATACTAAAAGAAACTAAGTTTCCACAGACAAAAAGTACGAGTGGCATTGAGAAACAGCATCATATGGCATTAGCTGTTCCTTTAGCTAAATTTCACAGTCTACCAATGTGCTTGCAAGCATCACAGTTCTGTGTTTGCTGGAACAGAATTTTTTTTGGTTCAGAAACTTGTCTCTAAATACCGTTATTGCATGCAGTTTAAACACCTCATTCAATGTGTGTTAATAATGGTCAGCATTAAAACCATGCACTCTGGGGTTATTATTTATAAATTACATACACAACTGCTACAAACTTCCGAGTGGTCCTCAGGACTTGCCTGATGTTGTCTGAAGGCAAGTTTGCAGAACAAGCTCAAGTGTTGAAGTAGAAATCATTGCTTTTGAGAACAGCTCCAGAGAAACACTTCTAGGTCATCTCATTCCAGTTCTGTGTACGTTTATTGTTAATGCTGTCAGACCTCATGGGAGACACTCAGCAAAGGATGCCCGACCCTAATTATATTGGATGTGATGGAGCCTGAAAACAGTCCAGTCACAGAATCATGGGATGGTTTGAGGTAGAAAGAATCTTAAAGATCATCTTGCTGCAATCCCCCTGCCATGTGCAGGGACACATTCCACTGGGATGTTCATAGCCCCATCCCACCTGGCCTAGAGCAAGAGCAGTTGGTGCTGGTTGGAGTTAACGCTGTCTGTGGTTGCATTGGAGTGACATCAGCATCTTTCCTATTCATTCAATCTTGGTTAATCCTCCAATATGAGGAGCACATGTAAATGTGCTACCACTAAGAAAGCTTAGGTATCACTTTAGAATCAATATCTCAGGCAAGGAGCAACTTGCAGTCTGTGCTGGATACTCTTCAAAGTGTGCTGTACTAAGGATTGAGTCAGTGGCTCTTTGCACTCTTTTTTTAGAAGCAATTGTAGGGGCAAGTCACTCAATGACCAACTTGAGAGCTTGAATAAAGATGAATCTGAGAAGTGTCCCACAGTAGGCATTGACATATATTGCAGCGGATAAGTGTTTTGTTTAATCTCTCACTATTGCCTCATATGAGAATTTATACTGTTGAGTCTATCCCTTGTGATATTTGAAGCATATATCTACACAGGGATCACTGTCTCGCTGTTCTTCCTGCAACTCATTTTAGAACATCTCTTTAAGAAGTCTGAGAATTCTGTTCCAAAAGACAAAAAGCTTTATGCTACAATGAAAACCTCTTGTTTGAGCCTCATTGGTACCCCATTCTGAAGCACATTTCTCGTTGAAAAGTCTAAGCACTTGCTTCCTTCTCTTCTGCACCAAGATATTTTGCAGCACATCATCCTAGAATGTTTGTTTTCATTCCAATATGCTGTTGAGTTGCGCTGTGTCCTGCATCTTGTTTGTAGCTTTCCCCACAAAATGTTTTAGGTGCACTTGCTGCAGTTCTCTTTTGACATCCATTGTGTAACAGGATCTGTTCCATTATTTTTCAGAACTGCAGAGAAACCCAGATTTGCTTCACACTCCTCTTTGTTGCCCTGTTCAGAACTACATGCAAGTAAGGGAAGCAGAATTTGACCTTAGATTCCAGTAGCCAGTATGATAAACACACCATTAGGATTTATATAAAGCTCTGTTCCACATGGCAGGCTTCCATGCATAGCATATACTTTTTTAAGCCAGAGTGCAGAGGATGAAGACAGATAAAGAATTGGGTTTTAAAATAGAAGAAACAGAGTAGTTGCGAATGAACTCAATCAGGATGTTAAAGTGCAGAGAGAATTGTGTTCTCCTAGGAGTTACTTGTTATCCCCATTTCTAGCCTATATAAATGGCTCAGGTGGCAGAATACAAACATGAAGCAGCAAATCTGCTGATTATTCCAAGATTGAGGGAGTAATGAATGCAAAGTTTAGCAAAGGTGAGATGAAAAAGATCTGTTAATCGCTTTTTAATTAGGCTTGTGAGGTTTCAAAAAATCTACCCTTGGTTAATGAGAAGTAATATATACTGTGTGAAAATAATAAACATGCTCTTGGAATGGTAAAAGAAGTCAGAAAGGGTTTTGCAGGGTAAGGAAAATATTTTTCTTTATATGCATCTAGTGGCATATTTTGGCAAATGCTAGATTTTCAGTGGGTGATTTTATAATACTTTAATTCCATATATAATTTTTTTTCATATGATTAGTTTAAGAAGTGCATTCTATTCTCTTAATTCTATTCTACCTTCTTGGTAATTATTAAGGAATGTGAAAGTATTTCCATGAATCTGAATACAGGTTCTGTACTATTGCATGGATAACTGTGTCTATGAGCAGCAGTTAATCGTAATTGTGTATTTGTGCTGTCGTGCTGCAATCTGTTCTTGTATGCATTGAGTACCACCTGCATGTGGAGGATGATCTTGTGTGAATGTGAGGGAGCACACAGTGGATTACTACTGTGAGCCAAGGATGAGGAACACTGAGGTTGTGGTCAAAAGTTCACAGTCTGAGACTTACCAGGATTTTTTATCTGTTGACAGTGATGCCAAATAAATAAATTAGTTCAATATTTGAAATATGTCATGATCAGGTTGAAACCTTGAAGAGGCATATGAAAAAATAATTTTGTTTTTTGTGCTTAGTGTTTTCACAATAAAAACAACCTAGATATAATTTCATGCTCTGAAAGTTTAACAGAACAAATATTCAACAACAGTTTCTTATGCTCACCAGTCCTTTGGCTTTTGATGAGTAAGACCAAATGTGATGTCCTTTTCAAAAAATAAGATTCAAACCAGTTATATTGATATATGTATTTTCATTCCTTAATATCTCCCAAATACATGCTCACTTATCTGGTAATATATACTTAGGAAATCTTATTCTGTTAATTAGCACTACATTCAATTTTTGTGGGTATTAATAGCAGCATAAAGCTATATGCATTATTTTAAGTATTTAATCACCTTAAAAAGCACCTTTTGAGTATTTAAGCACCTTAAAAACTCTAACACTGAGTGACTCCACAAATGTCTTAGAATATTTGATGTTCAGATACCCTCATTGCCTCATTACAAACACTTCAAGTTGGCAAATGAATGCTCTATCTTATTTATTACTTTAAACGTGTCATTAAAAAACACACGCTATCATTTTGCTAAAAGTTGAATCATTCCAGCTTTATATGCACTAATGTCTGTTATAGAAGTGATGGATTTTTTTTAGCCAGATCTATCAAGATTTATGAACACATGTGAAAACATCACACACACACACAAAAATAGTCATTCTAAATGCTATAAAAATAGCAAAAGGAGAAACAGGTTGAAAAACTCAATGTTTTTTTCTCTAGCAAAGTCCAGAATTCGAATATATTAGAATAACTGGATTGTGCTTAGCTCCAGAATTGCAAAATCTGTGATGTTAAAGTTAGGGATGTGTTAAAGATCAGAGTTGGAGACTACAGAGTGACAATGGGTTCATTTGTTTCTGGATGTTGTAGGATTTAATGTGAAGAAGGTGGTTTAGGTGGGGATAAAAAGCTTACAGTGATGGTGGGTAAGGAAGAGAAAATTTATTTTTAGAGTATATCTAGAGTTAATAATGAAATAGGGACATGTATTTGAGAAAGCAGTGCTTGAGCAGCTAAGTTTATTCCTGGAATTCAGAAGGCTTACAAGTGTAGAAGCCTGCAGTAAATTGAGATCCTCAATCTCTGTTTCCCAAATCACCTCTAATTCTAGATGGAGCCACAGTCCAGTGGGTATATGTTTACTTGAAGATAAGTGCAAACTGTTTGGCCCACCCACACCAGCATCCATTCTAGTTCTGACTGCCTTTTGAGATACAGCAATAAATGTTTGTCCTCCTTGGTGAATTCCAACCTATTTCACACTCTAGCTGTGAGTGCTGCTCAGTCTTCTGAGAAATAACAATAACATATTTTTTACTGCAGCCACATTCCATGTTAGTCCTGCAGCCTTGCAAGATCAAGGAATATATCAAGATCTTGTGTTTCTTTCCCAAGTCCTAGATAAATGCGTAGTCCTAAGAATACCTTGTGGAATCCTTTGAAAGGAAAGATCAGGTAATCCCTGTTATGGTCTACATTTTTGAACAGAAATAAGATAAAATCCAGTGGTAATGATAACAGAAAATTTATGGTTTATGGTTGGGTAAATATCCACAAGGTCAGACAAAACTCAGGATCCTTCAGACACATTTTAGGATTAATGCTTGTAGCATAGCTTACAACTGGTTGCAGTGGAGATGAATAGACCCTTGTGACCTAGGACATGCAAAAAAAGCCTTGTTTTATATTTGCAGTGACATTAGGTGTTGGTATAGAAACGGTGAAGGTAGTGGTGACAGACGTTGGGGTTGAGATCAAAACTGCTCTGTGCTCTCTAGTGTTTCTTGACAAGTTCTGATAACCAAAAGTGATGTCTGGGGTTAGGACTTTGAATTGCAGAGCAGAAGTTTTGTCGATTTATCCTTCAGGGTTCACAAATCTGGGAAAATGCCAGTGGAAATCCTTTACCTTGGTGTGAAACTAGAGTTGGGATTGAGAGCAAAGAACCAGACATCCATGGGGTAAGTCCAAGTCCAGTGTAAGCCTCAGGTATGCATCCAATGTGATTGTCCAGGATTGCAGAACCTGGCCAGAAAGTTTTGAAGGGGGAAGGAGTAACTGATGCTGTCACCTTCAGATCTATGTTCATTCTCATGTAGTGTGCCCTGAGCTGATTTAGCTGTTGAGCTGGTGTTGCCCTGCATGTGGTGAATATACTTGGTTATAAAAATACAGAATTTTTATTTGAGATTCTAGAAGTCTTGCTGGGGTGAAATGCCAGCAGGGAAGAGTTTATCAGTAGTTTCAGAGTAGGCTAGGATTAGATTTAGAATAAATCTCGGGTAATCTCAGGGCTCAGACAGGCTTATTGATTTTCAGTGAGGGAGAGTATTATTAACAGTGAAGGTTTATGGTACATTCAGGCTAAGTATGGTTTTCTGGGCTTGCCTAGGGGTGAAGGATTTTGTATTGTTAGGGCCAAAAATGAAATTTTATCACAAAGTAATACAAGTCTTATGCAGTATAGAAAAAGGGTAAGTGGCTTGGGTTTTGTTCAGTTGTAAGTTCCTGATTTCATTTTGAATGTGACTGGCTCTTGGGTTAGAATTTGTGTCTCCAGGGACAGGGAAACTAAGTATAGTGTTATGTGCCTACAACATCCAGCAGGTTGGAGTGAGGACCAGGGCTGAGAGGCAGAGATTATGCTGTGTAGATAAAACGGTCATTAGCTTTCCTGAGCTGACAGAAAAGACACCAAAACCTGGATTTCTGTATGTATATGAAATTAAAGGTATAAGCTGTCACATGTTAAAAACAAACTTCTTTTTAAGACCTGTAATAGTCATATCCTTTGTCAACCAGGGAAAGAAAATGCCAATGCAATAAATTACTGCCTGTATAAAAATCATAAGTGAATTAATACTTACCCCCGTAGCAGATGATACTGCTGCAGTAATTTTAATCAGAAAACTTTTAGCATTCACAGAAAATTAAAAATAGGCAGTAGAAGGAATAAAATTTTGATTTTATGGGGTAAACTGGCAGTCTCAGATCTTTACAGCTTCAAATGGAAGGTTATGGTAAAGTGAACTGAATTTTCATCTCTGTTTTTCATCCTCGTTTAAACCACAGTACTCTTAAGTATCCATTCCACACCTCTCACAAATGGATGTGTATTACTTGTCCAGCTGTATTAATATTGCTGACTGAACTATTCATAATGTTGCAGTGGTTGAATCAAGTTTTATTGTGCAATTCCAAACACGTGAAAACTAAATTCACCTTTTAGTGACCTGTCACTCTTTATTCAGTATTGCTAATTCATCAAATTAAACTGTTGTCATCAACAGTTTTATCACCTGAGCTTTTGTGGTAACAAAGATAATAAAAGAGTCAAATTATTTTTACTGTTAAAGTTTGTATCCTAACTTAACTATTCTGTGTGATAATTTTACATCCTTCACCTTTGAGACTTAAAAATCTGATTGTTTGGTGTTGTAAACTTTGTGTGTTAATACCTGATTTCACAGTTTTCTGGCAGAGGTTGCTCTGGCACAAAATCCTACCACTCAGTCGTAATGCTAAAAAGAAATTGTAGAGTTAGACAAAATGTTTCATAGAAGAACCCCTGTGAAGAAGCATTTCAAAACAAGAATAACCACATTCAATATTAGTAATTTTAATTGATTTTAATTGATGTTTCAGAGATTGTGTAATCACAGTTTTTTATAAATGTCTTCAATTAGATCTTGTATTCCAGTTGATGTTTATTCATTTTATGATTGCATATATATTATTAAGATTTCCTCAACTAAAATATTGCTGTGATACCCTTTTTATTGCCAGAGAAATATATTTTACTACTTTATAGAAATAAATTGAGAAATGTAGCTACTGTGAAATAAACCATAATGATGACATATTTATTATGCTTTTTATTGATAAACAAATACTTTGTGATAACTGGAAAAACAGAGTATATTAAAGAAAATGTTGTTTCTGTTGTCTTAACACAAACCTGTGTGGAGTAACTATGGAGTTCTTATCTACAGGAGTTTGTAACAATAATAATATTGAAAATATATGACTGGCTGTATTCTTTAGCAAAGTATTTAATCACAAGCTTACATCTTGGCTGGAGACTGTGGAGAATCCTATACCTGTTTAGAACATACATTTTACTGATGTTTTAAATCAGAGCTTTATGTATTGCTCTGTTTAAGCTGTTGAAAGTGTATCTGTAGTAACTGCACGGCCATGTAAGAAGCTGACAGTCTAAAATTAAGTGATGGAAGATTTTTCATGCTGTTTTAAAGCTCAGCATTTCTGAAAAATTAGTCTGTGATTTAAGAGCTGTGTATTAGTGTGGCCTGTAGGTCATGCTGCAGACCATGCTGGAAGTGCAGCAAGAATGAGTAACAACTGCAAGAATATACAAGTAAGCATGAACTACATGTAATTGGCTAATGACTGCTGGCATATTCAGCTGTGAATCATACTCAGCTGAGAGAGACTGACTGTAAATGGTATCAAACAGATGTAATATTTTAAATGTTGGAGCAGCAGCATTAATCCCAAAACAGTATAGCAAGGATTCCTGTATGGCTACTTTGCATGTAGCTCAAGTGCAAACCTTATCTACCCATAAAAGGATTGTTTGCTCAGCCTCATACGTGATTTTTCTTTCAACCGTGTCCAGCAAGCTATTATGAAATGCATTTAACTTGTAATGATTTGTCCAAGGAAGTGGGAATGATCTTCCAATCAGCTGCCATCGCTGTCAGCAGATACAGCTGTCCTGTGATTGCACTGCCCAAACTTTTCTATGGAAAGCAATACCCAGAGACTTTCCATATAAGAAAGTAGCTTCTTATACTTATTTATGTAAATGGAGAAAAGGACATACTTGGATTTTGAAGTTAAAAATGTTTATTTTCAATGGGACAACATGCTTTGAATTCACTGTGCGATTTAAAGATGAGATAATTGAAACAGAGAGCTTGAGTGATGGCTGGGATTCAAACATCATGAGATACAAGAGCTACAAACTGAGCCTGGCAGTTTTTTTGGAACAAGCACTGAGTGATAAGGCCTCCTGTACAACAGCAGTGTGCTGTCCTAAAAATGAGGGTGTTCCTATTTCATGGCTCCATTTGTTGTTTGAGCTTGGATTTGCACACTTTACAAGTGGTATTTTAAGAAATAGAAGTAAAGGCCACATTTTTTAATGTCTCACCTTTAATAGCTGAAGACACTAAATTATCCATTTCAGATGTGTTGTGACTGAGAAGTACTGAGCTGGAGTTCAGGATGCTGGGCTGACTTTCTTGCTCACCCTAAGGTCTTCAGATTATCATTTGGCAAGCAACTTCCCCACTTTAGGTTTCATATTTTTGATCTCTTTCTTTCTTTTTAAAAAAGCACACAACTGTACATCTTTCTACCTGTCTTGTTTACACTTGTTCTCTCCTTGTCCACTGCAGATGTAGGGATTTGTGGCTGTACAAATACTTCTACAATTCTACTAAAAGAAAGTGCAGGATTCTGTGCTTTCAGGATAAACAAAACCTCAGAAACTGTTCTCATGTTTATGAGATGAATGACAGTGAACCATTTGCTTTTCACAGATCTTCATTTTATTTGGATTTTCATATTTTCTCCCTTCTTTTGCATGTCTAAGTAGTCACAATGTAGCAATATTTTATCTTCCTTTTTATTTCCCTTTCTGATTTATTGAAACAATACAGCTATCAGATAATTACTAAGCCATAAAGAACTTTGCCATATATCATTATAGGTTTTTGGGATTTTCTTAATTGCAACTTGTTCATCTAGCCAGTTTTGTATATTTTTTCTTCTTATCTTCATCATAATTAGATGAACCATAATTTTAATTACTGCACTTTATTGTATTTTGAACAGCAGCAGTATTATCTGAAAAAGGTACAAAGGTACAACAGTACAAAGATACAACTTATTTTCAAAGTAACACTGCTCTTAAAATACCACTCAACAGCTCCATTCAGTATTGTTTCCCAGAACTGAATAGAATGAACTCACTGTTTCCATCCACTGTTTATTTTTTTCCCCAGACTAATCTAGGAAAAAAACCCCCAAAACATTAGAAGGAACACAACAGTTGACCAGCAAGGAACATTCATAGTTTCTTTCCAGAGAGGAGGATGTAGTTTGCAAAACTCTCATTAAAAAATCAGGAAACTGATTTCTCTGTAGATGAATAATTTTGTTCTGCTGCTCATCGTAAAGCCCCTGCCAGATTTTCAGGTGAATGTGGTCACGAGCCAACCCCACAGCTGATTTCACTTAAAGTTATGACATCAGCCATCCTTTACATGTGTATATAAACTCAGGGTGTTGGTAGTCTCTTAAGAGCAGCTCAGCTAGAAGATGCAAGCAAAGATGAAAAGTAGGGCTGTAGCAGACACTGGAATCCCTCCTACTTTACTTCCACAGAATGGTAAAGTTAATTTACTGTTAAATAATATTATATTGGTAAAATATGATGTGTTGTAATTAATTAGAATTATTCTAATATCTGGTTTAACCACTTTATGGTTTACCCATTACTTTATTTAAGATTTTGCTGAATAATTAGTCTTACATTTATTATTGTAAAAGTTAGGACTTGGATAAGCCCGTTATCTAGGAAAAAATACAATGTGTGTTTTAGGTTGCAAAGTTGAATTTAAGAATGAGGAGTATTGTCGAGCAACTTCTGTTTTCTTTAGCAAATTTGCCTGTGCCATTAAGACAAGTGTGTGTTTGAGAAGTGTTCAGATTCATCTGGTAGAATAAAGCTAAGAAACATAGCTTACTGCTTATCATAAAATACATTGTCAACTCAAAAAAAAGGGTAAGAATTAAATGAAGTCACTCAAGCAAAAAGAATATAAAACATGCCCAGGTAGTAGTTAGGAAAAAGACCTTTATAAGTCATGCTTTTTACTTATTAGGTGTGGATTTTTAATACAGAGAAGGAAACATAGCAGTTCTCCCTGGTATCAAATGTCATTCAATAAATGGATAGCCATTGTGGGGTGGGGAAGGAATAAAAGAGCCTTTAGGAACATCTTTTTTCCATGTATGCTCAGGGCTGTCTTGCTTTTCATCATGGAGTTCACAACATGCATTGCAACACAGCTGAAGAATATTTTTCAACCCTGCAAACTCGTGCTGAGAAAAGGTGTGTGCAAAGGGCCAGATGAAGATCTGTTACCTCTTCCCACCCCTCCACAATCTCTCATCTAATTTGATTTCACTGATAGGAGCTGGTTATTCTGAATAAATGTATAATGAGCTCTAAACTTTTAGAATTTTAGATTGTAGGAACTTTACTAAACCCCGTTTTAGTCTGAATAAAATTTGGACTTACTTGAGGGTCTGTCACTCATAGCAGTGAGCTTCTGTGTCATTTGCTCTGCCCTCACTGTCTCTTCATCTGCCTGAATCCGCAGCACTGAGGGTTCCTGACAGATCAGTACCAACCAAGCCAATGCTCCATGGCTGGAAGCAGTGAGTTTCACCTGCTGCAGGTCTTATTTGAGAGTCAGAAATAGCACTTTGAACAACTCCAGCAAGGACCATTCGCAGTGATAATCCCTCACAGATTTTTTTCCTTGTTTGTTAGGGATTCTTTTGCTGTTAAGGTTTGACTCCTAGACTGTAATCTGGCACCTAGTTTCATCTATGAAATCAGTTAAACATTAAAGTGGCAGCACTTGGTCATGCTAATACTTGATGCACTGTTGCAGTTAGGTGAATATCACCTAAAAGAAGTAGCTGTGCCTACAATTAATGCCTTTGTGATTGATCAAAGTTGGTATTGAGAAGAAACTTTACAAGAGTTTTAGTGTGATGTCAGCTTAATAATAGAACTTTAGACTTTAATCAAAGAAAGCAGTAAGAGTAAAAGGCTTGATAACTGTCCCAAGGTGACTTTATGATGCTTGCATCCCAAATTGTCTGTTCTGTTTAAGCTGGATATTAAGTTCTGCACCTTTTAAGACCGGTTTTGAGAGCAAAGCAGGGGAGAGAGGCATGCAGTTTGTTTGCAGAAACTGCACTTGCTCCCCTGCATTCCATCTCATAGACTGTGTTGTCTGTAGCACAGAAGCAGGAGAGGCCTCTCTTTTGCTTGGAGTTAGTTTAGTTAGTTTTTTAAGTTTGGTTTTTTTACCTAGCTGAAGCAGAAAAAATTCCCTGAACTGTAGCTTTTCTGTTTCCTGAAACTGTTCAAGCATACTCTGAACTGAAAATCCAAAAAACCACCAAAAGCTCATGTCTGTGACCTACCAGTCCACAGAACTGAACAAACTAAGCTACACCCCACAAACACCTCTTCAGGACAAAGAGAAGTTTGATTGTTTAATATTATTTTTTTTTTCTGTTTGTGAATACTTTGTTAAATGAACAATTTTCTCCACTTCTCTCAAAAATTTTTTCTCACTAACAAGTTAGGAGAGGGGCAGCTTAAATGTGTTTTCTAAAAGAGACCACTTCAAAAATTTCTTCCCAAAATTTGCACTAAATCAAGACAATAACTATGAAGGAGAATAAACAAGGAAATATCATATTTTTTTATTTTCTGCAGGATTTTCAGTGGTAATGGATATATGCACTGTGGTTTTAGTGAAACTGGTGGTGTTTAAAAGGAAAACTTCTACTACAAAGTGCCAACACAATCTTTGCGTGCTTTTCCTGCACAGTTCAGTGGAGTATGAAAAGATGTATTTCATCCTTTCCTGTAGGAAGTCAGTCTTCCTTATGGGGTTTGTATTCATCCTTAACTGTCACCAAGTATCTCACAGGAGGGTTGGGGCTGGGTGCAGACAGATGTGCTGTACATCTCAAACTAGTTTGCAGTTTTCAAGCTGTGCTGAATTTGCAGCCATCCCATGCAGCTTATCATACATTCATCCCATCACCATGAAAAGCTATTTTCTAGTGCTAACAGGCTGGATTTAGTACCTCACTGGACTCATCAGTTAGGTATAAAATTCCCATCTGCATTGCTTTTGCCAAAATACAGGAAAAAGATGTTTCCAAACCTGTTCTGTCTCAGCAGCTTTCCTAGCCATTCTAAGCACTTCAACATGCTATGTTTTGATTATATTTCTGTAATTTGTTTTCCCCATGCATTCTTTGTTGAATACATTAGGGTTTTTTTCTGCTGTGTTCTGGAGGCTTCCTGGTCATGTTCTAATATCACAGTGCCTAATCTACTAGAATAGCCCTGCTGAATTTTATGAAGACCACAGACTTCTATCTCTGTTCTCTGATTTTACATGCAACTATAATGCAAATTAACATACCCATGCTTGTTATTAGCATTCTTCTGTCTGACAGAAGAAAATCAAAGAGTTGTTGAGTGGTGTCAAGATGGTAAGAGACTGACAAATTGGGAGATCTCTAAAATTTTCTGGAACAAAGCTGAGTTTCTGGATCGCAAATACCTCTGCATTGCAATCCTGAGAAAGACAAAGTGGGGGGAGATGATCATGATCTACTCCTAAGGTAGAGTAGATGAAATATTTGTTTACACAAAAGTAATTTTCAGGTGGCTAAGCATTCAATGGGCTATCTTTGTTAAGGGTTCCAGTTTTGTCTGCTTTGTGCATTTATGAATCATCATGTTGTATGTTAGGAATTTTAAAATTCTCAGTAATTGGTAGTTATGTTTCAATATAAATTTTTTAAATGAAATATGGTCTTACAGTTTTTGGATCAAAAATAGGTGAAAGTTTTAACAAGTGGAATGGTTAATCTGTCCATGTATATGTAGTAGGTGTGTGTTTTATATTTTCTTTGTCTGCTCTAACTTGAAAGTTTTTGGCTTTTGGTTAGAAGCTCTTCATATAATATTAAACTGTGCATAGAGTAAGCTGCTGGTTTTGTTCCCATTTCATTGATTTAGTTACAATGACTGGCTGTGGTCTACCTGATCCATAATTTCTATATATGGACACTAAACTGTTAAAACAACTGTTGTACTGCCTGTTTCAGCATAGTAGTATAATCTGATTCCATCCAGAATCTGGAATATTTTCCACAGTATTGAAATACTGGAGCTATTTGTAATGTAAAAGGCTTCAATAATTTCTGTATAATATTTTTAATGATGGTTACTAATTGCTAAAGCACTGATTCTAAACTATCTTTGCTTCCTGTCATGGGAAATGCAAACACCTGAAATGATGAACAGGTTTTTGTAGAAAGGCAATCCAGAGCATATGGTTAGTAGTTATTTCTGCTCTGTGTGTTGAAATGAGTATTGGGCCTGAATTCTTTAACAGCAAAACATGAAATAATGCCATGCAAATAATTTATATTTTAGATCATCTATATTTTAGATATAACACTTTATATCATTGCACTATATTTGCTAATAGTATTATATAAATAATACACAAATATATAAATAATATGTTCATATTCACTGGTTATTTAACTACTATGGGCAGCTGTCTTGATGAAATTACTAAATTAGTGTTGGTACTCAGACTGTAGAGTATTTCTGCACCAAATTTCCAGTGAATTTTATGTATATTTCATAAAATCAGTGAGTGCATATTTATAAAATGGGTTTGGAGGATTACTTGTTTCAGATGTGTATATACACACATGCCCCCTCACCCCTCCAGTAATACTGACTGCCTAGAACCAAATTCTCATGGCTTTCATGCCCCAAAAGAAAGATTTGGAAGACGATGAGTATCTCTCTTCACTGCCAGTAAATGGACAACATGGACTTAACACTCTTTTATGCAAGAGGAGAAGCAAAACTCACCAGAATAATTAATGGAATGTGTAGTGTCTGAAAGCTAAACTATGCTCTAACAGGTTAGAAAATTCAGAATAAATATCTTTGTTGTATCGTCTTGTAAGGAAGACCATTTTGTTTTGATTTCTGTAGAGATGGAGAATGGCTGTGGTCAAGCTTGGGGGGCAGTTGGGACTTGCCTGAGGAGCAGCTGAGCTGCAACCTGGAGCAGGACAGTTTTGTAGCTGTGTAGTCTAACATTGATTATTCACTCCTCTGAAAATGACTTCCAGTTTTGGCTGCACTGGTGTACTGCATGTACAGAGAACGCCTCTGTCTTTTCATTCCTCTATTTTAATGTGCATTTCTTAAGGTTTAAAAATGTTTTCAACTATGAGGCTATTTTTATTCTGTTGGAAGTGCTTAATTTATTTTATTGGCCCTCGATGCACAGCCTCACTGAACATGGTAGATTTAGTGTTTTATTCTGGCTTGGGAAAACCATTCTTAGCAGAACCAAAATGGAAAACCCATGGAAAACACTGATGGAAATAAATATACTGTGGAATATAATGATTCCAAATAAGGCCTGGAAAGGACCTCATTACTTTCTTCAGCTCTTAGCGAGCAACCAGCTGAACCAGCTGCTCTAGAAGTTGCCAGTTTGAGCAAAATGGGATCAGCAGGTGGACAGGGATACCCTTTTACAACCTGTATGTCTTAAAGGGTCTGTTCCTAGCTGGTAGGGTGGGGAAGGCCACCCCCTTTGAAGAAGGGGCACCATTTTATTCTGGTGAGGTTTTGGCATGGAGGCTGAAATACCTGCTGTAGCTCCCTGAAGGAAGACCCAAGGACGGGGAGGTAGGAAGGTACAGAAGGGAATTTGAATGCTCCTATTGTGAAACTCAGTCTGGAGCCAGAATAGGATCGGCTCAACAATTTGATCTACAAAATATACGGATTAAATGAGCAAAAAGTCTATTGAAAGAGTGATTTGAAAGGCCTAGAAATTTCTCATACTTCTGTTTCAAGGTGAGAAATAATTTCTTTTTCACCCTTTTTGTATGTGACAGCAGAACTTCAAGTTGATGGATTTGAAAAAATAAAACACAGCTAATTAGGTCAATGAAAAATTCTGCATTACATTTTCTGAGTAATATCTGTCTTGCTGAACTTCACAAGAGCTCTTTACAGATGTATGTAACTTTGTCCCTTCCCTGCTGAATGGTGAAGTTGTGGAAGATTTTAAAAAGTCATCTCTCACCTGCTGCTGTTCCAAAACATTGTACTGTCTTTCACTGTAGCCAGGGCTGGACAGTTACTGAATGTCATCTAGAACTGAATAATATGGATGCTGTAATTTGTCATCTGTCACCACCGTCACTCTGTCGTTTCAGTTTGTGTTCTATTGGCTCATGGTGTTGCTACCTCTCTGTCCTTCATCTCACAGATTTCATGAACTCTGTAAGGTAGCATATCTGAACATTAGTTCAAAGGAAAAAAGATCCATGTCTAAGATTTACCTTCATTCTGTGCACACCTTATTGCAGGTATAGAATGTTTTTTAGGAAAGGACAATACCTATTTTATCTCCAACGATGGAGTGTACTGTATTTGTTTCTTTTATGCTCTTTCCATTGGAGAAGAAAAATTGCATAATGTCATTGCAGTAGCAAGAAAAAACCTTTGGTTTGATTGGGTAGTAGCAAATAATGTTCGATTTGCTGTAGTCAGGAGAATATGATCTTTTTGAAAATCAGATACAAATTTTATATTTTACCTTCAGAAACGGCAATACTAATGATCAAAGTAATCTCATGCTGCCATTATCTAGAAAGAAGATAAATTAGATTCAGAAAAACAGGGATTTATTCCACATCTGAAAAAAACCTGGAATATCTGTTTGAATAAGAGAGAGGGCTGGAGTGAGCATAAAATATCACTGGTATAAGAAACGTGTGTGTTTACATATACATGTGTGTGTGTAAGGTCTCTAGAACAATGTTAATTTTTATAGAATTTTTTGTGCCAGTTGGCATTGTTTCAGAATAGAGATACCCAGACATTGGTTGAAATAGTTAATATTTTAATCAAAGCTTAGATAATACCTGTCAACACTTTTGTTTTGCTTTTGTTTTTGTGTATATGCCTGAACATGAGATCTATATATTACCAGAAGTAACAGCAGGATATTCCAGGCATTTCCATCCTGCTTGCCCAGTGATACCTGGCTCTGTATGAGAGCCTTTGATTGCCATAAGGTGCTCTTCTGGGATTTGACTCTTTCTTACCGTGAAGGAGCCTGTTCTGTGTGCTTGGTCTGTTCCCCAGCTTGCTAAGAGAACCAAACACACCAACATATGCTATAAGGAAAGGAAAATCCTGATGTCTTAATTAAAGAGAATAAATTAGGTATCTAATTAGGTAGATTACAGAAAGAGCTTTCTAGGGAACACCTACTGACTTCTTCAGGAGTTTCCCAAGGCCCTCGTGTGCCCAGGGAGTGACCCCATTCTCAGGCTGGAAGCCTTGGGTTCTAATGCAAAAGCACAAGAACTGTGTAGGGTGAAGAAACAAGAGAGACTGAAATTGAGACAGAGCCAGTGTGGGGTGCATAAGGAAAAGCATCATGAGTCAGAGCTCTATAGCAGTGGAGTTTTCCCAAGTATTAGGAAATCCAGGAAAGCTGCCTTGCAAAATCCAGTGTTAGTATTACAGATACAGAACATGTTCTAAAAGGAATGTGAAGCTGAAAATTCTGCCCACCTTTACATGAATGGGAAGCTGTATAAATGTTCTGCATATGTTAATACTTTTAGACCATATAGGAGTTATGTATTTTGGGTTTCAGGGTTTTTTATCATCACTTTTGGATTTTGTGAATGTCTCTTTTGGAGAATAAAGGCTTGAAAAAATGCTGGTGGCAAGGTAATCTACCAGAATGTTAATTTTTTTCCCTGAACTGCCTTATAATATGCATTAATCCTTATTCATCCTGTTGCGGAAAATTACTATTGGCTTTTTCTTACATTTTTGCTTCCTCTTTTTTACTTCAGATGAAGAAATTGCTAGAATGCTTTCCTAATTTCTGTCATGCAGGAAAGAGCCTTTCCTGTCTTTGAGTAAACTGTCTTGCTTTAGTATCTTCAAAACTATCTTCCTGTAACTTGATTAAAATTCAGCCTTTTTGTTAAGGCACCTTAATTTTATGGCTGTGTTTCTATAGTTTGCCACTTTGTTTAGTAAATAATACAGTAATGAATTTGAATTTTATTATAGGATCCAATAAATAATAAGGTAAAGTGCAAAATGAAACAATAAAAATGATAAATATAAAAAGAATTATATTATGACTAGCATGTACTTTTAACTATTTAAAGTTAATTTTCATTTGAATTATGTTGTCATAATGTGACAAATTTTTGGGGGTATAAACTCATGTTTTTCACTATAGGTATGTATATAAATCCAGAGGAAAGGAAAAATAAGAGGGTGTCAAAAAACAATTGATTTACTCTCCATTTAAAAAATGGAAAAAAAACCCTGTCTTTTTCAATGTTGCCTTTGATTTCTTTGACACCTTGGAATGATTTGTTATTGTTTTCAATCTGATTCTGGGCAGTCAGGGAAATATGCAGTGTGAAATACCTCTTATCAAAAATATTTTTAAAAAGTCACATGGCACTTAAATAAATCCCATCAAACATTGTCAAATTCCTTGCCACACCAGGGCTTTGATTGGCATTTGCAGCATAAGTCACCCCTAATCCATGAAACCTGAACAGAGGAGAAGGCACTGGTGGTGTTCAGTAAGGCACAAACTTTGAATAGTTCTCTTATATTGGCATTATTTCTCTACCTCCTTATGAAAGAAACTGGCAGGCCATGCCGGCCGCCCTCGCCGCTGCGCTGTTTACGTAGTCGCCCTGCGGCGGGCCAGCCACTGCCGCCGCCGCCGGGCTCGCTGGCCCCCCTCTCCCGTCAGCACCGCCCCGCTGCCGCGTTCCCTAGCCCTGCTGGCGGGCCAGCCACTGCCGCCGCCGCCAGGCTCGCTGGCCCCCCTGTCCCGTCAGCACCCGCCCCGCTGCTGCGTTCCCCAGCCCTGCCGGCGGGCTGCCGCCGCCCGGCTCGCCGGCCGCGCCGCGTTCCCCAGCCCTGCCGGCGGGCTGCCGCCGCCCGGCTCGCCGGCCGCGCCGCGTTCCCCAGCCCTGCCGGCGGGCTGCCGCCGCCCGGCTCGCCGGCCGCGCCGCGCCGCATTCCCTAGCCCTGCCGGCGGGCTGCCGCCGCCGGGCCCGCCGGCCGCCCCCTCCCGTCTGCACCGCCGCCGCGTTTCCTCGCCCTGGCCGGCACTGCAGGCCCCTGCACCGCCGGGCTCCCCTACTTTTGTTGCAAACATATCGCAATTCATTCCACAAATCAGTTTGCAATTAGGTTTGCAATTGAGGTAACACACAGGCTGTGTTTCTGCCTGTGATGTCCATGCAATTATTTGCACAATTATAGTGTTCTTTGTGAGGTGTGGTTTGTGGTTACTGGTGGTTTAAGTGTTTGCCTCTGTCTCATCAATCTGCTGTGCAGGGGATGTTGTGGATCAGGGTTCACAAGGGTTTGTATAACCAGAGGAGTCCAAGGTGGTTCTGATAAAGCTCTCATTAGTGATATGGCAAATACTACAATCACATGTGGGATTTTGATACATGAAGTTGTTTTGTTTAGATGAATAAACCTCCTAAGAAGGCATAAGAGAATTGTGGCCCACAGGTATGACAGTGCTACCAGATCTGGTTTTGGTATTTGCAGGATCAGTTTGGGATTTTGCACCACACTCCCAGGGTTACTGGAATGCAGGTACTCAGCAGTAGTGAGAAGAGTCAGTCAGATACGGCAGGTTTTATTAGATCAGTCTGCTGATGGATTTTCTCTAGGCTCAGTTTAGCTCCTGAAATGAAGAGCAGTGGCAGAAGCTCAGCTACAGCTTTAGGAAAGGCAATCTTGAGAATAACAAAGAGGGCAAAAAGCAAAACCCAAAGAATTTTTGACACATTTTCAAGTAAACGTTCAGTTTATTGAGATAAATTGAAGACTTCAAGGTAGAACTGCATTTCACATGCTGAATTACATGTAATTTGCTGTCTCATCTCTATTTCCTTTTAAGATGGGACAACATGGCTGGGTTGTACTTGGCAGCTTGTTGTGTTTTTTGGGTTTTTTTTTTTTTGAGCCTTGTGTAGACCTAGTTAAGTCGTTCTTCAGCTGCAAGGGTGGGTTGGTTTGTTTGTTTGGGGTATTTTGGGGCATATGTGGGGCTTTTTTGTTTGGGCTTCTCTTTTTTCCATGAACTTCATATATTAATAGACCTACAATTTAATAAAACAGATACATTTCAGTTGTCATTTGTTTCAGTGCACAGACATAAACGCCTATTTTAGGTCACCTCAGTATGCAGGAAACTTTTACTAAGGAAAAGAGACTTCTAAAGCTGTAGAACTTTAAAGTGAGCTCTCTTTTGGGCAGGGAAGCAAATTCATTGCTAAAATACATTAGATAACTTTCTTTCCTTGCCTCTCAGATATCAGAAACCTAAAAAAATGGCAATTTAGAAACCCCTGCTGTGTTAATCTTGGCTTGGGAAGTAACCTTGCTTAACTTTCAGAGAAGCATAAAGAGAGGAAGTTCTGATAATTCTTATTTATAGGTATTTTTATTCTTCATCTGAAAATCGTATTGTGGTTTTGGCTTAAATTTTAATTCATGTTAGCCTGAGCTCAATATATATATCTATTATTCAAGAGTGATGATGCTTTAAATAAAAAATAAAAGCAGTACTGTTGTGTATATAAAAAAGTCAGTTTCATTTACATGGTAATACAGTTTTAATATGACAAACCATCAGCAGTTTTGAGTTATTTGAAATTCAATGGCAAACATTTTAAGATAATTAAGTTTGTGTTTTACTTTGTTTGATCAAGTCCTATTTTCATGCTTCCATCTGGTCAGAAGGGGTGATAGTGGTATGGATGTTCCCAGGGGCCTTATTTCAGATCTGGGCTCGGTGGATGGTGTCAGCAGCAAGGACAGTTCCACTGTCAGCAGGTACAGTGCTATGAGTGTTGCTCTGAAATTTGATCTTGTGCTACCAGAAGTGAAGAGTGAGATAGTATCATATGCCTAAAAGTGAAAAGCTTTTAAAAAACATAATACGCTTACAAAACTTGCCAAATGCTGGATGATATTTGTTGAGCAGACCTCTCATTAGGGGTTGAGGTGAGCCAAGAGTATAGATTAACAACAAGAAAAGGGTCCCATTTTATTCCTATAACAGATTATCCATCCTGACTTGAGCTAATCAGACTTAGACTGCAGCAAATTCCCACAGTACAGTAGTTTCACGAATACAAGCCGCACGGATTATAAGCCGCACCCCCGGTGCCTCGACAATGTTGCTGTCTTTGTCAATAGATAAGCCGCACCCCGAATATTAGCCGCACTTTCGTTCATAGCGAGAATCCGTGCGCAGCTTTCACAAATTGGCCAATTAGTAACAGGATTGCGGCATAGCGGAGTTTACTGGCTCGGGGCGGGGCCAGGAAGGCTCGGCCCGCTCATGGTTGCCGACGGGGCCGGCCGGGTGGTGCTGCAGCTCGCCAGCCGCCCCCTCCCGTCTGCACCGCCGCCGCGTTTCCTCGCCCTGGCCGGCACTGCAGGCCCCCGCACCGCCGGGCTCCCCCACGCTGCTGGCCCCGATTCTGCTGGGCTTCCCCCGCTGCCAGGCAGCCCCACCCGCCCGGCTTCCTGCTTCTGCCATGCTCCCCTGCACTGCTAGCCCCAGTTCTCCCGGGCTCCCCCGCCATGCTGGCTCAGGCTCTGCCGCCCCCCCTGCCCCGCCCTGCTGGCTCAGGCTCAGCCGCCCGCCCCCCGCACTGCTGGCCCCGCCTCTGCCAGGCTTTCCCACCTCTGCCAGGGCCGACCGGGCTCCAGCTTGGCTTGGGGCTGCCGCGGGCTCTCACTTCCGTGTTGGCAGCTTTTAGAATATTGTTCATGTATTAGCCGCCCTCGAATATTAGCCGCACTTCTGGGTTTCCACCAAAATTTTGGTCAAATTGGTGTGGCTTGTATTCGTGAAATTACTGTAGGTTTCCTTAGCTGTGTCTCAGGGCAGGTCATTTCTTGCTGGAATATGACTGCAACCTTGCTGCTCTGACTGCAAGCTTTCACCTCACTCAGCTCTGACTCTGCACATCCACTGCAGACGCAGACAGACCTCGCCACATTCCTTCAAGTGCCTTGTTCTTCAGGGCTCCTCTGCCTCTGAGCTCCTTGAGCAGCCAACCCACCCCTTTTATCATGCTTATTGTGACCCATTAAGGGTCAGGCTGTTCTTAATAAATACAGATGTGACTTATCAGGGGCAAGGTTGCCTGTAATCTCTTCTGTACCTGCATATTTGTGGAGTAGGATGATGATGCACTGTTTTAAACAGTACCTTTCAAAAGCAGCTGTGTGACACCATCTGTGAGTTAGGTCTTGGTAGCAAAAAGCCAAGACAGCATTAAGAAATGCACTAACTGTGCCTGAATTTGAATAAATTGGATGTTTGGAATGGATGAAGATCTTCCCTGGCAACTATAACTCCACATTGATAGGGAGAATTTTTTAAAGGAAAAGATATTTTTTTCCACAGAAACTTCTAGGTTTATTGTTAAGACTTTACTTGAAAGATGACATGAGCATCTTTTTTTCTTCTCATATCATTGAATGTATTGTTATGGTTTCAGAACTGCTAACAGAGTTGGTGAAAGAAATCACCATTCTGGGACTTTGTGTCCCGGTAACTGAGCAGTCTGATACCCAGTGGTTCCAGTAACCTTTGAGCACGAGTGAAGACTGATGTACATTGTACTGGGTGTCTCAGTCATGCAGCTGGAAAACAGAGGTCCCTTTCCTTATATCCAGTTCTCCCTTCTCACTTAATTGAGCTATTAACATTTCAAAACTCATTAGCTGGTAACAAGTCTTGTGCTTTTTGCTTGAAATAGTATTGTATGTATTTGAATGAAAGGAATGTTTCAGGAATACTTTCCTAAAAACATATCTGCTCATGGAATTGAGCCTGAGAGCTCTTTCCTCATGCAGAAAAGAGAACTCTCTCCAAAATGTTGCTCTCTAGTGATAGCAGTGGTGTTTACTTATATTTACAGCATTTAGCTCCTTATTCCAGTAACTTGTTGAATATTCATTTATAAATAGAATTTTATTGCTCAGACTTGATCAGGCAAAGGTTTTTTGACTAAACACCTTTTGAACTTAGTAATAACTATATTGGACTTTAAGTCTGACATATTGTGCCCCAAGTAGATCCCTGTCCTAAAATAAATTTTGTTTTGAAAAAGATAGTTTTACTGCATCTCTGGAATTAAAGATTTACACCTCAGATATAAAAACCCAATCCTCATACATGTCACATAACAAGAAAATTTGAGCAATGCTCTGAATTTCAGGTTATTTGGAACAGCAAGACATTTCAAAAACAGCATCTTCATCCCAATGGTTGGGTCTTAGCTGAAGGAAACAAATGAGTTTAAGTGGCAAGATGTTTTAAATGAAATGAACTGTTCCATTTAGCTGTGGATGTATAATAGCCACTGTGGGCAGCTGTAACCGGACTGGGCCAGCTGGGGAATCTGTGGCATAAATATAGAGAGATGGGAATGATGGAGTTGCCAAAAAACAAAGAACTTTTAATGTATAAAGTATCAAAGGTAGAATCCACATGGTACAAGGGGCAGCCTCCAAAGACCCAGGGGTGTGGCAAACGTAACAATTTTGGGGGGTGTCTGAGGGCAAAGGTCCAATCATGAACGTGAACTAGGAGCATGTCCTTAAAAGTGACCAGTTCTGAACCCGCCCAGAACAAGAACCAGAAACATGACCTGATATAGAATAACCACATTAACATGCTACTTCCCATGGCCTCAGGCCAAAGCCTCCTTCATCTGCAGGTGAAGCCACTACCTTGTCCACCCCAAATTCCACAGGTGTATTCTGCAAATCCCTTGGGTCCTGTCGGGATATAGGACTATTCAACACCTAATTTTGCTCCCAACTCCTCGTTTGTCTCTTCTAAGTCATCATCTCCTGGGAAGTATTCTGAGTGCATTTTATTTTTCATTGTTTGAACACTTTTATTTTTAGGAGCTGAAAGAAAAAATAAACCTTAATGGAGCCTTTCCACTCTGGTCAAGTATTTATGCTGTACATGATCAATATAGGAGTAAAATTCTGCTTATGCATATTTTTTACATCCCAAGTGAACCAAAAGTTATTAAATTACAGATTACTTCTATGACTATAGCCTCAGAGATACAAGTAAGGGTTAAGATTTCTCCATGGCATTTTATCTTGCAACATTGAATGCCTATTTTGGTTCCTGAAAATTAAAAATCAAGTTCCTTAAAGGAATTGTTTGGGCTCTTATGTGTGAGTGTATTAGCAACTCTAACTTTCAAGTGTTATTTCACTTTCCCTGGGGTGTAATTTGCTCAAAGAAAAAGAAAGGAATCTTTTTCATTCAATGAGTGAGGTGATGAAAATGGCAAGAAACTTGCACAAAACCACAATATTGAAAACTGAGGGCAACTAAAAGTAGCAATCACACTTTATACAAAAAAATCTGTTTGTGTTCTATGAATGTTTTTTTTTCTCCTGATGCAAGTTGATTATACACGAGGAGTTGGGTGTTACATATCTGTAAAGGACACAAGTAAGAAAACTTGCTTGATTCTACATCTGCCTTCTATGTCATGATTCTCCAGGGTCCACTTAGGAGAAATCAAGACTTGCATTGAGGCATGAGAAGGGAAATGTTTTCTGCTTTGTCACTCCTCAGGATAAAGCTCCAGTGTATTTCCAGTCCTTATCGAATGTGACCTATTCCTCATTAGCCATTTGTGCTTTCATAAATCAAATGTGAAGCATGTAGTTAGAATGTTCAGGAAAAAATACTGAGTGGTTATGGCTGAAAAATAAAGCACTTCAAATACTTCCTTTAAATCTCTTATCTCTGGACTTGAGAGTATTTTTAAATTTTGACAAATTTGGCAAGCTCAAAAAAAAAATTAAATAATTTTTGAAAATCTAAATGAAAGACTTCAAGCCCTGAACAATACCAAACATCTATAATTTATTTTTTAAATTAATGAAGCTACAGGAGATACTTACTTCATGAAGCATCAGGAGATGCTTAAGAGCTAATTATCGAAAAGTTATTAGAAGATAAGGATTAAAACCAACAACTTCTGGTTATTTTTCTACTTCCTGTGGATTGAAGCAATTAGTAAAAATGCTGCCATCAGCAAAATTTTCATTGTTATTTCCCACATGTATCCTTTGCAATTGTACAAGTTCTTTCAATGATAAATAAAAATTAATCTTCTTTTTCACTTGGAAAAAACCAAACACAAGATTAAAAGTTTCCTACTGATACTAATATGAGCAATGTCATTTTTCATTATAGGTAGAATTTATTTATATCCTAATATCCTGATAAAAATATTCAAGGTTATTTTGAACCTTGAGAGAAAACAATAAAGGCTTCTGCTTTAACAATTTGAAGAAAAAGCTTTTAGAAACCCTTGAGTTTCTGTAATGAAATTGAAAATTTGAATTCATGTTGAATGAGTGTGTTGCCTCTGACATGGTTGACTCTAAGGTCGTCTGTCAAATAATCTGGTTATGTAAAGAACTCCATAAATTCATGAGCAAAATACCTACCTATAACATGAAAAATGTGTATTTATGGTCTCAGCAGTTTAATTATTTAATTTTTATTACAGGGATCATCTCATTGCGAAATGAATGCTGTATTTTAAATCAAACTGTTAGCTAATATTGTACTGTTAGTGTTCAGAAATTCAGCTCAGATAAAGACAGCTCCTGTTGTCTTGCCAATTCTATACACAGTGAAAAATCAACAGTCCCTTCTCACCCACTCCGATTCAAATCATGCACATTTTGGTTAGATTTTGCCTAAATCTAGTCAATGCTTTCTTTAATTTTCTTTCCTTAAGGTCATTGTGATGTACTTAAAGAGAAGTCCAATTTTCTTTACAAAAAAAGTAGATGTAGCTTTTCTTAAGCATCTAAGCATTTTATGCTGACAGATGTGACTGTTTTGGATGTGTCAGGATATCTTAATTGGGATGAGAAGGGTCTGTAGAAAGGAGGAATTCCTTAGAGCCTGGCAGCTGACACCAATACTGTGGGCAATTTTACCTCCTTCCTGATTCTTGGCATTCCTACTCAGATCTATGAGTAAAAATGAAGTTTTACTATTTGGTGCTTATGTTGCACTTTCATTCACCTACAATTACGAATATTAGCCGCACTTTCGTTCGTCGCGAGAATCCGTGCGCAGCTTTCACAAATTGGCCAATTAGTAAGAGGATCGCGGCATAGCGGGCTTTACTGGCTCGGGGCCGGGCCAGGCAGGCTCGGCCCGCTCATGGTTGCCGACGGGGCCGGGTGGCCCAGCTCAGCGCCACGGCTCGGCGGGGCTGGCCGGGTGGTGCTGCCGCCGCCGCCGGGCTCGCTGGCCCCCCTCTCCCGTCAGCACCGCCCCGCTGCCGCGTTCGCTCGCCCGGCTGGCAGGGCTGCCGCCGCCGGGCTCACCTTCCGCCCCGCTGCCGCTTTCGCTCGCCCCGCGCCGCGCCTCGCGAGCGCCGCGCCTCGCGAGCGCCGCGCCCGCCCCGCGGCGCTTTCGCGGCTCGCGGCGGTGCTTTCGCGGCGGCGGCTCGCGGCTCGCGGCTCGCGGCGGCGCTTTCGCGGCTCGCGGCTCGCGGCTCGCGGCTCGCGGCGGCGCTTTCGCGGCTCGCGGTTCGCGGCGGCGCTTTCGCGAGCGCCGCTTTCGCTCGCCCCGCCGGCAGGGCTGCCGCCGCCGCCACCAGGCTCGCCGGCCGCCCCCTCCCCTCTGCACCGCCGCCGCGTTTCCTCGCCCTGGCCGGCACTGCAGGCCCCCGCACCGCCGGCTCCCCCACGCTGCTGGCCCCGATTATGCTGGGCTTCCCCCGCTGCCAGGCAGCCCCACCCGCCGGCCTTCCTGCTTCTGCCATGCTCCCCTGCGCTGCTAGCCCCAGTTCTCCCGGGCTCCCCCGCCCTGCTGGCTCAGGCTCTGCCGCCCGCCCCCACACTGCTGGCCCCGCCTCTGCCAGGCTTTCCCACCTCTGCCGGGGCCGGCCGGGCTCCAGCTTGGCTTGGGGCTGCCGCGGGCTCTCACTTCCGTGTTGGCAGCTTTTAGAATTTTGTTAATAGATTAGCCGCCCCGGAATATTAGCCGCACTTCCGGGTTTCCACCAAAATTTTGGTCAAATTGTTCGTAATTACTGTAGTTGTTTGTGTGTGGAAAAATACGTATTTTGACTAGAGAAGTATTTTATGAAGGCAAATGGTACAAAGATTAGACTGTGCATAGTTATTTAATATAGCTGTTCCTTGAGCCTTACTTGGACACTCCTTTGCAACCTAGAAAAATATTTTGAAAGCATTTTATGGCTTTCAGCTGAACATATAATTTTCAATATTTTTCTTATTGTACTTATTTTTGAGTAGAAAAGCTGTATTTCTGTCGGAATCCAAATTTTAAAAATGAATAGAATCTGACTGCTTCTTAAAAATTACTCCTAAAACAAGGAGGAAAATGGTTTGTATAGATGAATATGCTCTCTTACTGGCCTTATCTTAAAAATTACTGTTATTTTAGCTGGTTATTCACATGAGTAATCCATTGAACTCTGTAAAGGTTTCAATATTCTGGGTTTTATGTATTTCACTGTTACAGAAATGATCAGTAGTATTTTACTATGATGTGAAGCAATTAATATGGGATTGTAGAGTCTACTTTATTTCTCTTTGGTTTCTGTAACTTCCATCCAACTTAATGACCCATTTTCTGAGTTGCTTATACCTGACACACGTCTGTATTTGTATTTATGTGTATAAATATTATTTTTGTGATATTTCTGAAAATAGTGCCTGGGGACTGTTGTTTTGTGCCAGCAACATCAGAAGGGCAAGCCAGTATTTGTGCCCTTCAGGAGAACTGACACAAGGACTCTGACAAAAAAAGGTGACAGAAACCAGGCAGCTGGGAATATAAAAAAATGTCGTGCATGAACTTTGTAGTACACATCTTGCTCTAAATTTTCTTGTTTCTATATAATTTTGGATCAGGAGAGGGATGTAGAGGTCACCCCTCCATTCTCATAGTAGTTCCTATTGTTATTGATAATTTCTGTGTTAAGTAGATGTATGCATTGTATTAAATACTTCCTGTTCTGTCTACTCACAAATAATTTCAAAGATTATACATTCTGTCATGCTAATAATCTGGATTTTTAAATTCCATGAAGAAGTTTATGCAATAGACCTGGGTAATGTTTAGAAAATTATCAGCAATTGCATAGAAAATTAGTCAACGTTTGGCATGTTTAAAGACTCAGTTAAACTTTGAATAGATGTTATAAAAATAATATCTGCATGTGACTTCTCTGAAGAATCTAAATCTGAGATTTTAATTAACATCTGTTTTCTTTCTTCTTGGAAATTTAAAATTTAAAGCAATGATTTTTTCTTAGTATTATGGATTTCTGGTTTGACACAGCCTCTTTATATCTAATGAGAATAGACATTAATGAAGTATAAAAAACAGTGAAATAATGTCTTCTCTCAAAGTGTAGTTGAATTCTTAGCTGTCTTACTCATCAAGGACAACAATCCTGCTTCAAATAGGATGTTTTTGGAAAGTTCAATGTAGTGGAAATAGTTTAATTTTCACTGCTGAACCTCTGACAACATTTATCTCTTAAGGGAATAGTTTGAGCATAAAATAAGCAAATCTCTTCTGATGGAGATGCTTCTGTTTGGCTTTTGAATTTTACTGAGAAACTTAGCACAGAAAAAGCATGGCAGAAAACACAGAAAAAGTCATTAGATCTAGAAGGTGTCTGGATAACCCTTGTGTTTTCTGAGAAACTGTTTATATTTACAGGAACAATGGAGGATACAGCTGACTGATTGCAGGTGTGTTAGGGTCATGTGTTAGCCTGCATTGCTGCTATATGCTGGGCTTCTGCAGTACTGCAAGTTTGTAATTTCCTTGATTAATACCTGAAATAGGGCAGGTTCTATTATACATCATTATTAATCGTGTTCAACAGTGGGATTTTGAATATGCCTTTCTTAAACTACCAGTTTAGATTTTTTTTTGGTGTGAAGATGGATTAGTATTGCAGTGTGATGTGGTGATGTTAGATTGTGTGGTGGCATTGCAGGGGTAAATCCTGTTTGCATCTCCTCTAAAATGTTCCACATAACACTGCAACAGCCTCCCTTGGGGTGATTTTACATTTTATTGCATATGTCAAGATCTTCTCAATGACAAGCAGTTTGAATAAGCTATGTTTTAAGTGCATAAATGGAATTTCACATGCATTTTTGCTGATACCCTCAGTGGTTTTCTAGCTTGACTGCTCATGGAAAGTACGAAATTAAAGCTAGATACACACTCACCAGGACATGAGACAAATAATATGTTCAAAATATGAAAGTGGTTTTCTGAATGTGTAAACAGACCTATATACCTTCCAATTGTGCTTATATCTGTTAAAATATGTTCCTATATTTATTTTTAATTTGGGGTTGATGCAATATTTAGAATATGATTGTTTCAGTTTGCCGTGCTCTTCTTGTCAATTCTTGTGTTTTGAAGTCTCTCACTGATTGCTTCTCATTTTTCATTACTGATGGCCCTTTCAGACAGGCAGGTTCTGAGCTAATTATCAAAGCTTTGTTCATGAATGCTTGACTCCTCCAAAAACTCTGGAGGAAGGAAACTCATGAACAATACTACACCATCTGCAGTTGCAGAGGCTGCAATATTTAAATTAAAATTTACCACTTTAGCTATTATTAAGTCATGTTCTGTGGTGGAGAAGTTTATAGTCTAAAGGACAGTGGAGCAGGATGATGCACTGCTGCAGGTCTGAGGATCAAAAGCTGGCCTGCAAGGATGGTGTCTGTCTATACCACTCTTTGAAATTCCTCTGGAATTTTGTGGTTAGGCCTGCAAACTGAGCTGGTTTTCAGTCATTTGGCAAGCTCCAAACTGCCTTTGTTTTCTTTGTCCTGCACTGTTCATCTTTTGATTCTGTGGGTGCCTAATTGCTGGTTAAAAAAATTGTTCCTCACAGTGATGAAAGGCTGAACTCTGATTTTGTCAAGATTGGAAGAAGCAGTGAGAGAGGTTAATAGATCTAAGTATGGCAGGAGGAGCAGCTGGGTTTTCTGAGATGGTAAAGCAAAAAAATCTGGTACCTCTGGAATGTAAGAAACTCCATGATATGAGGAGCTTCTGGTTGTCACTGGGTGTTTCTGATTAAGGGCAGTAATTTGGGAGCAGGCATAGGCATTTTTCTCATCATGATACATTCATGCCTTCATCTCTCTGCTATTTGAGGCATCACACTCCTAGTGAGACAGCTCCTGATTTGGAGGACCTTATTTCTTTTGGGATAGTTTTCAACACTGTGTATGCCTATTTCATAAGATCCAGAATTTGTGCTTCTGCATTAAGACAAAATCTTTTTTTTTAGAATAATTTTTAAGTTTTTCATACTAAATGAGTAATACCAATTAATGTTGCTCATCTGCAGAGGGAAGTGCTGCCAGCACCACTGAAGGTGTGCAATTGCCTCTTGGTAGACAGTGCTTAGCAGATCTTTTCTGAAGCCAGGACATGTTCCTTGGGTCTCTTCATGTTCTTGTTGTGTGAATGTGTGCATCAAATATAACATGAACCTAGCCAATGACTTTCTATAAATAAGAAATCCTTAATGACTGCATGAAGATTTGTGTGTGGGTAAATTCAAGCTTCCCTGGAGGTAGCCAGATGAGGATTATGGAATGGGCTGTAGCAGGTTACCTGTTGTACAGCAGATGGAAGAATAAGGGTTCCTGGTGCTTCAGAGCAAGGCAACCAAAATATTGATTAAGAACTTACTCCTGAAAGGATACATGTTAATCCTTTTGAAGTGAATGTTTATTCAAGGAAGTTTCTGCAGAGATTGACCATAAATTTGATGTTGCTTTAAGCAATGGATAGAATACTTATTTTCTTGAAAGGAAATGTAGGATATTGGCCTCATTAAAAGTGAGTGTACATTTTGTTAGTGTGTTATGTGTAGTGTCCTAGTTTAAACCTAAATTCATGACTAGGAAATTCAGTGTACATTGCAGTTGGAAATAATTCTTAGCATAGATTAAAATTTGGGGATGTGATGGCTTTGATTAAAATCAATATATGGAATGACAGTTACTAAATTGCAGATGAAACCTAGTACAAAGAATTAATAAGGGACACTGATAATAGAATGGCCATCACTTAATATTTTATGTAGATTCATAAAACATCTTTCAAATTTTGAATCAACAGCTGGTAAAAATGCAATAGTAATGAGCTCATTTGTATGTAAATGACTGTCATTCTATTCTAGGCTACCATGCTTTATGGGATCCTGCTAGATATCACAAAGTATGGTCAAAAAAATAGGCCTTTCCAGGAAACCCTTCAAAAAATCAATTTAAATGCAAAGGCTTTGCTGGCTTTTAAGTTTTCAAAAGTAATTCATAAGGTTCTATCAGTCTGAAAGTACTGTATACTTGTATTTAAAATAATAATCCAGTACATTATTGGGAGCTGAATAGCATAGCATACAAATTAGGAGCTCTAGGGTAATTCTGACAATACCAAAAGGTAAATTCTTTGCATGTTCCAACTCTCTTGGAAGAACTGGTCAAAGCAGGTGGCAATGTTTGTGTACCCAGAGACCTGAAGTGAATGTGCAAAAGAATCCATATGTGTGCATTCCTTTATACTGCTTATCCTCAATATCCACTAAAGCCCCATATTTTCTGTGAATGCCTGGACTTAGAGCTGGAAAGAGTGAATTTATAACGAGTAATTTTTACACAGACACCTCACCATAGTGAGTTTTTGTAGTACATCTGGTGCAGAAGTTATCACTTCTGAAGGGTAGCCATAAAGATGGACATTTTGACCTTGTCATGAAGAGCTGACGGACATACAGCTCAAGTTTTCAGAATTAAACAAATTATTTTAAAGAAATGAAATAACACGGGTTTTTAACTGAGTTTTTAAAAATAATACAGCAATATACAGAATAATAGAATTTTAATATTGGTCATTTTACCAGAAAAGTAAATTTTCCAATATTTGGACCAATTTTGATCTTCATAAAGCTTCAAATTAGTTAAGTTCTAAAGGAAAGAACCGACTTTCACTCATATTTACTAAAATGTTTAGCTCTTTCTTGTTTTTAATAACATTTTTTTAAGTGTAAGTGGCTTACAAACACTTAAAGTCTTAAATGCAGATTGGAGATTAGAAGTGTGTGTTAACATGAAAACCAGAAAGAAATGTTTTGATTGATATCTCAGAAGGAAATGCCAAGGATAAATATAAATACAGTTGATTGCAATTGATGTGGGCAAGTGGTAATCAGCTGCTAATCTAAACAAACAAGACTCCAGCAGATATTTCAACTCTTCACCTTTCCACTTGTCTTTGAGTTGCCTTTCCCAATCCCATTTGCAAACGATTTTTCTACTTGTAATATCGCTATTACATTTCTTGTGCTCTGGGCAGTTAATGAAAAACATCTTGTTAAAAAGAAATAAGTGTATGGATAAAGCAAATGGTTATGGTTTGGGAAGAAGTGTCCTCTTTGTTACCTTTAGAGAAGCCTGGGATATTGTAGGTTATTTTTTTCCCTGAAAGATAAAATACTCTATCTTATTTGTATAGTTATATTTATACATTTATACACTATATACGTATAATAATGAATATTAAAATAACATTTGCGTGCACAGATTCTGTGTGAATTGTAATTCTCTTTAGAGTGGTGGGAAAGATGAGGAGCGGTGCTTTTAGTTTCTGCTCCATTATTTATCTCACCAAGGAAAGGCTTTGCTGAGATAGCAGTTTGCATTCTTATTATGAATTATCAGGGTGAAATCAGTTCTCCAACAGTGCTTTACCACGGGCAGAGTTCATACAAACAGTTGTAACTTCAGGCTGGTGAAGGTGACACAGATTGGCTGAAGTGGACTGTGGAATTCAAAGGTCATGTAATGATTTGTGATGAAGTCTGAATGTTGGAAATAAAGTGGTGAGACTGACCATTTTTTATTAGATCATGTGTTAACAAAGAGCAGTTTTGAGCTATTTGTTAATGTGTCAGCCTCCTTATGATTAAGTATTAAAGAACTGTTGCCTTTTTCAGTCCACCCTTTTAGTTTCCTGGAGGATTGCCTAAACTGCTCCATATAAATAAAAAACCTGAAACATATAATAATTGGTTTCTGACATCTCTTCAGGAAATCTATTTGTGAAAGTGCAAAATACAGAAATTAATTGACTGCTATTTTTACTACCAGTTTTAATCTGTGTAGATTGTTTAAATTGCAAAACATTAAAAAAGAGACATTTTTTCTCTGTAAAAGACCATGTGTGGAAAGCAAGTGTAAACGTTAAAGACAAACTGAAGCAAATTTTAAGAAATATTTTAAAAATTGAAATTGCCTATGGGAATTTAGGTGTTTGTACACTGAGGAATTAATTTAGAGGAGAAATAATAGCATTTGAACTGAATTTTCAGTTAGAATTAATTATCTTATTATGGTTTTTGTGTAGTTCAACTAAAAGCTATTTGCACTGAAGTTATTAGATATGAAGTAAGAAGAGATAAGAATACTCTCAAAAATCAGCCTATGAATTTCTTACTCATTAAATTGTTGTTTATGGATTGAAGCAAAAATTGAAAAAATTAATTTGCAAAATTGAGAAGTGAGTACTGTGTTGTTTTCTGGCTTATTGTATATCCTGAAAGATGATGTAACTGAAACAGGTGATGGGAAGTAATGCAACTATAAGAAATTTCAAAGCTGTCCACGAGGGATCACACCTTACCCTGTTCACACAGATTTTTGATAACACTGAAGTTTAGTAAAGTCAAGTGGAATTTCGAACTACAGTAAAGAATTATCAACAGACCCTATTGAAGTCTACAATACTAAATTGGGAAGTCTCTCAAGGCTCCTTTGTTTTCACTAGCATATTTCAGGGTTTGGCACCAAGTTTTACAAGCTCAAAACCTTTTAAAGTAACAAATGAAACCTGAAAGTGGTGGAATGTACGGCCACTTAAAATACGACACATTGCACAATGCTGAAATTATGTAAAAGGCCTAAAGATGATGTTTGTTCAGTGGATGACAAAGCAAATGGATGACAAAGCAAATGTTAAGACCCCCTCAGGACTATAACAGAAAAGGTTTCTTTGCCTTCTTTTAAAACATGGAGCAGAAAAAGTTTTGAGATATAAACAGTTAATAAACTGCATTGCTGGTGCACAGAATACAATAAATTAGCTAAAATGCAGAGTTAATTTTGAAATACAATTATGTATCTGCAAAATAGAATCAAGCATATGGACAGGGATACAAAAAAACTGGTATGGAAAATTTGTTTCCAAGCTATAATTTTTCTGTGCTGAGAGGAAATATTAAGAAACTTGTAAGTATTAAATGATTCGAAGGGGGGAAAAAAAAGACTATTATGATTTATATCATCCTGAAGTAACAGTGGCATGTAATGTTGTTAGCTTCAGAGAGGGAATTATTGTACTTCTGAAAGTCATCTGCAATGGAGGCTTGTCACGGTGTAGCTAAGAAATAATGACTAGACCAATTTTAGGAGGAATGAAGCTTTAAGATGATGTGTAATGACAGGGAATGTAAACAAAAAACCTTGAATAACCAACCATCTACCTCTTGAATAATATATTTTTTGGAAAGTAAGGCAGAACGTGTCTGATTTTGTATATTTTCTTACCACCTGTTGTAAGAAAAATCTAATGCTTGTTATTGCTATTACTCAGGTTCACTGTGTGAGTGAATAAAAATTATTTTCATTGAAAACTATGACCTAAATCCTCATTACTTCAGTCATAGCAGGATTGGACATTGCACTTATGGGGAATGTATTTTGGTTTCTAATTCACAGTAAACTGTTGCAACAGTTACTATCTCCAGAATGGATCTCATTAGTATTTGCTCATATTTGGTGAATTTTAAATTATGTTTATTTTAAAAATATATAATTATTGCTAAAATCTTCTAGAGCAGTTCTTTACAAACTATGGACTAGTGAGTTTTATCAAGGTATTTCTCTCTCTGTCCTAAGGTCAGTCTTTCTTAATTGTGTTTTAGGATTTACTTCATACTATGAAAAGAGATGCAGCTTCCTGTCAGCAGTGCATGGGCCAATGATGCAGTTTTGTTAATCTCTACATGAACACCTTTGTGTCACATTGCTGGCTTTCACTTCTCCATCAGAGAGAACAAACATTTCTCTCTGGCAGTTGACTTAGTATTTTGTGCAAAACATTGATTCAGATCATGATAAAGCAGATAGAAACCAATTTTCTACTATCATATATTTTGTCTGATATTGGTTTAATCTAATCTGCATCTTTATCTAAATTAGCTGTCATTTGGAAAAAACTTTTTTTCTTAACAACATAGACTACATTTAAAGTTTATCATAATGCAATTTTAAAAAAGAAGATTAAAGGAAGGATCTAATGCATTAGTTTTCTGTCTAATTTGAACCAGAGTGGTGCCCAGATGTTTTGTAAAACATGTGTAAAGCAGAATATGAGAAGGTTATCAGAAGAAAGTAGAAGAATTTGCCTATGAATGGTCATGTAGAAAGCTGAAATAGTTGGGAAGTTTATCTACTGAGAGGCTAACGCACTCTTTGTTGTTAGTGGAAATTTTTTTTCTTGGACAAGATGCACAAAAATGTTCAAGGACGACAGAGTGACAAGGCCTTTTTTTTTAGAGAGATTAAATTGCTATTGAATTATAACAAGAATATTCTAGGCATAAATGTAACACAATGCTTTTATTTCAAAGTCCTTGATCTTCAACAGATGTTTACTTCAGCAATTACAAAAAAAAAAATTAGTTTCAGTTGCCATTTTTGTGGTAGTTTATAATGTTTGTCCCAGCTGGAACTGAGCATGCAGTTTTCTTGCAGAGATGCTATCGAACTGCAGACAGCTTTCTCAGAAAGTGGTGATGAGGTTCTGGTGGAAAATTTTATTTTGTCTTTATCTCTTGATAAGGGTTTTCTGGATGTCCTTTTGTTCACTGTGGTTGTTTCAGCCCTCTCCATGACCAAAGCCAGTGAAAAACCTGAAGTGACACTGCCCCAGGAGGGCACCTCCTCTGTGTGGAACTCCTGGTCGCAGTCACCCACTATGACATGAGAAAGATACTGAAAAACCACCAGTCACATTCAAAATAACGACCCACCAATCATCCTTGTGCTTTTCATAAAGTTTAAGCTAAGTGGGATGGTTAGTAATACTTCACTTTCTGTTATCCATCACTTTGAAATAACTTTTGAAAGGTTTAATAAGATATCTGGAAGATGAATAAGAAGTAAGTGTTCAGTAATATAGCTTCCTTGGATGTTTTGAGAGGCAAATATTTGTATTTGCAAGAAATAATAATCTAACTATGATTCTCAACAGGGTGTCATAAGATTTTCAGCCAGAACAATTTAGGCGTACATCGTTTCAGGCTATTTATTCCAGAAATGGGAATAGATGAAATTCTCCAATGGGATTGAAAAAGTTCCATAATGATACCATAACACATTAACTTAGCAGCTGGAAATAACATTTATGAACCACTGGAAGTTAAGTTCTCATGGGTTTAATATTTTCTATGGCATCATAAATCTGATAGAGGCATAATCTCTTTATTAAGTCGGAAATTCTATTTGTTTTTAGAAGATATCAACAATTCTACCCTGAAATAAATGAGCTCCTCATGGTAAACAAATTTGCACACAGGAGATTCTAAGAGAATTCTCCACATGTAAATGATCAAATAGTCAGTCTCTCCTTGAAATTAAGTGTAAAAAGAAACAAATACAGCTTTAGAAGGTGGACAAACATCTCTGTTAAGATTAAATGTATGCATTAATTTTATAGATCCTGTGGATTTTGGATCTTCTTACAGGTGATTTTACTGTCACAAAACTCTAATCACAATAACAATATTAATTAAGTAAATTAATTAAGATTTTGGCTCTGGTCCTGCAGAGAGTCCAGCACCCTCTGTCCTTTGTGCTTGGGTGACCCCTAAATTGAAATGGGGGAGTTTGTGGGAGTCTGTGAGCTGAGCAAAACCACTGTCTTGGTTAATTCAGACAGTGATGTTTTCCCATCATTTACAAGGTCTTGTTTATACGAAGATTTTACTTAATTAATATTCTCTGGGTTTGCTTTGGTGAGACTATGTTATAAGAAACAGAGTGGGCATGGTATTATAATGATTGCCTTTGCAGATTACATACATTTTCCATTTTTCAGTCTACAATGTAGCCAAATTTTTCCCCAAGGAGGTTCTAGAGAAACCCAGTTTATAGAACTACCTGTTGGAAAGCTGATCTGGTGAAGGACAATCTTCTGTAGAGATGATTGCTGGCGAGAAATATGAAATGGAGTTAGGATTGAGAAGTAATACAGGAGTGACACTTGGGAGTAAAGACAGAGGATGGGACAGGGAAAGAGGCAGACTACTTTAGAGGGAAAGGAGGGTGGGGTTCAGGAGGGATCATAAGGGAAAAGTATGTGTTTAACGCTTTTGGTTTGGGCCAGAAAAAAACTTAGATAAAATTTCTCATGACTGGAAGGTCTTTCTTATCCTTTCAACTAGTTTTCCTGTGCAGTTTTGTTGCTATGTCTGACCTCAAAAGTCATTACCTTTCCACTGCATCTTGCACTGCATGTGAAGTGGTTTTGACATCCATAAGTTAACATTTATTTAAAAGTGCTTGCACTTTATGTATCAGTATACTTAGTATCTTATGGGTTCATTAATGTGGTGGATTTGAGATATTAACATGTAGACAGTTCTATGGTTCTGAAAAAGCAGATACAAACTGAAATTTTTTTATTGCTTTCAGTAGCTTCAAAATCATTCTGTAGTCCAAGTCATGACCTTGATGCCTGCAAGGTCTGATACAGATGGCAAATAGCTATAGGTTTCCTGGTAATTTCCCATGGCTGAGGTGAATGCACATAGTCTGTGGCTTATGAGCCCTTTCAAGGTTTCTCTTTAGAGAAGCCGAGGGGCTGCTTAGAAACATTGTATAAAGTAAATAAAATGCTTATTGTTGAATATTTAACAGGCCTTTAAAGAGGATAAATGATCAGAAATAACATGTTACATGTTATGTTTATGTTATAATATGTTCTATGTTACTATGTATGATAGTTTATTTAGATGATTATATTCAAAACTGTCCTTAGTATTTTACATTTGATCAAGTGGAACATTTCATATCAAATGTGGTTTTCCCCATGTCTCTTATGAGGAGAAACTGAAACTTTGCAGACTTAGGTTATTCCAAACGAAATGTGTTGCTTAGAGCTGATGACAAACAAGCAAACAGAAAGTAGTGATTGTGAATGCAGCTTTAGTTAATTGAAAGTTTCATAATCAAACCTACAGGCATTGAGAGTTAGCAAATGAGACCAACCCTGAGCCAATTGAATTTTACCCAGAGAAATGTTCTTGATTTTGCAGACTGGAAACTGATGTTTAATCTGTAATCTAGCAAACCTTACAGTAGCCTTTGGTCTTTACTTTGGGAATATCAGTGGTCTCAGTTTCTGACAATAACATAGAATAATTTTGCCATCTGTCTGCACTGTGCCATGCTGAAGTCTCCCTGCACCCTTACAGGTCCTTGAGGAGAGGGAGCACCTGAATGATCTCCCAGACACTATATGGTAGCTAACATATGCTTTTGTCTAGAGATGATCTTTTTTTGTCTCCAGACTATATGCATTACGTGGATTTACATAGTTTAGAAGTTTTTTAGTTGATGAATTTTACTTACAGAATACAAATCAAAATGTAGTGTTGCATCATGAAATTAGTTTGTCCCTAAAGTGAAACTGGGTTGTATGATGGAAATTAATAAAAGTGATTCATTGTTAATGCATTTAGGCACTGTCAGCTGCAAAATGTTGACAGGTTAGATAACAAAATACCTAAATGAGGTGAAAGCATAAATTCCATTGTATTTAACGACTGTTTGTAAACTTCTTACATGCAATAGACATCTGTATCTTCTGATGCACTGAGCTAGAGCTATGGAATTCTAAGTACCAGCAGTGCCTTGAAAACATTTTTAATCACGAATTGGTAGAGTTTTTTAATGTCTAGTGAGATTCACAGCCATGGGCTGGTATTTGAACCTCTGTGTTCTTTCATTGCCAGCAGCTCTGGCAAATGTGACCCTGTGCTCACCAACTATCCCACCAAGTCAACCAACCTGGGAAATCTCATCAAATGAGCTCTTAGGCATTAACTATGTGCGAAACATCAGCATCAGCTTTTCAGTTTGGGTAAATCAGCCATGGCCACAGACTGTTGCAAAATGTGATTGCTGAGTGGAAAAGCTTTGGAATAAACGCACATGGAAACCTGTGGTAATGTAAAGTCTGTTAAGGGAATTAGTCTCTTTTAGCTGTAGAAAATTCTGCATGAGATTAATCCATGTTTTACTTTACGATTGCAAAGGCTCACATGGATCTGCCAGCATGCAATAGTTAAAACTAGGCAGACACCATGCCCTGATTCATATATATAATGGACTCTCTGATCTAATCATTGTGCCTACACAGCAACTGATTTCTCGCATTTTTGAAAGAGTGCATGAAAGAATTTACATCCAGCTGTTTTGTCTGGGGCAAATATGTGCTTTTTTTCAGTTGGATAGGAAATAACAGGAAGGGATTTAGCTAATTCTTCAGAATTTATGTGGATTAAAGAATCAAGTCTGTTAGTATTGTGTGTATACTTGATTATTACAGAGGTATCTAGAAATTAAAGGAAAAAATAGGTAAATGGCTGTCCGAACATTTGGATTTGATAGTCTTATAATAATCTATATTTACTATTTTACAGGAATATCAAATTACTTTTTAAAATCTAAATTCCATGAGCTGGAAGTAATGCTTTCTATTAGGGTGTTTTCATGAGGAATATTGCCTTTTATTGTTCTCATATTAAGTTCTATTTTTAAAAGAGGGGAATTAAAACGTGTAAAGATAATTGTGAATTCCATTCCTGGAGTGAGTAAGCATCTTACAGGAGACTAGCTCAGCCCTTCATCTTCCTTTAGCTACAATAACAAGTCCATCTGATTTACTTTTATACATTGCAGAACTGCATCATTGTAATGAGTTTTCCAATATTCTGTTGCTGAAACTTTCCACCTTATGCATAGGTGTATTTTGGAGGAAGGAAATGAAATGGGAGGGAATTATTTTATTTGGGTTCACTGGGTGTGACATTTCTTATGTTTTGGATGCTGCAAATGATCCCTTACCCTAATTTTGTAACTACAGAAAGTTGACTCGAATTTCTTGGCTATTTCATAGAGTCACCTCTAACAGTATTGGTTTTCACGGAGCTATTTGTGTAGCTCTGTGGAGGACATGAGCACAGTTGTAAGGGTGACATTCAGAAGTAGCATCTCACATGGATGACTCATATAATGAGAAATGACAGCTGACCACAGGGATGAAAGGAGAAGGCCTAAACAGAGCAAGAGGAAAAATGAGTAGAAATGGGTACATCTCCACATCACTGAGCAATCATTGGAGAAAGAAGCTGTGTTTTCTCCCCTCAGTCATTTAATGCTTGACTATATTTATTTATTTATCATTTTTACCTCTTATTTTTTGAGACTCTGGCAAATGCTGACTTGTCAACATCAAAGGCAAATACCCCACACATTAAGATTACCAATTTGATTGCTGTTTCTATCTCACCATGTAAATTCAACCAGAAGGCATCTGTACCAGTGTGTTGGCAGTTGAAAGGGATTTTATGTCTACCCTTTACTCCCTGTTTTGCTGGTAGCATTTGCCTTCTCTCTCCCTGGTGGATTTCATGGCTGGGAGTAGCACCTGTGGCCACTCTGTGCTCTGGCAGCTGCAAGACTCAGATGCCAAGCTCTTGAATGTATTTTTCTATTGCTGTCATGTGGGTTAAAAGCTTCCAGGCAGACATCTCAGTTGTGTCAGTGTTCATTGCTCACAGCTGGACAACAAGGCGTTATTAACTTTTCACGATTTCATTTGTAGTACACTCATAGGCGCAAAGAGTTAGCTTTTTAGCATGTGCAGTTCTAGAGAGAAAGTTCTGATCGACTGTTCTATATGTTTAAAACTCTTTTAAGACCATCATGTGCTCTGGACAGAGTTGATAGCTTCTTTTGTGCTCTGCATGTGGTTGAGAACACTCTGGGTCTGTAGCAAATTGGGGATACTCATAGAAACATCTCATCAGCATTTCTTCCTTGACTGCAGCTGGCACTGTTTGAAACCTAATTCAGTGTTTGGAAACTGGGAGTACCTGGAACTAACCAAGGCTACTTCAGCTAACACATCACCAGAAAGGAGACTGTTAATGCTCCAAGCATGGCTGTAGGTTTGTTTGTTAGAATGTACGTGTGCTCTGACACAGCAGCCTCTGCATAAAACCGGGTGAGATGCCTTTGACTTGGGATTAAGGTTAGCAAAGGATACTAAAGTTTACTCTGGATCATGGAAGGTAATCTATTGAATTTTTCTGGAGGAGATTATTGTTTACTCCCTTTTTTCTTTGTAGCTTTGTTTTTTCTTTTCTGGAGAGGTATTTTGAGGTATAACATGACTAACGTAGGCTCATTTCCAAATGACACTGGATAAGAGGTTGATAAATGCTTGACTTTGTGACCTGTTGCTGTCTAATGTGTGCACTGGTACGTGGCAATATATTGTGCAGCTTTTTGACTCTTCTGGACAGGATGAAACTCTTGAAAGCAGCAAGGATTCCTATGGCCTAGAAGTAGTATTTGATTGTCAATGGAACTAGATATTCAAACAGACTTAAACTCTGTCTCTCCAAGACTGGTTATGAATTTAAAAAGCAAAATTAGAATTAGAAATTACAATTCAAGTTTGAGTTAAATTTAGAAATATCACTAATTTCTTCCCTGCCACAAGTCCAGTGAGCAGTATTTTGTAACTCCATTTCTGTTCAATGGACTGTAAGTTGGAGAAGAGGTAAATGCAACTTTTCTGCATGAGATATAAAGACGTTTGTGGGAAATAATATTTTCACTAGTGGGCTCATGCTCTGCATTCTGTTCAGCTCTTTAATGTTGAAGTTTGCATACAGAGCTCCCAGTTTCAATATTCACATGATTTCTCTCTGAAGACAATTAATTTTTACATTCTCTCTTGTACAGAACTCTAGTCTTCAGAAATTTTTTGTAGAAAATGGGCACACAAATTAATTTGACTCATACAATTTAGTGAGGGAATATAATGGAAAATATGTCTTTTCTGTTGTAAGCAAAATGTGTTGGGGGTAAAGATGACCTTCAGAGATAAGGCTGAAATCAAGCAAAAATGCATTCACTTCCTATTTCACATCGAGGCTGATTTTTATCAGAACACCTGGATGCATTTAGAAAAGGAATTTAAGAACAGGGATGGACCTTCAAATGTACCTGTTTAACTAAACATTACCTGACCAATTATTTTTCCCCTGCTTGTCATATACTAGTCTTTGAGGTGAAATATCAGAGTGATCAAGGCAATTAAACGCCTTGTGTGCAATCTGGGAGAGGTATTTCTCTGTGTGTAAATATGAAAACTTTTTTTAAAATAGGATGCTTTAATATGAATGATTTTTTTTTATTTTTAGAAACTTATTTTTGTGCACATAAAAAACATATTTCAGTCTATTTTATTTCTGCAACAAATGAACTTGAAAGATTACAGTAATTTCACGAATACAAGCCGCACTGTTTTGACCAAAATTTTGCTCTCATACCGTGAAAGCGGCTAATATTCAGATGCGGCCAATATGTGAATAATTTTCTGACATTTTCAACCCTGGGAGTGCAAACCAAGTCAGCGCAAACTGCAAAGTCAAGCTCCTGCCAGTAAAACCCTGCATTTACGCGGTTGTTACAAATTGATACTCTGTTGCGTGGCGGGTGGAGCTGCTCTGTGCAGGCAGCACAGGGGGTGGGGAAGGCAGGGACAGCTTTCTCCGCTTGGCCCCACGGCTCGGGGAAAGCAGGGGCAGCTCTCTCTGCTTGGCCCCGTGGCTCGCGGGGCTCCCGTCCCCGTGTGCTGCCGCCGCAGGAGCAGGCAGGCTCCATCCCCGGCTCCCATCGCCGCCGCAGGTGCTGGCGGGCTCTGTGCCCCCCCTGCCACCGTGGGGCAGCGCCGGGATGGGGTGACTGAACCCAGCGGTGGCGGCGGCCGGCCCCGAGCATCCCCGCCGAGTGGTAGCGCCGAGCTGGGCCACCCAGCCCTGTTGGCAGCCCCGAGCCCTCATGGCCCGAGCCGAACCAGTAAACCCCGCCCTGCCACCGTTCTGTTACTAATTGGTAACTTTGTTGCACGCGGGTCCTCGCTGCGAACACAGAGCGGCTTATACTCGGGTGCGGCTTATTTATGGACAAAAAACAAAATGTTTACCAACACCCAGAGATGCGGCTTATACTCAGTGCGGCTTGTATTCGTGAATTTACTGTATTTTTATTCTCTGCGTATATATGGACAAGTTCCCACTGAACCACAAAGCTGCTTAAGGACCTGCATACAGTCATTTCTATACAGGGCAAAATACTTGACTGTTTTGCTGTAAACAGAGCAAAGACCTCTCACAATCCTCTCCCCCTCCCTGCAAATCACAGGCCATATGAGCTTATGGACTTACAGGCAAATCCAGCCTGCAACTGAGGATGCAGGGCTGAGCAGAGAGTGCTGTTGGGCTGGGCACTGCAAATCGCTGTGTGTGCATGCTTTGAACACATCCTGCATTTCTCTGTGTGACTGTATTTGCTGCACATGTGACTTTATCTTCCTCCAGCCCCTGCAAGGCTTGTTTTCTCTACCCCCACTTCATGGCTGCTGCTGTATTGTTCCATTAGGTCAGATGATGTTCTGAACTGTTGAGGCAATTGGAAGAAAATGGAAAAAAAAAAAAAAGAAAAACAAGACTGTATTTCTCCACAATCGTGTGGGATGTAATTCCTGCTGCTTGTAAAGGACTTCATAATTAATAGAGGTTAATTTACCTGGCAATGCTTTACGCTGTTTCCCATGCACTGGGTAGTATCACACTCAGAAATGCTGTGTCCTACTACTTAAAAAAACCCCACCAAATTAATATGTAATAGTGAGCAATGGTATTACATGTTATTACATGCATAAGTATGCAGCTGATGCCCTAATATGTTGATAACGTGTGATTTGTTTTTTGACAACTGTATGACACAATTTAGTTCTTATGATCAGATAGGTGTCAGTCCATGCAAAATGTTTGGTAACTCAATTTCTTAGTGTTAGTGGTACAATGGACTTGAACACACGTCATTTAATTTCAGCAGAGAGGCAAAGATGGAAGATGAAGAGCCACTGATTCATTCATCTTGTTGCTCAAGATGTGTCTCTGCCAATTCATATTGAGTGTTCTGTATTGGAAAGAGCAGTGTGGCAGCTCATACAACTATCCTGAGGACTTGGCTGTGAGAATTCTCTAACTAACCAGGGGAAAATATAGTAGGAAGCTAGAAGGGTAAATGTCCCTGGAGTGCTTGTTACTACTCATAATTTTTGTGCCTTAGTTTCACATCAGATTTTTGAAAGTGATCTGCTTTGAAAGGCTGATTTTCTTCTGCTCTGAACCATATGAAAGTCTTACTGTTCTAGCTGCTTTCCAGGCTTTCATTTGTTTTGGATTGTCATGACTGCTTAGTTTTTGAGGGTTAGGGAGGATGTATCCATGGCAAAAGATCTGCTGGCTTCTGTAATATTGTCATTGCTGAAGATAGCTTAAATTTTGTTTGTGAGCTTACATTAGTATTGAAAGACTGAGGCTTTTAAAAGGTTTAGTAACAGAGGCTTTCCTGGCCCCTGCTCTGCAACCTGGACATGCTCGGACCCTAATCCCCTGTCAGTTGTCTGTGATGATCCTGAGCCAGTGCCAAAAGAATCAGATGGCCACAAAAAGAGTCCTGAGAAATTTTAGTGACTGGCATATTACTAGTGTTAACATACTTCATCATAGAGCAGTAACCAGAAGCCTTTAAGGTCTACCAAATTTTTAGTTTTCCAGAAGTTTTGAAGTGTTAAACTCCTTTGTTTTACCTGCTGTCTTCACATATATAAAATTAATAAGAGAACATTCTTCTAAAAGTGTCAAAGGAGTGGCGATGAAGGTTTTCAAATAAGCAGTACTTCCTTATATGCAAAACTCTTTAAATTTCATCCTGCAGTTTTCATGATTTTCCTCTAAAAAATGTGCATCTGTAGAGCTGACTGTAGAGATATCTTAAGCCTCCCTATTTTAGTCCCTAAAATAATAAAAGATTTTCAATCTGTTTTGTTTTTGAAAGGAAGGACAGGAACAGGTGTTTTTTTAAATTCATTTCCTATTGGTATGAAACTTTTGTGATTTTTCTTTTTCCTCTTGCCCCCAAATCTGTCTCATATTTCACAGACAAGAGAACAGAGTGATGGTGTGTCACATCCAGTTATATCAGTCACTTGGGCAGTCATTACTGACACAGCTTAATGCAGTCTGACTGATGTAATCAGACATGGTGTCTCTCACAATGTGCAGTGTCACCCCGAGAAATATAGACACAGGTTTCAGAAAAACACAGTTAAGGGTTTCACAAAAGAAATAATAACCCATGGCATTGTGTCTTCAGACAGACACTCAAAAGAAGTAGGTCCTTCTGGACAGAACAGGATGAGTGTGCTAAATTCCTTTCCTTAGGGAGTGCAAGGTTCTTTTGGGCCCCACTTGAATGATCCCCATTTATAAAGCAGCTAATGCAACTTTCTGCAATAGTAATTTCTCTTTCTGTTCCTCACCTAAAGCACAATTATGTCCATCTCGAAAAGGTATTTTGAGTCCTTTCCATTTTGGGATGCCCAGCTTGTGGCCTCCTCAGGGTTTCTGCTTTCAGTGAGCTGATCTGAGATATTTCACATTTGTCTTTCAAAGTTGAGAATGTCCAAACGTCTAGCCACAGAAAAGGAAATTTTAATTTTGAAAGGCACAGTGTAGCATCAATGTCATAATTTGTTTCCATGTTGTTTCCACTGATGGCATTTTGAATATATTTTACTATTCTTACAGTTTAGTTGCTGCAGCTTAAGCGCCCAGATGCAAACAAAAGCTTGTATTTATACTTCTTGATGTCTAGTTAGAGCAGGGATCCCTTTTCTGATCATTAAAGGCGAGTATTCAACTGGACCTGATGATTTCACAAGATGGTTTGAATTTATTGATCCAAATCTGAACTTTAGCTTTCCTGACCTCCAGCACAGCATGTGAATTCTGAGGTCCACTGAAGTCAGTTCCAAGCTTCCCATTCTCTTCAGCAGGGCAGGCTCAGGCATGCAGTGTTGCATTTTGGGCTATGAGAGTGACTAATGCAATATAGCAGCAAGTTCCTTTGTGTAGTGGAGAAGTAAAAAGCCTTTATCTAAAGAAACACCACACTTACATAGAGCAGTTTGTGGAGCGAGACCCAGACACAACCTGATTGGTGTGAGGAAGGCAACACCTCTTTAAAACATGTTTCTATGAAAATATCAAGTCTCTCACGTCTCCAGCAGGTGTTTAATCATTGTTATAATTTTTTGTCCTTGAGTAGCCTGAGAACAAGGCTGTTTTCTTGGTTCCCAGCAGTATCCTAACAACAATGCAGAGGTCACTTCAGGGACTTACTGAACTTGAAGTTGTTTGAAAAAATTGTCCAGTTGGTTAAACTGGCAATGGGATAAGACATACCACTGAAGTGTCTCTGAAGGATGTTGAGCCTGTGGAAAACCACCTTTTACTATCACCTAAGCAAGTAAGAACTGAAAATTCCATTGAAATGGCAAAAAATTAATAAGCTACAATGAGAGAAATGTTTGTCTATACTTTAAAAAAACAAACAAACCAAAAAACTGTCTATAAGCCTTGATTTGGGATCCATTCATTACTAAAATCAAAGTAATAAACACTAATGTGATTCTGGACTCATAAATTCTACTGGAGACATCATCAAGCTGTAATTATAACAGACATTTAAATTAATGGGTTGGACATAAATTTAGCTATCAAAACTGTTTTAAAAATATAGAACTTAATCTGTACTTCTGTCTCCATCTCCAGAAGTACTTTTAACATCTGTTCTTAAAAAAAGCACTTTTAACTTGATTGTTTTTCTCCCTAAAAGTGAAAATGAATGCAAATAATTTGTGCTGTAAATTTAAAAAAAAAAGCCCCCAAAAAAAGAATCCGTGCTGGAAAACAAACGTGTCTTTGCCTCTCTGTCAGCAACATTTTAATGATCCCCTTACAACTTTGCTGTCTCTGAACTTAGATCTGTTTCAGCTTCCTCAACTTAATTTGCATTCAGTGCTATTTTGCTGTTTTGGGAAGTATTGATTGAGAAAACAATGTAACAGTTTTTATACAATGACTGTAAGAAATGGAGGAATGGGACTGTGGAGTTGCACTGTACAGGGACCTGTTGATACCTCTACAAAAATATTCAGTCCTATAAAGGTGTCATTGCCTGATACATCCAATATATGCTGCTGTCTATTCTTTCTGTAGAGGGTAGCAGTTGAAATGGTTAATGTGCTACATATTTTTAGGTGAAAATTAATTAGCGTGAATAGGCACAGCGCCCTATGGTGTCACTGTTTAGTCAGTTTTCTATGGAGAATCACATTTCAATAGCAAAAACAATGTTTTTTTTTCCTGTGTGTTCTAAAGGCATAACAAAAATAAACAAAATTAGTAACTGATGTGTCATCATATTTTCTTTCTTTCTTTGTCATCTGTTCCACTGCCATTAGTGAAGGAAACCATGTGGGGGAAAAGATGAACAAAACCTAAATGAAAAACCTCAGACAAATGTTATTTTTCTTTTCCAGTGCTGGCACTGCCAACTCCTGCCTGGTGGTACGGGATAAATTTGTCTCAGTAACATAATTAGAATCACCTGGATGGAAATGAGAACTGCCAGGGTGTTTTAGATGCTCCCTGTTTGGTGCTGTGTGACAACGTGATGGACGTATGCTGCATTTTGAGTCTCTAAATCACTGAGATAACTGACCTAGGAAAGAGAGAAACAAGAGACTGCTTTGAAAAATTAATAAGAGCAAGTCGTTAGTAAATACAGGGAGGAGAACAAATAGAGCAGTGAAGTCTGTTCATATGTTAAATCTGTTAAGATGTAGTTGATCAGAAAGTTTAAAAATTATCATAGTGTGGCTAATCTGAAATGTGATCAGAGGTAAAATGTCTTGTGATTTGTGCAGTTAAATATTTGACAGAAGTGATGTTTGTTATGACCTTATTATTGTAATCAGTTTGAGTGTGAGGGGTTGGTTGGTTGATTTTTTAATAAATGCAACCATTGTGTTACCTGTAGTGTCTCAGTCCTCCCTCTTCTCTCGAGTCTGTTCTGACCCATTTGTCACTTTGGAGGTTTTATGAAGTGTAGCAGGGAAGAGCTGGATCTATTGTATCGCATCTGTTAGGGGTCAAAACCACCGCCCAGGAACATGCTGCTAATGGGGAGGTAATATTTAATACAACGAAAGACTTAGCTTTTCTTTCTCCATTCTTGGATAAATCTATACTAATGTCTAATACAAATATTGCTTTAAGAGGCTGTAGGCTTTTTCTTCTATTATATCCTGCAACTGCAACTCTGATTATGGGCTGTTCCATCTGCAAAGATATTTTCAGGTATATTTAGCTTTAAGCATGTGTGTAGATATTGCTGAATAACCAGATTGCTTGCACATACAGATGAATGAACAGGCGTAAAGTTGTGAAGCTTATCCTCCCCAGTGCCAAAACGTAGAATTTAAGGCTGGTTACTCCATAAATTGTTTGACGCTGTGTACAAACACCTTGCTCAATGATTTACTTAATAATTGATTATTCATAAAACACTAAGATGTTCTTGGTGTTTTGTTTGGCCTGTTTTTTGGGGTGGTGGGGTTATTGTTTTTGAAAATGACAGGATTATATTTTAATTATATACTAAACTTGCTCTTTTTTTTTCCCTTGGAAAAGGATTTGGCTCTTCTCTTTCCAAAGAAGTACACCTTAGCACGTGGCCTAAGAAACTGTTTAGGGTCTGTGTTTGCAATCTTGAAAATATCTTTTCTTTCCACGTAGGAAACTGTGGTAGATATTTGGTGTCAGAAATCTGTGACAGAATAGCATATTCTCAAAAGAGGGTATAAGGGCATTTTTTTGTGTAAATCACATTACCGAGTTTTTGTAGGAATATGCTTTTGAGTTCCCTTTGTTGTATTCAGAAGCAACTATTTGATAAACACTTCCTGAGAATATCCAGCTTCCTGTTAGTAACTCTAGGTAGCACTTTTAGTGAGACAGGTGAGAGGTGCCAGCTTTGCTTTGTTTACTTTCCCCGCTGTCAAGTGTTTCTGTGTACGGATAATGTGGAACATTGAGACTGCATTTCCCTTAAGGGCACAACTTTTCAAACACAAACAGGGTAAAAAAGCATTCTAAGAAGCAGAAAATGGCTTGGGTTTGCCTCTCTAAATTGATAGGCACACTTCAGGCAGTTTGTGGTACCTGAAATAGCTTTTATTCTTTTTGCTTGTACTTGGCAATGTTTGAAGCTGATGATGTCTCTTTAAATCTACTGTCAATTGTGCTGCACTTCTCCTTATGTCTTGTGTTTGCTCTGCTATCAACTGGGATGAAGAAGATAGGCAGGCAAAAGTAATTAATTTTTAATATTTCACATTCTTCTTATAGATGGAGGAGGGACAATTTCAAATTAAAGCAGCTTTACTTCTGCAAGAAAAATATATTTGCTTGTATCGCTTCAAATTTTTATTAGACCATATTTTATTGTTGAGAAGTGTCAAGTTGATACACTGAATAATGCAACATGGACTGACCTACTTGAATGTTGAAACATTGATTCACCTGTCAGCATTTTTGAGCAAATGAAAATATTTGTTCTTGTCTTCAAATGGAAGTACAAAACAAAACAAATGTTTCCAGGCATGAGTAAATCTCAGTGGACCAAGCTTATCATATATATTGTAAACTCCTAATGTGATCAAGAGTATTCTTTATTTAATGATGGTAAACCAGAAACCTGTGATCAATAACATAAAAATTCATGACCATGTTAGAGTATGTCACATTAGTAGTTAATATCTACGACCCGTATTTCATGAGAATATTTGAAACATTCTATTATAAAGCTTAATATTTAGTATAAACATATTCTGAAACTTCTGCATATAATCGTTAATAAAAGAAAAAGCACTTCAGCTCCTGAGCTAGAGGGCACAACTTTAAGTAGCCCATAAAAGGAGACAACATGTCCAAGCATTTGTTATGTAGGTGTCTTTTAGGAATATTCAATTTCTGTACTGAAAGAGCTCCCCAAATTTTTATTAGCCATCTGTTTATAGTAGGTGTGTACTGGGCTTTTTTTCCATTTCACTATAATTATTACTCTGGCATCAAGAACAAGTTGAATTTGTGGCTTGTCTCCTGAAGTTCTGCTTTCATTGCATATGGTTCTCTCCATTAAAATACAGACCAGTTGCTCAACCCACTTTAAGGGGAAAGCACTGGGCATGCTGCTCCCAGAATTAGGCATGCAGGCACATTACCAGGAGCAGTAATTGCATACATTATTTGTTGGCTGGAGCACTGATTGTGTGTATAAATTTTCAAATTATTTTACTAGCTGCAACTCATTTCTGGTGAGCATCCACTACCACCTCCTTTCCTAAGAAATGAAATGTCTTTTCTAGGTAACTATTTATGTTTACACTTAGGGTTTATAATGATTAATGACAAATGTTTTCATGTTTGCTGTTCTGAATTGCATATGCGTTGGCCTGACCTTTGAATGAACAGTGCGATGGGTGCTGCTTGGAAAATATGGAACAGAGTGGATTAAGTATAGATTTTATAAAGCAAAGGAAAATTGGAGGAGAGGAATTCATTTGGTTCTTGAGGAGGAGGATCAGTTCTAGACACAAAGCTGTTCCAAGAAATGCTTTAGTTATGTCTGATGGCAACAGGTTTTTTCCTGTTGCTACTGATCTTTTCTTTGGACACTTTTGCCCATGAACTTTTGCCTTGAATGGGGGCTTCTTTTCTCTTTTGATTAAGGAATGAAGAGGCAGTTCTGCCAAAGCTGCTCTTGCAGGTGGCTGGTACTCAAAGGGCCATTCTAACATGTTGCTATTCAAAGGGTGTTCCTGTGCAGAAATGAAGCTGTGCCCTGTGCTGTGCACAGAACCTTAACTACAAATGGTGAGGAATATCCTTGTTGCACAAAGATACTGAGATATGAATGATCTCAGTCGTATAAGGCACCCCTGGGATGACTGTGTCTTTTTGAGAGAAAACTTCTAGGAGTTACTCTCTTCAGTTTTATCCCATCTTAATGAATGCTGATTTACTCAAGATCATGAAAAAGTACAAGACAGTTCTCAATTCTTTCATATGTATGTCGAATTTCCTCAGCTTTTTAAAATAAATAGAAGTGTTTCAACAAAGAAGGGAAGAAGTAAGCTCAGAACTACTGAAAAAGTGTTTCTTCTGTTTCAGCCCTATTTTTAGATACTGTTCAAGAAAGCTTTTGAAATTTTTCATCGCTCTTCTCAGCTACTCACCACCAAGTTAATAACTGCCCATTTAAAATTCTGTGTAGTTAAAATAATTGTTGTCTCTGTTCCTCTCTTTCTTTCTTTTTCACAAACATTTAGAACATTTATATTTTTATGGCTTCAGATACTTAAGTTGTGGTATCAAGCATGTACTCTCAATTATCTATCAGAATTAATGAGCAAGCTTACCCATGAGTGTCTCATTTTTCACTGTGTACAAAATAAGCAGGAAGGGCATATTTTAGTATCCATAGGCTGCTGTAGGTATAACATTATTTTGATATATGGCATAGCCTCCTTAATGAGATCATTGCAGGAGTGTTTTGCATGTGGTAGATGCGTAAAATGCAGATAATTTTTGTAGCTGACAGCAACCATCACACTGACTCATGCAAGGTTTGTGCTGTAAATTTTCTCTGAGCTGCAGATATATCAGCAGTATCCCTTGCATATCTAAAATATTATATTGTGCATATTTTCACCTGTATTCAAGCAGTGTTATGGCTTAGTTTGTTTTATCCTTGGAAAGTGATATTTTAATGCTAGTGTTTTCCTGTTTTCCATAAAGTAACATTGAGGGGAATGTATTATTTCCTTGAAAATAAAATATTATTGCCAAAGATGAAACATTAGCAGTCTTGCTGATGTGAACTTGCAGGTCTATTCCTGGTTTATAGTTTATATATATATATTGATAGGGTGCAAGCTGGGCAAATGCCCTGATCTCCTGCTGTATTCAAAACAGCAGAAATAAACCTGTAGAACCTGGACTTTTTTCACCTAGCCCTTGGTGCTGTTTGAAAATCAGTCTTTTAAAGAAGTTAATACTTGAACATTTGGCATCTCATTATTATCTAAAATCTTGGCCTTGAGCTTGATGGACCCATTATCACTCTTCACTCAGTCAGACTTCAGTTTGAATAGTGTCTCCTCTACAGTGTCATTATGGGATTTGGGGTTTTTTACATTGATCTTCTCTGCTGTTTGCTTTTGTTTCTCTTAACATAGGTGAATTGAACTGAAGCATGACTTTTTGAACAAAAAATAAACCAGTTATTTGCTGTTAAACAAAATTATTGTGTTTATCTTTAGATGTGTATCATACAGTCAGAGGAGCACCAAAAGATGGTAATGGGTATTTGCTGTGTAGTGCAGTTATGTATCTCTTCTATAATGTCCTACAAAGTTTGTTTCATGAGACTTTCAGGGGAATTTCAACTTGTCTCAGCAAACTCATAATCTTCAAGCAATGATGAAAACAGTAGGACTTTGTTCATTACTCTCTGAGATGGCTGTCAGGTCCAAAATGCTTTATATTTTTTCTGGGTTTCTGGTGTTCTCATTCTTCATCCCCACCTCACCCATCCCAGTAAAGTGGATGTATGATCAGCCTTTGGTGTCAAAAGATACCTGAGCTTTGAATGCTACTCTTAATTTAGAAGGCTTTTACACAGGAAAAATAGGTGTGATCTAATTATAGATTGGCTGTAATTCCACTTGAATGTATTTGAGAATTCTTTCAAACACAATGCTTTTTAAACCTACTTTTATATTTTAAGGTATAGTTCCTAAATTTTTGTTAGGGTTATGGTTTCAGCAATCTTTGCCATTAGGAGTCCTGTAGAACACTTTATTTCTCAGAAACCAAGCTCTGTGTTTAATGTTTTCTTTAATAGACTACCCCAATCTCACATCTCTTTACTGTCTAATGAAATATAACTGTGTAGTGAAACTGCCTAAGTTGAAAATAGCAGTTTTTGTAATGAGGAAGGAGCATAAAAATGATTTGGGATGAAGATACTGATTAGATTTTAAAGGCAAAAATCTAAATGAGATCTGCCAAATTGATAAGTGATGTCTCAATGCAATTTTAATGAACACAAGCTCTTTTGAGGGAATGCTAGATTAATAGTAAGCTGTTTTCAGGATTTTGTTTACCTTGGAGAGCACATTAGTTACAGCAGTGACACCTGCATATTCTGTAGACTGGTCTTTCCTTTCCCAGCAATTAAATCATGGCCTTAGGAAGCTGAGTGATGAAACACTTACTGACTTCTGGGAGGTGAGGATTTTGTCCTGAAGCTTCATATTAATATAAGTTGTTGGGAAGTATATATAAAATGGAGGTAATATGATGAAGGAAGGACTCTGAGAGCTGTTAAAGAGAAACCTGCAAACAGAAAGGTGAACTTCTTTCTTGACACAGCACAGGCTGAATAATCAGCCTAAATTGGAGGCTATTACCCATATTTCTTAACTTCAGTTCTTGTTCTTTTGTGTTCTTTATCAAACCACGTATATGATTAATCAGTTAATCATATTAGATATGATTATAGATATAGATATCGATGTATATAGATATAGAGAAGATAGAGGTAGATATAGATGATATAGATATAGATGATACAGATAAACAGGTTAACCTGAGAGTTTCTCTGTTTCGGGAATTCAGTGTTATCATGACAGCTTCCTCCTTCAAGGAGCACGGTACTCCTGCTGCACAGTGGCAGCAAACAGCTCTGCAGTCATCCTGGAACTCAGTTACCACAGCAACGTGGTCCCTTGTATGAGCAGAGGAAGCAAAACAGATGGAAGAAATATTGTGCTACTCCAAGAAATCTCAAGGTTTCCAGAACAATGACACTTCAAATTCCAATTTCCCGCCTCAAAAATGTTATTCAAGCTGCTTTGCTATATATATTGTAAAATCATGAAAGTTGGTGTAAAAAGAAGACCCCTTTCCTAGTGAGCTACCAAAGATATAAATGGAGATTTACTAGCGTAAAGCTAGGAAGTTGAGAGGTGTACAGTTTATACTTCAGTCTGGATAGTTTTCTATCCTATGGACAAAGCATTTAAGAGTACACTTGACATTTTCTCAGAACTTACTGAGAAGTCCTCCTTTGAGCTACTTGTGGACATAGGGCTCATTCTTTTTCTCTCACTCCTGTGAACCTACATCTGTATCTACGAAAAATCACCCTCAGAAGTGCTAGCCAGATTATCCTTTGTGTTTTGAAAGATACTGTAACTAACTTGGAAAAAATACCAACTTATTATGAAAATAAGTATTTCTTATAGAAAATAAATTATTTTCATAATTTACAAGAACTTTTCCACTATTAGGATTTCAAGTTGCTTTGTTTTAATGAAAATGTTGAGTTTTTTTCTGGAAAGAAACTTTGTAGCTCCAAACAGAACTTATTTCAGATAAATTATAGGGGGGTTTTTTCTTCTCTCTCCTTTTTTCTCTCTCTCCTTTTTTCTCTCTCTCCTTTTTTCTCTCTCTCCTTTTTTCTCTCTCTCCTTTTTTCTCTCTCTCCTTTTTTCTCTCTCTCCTTTTTTCTCTCTCTCCTTTTTTCTCTCTCTCCTTTTTTCTCTCTTTCTCTCTCTCCTTTTTTTTTTTTTTTCTCTCTCTCCTTTTTTTTTTTTTCTCTCTCTCCTTTTTTCAGAACAACTCTTTAAACACAGCATTTCTGGTGGTGGATATAAAGACAGTATTGGTCACTTTTGTGGTGGAGTTGAGCTCACTGAATTGGGTTTCCTCCCACATGATCTGTGAGAACATCTCATAGTAGGTGTAAGCAGAAGTATTTCAGATTTTATGTTGAATGACTTCCTAACTGTTCATGCTAAAAGTGACATTCCAGTATTTTTTTAATGGAGAAGTAAGGGCCAATTAAGCAATGATTAATTTAATTCCCTCTATTTTGTTTTCAAAACTGTAAATAGTCCATATCACTGATTATAGTGTAGCAAAGAATATACCACTTCAGAACACCATGGAATATTGCAATTTTTAAATTTGGTGAAGAATTCAAGAATATTTTAAAACTTGATTTGAAAAGAACTATGGTAGCAATTTGAACAAACCTGTAAAATGCTTATAGAGTAACTCAGTGAGAATAACCCTGGCTATGTGATTAAATACAAATATGAAATAGATGGAGCACTGAAAGGTCAATTGTACAGACAAATTACTAGTTCCATCAGCTGTTTCATGTCTTATAGTTTGTTACTCAGATTGAAATGATATATATTCTATATATGTCTAAGCTGACCTCAAGAAAATGGCACTGGAAATAGGTATGAGTGGAAAAATAGATAGGGAGATGGTAGATAGAGTTGTTTGGGGGTTTGAAACAGAAAAAATTTGCAAATAATCTAGTGTATCACTTCAGACTTACAGAATTTGACCAAAAATATTTCAAACTTGTTAATTTAACCTTTTAGTATCCTTTGCTTTGTTTGTTTTGGCTTTGTTTTTTGTAAATAGTTTAGGCAATATATTATACAAGTTCCTAAGAGAAGCTTGTCACTTTGAAAGTTATCACTTCACTAGAAAGGAAGACCCTGGGATTTACTGGCCAGTCAGCCTCCCCTCTGTCTCTGGGAAGATCAGGGAACAAAGTTCCCCAGACACTCTGCTAAGGCACAGGGAGGACGGGGAGGTGACTGAAAACAGCAGCAGAGGTTCACCAAGGACAGGGCCACCCAGTGACCCTGTCTGATGGAGTGACAACATCAGCAGACAAGGGAAGGGCTGTGGATGTTTGACTGCAATTCTGTGAGGCATTGACATAGTCCCCCACAGCATCCTTCTCTCTGCAGTGATGTGGATTTGATGGGTGGACTTTTTGGTGGATAAGGAATCGGTTGCATCAAGGGCAATGGTCCACTGCTTAATGTCTGGATGGAGGCTGGTAACAAGTTGTGTCCCTGAGGGGTCTGCACTGGCACCAGGACTCTTTACTGTCTTCATCAGTGCCACAGTCAGCGGGACTGAGCACACCCTCAGCGAGTTTGCAGACAATACCCAGCTGTGTGGTGCAGCTGGCACACCTGAAGGACAGGATGACATCCAGAGGGACCGGACAAACTCAAGAAGTGACCCCATAGGAATCTCACTAAGACCAAATGCAAGATGCTGCACCTGGGGTGTGGCTACTTCCATTGGCAGTCCAGGCTGGGAAATGAACAGATGCAGAGCAGCTCTGCCCAGAAGGATGTGGGGAGCTGCTGGGTGAGAGGCTGGACATGAGCCAGCCACAGGCACTCAGTGCAGAAAGCCAAACGTATCCTAGGCTGCATCCAGAGCCCTGTGGGCAGCAGGGATGGAAAAGATTCTGCCCAGCTCTGGTGAGACCCCACCTGTAGTGCTGTATCCAGCTCTGGGGTCCCCAGCACAGGAAGGATGTTAACGGGTTGGTGCAGGTCCAGAGGAGGGTGACAAAAGCATCAGAGGGCTGGAGCTGAGGGGTGCTAGATTCTCCCCCACCCCCTGCACCATTCAAGGCCAGGTTAGATTGAGGCCCTGAGTAATGTGATCTAGTTGAACATTGGAATAAATTGCCTTTAAAAGCCTTTTCTGACCAAAATCAGTCTATTATTTTTGGTCACCTCTGTCCTAGATTTTGTAAGAGGTGTTGCTTCACGAAAGTGTGTGCAAGAGCAGTCACACAAACATTATTTCTGTGAATATTTTTTTATTATTCGATAGCAAGAAGACAGGTATCATTTGGTAAAACAAGCAAGCAGTACTTTTTTCTATGTGGGTCTTACTGAAATTAAGGGGGGGGAAAAGCCAATGCATTCACCTGATGTTTTCTAGTTGTTACCATGTTACACATGCTACAACTTGACATCTTAGTAAAATTCTTGATTTTTTTTTTTCCCTATCAAATAAGCTCGTCTAAGTTATGATGCCTGAAATACATACTTCTCACATTCTGCTTACTGAATTCCTTTTCCCTATATATCACTATGGATGAGTTCTGGAGCAGATGAAACCATATTCTATTTTTTCACGAAAATGGGCAGCTGAAATAAAGTAATGCATTGGGAATACTTATGGTTTGTTCCTGATCCTAAGTATGCTGGTTGTTGGATGAAATAATGAACATTCTATCTGCTTGAAATCAGTAATTCTTTGCGATGTTTTGTAGCTGTTCTGAATATATTTATTTCTTATAGCATGAAAAATATTCTAATGCATGTGAAAAAAAATTTAGAAAACAATAGTGCAAATGAAAACAAAGCTTCATTTTTTCTTATGTAGAAGAGAATTGCAAAGTCGCCTCATTCACAGTTCCTAGACAACCTTTATTCATTTTTCAATATCTTGCAGCCTAGTTAATCTGTGTTATATAAACACATTAATGCAAGAGAATCTGTTTTCAGACAATATCTTGACCTTCAAAATTTGTGCCAACTGATGTCTCTTAAGCCCAATTCCAAATCTAGTAATTAATGGATGCAATCCTCGTTATCATGAAGCAGAGAAGGGGACTTTGATGTTGCAGGTGTACTGGTGCAAACCACATGGAGTCCTAGTAGATTTAGCCTGGTAGAGCACACAACTGATTATTTTCCTTCTTGATATTTTCTTAATGAAAAAATCTGCTATAGAATTTTTCTTTATAGTGTGTCTTGCTTTTATGCATTGTTTTCCTATTATTCATAAATATATGCTATATTTCAGTGTTAGTAATAACAAGTATTTTTTATGTGAAGGGCTATCCAGAAGTGGAGGCTACTGCAGAATCTGGAGGGTCACAAATATCATTAATTTTTTGGTTAAACAGTACTATTTAATGCAGAAGTCATTGTTTTGGAACAGTGACTGACTGCTTTGAACACATCTGGTATATTTTGCAGCTATGTTGCAAGTCCAATTTATTCTTCAGATTTGAATAAAAATGTTTTCATCTGTTATTTTCTTTACAGCAGCATAGTCCTGCCACAGTCCTCAGCTGAGCTTGCAGGAGATGGAGAGAGGCTTCACTGAATCTTCACAAAGGGAAGAATTTTCCAATTAATAATTAAATTGGTTTAAAAGAAGAAACTACAGCAAGATTTTGCTCTGAATCGCCTGGTCTCAGGTATGGCATCAGATTAAAGTCTGGGAAAAATGTGGACATAAAAAGACAGTGAATTATTAGAGCTAAGAATTAAATCAATAGTTTTCTCCTTGTAGACTGGTTCGTACAGAGCTGACATTTTTCAAAGTTACTTCTGAATAAGATTTAATATGCAAATTATGTGTATATATACAAGTTATTGTGAGCAAAGACTACTTACTCAAAATATGTACTGAAAATTAAGCTGAGCAGTATGAAGACAAATTGAAAATTAGATTTAGGAGTTTAGCTGAACATTCAAAGAAGCATTTCTTTGCTTGTAGTGCTTGGAAGTAATCTCAAGGTTAATTACTGATAAAGTACAATATTTTGGTCCAATTCTAAATTCAAAACAGTAAAGGTGCCATAAAAGGATTGGTTTTCTGAGCCAGTGTCAGTTCCACAACTGACCTTTGTTCCAGCCATTTTAGTAATAGCATATGGATGTCTAGGCATTGCCTGTTGCTCCTTGGGACAGAATTCTCCACAAGTCAGATACTGCTCTCTCCTTTCTGTCCGCACACCTCTGCAATTTATTTTGGATTGGGACAGGCCTCTGTCATGAGAAGTATAGTTTGTGCTGGGTGAATAGACTGATGTTTCCGTTTTACAGGAAAAATAAACATACTGAAAATATATAGATTACTTTCTCTGGAAAGGTCATCGATGCATCAGAATGCAGCTGGAAGTCTCTGTAAATTGACTTAATGATATTGACAAAATTTCAGATTGTTTTCCAGTTCCAAGAGTTTATCCTTGTATAAAATGAATATTTGCAGTCCTTTTCATACCTGGTTTGGGGGTGCGCGGGGAAATGTTGGAGTTTTAGTTAATTTTAGTTTAAAACAGATAAAATTTTACTGGGGAAAAGAGCAGTAAAATAGAAGACATCATGAAATTAAACTAGTGCTGCAGAAAAGTGGCGTTTTGCCTCTAGATTTAATTTTAGAAATGAAGGAATTTGCTTTGGGGGAGAATTGAGTATGGCCATAATTTCTGTCAATTCTGTAACTTCTAAAGTATAGGATTGCAATAACAGACCTCAGATTACAAGGAGTACTTCATTCAATAGAAAAAGTTAAATTGTGGTAAGATTGCAGTCAATTCTTCTCCATATTGACTTGAGTTTTATTTAGTTTTTCTACTCAGTTCATCTTTACCTCCTTTAGCTTCTTTTTCTACACTCTCTTTGCTTCAAATGTGTTTACAAGGATGGATTTTGGATTGATAGAATGATAGAAATAACAAGACATCCCATTCACTAGCTAATTGGTAGTGCCCAAAGCCATATATAATTTCACACAATTTGTATGAAGCTCTGGCTGCTTTGTCCCTTACCATTGAAACCAAAGTCATTCTGTAGCTGTGGTTTGATGTAAATGTTGCTTTTTCCTGTTTTGAGTGTGTTAATGATAGTAGATGCATGAGCACACTGCATATGCCCAAGTGGGACATCAGTAACAAAAAAGAAAAATACATTTGTCATTGCATCAGAACCAATTCTAGATGATGCTACTTGCATCACTGCTTAATTTTCTGTGTCATCCTAATCAGTAATGTTGGCAAATATTAGGTCATTTTTGTTCTTTGTTTCTTGTATTCCTTCTTTTCACATAACAAGAAGATGGCTTTTTCAATGTAAAATTCATTTTCTTAACCATGGCACCCAAAGAATCAAAAAAAGTGGAAGTTCTGAGAAAGACATCAGCAAAACACTGCTGATGAAGATGCTTTGTCCTATCATGTAGCAGCATCTGACATGGCAGAACTATCAGGATGTTCATGACTTTCTCAATGAAGTTGTTCACAATACCAGAAAGAAAAGTGTGTGTTTACATCAGTTCTCCAGACTAAGTACAGAATTCCCATGATGTAAAAGAGTAAAGCAGCTGCTTTGGTGCTGACTACATGGCATGCAAACTTTATTCTGTTGTCTTGGCAAGCACCAGTTTAACTGTGGCCTTTCCTGTTCTCCTTTCCTTGCCAAATGTCCACTTTTTGTTGAGTTACATGCTAATGTGCTAAGCTCCATCAAGCAAAGACTGATTTTATTTAGAGAAAAGATTGTGCATTTGCACAGAATGTGTCAACAGGAAAGCTGGATTCTAAAGAGAAATAAAGGCTTCCCAGTTGTCACTGTGAAGATCAAGGGCAAGCATAAATATAGGACCTGGAGCACTGCCTGCTAGAAAAGTAGGTAAGACTTGAAATAACAGAAGGCAGCATTGAATACTGAGGTGATAAATATGACAGCTGCTATTCTCCTAAGGCTGGGATGAAAAAATGTGTAAAATCAGTATGATTCAATAAAGAAGTGTATATATTGATAGGTTTATCAAGCAACATATTTATGTGCAATGCTGTTTAAATAGTCTGCTTGTTCTTTGCAGTAAAACCAGTAGATGTGAAGAAGTTGGACTCTGTTTTATAGAATTTCATATATTTAGTATCCTAGGCTCAAGCATGCTATCCTGTTATCTTCCTCATAAATGGTATCTGGACTTTTTGTTTATGAGCATATTGGAAATAGCAAAGACAAGAAGGATCAATCACAGTGTTGTTTTGCTGTGATCGATAGAAGACTTCTGTGACAATAAGCTGGGAAATGGCTTTTTAGAACAGTTTATTATTCTATAGGTAAAATACTTTATAAGCTCTACCTTTGGCTGTGCTACCTAAGAGAATTTAACTCAACCCTTCTTTTCCCTATAAAGAGCAGACTGTTGCAGACATCTTATCTGACTCAGTTGTTTGCTTCCTTGTTAGATTCCTGTGAGTGCACCATGCTTTGAAAGAATGTACATAATGTGCAGGTATCAATTTGCAGGACAAGCACTGTCTCTCTGGTTTATTTAGTGAATAGCGTTATTGAGATGCCGGTTCTGACTAAGCTCTTTGGCTGTAGATCTTCTATCAGTTTATCATAAACAGTGAATGCTAAAGTAACAACATTATAAAACAATCAGAAGCCTCCCCAAATAGACAAATAGATAATCTCACTAATATATTTTAAATCTGTTAAAAGATATAGAACCAGCTATTTTAGTGTTGCTTTGGGGTCTGTATTAGAGCTAGTAGCAACGTTTCAAGAGGCACTGTCCTGGTTTGGAGGACAGGTGTCTGCTAAGGAAAGCAGGTGCCTCTGTTTGAAATTGAGAATGTAAACCTCCTCCCTCCAAATTATTATAATTTTGAAGCTAAAGGGCGCTCAGGCAAAGATATGGGAATTAGGAATAACAGTTCTTTGCTAGGAAATTTAAAATAGAAATACAGTACTACAAAGAACAAACCCAAAACACTGACACAGTCAGAATACAACTTGACACCCCGTCAGTCAGTGTTGGTAAAATTCTGATTAAATGGGGCTGCATCTTCCTGCAGTGACAGATGTGATTCAGTTGAAGCAGTGGTGCTGTAGAAGGGTGCTGTTTTCCTCTGAAGGTCCAGTGATGATGTGGAAAGGTCCAGTTTTCCTCTGGAATCTAGTAGGGAAAGAAGGCTGCTTTGGTGTTCCAAATCTCAGTTTTTATCTAGGTAGGAAAGGCTTGGCTCTTCCCCCTGACTGGAGCGTCTCACAATGGGATGATGTAATTTTATCAGTTATCAGTGGGACTTAATGGCTCATTAACAGGAGATATCTCATGGAGGAAGGATGGGTTGCGGAAAAGATAAGGATCACTGCCCCATCTGGTTTCAGCAGATGGTGATAGAATACATACTTTTGGTCACATCCTGTACTGCAACCCAAGTCAGGGGCATAAACAAACTATGTGTCTTTATGTGTGATGTACACTAATTTTATGTGATATACACTGATTTTAATATCAGGAAAAACCTATCAGATTTGCAAAATACCACCTTACACTTCAGGCTAATCTATGGAGCAACTGTTTTTTCAACAGATGCAGTTTTACCAGTATGTTTATACCATAGTATTCAAGGGACTTGCAAATTCAGGAAATTACAGAAAAAAATAATTACTATCATTATAACAGCAGAGATATTTCAAAATAAGTCTTTTTTTTTTCTAAGAAACAGCTGCACCTGGAGCTTTACTTACTAAATAAAAGTTTATCTTTATTTTCAAACAGTTTTCAATTTTCTGTATCATTGTGTATTTTTAATCAACTCTCTGAATTGTGAATATTCATCCTGAAGTATAAGCAGTGAAGGTCAAATATAATTATAATGATGACTTTGCTCACTCAAAAGCAGTTTATAGGATACAAATAAATATTTTTTACCTAGTAAAGCAAAACTGATTGTCTAACAGATGGCTTAGGTAAAAGTTCTTCCTGCGTTTTCACATTTTTAGTGAGTGCTTTAGTTATTTGGAAGAAAATAACAAGATTGGGATCATGTTAAATTGTTGCATCAAGGACTGAAAAGCAACCCTTAAAAACAGAAATTCTATCATACACCTCTTCCAAATCCTAATTTAATTTGACTTTTTTCTTCAGGATGAAAATGCCATTTGCCAGAAACACCTGAATTATGAAGCATAAGTACTCCCACTGATGCCTTAAGTTTTAGCTTTCATATTTTCCAGATTCTGTACTGCATTAGTATATAACTGAGCTTCATGTAAGTGTTAGCAAGTTCTCTTCACAGTTTAGGTAGTCCAAACAATCCTTTTCCAGCCTGAGAACCAAGCGAAACACTAATCTTAAAAAATTAGGATTTTAGTTTAAAGTTAGAAAAAACTGGGCTTGAGATAGTTACCTGAATATAATTGATTGCCTGTCAATTTATGTTTGCTTAGCTGTGCTTGCAATGTGAAGGATGAAACTAGTAGTTAGGTCCAAAGAACACGAACAATTGCAACCAGAAACTCATTCTTTGAAAATTGGAGTTGCCCCAAAAGCCATTTTCGTTAATAGAAAAGGTCAAGAATTCAGGGTGAGAAAGACTCAATTTACTTCCTCCTTTTAAGACCCCTCCCCACAAAAATGACCCCAGACTTAATTCAAGGAGCCAACCACGCTGTTTAATAGCCATTCAAGCTAATTACCATAGGAAGCAGGGGATGGGAGGGGCTGGTATTATGAATATGTAATTATTTAAACCTTTTGTCAATAGATAGACTCTGTGACCACCTGTGATTTTGCAGAGTGTATTAGGGGGCTACCCCACGCTGCTGCCAGAGCTGAATAAACATACACTTTGTAACTTTAAATTGTTAGAGAGACTTTTGTCTGTCGCAGGTTAGTATCAGTATTAGACCAATACTCATATTTTGGTAAATCACAAGGACACCATTGCAGCTTCAAGCCCAAAACTGTAAACAGCAAATTGAGGAGAGCAATCTGGGAGGATAGAACTTCAAAATCTGTTAACTGGACAATTAAACCAAATATGTAAATGGACCAAAACTTATAAAAGTGTGAAAACATGTGATCAATTATCCACCTTGGGTGTAGCCCCAGCCAGGCTCTTGTACTGCCCAAAAAGCCCTTGAAGGGCTTTTAATAAATACCCACTTTATTCCTTCAACACTGTCCAGCCTCTGTTACAGGTAGCCTCTCAAGGCATCACCACACTATTATCTTCAGTATGTTGTGAATTTTGCCTTTCAGTGCATTTGTTTCCTTACCAAAATTGTGTTTTAGGAAAAGTTATATTATAGATACATCTAATGACAACTTTGTAAAGAGCAAGTTCATTAATTTCAAGTACACAGGATAGATTTTTTAAATTAGGTAGTACAGACTTACACGGGACAGAAATGGCATTATTTTCCCTGGCAATTTGTGAATGCTGGGCTTTATTGTACCAGTTTTTTAGATTTGTCTCCCAGAAGCTGAGCAAAAAATGTTCTAATATTGCTCACATTTTCTTCTTTTACTCTAAGTGTGCTGTATAAATGATATCATGGAGCAACTTCTCTAGAACTCCTTCATTGTTCATTTATTGAGACAGGTAGGAATTTCTATTAAAGTTAATGAAGTCAGTAATTTGTACTAAATAACCAACATGACATTACTCCATGTATAGATGGAATATGTTCTAGATAACACCACAAGAAACCACTTTTCAGTGATTTCATGCAACATATGTAGGCATAGATAAGAGATAAGCTTTCTTTAACACTATCATATTATGACAACTCAATTTCCTGCTGAGTATGAATAATTTTACTGTGAAATAATATATCACTAATATTAATTCAGATGTTCTCAAGTCAGCTGGCTACATTATTTAAATCCCACAGATTTTTACTTTTATAAGTCAAAGTACTTTCATCAATATCAAATTCTTTTAGAATAAGTGCTGTGTTTCCTACTTTGAAAAAGAAAATAGTTCATTGTCCAAATAATTCTTTATTGCCAACTTTACTGGGAAATTTTAAAAAATACACTCCTTCTGTCAGTAACTGTGTAATCAAGATGCACATCATTAAATTAATCTAAAGCTTCCATTTCCTTAAAAATAATTGTCTGCCCCCAATCTAGAATCCAGAGGTAAAAAACCAAAAAGCAACAAAACATCAGAAACTTGTATTTAATGTATCGTTTTTGGCTCTATCATACTATAATACTCACTGCATTTAGATTTTCAGTCCCAATTGTCCTTAAGGAACATTATGGAGTTTAATTTTTTTTTTTTGGACAATAATTTAAATACCACAGTGATGGTCACTCTAGAAAAACCCACAACAAAATAAATGATGACATCTTCAGCTCACAATTTGAATGTTGTACAGTAAATATCAGTGTGCATGCTCTCATTTTCCTGCTAGTTCCTGTGTTTGTTAAACCACAGAGTTTCATCCATAAATAAATGAGGGCAGGGTTAATGCCAGTAAAGGAACGCTGATTCTGTCCCCTCTAATCTTTTACCTGCACTCAGTTTTTAGTTTCAGATATCAGGGGAAAGAACGAATTAATGCCAATGAAGGCAACACAGCACCAGAAAGGTAGAGTACATTCCTGAATAAATTATCATGAGGATTTGAATGTAAAATTTAAGCTCCTCTTAGCAATGCAATAAATTCTTCTTACGCTACAAAATTCTGACATAACCATCTGTGTTCAAACTGTTTGGAATCCTCATCTGATGTTAAATGAGTTGGGATGAGAGCAGTATCTGTTTCCTTCCTTACCTGTATTTGTAACCCCAGAACAGTTCTCTCACTGCCATGTATTTCTAACCTGTTGATCCTCTGAATCCGTGGTTTTGGCCGCATTTTGAGCATTGTACAAGATGATTTCTCAGGAGGAGGAATGTTAATGGACCTAGTTGTAGCTCCTTCAAGCAGCTGCTCACTTTGATCTTTAAAGTGAATCATCACAGCTCAGAGATGATCAGTGAACAAGGCTTAGGGAGGTTTGACTGATCTAAGCAAAGCCTGCATGGTAATGAGCTCCTTGTTAGGATTACCTGGGACTTTGTGCTGCTTACAAAGTTAAAGAAGCATTTTGGCATCTCAGGTGCTTGTGCTTAGCTCCCAGATATTTTTTTGCTATTGCTTTGAAGATACTGGTCTTGAAACATGACAATTTCTTTGCTTATTCCCCTACTGTTCCTACAGGCTTGTTGCATTGGGGTGTTTGTTGGGTAGCCAGAGGCATTTGGGTGATAAGTATTTGAATTTCAGCTCATTTCTCATTATATACTCCATTACTTTTATCTTATCTCTAACATGACTTTGATGCAAAATTTGGAATATTTTTGTTCAGGACTTCTAGTATGCCAGTTACAGAACATGCAGTTGTAAAATCCATGTAGGGAAGTCAGAAACGTTGCTAAAAAACAATTGAACAGCTATTGCCTGAAGGCTAAAATCAAGAATCTAAATGTCCAGTTATATGATGAACAGAATTATTTAAAATTCATAGACTGTGGAAGGGAGATTTTTTTCCTGTTCTGAACAAGGCTGAATGTTTTTGGCCCTTTTAAAAGGTACCATCAAACCAAAGCTGAACAATGTTATCAGCACTTTTTAGCAAACCTTTTTAGCAAACTTTTTAGCACTTAGATGCCACAGATAATTTTACAGAGGGGGTGAATTTTTTTTTAATATTTTCATTTTCTAATCATGCAATGGGAGATGAGGAGGAATATCTCTGGGTTACATTCACCCATTGCCCAAAATATTCAACTTGAGTTGTTATGTTTGGATCCTCACAACCAACAATTGCTTATGCTCTGAAGTTGTCTTAGCTGATCAGCACATGGATGGCCAAAGTGGTCCTGAATTTCTGTTTATTATAGCACAGTCATTTTCAGTAAGGAGAACAGGTTGTTTAAGATATAGTTGGATAGATGACCAAATTCTCAATTTAGGATAAGTAAGCCTAAACCCATTAAGTGCAATTATGTGATTTTGTTTTGAATTTTAAAAATCTACAAAAACCAACCAAACAAAACCACCAAACAAATAAACAAAACCCCCAAAACTTAAATCCCACCCTCCCGCCCCCACTGTTACCTCTTTTACAGAACTGTTTTAGTTCTAGATCACAAATAGCAGTTCAAAACATGGCTCCAAGAACTAAAACACATTTGGTAGGATTTTAAAATCCAAATAAAGAAAGTGTGGGTCAATCTTCAAGTTCAAATACATTTGTATTTTGTAAGACTGTAGCCTTTGTTTTCTCTTCATAGAATTGCAAGATAGATAAATGATTTGAGTACTGTTCATGAAGGAAGAATAAAAACAATCCCACAGCATTTTTGTAAACAGGAACTTCAAATGTACTAGGAATTATAATTAAAAGCTCTTGAATTCATTCCAGTTAGTAACATAGGTGAACTGAGATGCAGAATTTCTATTTTTTCCTCTATTTTTTACACCATACTTTTATGACACTTTTCTTGCAGTTCAAACTAGCTGTAAGACTGGAGGATAAATCATTTTGAATGGTGGAGAAACACCTTTTATTATAGTGTATGGAATAAAATCTCTGGTCTAACTCTCACTGAAGTTCTCCTGTATATCCAAGGAGACTGCATTGCTCAATTTACAGAACACTAAACCACCATTTGAGTCTAGGTGCGTGTACAGCTTGCTCTGCCATTTATTCCTGCTCTGCAGAAATTATTATTAATCTTCCTTTCCCTTATAAAGGACTTTTGAACCCAGAAATAACTGTGAAATTATCAATATGCATTTTGTTATTTCCTCCTCATTTGAAATTCTTTTTGTCACCAGAATGGAAATCTGTTCTCCAAAAATAAAATGTTTGTTTTTAGCAAAGTGTTTTAAAACTCAAAGTTAGGAAGAATTGCTGAAGATAGACAGACTGCTTGGATAGCATTGCACACCCTGAATTAGGCCTGCTGAGAGATGATTTTGAAATTGTTGTCCTTGGGGTTCTGGCCCTGCAATTCTTTATGGGCTGTAGTGCCCATTCTGGCTAAAGGCATCTTGTCTGTGGAAATAATCACAACAGGTTAGACTGAGGCCCCTCTGCTTTGGTATCCCAGCTCAGATATGGGTGGAAATGAATGCATGTGAGAAGGTGACACTTTGTGGTAATTCTGATAGATGCTTTCATGGCATCTGAGGAAAAAGGACTACTTGAGTCTGGTGTAGGCTTTTTGGTTTTAAGAGCCTGTAAGATTTTTGTTTTATTAATATTTTCCAAAGTTTGTGAATTCACGCCTATTTATAGCATTCATTATATATTTATATCAGGGAGTTCCATAGTCCATCTTTACATTAAATGAAATGGTGTCTGCCTGAATTTGATTTGAACCTCCACTTGTGAATTCGTATTTCAAGGTTTCTTGTTATTGTAATAGAAGGGGCAGCTAGCCAATTTTTCCTTCACCTTTTTAATGCCTGTCATGATTTTAGTGGCTCTTGTCTGATGTTTTTCTAGTTTGGGAGTCCTAATCTTTAAATATCTTCTTTCTGTGGAAGTTAATTGGTTATCTTTAATAAATTTTGTCCAGTTCTATTTCAAATTCTACTCGAATGCTTTTTTTCTCATATGAAGGGACCACATAACAATCATGATGTGGACACAATGCAAACTTTATACAGTAGCATTACACTTTCTGAGATTTTCCTGTGATTATAATTCTGAAGTCACTGTACAGTTAAGTTCATAGAGCTATGATTTTAACTGAAGATCTTTGTTGCCTAAGACAGTTACTGTCTTGGGATCAATTCCTGTGTACACGCAGTTAAAACAGTTTGAAGGTTTTTTTTGCGGGGGTTTTTTGGGTGCTTTTTTGTTTGGTTGGTTTGTTTGTTTGGTGGTGGTGTTTTTGTTTTGCTTTGGGTTGTTTTTTTGGTTTTGTTTTTTTGTTTGGGGGCAGGGGGGATGGTTTGTTGTTTTTTTGTTTTTTTTTTTTTTTTTCCAAGTTCATTATTTACATTTGTTTGGTTTGAAAGTCATCTGCCATTTTATCCTCAATCACTCAGTGCCACAGAGTCTTTCTGCAACTTGGTTTTTTTTTCCAGTCTACTATTGGTTTTCTTGCCCTGAAAAACTTGTCTTCAGTAGCAAACTCAATCTCCTTTCCATTCTCTTTTCTTGATCATTCCTGAATGTGTTGAGCAGCTGAGGCCTTAGCAAAGATCCCTGTGGGATTCCACTTGTACTTTCCCTTCACTGAGAAAATGGACTATTTATTGCAGCTCTTTCTTCCTGATCTTTTAGTTAGTTATCCCTGTGAGGACCTTCCCTCTTATCTTGTGTCAGCTTAATTTAAGACCCTTTGGTGATTGCATCTAGTTGAATACTTCATGCAAATCAGAGCTGGCTGTGTTAACCATCTCTCCCCTGTACTCATTCAATTTATTTAGTTTATTTTCAGTGGTTTTTTTTTCTCAGAAAATTCCAGTGGATTGTGGGGTAGGACTGTTTGAAAAATAAGAAAAAGAAGTCCTGTTGGTTCTATTTTAAAATAAGCTCACTGATGGATAGGGTGGGCAGACCAACAGCCCATTTAAGTGCAACTTGGTTTTGTTTCTCCTGAGAAAAAAAGTTATTTACATTCTCTACAAGAAAGTTATTTTATTCAGGAGACATGCTACCTGTGCTTGATATTGTTTCAGTAAGCACCTTCTAACAACAGACTATTTATAGGACTTGCTGGGGATAATGAAAAATGGTAGATGAGTGTTGTAATTCACTGACTTAGATGTATTGAAAATGGTAGATTCCTTGATCCCTGTAATGTCCTGTGGCCTGACCCCTTTCCCCTCTGGCCATACCTAGCTGGTTGAGATCCAATTTCCCCTGTCCCCTCCCTGACCCTAGAAAATACCTCTATCCCTTGACCTTGCTCTCCTGGAAACCATGCAAAAATTAAAACCTTGGAATTCCCCCGGGGGGAGAAGAGCCTCTTTTGTTATCTTTTACTCTGTCCATGCTGGGTCTGAGACTTCTTCCTGGGATCTGAGCTAGCCTGGGACCAGGGGGATGTCTCTGGAACCAGAGCAGATGAGAGCCTTGTGAATTCAGCCACATCTGACTCTTGTAACCCTTCAGTACAGATGGTGCCACCTCAGTACTCAGTCAAATGATGTCAGTTTACACTGTTTGAAAGCAGAGAAAAATGTACGTTTTTGGTCTCAGCGCAAAACCTCCAACTGTTTGTAGCCACATGCCAAAGAGAAAAATTGACCTGTGCTATTTGCAATACAGATCAAATCCTAGTACTTTGAAGACTGGGAGATTAAGAGTGATGTGACATTTTATAAATTGCAGTTTAACCACTTGCCACTTCAACGTACAAAGAAATCGTATTTGCAATCTTTTAACAGTGTTCTCAAGACAAAGTTGTAGTTTGTAGAGCAGCAGAATTTGTCATTACATTTTATGAAGCAGTAGAAGTTGCTGCAGTTTACACACTAGTGTTCAAAATGCATGTCAACAGTAAGTCCCATTTTCTGAAAATCTGAGTCATTATGCCTCGTAAAAATGTGGGGACTTATTGATAAGAACTTAACAAATGAAAGATCTTTCTTCTCATATTTATTTTAAGAATAAAGGACCAAAATCCTGGTATTTTGAATTTAAAAAAAAATAGATGCAATCTGCCTCTGCATGTGTACAGAGAATAATCTGTGTTGTAATTTGGTAAGGCTCAGAAGGAAATACAGCAGGTTTGGCTGTGCTTTGTTTGTGTAACTCTTTTAACAAGTGATAACACAGATGAGCATCATTGTGGACTGAAATGGAGATTTTTTTGAGCCTATATGAAATTTACTGTTTTGCTCAGGGTTCCTTCTCCCTTCTTTTAACACTAGTTTATTAAATCAAATGTAATGCCACTTTTCATGATAAGTTTTATACTGCAATTCCTCAAACTTTCAAAAATACCTTCAGTTGTTTTTTACACAGAATGAAGACTAATAAAAGCCTGTGCTATTATCGAATCTAGAAATTTCTGCCATAAGCCTTACGACTTTAGCTAAAGTAAATCCTTAAATATTTTTTTAATTGTGTAAAGAAACGAAAGTGCTTCTAAAAACACTATATGAAATTATTGCATTCTCCACATAAAATTTTCGTTATCTAAAGAATCCTAAAAACTTATTAAATGAAGTATAATATACTTTAAATAGATTTCTACTTTGGCTATATTTGTGTCTTTCATAATAGATTATCAATAGAAGAACCATTCAAATTAAAGAGAAAGTAAATATTTTATATAAAAATATGTACAAAGTTCATTTGTAATCATTCTTAGCATTACAAAAAAATCCAACTCTAATTCTTCTTCTTAAGGGGTAGCATGAAAAAGAGGCAATTCAGAAAACTTGAACTCTCAGTCCTTATTCTGGGAGACAAAAGAACTTAAATATGGGACTTATTGCTCCTGTGAAAACCATAAACTAGGGTATTTAGGTTGTGCTTATGTCTATTTGAGTAATCAGAAAAAGTTTCCAAGTGCAATTACAGAACAAAAGGTCTTGAACTGGGGTTTGTTATTAGTTTGGCAAGCTTGAGACCTCCCACATACTGAATTGATCGTAATTTATCCATAAATTGATTTTTCTCTCCTGTCTTTGCTGTTTTTATATGTTCAAATATTATAGTGCTTTTTTTCATTATTAATGCTAAGTCTAAAAGAGAAGTAATGAATCTTCTGAGCTTAAAACATATGGAATTATAAGGTAAAGGATGTAATTGCTGAGCACCAGCTGTGGCAGCAACATATGAGAACAAAAACAATAGCATTAGTAAATCTTCTCCTGAAAGCAGAGTTTTGTGTGGCTCTCCCTACCCCAGCTGCCACTCGCTCTGCCAGGCACCACTGAGGTTCTGCACACGCCAATTACCCGAGCTCAGTGTGCAAAGGCAACTCATCACCCACATTGTTGGCATGAATGATCCTCCTTGCAGTTTGGGCATGTCCAATCAAGTTGTAACAGCCTTGTTTCCACTGTGCTGCTGAAGTGTCCTCTCTTTGCAAGACAGGATGTCTGAATGTCTATAAAGAACTAAACTGGCAGAACAAGAGTTGTAAGGAGGACAAATAATAGGCCAATACATGTCTGACTGTTTGGTTGGTACTATATGGGTTTTTTTCATCCTTGAAAGTGCTGAAAGCACGGAGACAATCTGTACCCACTAAAAACCCTAGTCCTACAGTTGTGGATTCTGGGTCAATACAGGGGAAATGGGCCACAGAAAGCAGCCAGGATTCTCTGCTCCTGTGACAACTTCACCCACTGAAGATGACAGAGACACCATAGCAGCTGCAGGGACAAGTGCTCTGACTCAGGGTATGCACTCTCTTTAATTATTATGCAGGACAGAAGCATTGTCATAGCACATATCTGGTTTGTAAGAATCTTGCCAAAGAGATACAATTTTTAAGATTCTGTTCTCATTATTGTACTTCCCTCCAAATAAGAACTGATGCATGGAAGCCTAAAAAACTAGAACAGTTAGAAAAATAAAGTACTGCTTCTAAGCATATCAGGCTGAATACTGATTAATTCAATTTATATCAGTGATGCTGCTCACATGTACATTGGTGTGATGTAAAATAGAATTCAAAGAATGGAGAAATGAATAGTAAGAGTGATAGTCACAACAGAGAATGGACTGACACTTTCAGCACAGATATTTTTAGCCTTCAAATTCAGGGATGTGTCTCTCTCCCAAGAGACCATATCTGATATAAGAATGTTCAGTCTTTCTCAGTATCAAATAAACTGCATTGTGTGTGTGCAGCAGAGCCATCACCTCCAATAGTACTTAGAATTTTGGCTGATTCAGGTGCTTCAGCTCCCTTATTTCAGGCAGTGTTTTTCATTCATATAAAAGATTTTATTGAGAAGAACATTTTTTTTTCTTCTTCCAATCCCAGTGTAGGGTTAATAAAACCTTTGTGTGCGGGAAGATTTACCAGTATTATACAAAGCTAATTATGCATTTGTATGAGGCAGACATTGTAGCAGCTGTAGAGATACAATATGTTATTGAGTGTCAAAGGAAGCGTCTCTTGTCTGGCCCTAGGAATGCCACAGGGATGAGTCTGGCTGTCCTGACACCAGAGATCAATCATGTTACATTAGTTTGCTTTATTTGACACTGTCATGTTATTTTATATTTCTTGGAGGTGATACAAACTCAGCAGAAGAGAACTATCAAGCCTGGCATTACACAGATTAGACATGTGCACTGTTTGGGGTGTATGTGTCTTTCCTAGATCGATTACTATTGTATTTTAAGGCAGCTCATATCATTTGTTGCACCAAACATGAAAATAAGCCTCTAGGGTTTTTTAGCATGAAGGATCTAAATTCTTATGACAGAACCCAATGAGGCAATATTTGAACATTGCTTTAGAAGCTCAAATTAATTCTGAAACCTCAGTGCCTTTCTTCTTTAAATGTCTTTACGACATAAACTTTGTATTCCCAAACTCCAAATTGTAAAGCTATAAAATAAAAAGCCGGTACTGTGGGGAATGGTTTGAATTCAGTTATGTTTTCATAGTATAGTTCAAATTTAGATGTTGGGCTGAGTATTTATTTAGTGCATGTTACTGCAGCCTTAATTAGAGTGGTGAAATACTACTTAGCCTGTTAAATATCTGTCATGAAGAAACTTCGTTTCAAACATGACTGCAGAGACTGGGTCTTCGTAAAATTCTGGAAAATATGTAACTGAGAGCAAAAAGAGAGAATTGCCTTACAAGTCACTAAAGACTTTCAAACAATAAAACCAGCCATAACCACTAATTTTTCTTTCATGAAAGCTGTTACAGGAATAGCATTATCTAAATATTTCCCAATGTAAGATATATTAATTATTCATAAATTGATTATTAAGAAATGCTCTTAAATTATAACTCTCAGTAATCTACATTGAAGACTGCACTTGATGGTGCAGTGAATACCTATCAAATGCAGAATAATCTTTTACAAAACTGTGAGATTAGTTCTTTTTTAAAATGTAAAATACTTTGGAATGCAATTACAAGACATGACTAAATGAAACTGGGAAACAATTTGATAACTAAAGTTGCAGGAAAGTTTGTTAGGAATAGAAAACAAAAGCACCTTGCCAATAATTTAAATAAAACTGCACATTTATATTTGAGGTATTTTCACTTTCACTGTTTTTACCAGTGTGTTGGATATTTAAATCATGAAAAGAGAAGATGAAAATGCTTACCTCTTTTACAAAAAGTAGTATAGGTACCTGTTTAAACCTGAAGAAGATCAATTAAAATTCATATTCAAATCAAGCCTGTACAGCATGTTGAAAATCTTCTATGAAGGAGATGAGGGGAAAAAAAGGAAAAGTTCTGTAGGTGCTTTGAATCATTCTTTAATCTTCTGCTGTATGATTAGGAGTTAGAAAAATCTTTGTTGTCTCTAGAAATATTTTATTTTCCCATCCTAATTAATAATCTTAGTTTTTGAATTCTGCCTTTCTTCAACAGTACAGAGCAATCCCAATGAAGATGCTAAGAGTTTTTCCTTTAGAAAACTCTTAATAGCTCATGGAGCACATGTGGGTTTTTTAATAGTGGAAAGGATCAGAGAAATTTGATTTGAGGTGTTTAATTAAGTCTGTTCACAGACAAATGGTCTTGATGAGTGACAGGTTGGCATGGTTAAGTCCACCAGGAAAAACAGCAATTAGAATGAAGCTGTGGACTCTGCATCACAATCTTTTCAAGGTCAAGCCACAGAACTAATTTAGAAAAGAACTAACATGATGTTGACAGAGAATCAATAATGTAAGGCACCATAGGATATTTCACTAATGTGAAGTTGCTTTAACCCCACCCTCCAATTCAACATTTGTTCAGAATTTATTCCATTTTGACTCTCCTGAGGTGTAGTTCATTATGAATTTGGATATATAGTTTTTACCTTTCCCTCTTTTCATAAATATGTTAAAAATAAAATTACTCGTGGATTTAAAAACTTTGTTTAGTGAAATTAGTCAGTTTTATATATGCTAAATATTTTAAAGTAATTTGAGTTCCACTTGAGTTGACGACAAATACTTTGACAACATTTAGGATAGAAAAAACATAATATGAGTCAGTGTAACTTAAATGTTCATGTCTTTATAACTAAGGCAAACATTTGCATTTGAATATCCATTTTGGGGAATGAATCCACTTCATTTCTACCTGTTAAGTATCTGTTCTGTTAGGTGTAATTTTTATTTTACTTACTGTCTAAGCAGTTTTAGTTTTTGTTTCTTTTCTTGGTATACTTCTTATTGTTTCTGTACATTTATTCAAGGAGGAATTGATGTTGAATTGAAATTCAGTATGTTATCTACATATAGGAAAAGCACATTGTCATTTTTTTCTTTTATATGAAAGCACAGATGTTTTCCTGAAGAGACACTGGCAGAAACATAATTCAGAGATTGTGGCAGAGACTTAGCAAAATATTGCACAGGTAGACTAAACAGGTAGATGTGCAAAAATCTTCAAGCTTGCAACTGCAGAATACTTCCTCTAAGAATATAATACACTCCCTTCCACCTTCTTTCCATGACTACGGTCATTCACTCTCCTAGTCTCCAGTTCCTACTCTGCCTGTTGCCTTTCGTTTTCTTCCCCTCACAAAGTATTCCAGATCCTCTGAGTGTCCCCCAAAACTGGGTAAGCAAAAGTCTAAACCATAGTAATGACCTAACCTTGGCCTGTTGAGGAGACCAAAGAGGACGGAGCATCACTGTCAGAGCAGGAAAAGCTGGCACATGAACTATGGCAGGAGCTTGAGCCCTGCAAATTGCTGGGCCCTGATGTTGTTGGGAGGCTGTTCTCCATCACCTCAGAGTAGTTGTGGAGGTCAGGGGCTGTCTCAGAAGATGGAAAAAGGCTACTGCCACACCCACCTGCAAGAAAGTCTTAAAGGAATAATTGCGAGATTATTGGCCCATCAGTGTTATTTTGGTCCCTGGGGAGATTAGGGAATGGATCCCCCTGGAGGCTATTCCAGGTCAGATGAAGCACATGATTGGAAAAACCAGCATGGATTCACTGAGGGTAAACACTGCTTGCCAACTGGGTCACCTTCTACAACCTGCTTTGTTGATGTGAGCTGAGCAACAAACATCAACTGACTGGATTTTCCCAAGGCTTTCAATACAGTTTCCCACAATCTCTTCCCTGAGAAGCTGATGTGTCAGAGTCTGGACAAGTGGTCCAAGCAGTGGATGGGGAACTAGCCAGCCATCAGCATCCAGAATGTGGTGGGAAGCGGCTCCTCAAACTGGCAACCTGTCACAAGTGGGGTTCACAGGGATCAGTGCTGGGCCTGACGCTGGTTATTGTTATTATTAGTGATGGGAAAGATGGGATCAAGTGTACCCTGAGAAGTTTTCAAATGAAAAGTGCTTTGAGATGTGGATGTGAAGAATCCCACCTTTTTTCTTTACATCTTTTACTGGGGAGACAAACAAATTGGTTAAATGCCAGACACTGTACTCAAAAATGAGTGTGGAAGAAGAACAAATTCAAAATAAAAATTGCATTCATGACAGTGGTGTTCGGTGGGGAACTTGAAACATTCAGATTTCTGACAGGAGACAGCAGAAAAGCAGTGATGCTTTTCCTTGGAAAATAATTTCCTTAGAAACCCCTTGGGCTCCTCACAGTGCCTTCTCTGCCAGGTTTTACTGAATTATCACAATTAAGTTACTAGTTTGGAGGGGAAAAATGGGTGACAGTCACATTTTTGCTTTAAAAAGGGCAAACCTTTGGATTTGGGAGTCAAATTCAGAATTACTGAAATGACAGAGTGATTTTTTTTTTTTTTTTACTTCATGGAAAACTATACTGTCAGCTAAAAGCCAGCCTTAAAGACTGGTTTCTGCTCATGCTCCATGGTACAGTGAATCATTAGATTCTTTCTGGTAATGTGCCCTTCCTTTTCTTCTAAGATGTCATTTCAAAGCATTTTCTTGCTAGTTGAGACTCAAGAAAAGCACACACAGAATTCTGTGCACTGGGGCATATTGAGTTCACTCATTAGGTGCTTGCTAAATCTCTAGGATGCTAAAACAAGTTTCTAGGAATTAATGTGTGGCAGTTATTTCAATTAAGCATTTGCTAAAGGCTTTTAATGTCCTTATCAGTAAAATTCAGTGTAAGCCCTAGATTAATTTGTTCATGACTGTGTGGTGCTTTGGAAATACAAACTACTAAATAAGAAAGAAATGCTATTATTGTACTGTGTTGTAGATTCTGCAGTACCATGATTACTTGCTGCTCATATTTCTCTTCAGTGCTGGAAATACGTAAAATCTAAGTTACCTAATAGTTGAAATGCTGATAAATATCAGTTATATGCAGAATTATTTGCATAAATTTACCAGAAAACTTATTTCTGTGTATTATGGCACTGCTTCAGCCAGAACTTCAATATATTTGAAGCTTAGACAAGGCAGGTTGAAAAATCTGAGATACAGAAAAGTTGACATCTCCATTCAAAAGAAAAAGGAGTGGGTGGAAAGAGAGACTGGCATTGTCCCGGGTAGATACAGAGGTTTGTGCTTGTGTCTAACGATTTGTTGCACTGACACTTGTAACTTTTCAAAACAGAGATTTCAGGTTCAAAAATTTAAGTATCATTTCAGAACAGAAGTGGAAGAATTTGCTTCATTGTTTTTTTTTTCATTGTGTGACGCTCCTGTGCCGTGGGATTGCAGCCACAGAGGAGGAGCAAGGACACCTGTCTTTTCCAAATACAGCACAAGCATGTCATGTGTATTTACTATCTAAGGCCTAATTCACTTATCATTTAAACACGTATTTAAATACAAGGGTCACAATAGCCCTTAAGCAAATGTTTACATTTTGCTGTCAGTATATACACTTTCCTGAGCTTGGCAGAGCCAAAGGAAACTGAGACTTCTGCAGTGAAATCCCTCAGGTGATGTGCAGAGCTGGGGAGCAGTGCTCCAGTATCTCAGCCGGTCAGGCTGTGCTTTACTTGCTGAGCTGCGCTGCTTTTGGTCTTTTGAAACTTTAAACTCAACGAGACCATAGGTATCTCAACAGGAAACTTTGAATTGGAAATCACAAGTCCAAAGAGAACTGTAGCATTCTTCAGAAATATGCCTAATAATAACCTTTCCCTACATTTTTCTCTTGAGTAATTCATGGCTTCAGCAGTGCATTCATTCCACACATTTTCATCAAAAGAGAGCAAAAAGTCCATTTCAGCATGCAGTTGTGTCCTTTTTTGTTACCTAAGAAACATTTATTGTATTATTTTGTATCAAGGAGTCTCAGAACCAAACAAGACTTTGCTATCTTGTAGAGTGATTTTAGATATGTTTTGGTCCATGTTTGAATCTTCCCTGATTTCAAACCTTGATGATAATTTTTCCTCCTAATTTGTTTTACAAGAATTTCATCCAACTTCTTTAATTTCTTAGTTAATAAAAATAATGTTTTGCATGTCACTATGTTAAATCAGCCCATTAACAGTTTTTCCAATTGCTTCTTTTCTCTCTTTTTCTTTTCTCTTCTTTCCTTTTTTTTTTTTTTTAAGTTTTTTGTGTCTATCACTCTAGCCAGCTGTGTCCTATTTCCAAAGCTTCATCTACTCTCACAAAACAGCTTGGAATGGTGAGGTAGATTTTAGGAGATTAAAGATTGTACTGGAATACACTAGACTTAATCCTAATGCCAGTAAACTCTTTATATGCTATCCTCCCCTCAGGATTACAAAGATTTATGAACCATATTTTTTAACATCCAAAGGAGCTTAAAGGAATAGACATAGATTGTTCTGGGTGTTGAATAAAGGCAGAAAGCCCAGATAAAGTATTTTTGTTCCTCAGATAATACAGCAGAATGTAATATTTTCAAACTGAGTGGTCATAGGAGACAGTTGAATGGAGTGAAGGGGGAATGTTTGCTCTGATCTTAAACTCATGTGTTCAGGATCTAGTGGCACACATTTAATATCTGACAGCAGAAACGGGAAAGAATGTCTTGTCTAACACCCTTTAATGTTATGAGTTTTGCTACCTGAGATTTGTCTCTGCCCGTTTTCAGCATTAAATGTTCAATGATGTAGGTGTGTACTTGATTAAGGCTCCCTATCAGTTTTCCAAGTCACATTATGTGGGAAACACACTAAGGATTGTACTGAAAGTTGGTTTGCAACCAGCAATGTATCAGGAACTATCATGTGCTTCTATATCTTGCTACGAGGAAAGCTCTTTAAATATCATCATCAGACCTACGAATATTCTAAACTGATGTTCTTTCAATATTTAGCTTAAGCTTTTAGAATTTCAGAGGCCATAACTGTGTATGAGTGGTGATTTGCAGTCTTCAATCCTCTTTGCTGGAAGGTTCCTGTAGCAGCAGCAATGTCTGACTGAGTTTGATTTCTGCTGTTTTCAGGGTGAGTGGAAGACTTTACCTTTTGTTTACCTGCACTATTTTGACATGACATACCTCTTCTCGCCATGTTTTGACACTGCTTGTCTACCAAATGATGATTTTATTTTTTTCTTTTTGTGAAGGAATGAAAAACAACTAAGGTAAAATGGGATCTCAGGAGATTGTGAGTCTTGGACTGGAAAACCATGCAAAAAGGGCTTGCCCTATTTTGGTGATATTTGTCACTACCAGGATGCCTGATGTTTTGGGTTTTTTAGATAATAAAAGTAATTTTAGCATTAATTTTAGAAGAATAAAACTATAGATAAGCAATCCTTATCCTCAAACTCACACTTGAAACTTCTAAAATCAAGACAATCAGCTGTCACACAGTAAAATATTTGAAAAAGATTGCTGGCTTATCACAGTAGATGAAAACTTTAAAAAATTGCAACCAACCCTCATTATTTCTAGAAGAAATGGAGAGACAGGAGAATGTTTGATTTCACTGAGCTTCTGAAGTGGTTCAGCAAAGTGCTTATTCAGTGGGCAGAGTCAGAGGGAGGAAGAAAGGATGAGAGAAAAGCACCTAGTGTACAAAGAAAACTATTTATAGCTGGTATCTCAACAGTGACTTTCATACAGAGGAAAAGGTAGAAAACGTTGAAGTGTCTTTTGCAACTAACAGTCATTTCAAGAAGTGGAGCTTCATCACCTTTTCAGAGGTGCTCAGAGCCTTTGGCAGCTGTTCTGTAGCTATATGCAGGGAGATCTATGAGGTGCAGCATTTAGCATTTTATCAGCCATACAGGAAAAAAAATAAAGGCATAGTCTGATACTTTGAAAAAATGAGTGGAAAAAGAAAATGTTTCCATCTTTGGTGATGTCTGAAAACTCAAAATACTTAAGAAGTAGCGTTCTGCTTTTATCCATTTTTTCCCTGTTGAAAAACAACCTAATGTATGCCACTTTAGATTCTAAAAATGTACTTTATGTTGTAGTATACACACAGTCAAAGAAATATATTTACAGTAAAGTGAAGAATGTAATTTTAAAAGCATTTCAATATTCTGATGTCTTTCTTTATAGGATGTGTAAATCTTATGTCCCCTCTGCAGGGGAGAGGAAACATTATCTGTCTGGGTGACCACTATTACTTGCAACATGAAACAACACAGCAAAGTGTGTAATTCAATAGGAAGTGTCAGAGGGAAATGAAAGGAAATCATTGGTTTCTCTGAGCTATCACAAGTCTGGTCTTCAAATGTTCAAATAGTGACCAAGAAATGAATTTGCTTCTGATCTCATTAATGTCAATAATATTGTTTTGTATTGGTTTTCCCACTGCAGGATTAGATGGCTATCTCTCTATCTCTCCACAGCCACTAAATTTACATAATTCTAAATCATGTTAGCTCAGAAAAAATGACTATAAGCCTGTGCAAAATTTTTGGAAATGCTTACTTACCTCTTTTAGACTGTCAGTATTTTAGAGTATTCTTAATTTCACGTTGTACATAAAAAGGAAGAGGAATTCAAAATACCTATAAAGTGCTAAACTGGCAGAGAAATTATGATCCTTGCAGTGAGAGAGGAGTGTTGCAATATCAGGAGTACTGCTGGTCTTTCTTCAACATAGAAATGCTAAGAATGGGAGTCTCAGCTGCTAATACTCATCTTTTGTGGTGTTTATGATTTGTGGTGTTTTTCATTCAAGAGGCTTAAAATATTTTACAATTTCTATTTTTCAAACCTTATAATGCCTTTGTGAGATAATGGAAAAATAGCCCCCAAATCTGACTGCAGAAACTAAGATAAAAAGAAACCAGTTGGAGCAGCAAAACCAAACCACAACCTTCTTAATTCATGCTGTGTGAAGCCTTGAGAGCTGCTGTGTTATATTCTTCACTAAAAATTCAGTATCCAAAGGGTCATAGGAATAACAGCATCCTGCATGCCACTAAGCAGAAATGGCATTTAATTATCACTTTTAAATGACAAAAGGACAGCTTGCTTACCAAAGTGGATTTTCTCTGTGAGCTAATATCCCCACCATGTAGGAGACATCACTGATGCTGCTGAGTCATACTGTAAATATGGTCATAAAGAGTATTTGTGTTAGACTTAGGTGTGTATATATTGAATTGTCTTGAGAGTGGTTGGCAGCTTGGTGCATCTGTTGGTGCCTGGGGTTTGAAATTTTCATTTGCTGTCCATTGTTGAGGAGGAACAGAGCACCAGCAGAGAGAACACTGCGTTCAGGACAAAGCTGAGAACTGGGAGAAGAGTCAGCATCTTTTGGGACAGTTTAGTTAGCCAGAACATGGTGGGACCTTGGCAATATGATGGCCTGAACACCTTCAGGTGCTGAAAAACTCTTCAGGACTTCTGAGAAAAACATGGCTTGATCATAGTCTAATTCCACACTAGTCATACATTCCACAGAAAAATGGAATTTCATTCTGGCCATACATTCCACAGAAAAATGGAATTTCATTCTGGCCATACATTCCACAGAAAAATGGAATTTCATTGTGATTTCTCCAGACATTTTTTCTTCATTTTTTGTTGCACCTATACAAAAATGCATCACAGAGAATGTTCTAAGTAATGATTCACTCTTATGCTTTAGTTACATGAAATGTGAATGAAATCTCCCTAAGTAGTAGATGGAGATGTTCCTCTACATTTTTAATAGTACAGTTCATAGGAAACTTTATTAAATGGTTATGTCACAGCACAGTTCAGTTATCTGTGTAATCATAACATCACAGGCCAGGAAAGGTTTCATTTTTTATTTTATTGGAAATGCATACAGAAGAGGTTGTAACCAAAACATCAACCATCTGCTTATATTACTCTTTAAGGGACATTATAAAACCCACAAATTTTATAGTGCGGCACACAGCTTGCCTCATGAAAAGCATTAATATTTCCAAAAACTTTTTTACACCAAGCTAATTTTTGATATATTGGTCTTTTAAACATCTCTTTTATCCCCCATCCCCTTAAATTTGTAAAGGTCCTTCAAATAGAAACATGTTACAGACATTTAGAATGTCGCCATTTTATCTAGGTCAGGCAATACATCAGCAAGTCCCTTAGTGTCCTTCTCTGCTGAGTTCTCACTCTGCCCAAGATATATAACCAAGTTTAAATTTCTAAGCTCGTTTTAGGCATTTGGTATACTCCAATAACACTTAGGTGATAATGATTTCTGGGAAGAATCATGTGGAATGTTCTCCGGAAAGAGTTAAACCTGTTTATTCAGCAAACAGAGCTTCCAGGGAATTGTGCTAAATTGTGAGGAAAATTCCCACAAGAGCTGAGTGTCATTACAAAACTTCCACTCCAGATGCAAGACAGACTTCTTCAATATTTTTCTTAATGTAAACTCAATCTCCAGTGAGTGCAGATTAATTTCAATCTAGAAATAAAAACCTAATCCAAACATTTTGTCTTGTGGGCAATAAAGATGCCATTAAGTTTGCCTGCTACATTTGTGGCAGATGTGCAGAACCCAATTGGGGCCATTTTTAAAAATACCTCAGATATGACTGTTACTGTCAATTTGTAATGGTCTGCTTAAATATAACTTAAAAATGCCTGTTTCTCCACCACTGCTGGCAAACATAGAGGTCTTACACTGAATAGCAACACAGAAGTATTAAAGCAATGGCAGCATTTCACCTGTCCTGGATTTGTAGCTTCCAGTGTGAGTATCACTGCTTGCTTTTGAGCCTTTGTTTTAAAAGGAGAGAATTGTAAGGCTTGTTGACAGTGTTTGAGACAGTAAAATCAAGTCATTCATTTAGAATGAAAGTCACTGCAGGAGCTCAGATGCAGTAAATCTAATAGTGCGATTTTACCAGGTCTTTTTCATGATATTAATGAATCTTCTTTATACCTAGAATTATTTAACTGTGGGACTGTATTTAGCCAGGAGGTGATAGCCTTACCTGCTCTAATGTGGAGGCATTTAATTGGTTTACCCTAAAAAGAAATGTTGTAAAATGAAAGATAACCTGTACACTGAGATAATTTATAATGATATTTCCCCCTCTAACATCATCTATCCGACAGTAAAGATTGAGCCTTTCTGCTCTTGAATTACCCCTTCAAAACAGCTTGAGAAAAAAGGTTCATGTTAACCCAAATTGCTGAAATTGCCAGACAGGACCCTTTGTAATGACTGTTAAAATGAGCTTCAGTGAGGTGATGATTCATCTTAATCAATTGCCTGGTCTCGTGTATAAAATTGTCTTTCTCAATGATACATGTGGATAATATAGATACAACATTAATCTCACCAGATACTGCATAATTAACCGTGTGCATTTATCTTCTCACACACATGTGCATCATTAGTAACAACTGTTAAGCTCATCTGAGACCCAGAAAAATACAGAAATTGCTAAGAAAACTCAAACTGAGTCCAAATATGCTGAAGTCTGAATAGTAGTTTTAACAAAATATTTGTAGTTGTCGTTATATTTGGTGTCATGTATATACAAGTTGAAGGTCTATATCTCAACAAAAGGATAGATGTTTGATCTATTAAGACTTTAAAATCTCTGGGAGGTGAGAAGGTGCTTTTTGTTTGTTGTTTTTGTTGAAAAAACTGAGTTGTAAGCATTTCAAATCAACAGTCATAAGACATGTTTGGAAGCTATTTGATTTAGAAACGAATTTATTGCAGATGCACATCCTTTGTAATTAGGTTAACAGATGTTATTAACAGGATTCTGGGTGTCCATATTCTAATATCTCATGAGATGGCAAGACAGTTCCATCTGCTTCTGGGTGCCTAAATGGGTAGCAATGCTCCTTCTAAACCTGTTATCCTCCACAACAGAAATTTTGGACTATCCTTGCATTGCCTCACTGTTAGTGATAGTTTTATTAACGGAATACCTTTACAGCATAATGTCTAATTTAGAACCATGGTATCAGAGCAGTGATCATAGCTGGTGTGTTTCATGTGCACAACCAATCTGAATCTCTTGTATTCCTGTGTGGGACTCACACACCTCACGTAATGAGATGACCCCACTTCTCTGTACTAAGAGAAATGCTGAGAGAAATTAATAGAGCAGTTCTCTTTTTATGAGCCATGATAAACAGTCCACCAATCTCTCTGTCTTCATTCATCTAAGAGTCATCCCAAACCATTGCTAATCATGATTAGTTTAAATCTTCCCCAAATTGTTTAAAATAACTGGGTTTTATTGCTATAAAATATCATAAGAGTTTCTTATGAGCATAACATTGAAAATTCATGGAACTTAAATAATTAGTAATTAAAACAAAGCTATTATTTCTGGATATGGATATGCATTCCAGGAGTAAGAAGGTAGTTAATTGTCATTTACTTATTTTATTTCTGTGTATCTCTACTGTATTTTAATTGTGTTTCTGGTGTATTTTCCAAAAGTTTCTTTGATTTGGAAATACATGTAAATTGACTGCAAGCATGTACAGTCCTAATTGATTAGAAATTTCACTGAGATATGCAAAGAAATTTCTTGATGTTTACTTTTCATATTGAATATTTAGTACCGCTATATTTTATGATTCTTTTCTCCCTTGATTCAGTTCAGCATACTAAAGATGAATTTCAAAGACAAATCAAGAGAAATTTTTTGAAACTTGTACTTTTCCTTCAGCACTTTCCACTTGACAAGCTTAGACTTGCTTAGACTTTTTCTCACTTGCTTATGCAGGGATTATTGATTTGTACAGATCACTTCTGAGTTAACAGAAATATAAGAAGCCCGGACTGGTGGTTACATGCCAAAGCATGCTGATTTAGGAAGAAAAAGGATTTAAAATGTTTATTAATATTGTATATTTCTAATCCAAATGCAGCATGTTCTTCCAGCATCTTGGCACACAAACTATGCTAACACAGTTGCCTTAGATCAGGACTGCCTGACACCTGACAGTGCATTCCCATGTGTGACTTCCCCACACACACATTCCCTCTGCATTTGTCCCCATGCTTAATCAGAATGAATCAATCAGAAGCAGATTTCCTGATGGATAAGTCACCACAGCCTTGACTTCAGCAGGTTCTGTAGAGGTCACATGGAAGAGTGGAGGTTTGTCCATAACAAACCTTGCTTGAGTTATTATTATGGCTGTCTTAGAGTGCTGCGATAAATGAAAGTGGCTGTGTGGATGTGAAATAGTGAACTTCATTGCAGTTTCATTTTGTTTCCCAACCTTTGGAACAAATATTTCCTCATCCAAAATAACTTTTGTGTAGCTTTTGTAACACCTGGAATAAGAAAGATTTACATTGCTTCAACTCAAAGAGTAAAAAAAGAATATTTTAGGATGTCAGTTAATCTAAAACTGCTATGAAGAAATCTCTCTGGGGGTAATACTCTGCACTGACACTGTTACTATGCTTTAGAGAAGAGCATTCAGACCTTTCTGAATTAGATTGTGCTCTTTGAAGAATGTGAATCTCTGCATTGATAGTATGTTTGTATTGACATTTTCTTTGCCTGTGTACTCCAATGGCACATTGGTCTTTAATCTCACAGAGCTTTTACAGTGTGTCTCATAAATGCACAAATTGGACAAGTTTCTTTTGCAAACCAATCAAGTTCCTACTGACAATCTTGGCCATCTTTCTATTTTAAGTAGGAAAACTTATTCATCCTTCTCTATCAAGTTATGGATTGAGCTCTCATTGTGTTGTATGAATTGCTGCTCAGCCTCTGGTAATCTATGAACATAGTGAATGCTTGGAGAGCCCCACCTATCCACAGCTTACAAACACCACAGGAGTGGGTTTGAAGAATGAGCCTCTTTAAGCTCTCCATTTTGACCCGTTCATTATTGGGAATGCTTTTAATTTTCCCGACTAAGGCTTTGAAAGTGAAGTTATCTGCCTGTGGGTGCAGCTGTAATAGTGATTACAGTAATTTCATGAATACAAGCCGCACCAATTTGACTAAGATTTTGCTCCTAAACCGGAAATGCGGCTAATAATCAGGAGCGGCTAATACAACCTCAGAAGTGCCTGCCAGAGTGCTGAGCCGAGCAGCTGCAAAGTCGGCATTTTGCGATTGTTACAAATCGCTACTTTGTTGCACCGCGGGTGGAGCCTGGCTCCGTGTAGGCAGAACGGGGGGCGGGGAGAGAGGCGGGAGAGCTCTTTCCTCCTCTGCCACAGCCCAGGGGAGAGACGGGGGGGGCCCGGCGCCGCCATTGCTGCAGCTCGGGGAGGAGAGGGGGGACCCGGGCCGGCCCTGCCGGGGGAGGGGGGGGGGGGGGACCCGGGCCGCCCCTACCGCGGCCCGGGGAGGAGAGGGGGGACCCGGGCCGCCCCTACCGCGGCCCGGGGAGGGGGGGGAAGCCGGCGCCGCCATTGCTGCGGCCCGGGGAGGGGGGGGGAAGCCGGCGCCGCCATTGCTGCGGCCCAGGGAGGGGGGGGGGAAGCGCGCGCCGCCATTGCTGTGGCCCGGGGAGCCGACGGGAGCCCCGCGCAGCCATTGCTGTGGCCCGGGGAGCCGACGGGGTGCTTTGTCCCCGCCCGCCGCCGCCGCGGCAGGAGCGGGGAAACTCCGTCCCTGCCCGCCGCCGGCGCCACGGGCGCGGGAAAGCTCCGTCCCCGCCCGCCGCCGCTGCCGTAGGAGCAGGGGAAGCTCCGTCCCTGCCTGCCACCGCAGGGCAGCGCCGACCCGGGGTGACCGAGCCCAGTGGCAGCGGCGGGTGGCCCCGAGCTGCAGCACCGTGCTGGACCACCTGGCCCCGTCAGCGGCCCCTAGCGGGCCGAGCCTGCACAGCCTTAGCTCAGCCAGTAAACCCCGCCCTCCCGCGGTTCTGTTACTAATTGCACGCGGGTCCTCGCTGCGAACGACAGAGCGGCTTATATTCGTGTGCGGCTTATCTATGGACAAAAACCAAAATATTTGCCAACACCCAGAGATGCGGCTTATAGTCAGTGCGGCTTGTATTCGTGAATTTACTGTAATTCCCAACTTCAAAACTTCTAAAGATGGAGTTTTGTTTCTTTTGAGTTTGGGGGGGGGGGGGGGGGGGGGGGGTGGTGGGTTTTTTTTTGTGGTTTTTTTTTGTTTGTTTGGGGTTTTTTTGGTATTTTGTGCGGGTTTTGGTAGATGAGGGCTTTTTGTTGGTTTTCTTTCTTCGTTTGGTTTTTTTTGTTTTTGGGTTTTTTTTGGGGGGTTGGGCGTTTTTTTTGGTTGTTTGTTTGGGGGGTTTTGCCACTTTGGGCTTCAGAGTGACTGCATTTATCATGTCAGTGGGAATTGTGACAACCACAGAGGCTTTCCCATTGTTTAAGCCTTGTTGTCTGAAGATCTCCTGAGCTGTCCTGTTCCCTGGAAAGAACCGGTCTGCATTACTGAGAATTTTTGCTTCTGTGAGCAATAGAAAATGAGATCTTGTATAGGAGAAACAGGTCTCCAAATAACCCTAAAGGAAAAATGGTGTAACCCATCATGCACAGTGAGACACATTGAAATCAAAGACCAGAACTAGTAATAGCTGTGTTTATGCAGAAATCCTCCTACAGGTGGAATTATCAGTGATTAAACTGCATAGTCATCTAAGTTTTCTCTTTGTATTACAATATTGGACAAATACTTGCCTGTTCTTATATAGTTAACTCTCAAATGGAATTCTGGGAATATTTCCACTCTTTATATGCACAGAGAAGATTGCTTCCTGAGGAGGAAAGTTTATCTTCAGCAACAGTTCTGGGAAGTTACATAGCATCATGCATAATACTTCTAAAAATTCTCTGCCATCTTAAAAGTGATAACAGCAGAAAGATTACCTTAGGTTTCTGAGACCAAAGTGGCAGAATATTGCAGACACAAAATTTTTCTGTAAAATGAGAGAGACTGCATGTTGTACTGACAAACTTAAAAAAGCATCAAATTGTCTCTAGATTGGTGAGAACATTGGAATTAAAATTAGTATTTCAACAATTTTGTTCCATTCACACTGCTGGCTAAAGGAGGGATGGAAAACTGGCCATGCAGCTTCAAATTAATTTGATTGTACATGTGGAGATGATACATGCACATCACCTACTATACACACCACATATTGTATTTCTTTTAGCCAACAGTAAAATTTCTTTCTATAAATGCACTAAAATAATTACATTCTGCTATTGAAAATCTCAGATGAAAGAAGGATTAGATATCTTTTTTCTTTACACCCTGAAGGTGATGATAAAAAGAATATTGCAGTAATTGAAATTACTTTAAAGAGGTATAAGTAGCAAAAGAATTTTAAACCCAGTCTTCCTAGTTTGGAGCTGCAGATAATGAGTGCAATTGATGTCATTTAATCATAAAAATTCTGCATCAGAAACATGGACACAATTAGACACCTGTCTATCTGAGATCAGAGCCATAAAGCTACATTCATCATAAAATATCTTCACTGCCATGTGCACCTTTGAAACTGTTCCTTTTGGAGAATGGAGGGGGGCTAAAAATCAGGACTGAAAGCCCTACAGCTTTCTTGTTGCTGCAAAGAGACAGAATTATCTTCATGATACCATAATTTTTCTAAGATGTGGGAAGAGAATAAAACTCATGCCTGTCTGATATTTAGCCAATTTTCCTAATATTTAAAGAGCAGTTGCTCAATAAGTATTTTCATAGCAGTGCATAATTTTCAATATTAAAGTAATAATAATGAGTAACTGTCCTTATAGACTGAATTATTTTGTCTGCAACAATGTTGCAGGTCTACCAAATACTTTCTTCTTCTCCCATTTTTTCCTAGACATCCAGGTTTGTAAGTTGTTTGAGGTAGAAGTCCAGTTAAACAAAACTGGATTTTTAAATTACGAAAGCATTAGTTTCTTGTAATTAGTTTCCTGCAGTGCAAGTATTTAAAGATTTTACTTTTTTCAAGTATTAAGCATAACATTTAGTAGTGTGTGCAGTCAGGATTCTTGCTGTAAAAGGCATCTTAAATATTGCCTCAGGGTATGGAAGTGTTAATGTGAAAGGGCTGATTTTAACTGCTCTTCAGCTGAAAGCAAAGCGAGAATAGTTTCCCTAACAGTAAAAAATAATGAACAATTAACAAGCAAAATCAAAATTTCACAAGTAGCAGGCCATCTAAATGTATTCAGACTTCAGGAAAGACTGCAATAAGTTTTAATCAAATTTCACAGCTGCTGAAATATATTCATGCCTGATTTGATTGACAAGTCTAATACAAATAACTCAATCTACAAAGAGAAGTGTTACATTTAAGGTCAGGCATGTCATTCTCATCTACCTGTGTTCAAAATGCACAGCTCTGAAAGACTGCCCCTATTTCCAAAAGACTCTATTAATTTCTTTATCAACTTCATTTTTATCTACTATTCATAGCTTCTCTAGAGGGCTAAAATGAACCTGATGAATGCTATTAGTTTTTGAGAATGCATTAATAACTCCTCACATTCTGTTTACATTATTTTCTTGTCCTCATGTATTTAGAGATTTATTCAGTTTGCTTTGTGTATCAGCCACATTGCAACTAAGTGGAAGTGTTCCTAAAACCCTATAGATCATGCAGAAAGTTTTTACATTTTTATGTTGTGTTTATTTGGCTGATATCATACTTCCTTCTGTACGCTGCTTTGGTGAGATGGATTTCATGTAAGAGACAGATACGATACAAAGAATCATTGGAGAGGAAACTAGGAAAAATTGGCAGCTGAGAATAAACAGATGCTAAAACAATGGGAAGTACTTGATTAGGTCTGTCTAACAGTCAGCAGCTTATTGAGTTTAAATAACTAAAATATTTCTCCAAGAATTACCAGGAGGAAATTAAACAGAATACTTACATAAAGAGAATACTGAAATTAAACAGAATGCGTATAGGGGATATCTAGATTTGAAGAGTTAAAGGTGATGATTGTTCTAGAAATACAAATTTTAGGTATGGACTGTTGCTAAGAAGGAAGATAATTTGAAAAATTACTTTTGAAAGTAAAGTACCAGGACCATGGAGAGGTGGTGGGAGAATATAATATGAATCAGGAATAGCTGATAGAGGGTTGTGGGAAGATGTAAATGTGCCAGCTGCAGGGAAATGCCACCAGTGTCAGGGACTGGGACTTGTGGTTAGGATGAGACATGACAGACCATCCAAATATCACTGGAAAGCACCAGATCCTTGAGATCTGGCTTGCAAATGACAAAAAAAGGATATGGCATAATAATGACAGTAAGCAAGACCATAGAGTTCTCATCTTAATTAATAGCTATTTATTAGTGATACAAAATATTTTGGAAAAGGCTAACTTTGTCTAGAAATGAATTATGATATTTTTTAAATAAGGAGACAGGATAAATAACTTAGTAAGACTTTGAATTTTCAAGCTAGCTATCCTTCAAAGCTTGATGTCTAGGTGAGATCATTAATATGCCTGGTCTGTTATTTTGTATGAGTGAAGACTGATGTCCTATGCTGGGCAGAGTTCCTTTACTAATAACCTGGAGTAACCGTCCTTGTTGAACTACCACAGTTAGATCTTGCAGTTTCTTTAATATTCATGTTGGACATTCTCAGTCATGTCTGAAGGTTTGGGCAGAATGCTTGAATCTGATAGATGATCAAAGAAACAGGAGAATACAGAATTCTGTACAAGTCAGCTCCATATTTAAAATTGTTTAGTGTCCAGAATCAGATTTCATGGAAAAAAATCACTTGTGAGATGAAGGAAGAAAAAGTTAGTTGGATACTGGATAATGTTTAATAAGCTTATATTAAATATTTATATTTGCAAAGCTTTCATATGAAGTTGCATACATATCAGGCACTCTGAACATCAGGAATTTTTCTGAAGTAGTTGCATGTTTTTTCCTAACTATATTTTTATGATAATTATGTGAAGGACTTGTGTAGTATGAAAACTAATTTTAGAACAAATCTTGCCATAGTAAATGCACAAAATAGTCTCTATGTACTGACCAGGAGTTTTTAATTCCATACAACATTAGCAACCTTCTGTAGAGGGTCTTCAGACACTGCACAGCTCAAAGTGACTGAGTCAGTGAAAAGGAATCTGTGCATTGGTTTGAAAAGTCAGACAAAATGTCTAATGACATTTGACATTACAAGTCATAATTCTGAAAGGTTTCCTCTTATGACAGGGGTTTATGACACCTCAAGAATGAAATGGAGCTGGTACAAGGCTGCTGCTGGCCGTGCACTGCAAGGGCTGAGTGAGGCATTCATGGGGTCCACTCAGCACCTTCCAGCCTCAAAGAGCCTTTTTGTTCACCTGAACTCTCTTTTGGCCTCATGAAAGGTTGCATTTCATAAGTTAAATATTGTGTTAAGTGGTGAAAAAAAGTATTTGAAAATCTCACTGTTGGTTGTAATAATTCCCAGACTCAAAAGTAAGTGAATTTTACCTACAGTGTATGCTGGCAGATGGGTTTGTTTATTACCACCTGTTCTATCTGAGACAGCAGATGTATTTGTAAGCTGGTAATACAGTATTTAGTAAATGGCCAACTTTCTGCACTGGTTTCAATGTATTTGGGCTCAAAAGCAATCCCTTCCCTCTGAAAATAGTAATGATTTAGATAGATTGTTTTACTTAGTTATTCTATGAAACTACTTTATTCCCACAAAATACAAATAATGTTATAACTTAGCCCTAGCTCAAAGCAACTAGAGAAATTTCTATTAAACTTAGTCAATGTCCATTAAAATTATTGCAGACATTTGTGTTTTACTGGATTTTTTCTAATGAGCTTTGAAAAAAACAAGTGAGGAAATGATAGATCTGGTATACTAGATCTGTTCACATACTACTTTTACTTATTCCCTCTGTTTTTTACCTCCAGGCTACTCAGTTCTTTCTCAGTAAATAGCTTTTAATTTTCAGAATTACTTTGTGAGAAAATTAATATACACATTCATAGAAATGCAAAATAAAAATTAATCTAAGCCTTTTATTCATCTAAAGGTAATTTTTTTTCTTGTTAGAAGAAAACATAGTAGATTATTTAGAAAATCATTAATATTCAGTGAGTTCTTTACTGTAGCATTCTGTGGTATACTGAAATATTAGAAACATTGATTTTCTTAAGACTTTTACATGGAAATATTAAGTGACTTCATTAGAAAGATGAACTGATGAAAATAAAAAGTTTTTAAAAACCTAAGAGATTTTATACAACCTGTAGAAAACTTAAATAAAATTGATTGAATCTAAAAGCTAAAAGTTTACATGACTAAGTGTTCATTAAATGGTATATCTTTATTACTGTCAGAATTTGAAATATTAAGCATCAAGGTTTTACTTTTGATCGGAAATGTTTCCAGAACTTTCTGTGGCACTCAAGTTCCCAAAGAAACCTCTTGTAGAATTTCTAAGGTAAGATTTTCTAACAGATACACTGTGCTATGCTACATAACCTGTTTTAGAAAGGGAATATAGTATTGTGAGTGCATATACAGCAGGTACATCTTGTGCATCTGTGGTCTAAGCTGAGGAATTCTTTGATTGGCTTCTTGTTGGGAAGCAGTTCTGTATCATTCATCAGAATTATTTACTATTTCTTTTCCATCTCATTTATAATTTTGCTGAGCTGGGGGGACCAGAGCTGCATGCAGCAACACAAGATGCAGGCTCATCGTATATTTATATGACAGTGCAGTGATATTTTTTTTTTCTCTTCAATACAAGTTTTTTCTCCTAGTAAAGCAAATTGAAGCCTCTGAGAAGACAGAGAGAGATGGCAGGTGGCAACATCATGAAACAACAGCTGAAATTCTTGTCTCAGAATCTGCAAATTGCAAAGCCTGGTGAAGAGTTTCTGTCCCCAGAAAACTGCTCAGCAGGGGTGCTTAGTGACTTTGATGTAAAAGGGAAATCTCCTCAATGCTCTCCAGCACACCCTTAACTGGCTTGGTGCTGAGAGCTGCAGTGCTGAAGCACACGATCCAGGGCTGCTCTAAAAACTCAGGTCTCCATTTTTGACACTTCAAACTTTGGGAGGTGCATTTCTCTGATTAATAAGCTCTAACATGGACAAAAGTACAGACAGTCAGAGGACCTTCTCCTGGTGTCTGGCATGTAAAATGCACAGAGATCCTACTGGAAGTGAACTAGCCACTGTCAGAAGCATAAAAGGATGCTAGAATCTCCCAATTCCATTGAGATTGGAATCCTTTCTTAAAGGATTTAATAGATTTATATTCATTTATTAGGGATTCAGTCTGTTTGTTCCATGGATGCCTTGGCTTTTAGGATTAGGTTGCATAAGCAAAGAAAATAATTGCATCTCTTAGTGAATAAAGTGTTTTGTCTCTGCTTCCTTAGATCTCACTTTGAAAGATGACAAAATGTTTTTGTTAAAATAGTAATTTCATGTTTAAAACATTGGATTAATAAGCAATGGAATCCTAGGGGACTAATGAGTAATATTAAAAACCAAACCAACCAAATAAACAAAACCCAACAAGAACTCAAGCTTCTTCTGAGGAAAAAATAATGCTAATATTTCTAAAAGTTGTCTGTGTTCATTCTTATTCTCTTATTCATTCTTCTCATTCATCTTAACATAGCCAAGAATAATGATGGTTGGGACAGTCTAAACTATCCTGAGAAATTATTCCAAAATTATAGCAATATCAGGTAGGATTTACTTTGACATTTAATTTGTGTGCACATAACTCAGATTTCTGTAAATCAGAAAAATAAAAACTAGCATTAATAATGGACTTTTATGAGAGTAACAGTAGTCCACAACACCTCCTGCGGGTTTATGGAAACTGCAAACTGTACCAAGGAATAAGCAGATATAATTTTACCTTTGCTTCTTGTACTTTGATAACATAAAGAATATTCCCAAGCTTGCTTTATCTTCCTGTTGAGAATTGCTCACAGTGATATCTAGGTCACTACACACAGATGCATGGCAGTATATAATCAAAACTTGAGTTATAGATCTTTAATGTCAGGCTCTTTTCTTTCTCTTCCCTGGAGAATGGAATTCTGAAACTTCATGGGTTTCTACTCCTGGAAACTTTCTGCATTTCAAAGTGCCAGCACAGTTCAGGGGAGGTGGTAATTGGCTGCAGAGATGTGAGCAGTAAGTACAAGCCCCCGTATTGAGGACAGAGCTGGGTCGTGGCTGCTCTGGTAGAACCATGGCAGCAAAAATCATGAGCAGACTGGAGACCAGACAGCTCCTGCAGTACTCTGGTAGGGATGGGTGTGCAAACACAGACTGGCCTTGGAAGCGTGTGATTTTTTTTTTTATCCATCTCCTTTTTCACAAGAGTGGTAAGAATGAGTCTCTGGGCATACTAGAGCTGCAGATTACCAAAGAGCTAAAAGATTCAGGAATTTTAAAATCCAGAGATGCTGATCCCTTTTGCTCTTGTTTTAAAGGCCAAACAAATGGAGCACCTGTTAGTGCTTGTGGTTTTTTGCCAGAATAGTAGAGACAACATCTGTGCCCATCCAAGGCTAAAAATCTCATGTCAGAGAATACAGCTCTTGAAGTGAGCAAAACAGAGTTCATGCATAATAGAAATTTATTTCTCTAAGATATAAAAAGAGGGGTTTTAGAGAAGGAATGGAGATCTAAATGTGACATCTAAAAGCAACAGACAACATTTTTCACCTCAGCTGAGCAGTTGAAAGAAGATCTTTTGTTACTGTGTTAAATAATTGTAGGAGAGCTTAGGGTGAACCTCTATTAATTCCCTGGATAAATCAGTGTGCAGTTTGTTCTGCTTTATAAATACATATATATGTACTATAGGAATACATTGGTGAGACCAAAATTGGAACACTGTGTCCAGTGGGCATCTGTGTTCAACAGAGACATGGACAGGTTCAGTAAAAAGCCAGTAAAGACTAAGGAGTGGAGCATCTGACATACTAGAAGAGGCTGAGAGCTGGAATTGGTTTACCTGAAGTAGAAAGAAACAACTTTTTTCTCTTTTTTTTTTTTTTTTTTAATATGATGGATGTTGGACACTGAAACAATAGTGAAGAAAGGTTGTGGAATCACCATCCTTTACAATATTCAGAACCTGATGGGATTCAGCTCTTCTGTGATATGGCTGTTTGGGCAGAAGTTGAACTTATATAAATTCAAACCATAAGTACATTTTAAAGTGAAGGCAATTATTTAAATATTTGCCAAGGATCTTGATAAATTCTAAGCTGCAAAGCTTTTATACTGAGAGTTAAATGTTTTCACAAAAACTGAACTTAATTCAAATATAGATAATTTTTAATGATAATTTTTGGTGCAAGTCAGAACCTTTCAAGAATTTGCAGCTGGGTAGGATTGGAAAATGTCACGTTAAGATTAAGAGTAAAATAACTTTTAAGAAAGAATGATATTCCTGATGTAGTATTAGAAATGTAATTTAAAAATTCTATAAATAATTATATAAGCTGTCTCTGCAAGGATGTCACTGAAAAATATGAATCTGGTTAATTAAATTTTAATCTGTGTCTTAGCACATTTATATGTAGTGAAATCTTTCTTAGGTAATGGTCTTAAAGCTAAGCAGTAGAGAAGATTGTAAAACCTGCAGAAAATGCTGTGTCATGAGCTCTAAGAGTAAGACCAAATTATTATTTAAAATTATCAAAGCAAAGACTTTTTACTAAGAAGCTTTACTCTCTGGACACCCCCGGCAAATGCTTTGAAAGTCTTCAGATGTGTCTCCTAGCCAATAAGAAAATTTATATTATGGTGGTTGTTTTATTTAAAAACTATTAAGTAATACTGGACATATATATTTATTGAGTTGACTGATACGTGGAGAAGGATTTAGTTGTTATTTCTAATTGTTTTTCTTCTAAAGTACAACAGACAGTTTAGAAAATACATGGCTTCAAGGGGCTTTCTGGTTCATTTTGTTTGCTTGTTAGTTTTGGGAGGTTTTTGGTTTGTTTGTGTTCTTTTATTCTATGTTTTAACTGAGAACAAAGCAGCTGCTTTTCTGACCTTATCCCAGTGAAACTGTGTTCAAAGAGTTTTATGACTTCAGGGACTTACCTTTCTCTAGAAGATAATTAACATGCTCCTCTTCAGCAAAATCTGCTTTACTTTTTGTCTTTTCTTCCTAATTCAGCTGCATATGACAGTTTTCCATTATCCAGAACCACAGAACTGGATCTGGTCCACAGTTTCTTCTTATCTCCTTACCAGCTAAACCAAAGTTTCCAGTTAAACCAATTCCTGATTTTTCCTGATTCAAGATGAATGTGTTAGGTCTGGGGTTTGAATGAAGCTCTAAGTGAGCATTTCCCATCTCTCCTAAGCTGCAATTTCTGTCATCCCCATGACTATTTTTAGCAATTCCGCTTGCTGCCTCCTGTCATTCTCCTGGAGAGTTTTCAGGACATTGGCCAGCTGGCAATCTCCCATCTTTGAGCTCTTTTCATGTCATATTGCAGTATCTTTCTTGTTTACAATGGGTAGTTCAGGTTCCAAGAAAGGTAGAGGACTAAAAGAGATTGCAACAGAATCAAGACTAGTACTTCAAATTCTTTACCAAGGGTAGGGGGAGAAAAGCAGCAAAGTAACACTTTCTGTAAGGTAACTATAGTGTACGAGTGTACGCAGTCATGGAAACACCAAGAAGTACTTCCACCATCTCACAGAGAGGAAAAAAATGGCAACTGAAAGGATTATTTAGGGGCAAAGAGATCCTCAGAAAGTTGCCTCTGTGTTTGTGTCTTCATCTTTGTTGATTACAAAGTAGAGTAAGTTTAGGAATCCATAATGTGGTTGGAATGAAATCTTTTGCCTTTTGAAACTTGCTTTCAGAGGTGCTCATTGCTGCCTGTCTCCACCTGGATGTTTGTCTGCATGTGTGTTGAGCATAAAACACCAGCAACCTGGTAGGGATATGGATCAGACAGTTTGGCTTTTCATAAATACTGACTTCTTGCCTTCAATGTGGTGCATTACTGTCACCAAGGCACTGTCATTTGTCCCCCATTGTAATTTGGAAGGGTGGTCTCCTAAATCTATGAACACAGTGCTGTCTTGCAGAAAACTCCTCACTCACACACTGATGAACCTGTAGTCATATGTGTGGAAATTAACTCTAGCACCAAGGCTTTAAAACTCAAGTTGCTCTCCCATATTTTTGACCTATTGCTGTTTTATTTTCAGGTTTGTCTAAGTATTAACTCCTAGCCATCAGCTAGCCATCAAAACAAGTATTTTGACTGTGTTGTTAACTGTATTTTCTAATTTATGTATGAGAGTAGTAATTTACTACTCCATAGCTCTGAGCTACCCTTGAATTAGTAGAGTCTGTATTGGCTTGTGACTATTGAAACCAATATTGTCTTGTTTTCCTGATCCCCTTGCACATAAAAAAGATTGACATGGCAGAGTAATAGAAAGTATATTGCATTAGGGTTTAGTATTAAAGATAAACAACACAAATGAAACTGAAAGCATATGGCATTCCTTGCCTTCTCTGCCAGCCAATGAGCAATACATTTTGTATTATGATCCACTTTGGAGAGTTTAAACCATTAAAACCTTGCTGCTTTGTTTTGTGTGCTTGAGAGTTGCCAGTTAAACCAACTGGAGTAGCCTAATTTAGCTGATTGTGTGACTGATGTGTCAGTGCTCTGGCTCTAAATTTTCTAGGCTGGAAGTAAGTGAATTGAATAAAGCACATCATAACAGAACCTTAAAGATGGAACACTGAAGGTAGAACTAAGACATTATTTATGAAAAACCTGGCAAGCAAATAGAGTAAAGCAACAGACAATTCTTATATTCAGTTAATAAATTCGAGAATTCGCAAACATTAGGATTTCCTCATGGCTGCCTAATGGAGCTGTGTAGATGTGTATCATAGAATTTGTTATGAAGATTCAGCTACACTGTTAACTTTAGTATACATCAAACAAGATATCTTCAGATAGATCTACCCTACAATCTAATGACTTACAGTCTATGCTAACATTGAGTGTAATGGTTTTTCCCAATTGAAACAAAGGATTTGGAATACTGACAGTGATTGTACTTCAATGGAGGCATCTAGAGACATAGAATAATTTAGGTTGGAAAAGACCTCTAAGATTTTCAAGTTTAACAGTTAACCCAGTACTTCTAAGCCCACCACTAAACCCTGTCCCCAAGTGCCATGTCTAGACATCTTTTAAATCCCTTCAGGGATGATGACTTCGCTGCTACCTTGGGCAGCCTGTGCCAGTGCGTGACAACCTCTTCAGTGAAAAAAAATTTTCCTAACACCCAAACTTTTTTTCTTGATATGATGACTTCAAGTAGGTAAAAAAACTCAATTGGAACAACAGCAGAAAAAAAACGTCATTGAGATCTACTGTGAAAATTCTGTTTTCTTTTTCAAATTTTTAAATTGATCCTATTTCACCACTATCTATATAATATGATCTGTTATTTTTGTTGCTACCATCTTATCTGACATAGGGATGGTATGAAGAGATTGACCTAGAGAGTGTGGTTTGAATGCTTTTTGAGAAAATACATACAGTCATCATTGGTTTGTGTTACATAAGTTTAGAAGTTTAAAACATGATTGCCTAGAAACTCATAAGCATTCAGATACTGATTCTACTTTTTAATGAAGTATTTGTTAATCTTAGACTCTTAAAGGTCAAAGGAATTTTAGCTCAAACCAAGCATTTCTTTTGATTGAATTTCTTGGAAATATTTGATCAATTTGTTGTAGAATAAAATCAACATTCTCTGGGGCATTATTTATCTATTTCAATTTATGTCTTTCCTATTTTGCATTAGACTTTTTCTCCCAGAGATACAGATCTAGTTAGACAGGTCTGGCGTAGTGTGAGACAGTTTGTTCATGTTTTTTTAAAACTTGAAAGTGGAGGAAAGGAAAAACCTCTTTGCATATTTTCTTTTAACTTTTCTGTGATTAAATGTGTTATGTCAGTGAGTGATAGCCTGATTGAAGACTCAGCTCTTTGCTGGTGTGAAATTATTATAGTACCATCTAGATGTAGGAGGGTGACCTCAACAAAGCAGAATGATTCACAGGCAAAGTTTTAGTGTAGCAGTCTGGAGAGGCTGAAGCAATGAAAAATAATCCAAGCAGTTTCTGGAAGCTAGGATGGGCATGGCTCTATGGCCCTCTGGCTGAAAGTCTTTCTCTGAATCTGTTTGTCTCCCAAATGTCCTCACATCACTCCAGCTAATGTGATCTCATCAATGTTCTGGTACCTCTTTTGGGGTTTCTTCATGCTCTGCTGGAGGCGAAATATGGTGCAAATGTAAACTGAGAATTATCCAGTCCCTCACAGTGCAGGTTGACATGCTCCAATAAGAGCCTGAGGGTTTTACCTTAGTGCAATCTTGAGACCTTCCTTGCACTTCTGGAGTGGACTGTGGTAACTTCACAAGAGCAGAGATGGAGCCTTCAGTTATGGTGTTCTTCTTTCTCAATCTAATTAGAACAAATATTAAAATATACTGATAGTCCTTGTAATTACAACAATGCCAGAACTATTTTGTTATTTCTGTGCAGGCATTTAAATAATGAAATTATGTTTTTCTGTTTCCTAATTCACTAGAGTAAGCTATGAAGAAAACTTCAGGGCTTGAGGGCTTTTTACCAGGTCCCTCTTGTGCTCATCCTTCTATATTATCTCCTAAATAATTTAGTGAGTAGCAGCATATGGGACATTCATGTAAGTGTTGGTGCTTCTCAGAAGTTGCTGACAAGACTTGTAAATAGCTGATCTTGTGAGCATAGAAAATCTTGAATTGTTAAAAGTGCAGCCTGTGGCATATTGTGGCTGAATCAAAAAAATAAAAACAGTTTCAAAGCAGAAAAACTGTTGTTCACCAATACAAATGCTTTTGTCTCACTCAGCATATTTCTGAATAAATCTTATGTTGAAGTTGCATATCAGAAGAAACAGGTACATTAATGTTCAGTTTGCATCTAAATTTAATCATTTGGTTATGAAAGTAGTTATCTAATGGAGACTTTCACAGAATCATAAGGCATTTTTTTCCTGGAAAGACATATATAGATATATATGCGTGTATCTATGTGTATGTATATATGAAGATACATATAAAATATTCAGAGTAGTACTTTCTGAAATAAGTATTGAATTACTGAGTTATATCCTACAATCAAATGCAATCCTCAGTCTCTTACTGATCATTTACTAAGAGGTGCAGGTGTAATTCTGCAGGGAGTTGCTCCAGGAGAAAAAAAGGAAAGAGAAAGATGCTTAGGTTAGTCACATGTTCAGCAAATGGTTTTGCAACACACAGAGCTCAAAATCTGTTTGACCACATTGATGCAACTCATACTATGTACTTTCCTGCCTGGATTTTATATAAGAAAAAAGAGAGGTCCCCAGAAAATTTAATTAGCCCAGTGGTAAGAGTATTTAGATGGGACTGGTGAGAATTTTTTTTCCAATGAAACTTCCAGTGAACACAAAAAACCAAGTCCGTAACATAAAATCACTAAAAATTGAGTTTACATTACTTCTCCAGTATAATAGAGCAGCTCACAAGGCAGTCCACAGAACAATCCCCCAGAATACCCAACCTGCTGTTTCTAACCTTGGGGAGAGAGAGAGAAGGAAGTTTCAAGTCCCTGCTATGGATAGTCAGACATTCATTTATATTTACATAAATCTTTTTGGACTTTGGCTTCCCTGAGCTTGATTTAAATTATTAGACCTTAGTGTCCAAGCTTCCTTCACCTACTTGTGAAATCCTAATTTTGGGGTTCTTAGGGATTCATTTTTGGGTAAGGCTCTGAGCTTTAGAGTACACTGAGCAAGCCTGTGAAAGGGGAGACTCAACTCATTATACAAGAGAAGTGCAGCTGTAGTTGTGAAAGGCTGATTTCCTCAAGGAAGGCAAATGAATGAAAGAGTGACAAGTGTCTAGGCCTCACAATGTTTTTGTGCTCTGCCAGGTAGCTGGTACAAAAAGGCTTTATGAAATGATGACATTCTGCTCCTAGAAGTAGTTCAGGTAGCTTCTAGGTTTTGTGGCTTAATGTGAAAAACTAAAGAAATGCAACTGATAATAAATTCTTCACAGGGTTTTTTTTTCCCAATTAGTAAAGTTACTTGCCAATTATGAAGTGTATAATGAATATAAGAAAGCTGTTAGCTGACAGGAGAATATATAATATAGTGAAGAAAGAATAAATGGATAGGGGACACCACAATGCTGTGCCACTTGTCTGGATCAGAAATGAAAGTGATTTGTTTAATTCAGTTGATTGTCTCCCTGTCATCAGGGGAGTGTCAGGTGTGTGTCAGTAATGGCTGGGGAAGAGGAGGAGGCTGGGAAAAGAGACCAGTGCCTTTTAAATGAGGAGAGTATCAATTTCTGAGCAATGTAGTCACACACAGAAAGGTTCATTGTCCTCTAGAATCTTAGGCAGGGAAATTAGACTGCAGTCTCTACTGTTGTCACCAACAAACAACTATAAAAAAACTAGATGATGTTTTAGGTGGAGGTGAAGTACTAACCTTAAATGTTGAAACAAATTTTAATTTCTTAGAGGCTATCATGAATAGGCATCACTACAGATTTTATTATGCTTCTAACATATATTCTGTAATGATAAGGATGATGAGAATTTAATGCAACAAGGCAATAGAGCAAAGTATTTTTTTTCCAGAAGTAACTGAATAGAAAAACCTTATGGCAATAGTGAATATATTTCCTGTTGCAATGAGACACCTCATTATTTATTTGACCTTTCAAAATTCGAGTTATTTAAAATTGAACACAAACTTTAAGAGATATATATGAAAAATATAATGAGATCTATTAATAACTCTAAAACTCTGGTGAACATTTCAAGTATAGAACATACTTCTTGAACTCTGATGACCTTTAAAACTTGAAGAAACATCTTAAGTAAGCACACTAGAAATACTGCTGTGAAGTACTGGAAGGAGTGAAAGCTGGAATGTATTTAATGCACATGCACATTTGAAAAAAAAACTTTTTCAAAATGTTTTTAAAGTTCCATGAGTGAAACCTTCCATGAGTGAAGATTTCTCTGTGTTTTTAAGTATAATGGATTACTCAGTAAATGGTTGACTCTCATCTGTTGCAGAACTTCTTCCTGAGGCATAGGAACATAACTGTCATTGCATCTTCTTTGTGTTGCAAAGACATACTTTTAACTGTATCCTGCTTTTTGTATGAAAGTGACAACGATTATGGCTCTGTATGACAAACTGAAGAGACTTTTGGGGTGTCAAAGCAAGATTTGTTGTGTCAGATGTCCCTTATCTCCTCCAATAAAAAGGTAGTTTCCTGTCTCCTTGGTGAAGCTGTCCTCAAGGCTGAATGCAGGGCAAGGCACAAGTTATTTTAAACTGTGGAAAAAAACATTCAGACTGGAGTCTTTTGGGCAATTCCACTGATGCCAAGCGGGTATCTTTATTTCCAAAGCCTTATTCTCCTGTTGAAATTTACTGCTCCAAATATGATTGTTTATCTGTATTGGCTCTTCTTCCTCCATTGTGAGGACTTGTATGATTTTTTTTCCAGAAAAAAAAACAGGAAAAAGATTTCCTTAATTTTCTCTTGAAATTAGGTTACAGACAGGTTTGGGCAGCATGTGTGAACATGTCATGCTCATTGCTTTTTGGGTCTGGGAAACTTTGTTCTCTGGTAGATTATCTCTGAGAGTACAATCTTTTAAAACTTGTTTTCAGTTTTACACTGGCCAACAAGTTGGCAAGTCTCAGTATACATTGGCTATACCCAGTTCAGCATTTGCTCAGCCAGTAGATTCAAATAATTTGTACCATAAAAATGTGCATATGATTGATCTACTTCCCCTTTTCTCTAAGCAAGGCACATTAACTCTTCTTAGAAATTACAAAAATATCTGTACTCTGCACTAATTAGAATTTTTAATCCAAAGGTGTATTTGGAATTCCCCTAATGAGTTGGTCCTCTCGCTTCTGAAATAAGTATACCTTAAACTTCCTTCTGGCCTTCAGGCTTTGTTAGCTGAGACATCGTCTTTCCTTTGTGGTATGCAACTCATGTCATGTCTCATTTGTAATAATCTTGTAAATTATTGCTAGTATTCAAATTCTCAAACATCTGTTGTTTCTTCTTTCCTTTTATGGTGTAAGGCCTATGTAAACACAAAATGAGAGATGATATTTGAGCTTCAAATATCACATCTAAAGAAGAATGGAGAATCACTTGTTCCAGATTGCTTGTCCTTCTTGTTCTCTATTTTGTTACACTCAAATGGTCCAACACTCTTTCATGACCTGGACAAACTGGGGACAGAGGGATGTAAGGCAGGACATGCTCTGATGTACCCACAGCAGCTGTTTGGGCAGTAACCCTGCAAACCTCACAGCTGCTGCTGTGGCTCTGGGCAGGTCAGGAGGGAGGTGGCTCTTGCAGGGGTTGTTCTTGCCATCACATGTGTCCTCTGCCAGCTGGTGTCACCAGGAGGGTGACACATGTGCCTCTGCTGTATGGGCTGCATGGATCTGCCCAAAGCACAAGAAGCTTCCCCTTAACATGAAGAAGTTCTTTATGCTGAATGTGCAGAGCACTGGAGCAGCTGCCCACAGAGGCTGAGGTGTCTCCTTCCCCAGAGGCATTCCAAACCCACCTGGATGTGTTCCTCTGTCACCTGCCCCACCTCACCCTGCCTTGGCAGGGGTGTTGGACTGGGTAATCTCCAGAGGTCCCTTCCAACTCTGCTGTTCTGTGATTTGTTCAACAGTTTCAGCTGCTGTAGCTAATTTCCCATTTTTTCATCTACCACAGAAGCTTCTCCACTCATTCTGCTTCTGTGTCCTGTCTTCCAATAATCTCTGTCCCTGTTTATTGTACATTCAAAAGAAAATGTCATCATTATTCTGTATTATTCTACCTCAGGTTCCTCTTACAGAGGATACAGACTTCTATGTTGTGGAATTTCTCTATTGCTTTCATCAGGAAAAATACTGTAATCAGAGTCATATTAGTCCTTGTGCTGTCTATTTTCAATCACTAAAATTTCACTGAACAATGGATTATTACTACCTATTAACTCCCTGACAAGCAATAATGACTTCATATTGGCTACATTGCATTACTTACAAGGCATAATATTTAGGTCTGAATATTAATTGAAGAGTCCATTAATAGAGAAATTTGTTTTGACATTTTGTGAGCGTGCAAAGAGATACATTTATATAACAAGGATGCTGTTGCAATTAATTTTTTGTAGTTTTTGATGTTTAAAAGGGATGGGATTTTTTTCTAAGTGTTACATTTTGTGTTTTCATGATCTTCTTTCATTATCCACACCCAATTCTGCACAAGATGGATGGGTTAAAAACTGATCTGGAGTCTGGGATGTTTCTAATGGCAATTTCAGCTGAATCTGTTCCTCTGGCTGGCTCATCTGCTGATCTCGTGATTGTCAATGATTGGAGGGAGAAGGAGCTTCAGTGCAGGTAGGCAGGAGGGAAAAATAGGCTCAACTCATCTTAGCAATCCAGTGATGAGCCAGTTCAGGAAGTTTACTGAGCAAGAAACACATAACTGAGAGAGGGGGAGGAGTTGAGAGGACAAGAGGGCTGAGAGAGCCCAAAATTTAGATTTACTCACAATCCTTGTGGAACTGCACCCTTAATCTCACCCTGGGACTGGACTGCTTAACAGATAAAAAAAGGGAAAAGGTTGTGTCAGCTTGATTTATTCTAAGTCCATGAGTGCTTTCAGTCACATTTTTTAGCTCTGTAAGTTTTGCGAAGGGCAGGTCTTAAAATTATCATAGAACAGGGTTTTAATACCTCTCCTGGCTTAAGCATAGGAGAAAAGAATGTGTCATGTGGTATAAACTTTTTGTCCTTTGGAGTACAGAATGCAGTTTTCAGGAAGCCATATTATAATGCAACTAAGTTGAAAATAAGGAAAAATAATTTCCTGGAAGGTTTTAGAACTAAAGGATTATATTGTTTAAAAGGTGGAATTGTTTTACTGTGCTGAATTCTTTTAGAAACCATGTGTTCACTTTTCCATTGTGAACAATGGAAAAACCCAAAACTTCCATCTCTCCAAATCCCTGGAATATATTCCCTGGAATATATCTTTCTCCCACATCTATTTTACAGTCCTTTGTTAGCTCAGATTTCAGACATCTATAAACCTGGTAACTGCTTTGGGGCTGAGTCTGCAGCAGGATTGAAGTGTAGTGCAGTTACTTAATGGAATGGTATGTATGGGGAGGACATAAGAGAAAAACACCATTTTCTTCCAATCTGTGTTCACCTTGTAAGCAGTTTTAAAATGAATGATGAATGAAATGAGGAATCAAAGATAAATAATAATAATGTATTGTCAGAAATGTTATAAAATGTTACATATATAATTATTAGGTTTACCTTAATTATATCAAAACAAAACTCATCCAAATTACTGTGTGTTTAAGTGAAAAGTAATTGCATTTTAAATTTCATTGAAGAGGCTTGGCAAACAAAATGGTAATTAAAAGCAGTTAGCATATAAACAAATAGCATCAAAGCCTATAGGCTATGGATTTTTTATTTCTGTATTTAAAAGCAAGCTAGGCAAAGTAATGGTTGAGATTTATCTTAGATTAGCTAAAGTTGGAATGAAAATTAAAAATGTATGTACCATAACTTTGATATAAAACTCAGAAATTACAATGTCAGTGTCAAGGTGAATTCCTGAAGATGTGACACAGACTAAGCAGCTGCATTGTTTTTCCATCACTTAACTAATGACTTTCCAACAAATTAAATAATTATACTGTAGTGCTGCCTGTATAGCATAATCTTGTCGTTAGGGATTTCATTGAATTTTTATTCTCACATCCTCTCTTACCATTCCCTAGCTTTTGATATTTTTTTCAGTCTGTTTTCCCTGTATTTTTTTAATTTCCTTCAGAAGCCAAGCCATCATAGCCAGTGGTGTTTTGTACCTACAGAAAGTCATTAAAGAGCAGTCCTCATGGAAGGTCCAATATTTCTACATAATTTTCCTTTCCTTTCAAGCGCAGAGGTGTTCTGCACGTATAGTGAAGGTCAAAACCTGAGTTTATCTTTTGCCATTTTCCATTTGTGCTCCAGAGTTGCCTGGTAGCTATAGATGAGATTAGGATATTAAGATAAGTTTTCTTTTCCACTTGTGTGTATATATTTATATATACAATTCCTACCTTGGTACAGTCACTGTTTTGAAGAGTCCCTGATCAGTGGAAGGGACTAAAAACAGATGCTATTCTTATCATGTTCTAAATGGGAAACTGAAACCAAAAATTGTTGTACAAGGTTGAACTGAACCAGCAACAGAACACCATTTCTTGTGAATCCCATTTTAAATAACACATTCACAAGTACCCTTTCTGACTTTCAAACCCAAAAATATTTTTAAATCACAATTTCCAGAATTCAGTATTTTACTTTCATTTGAGGCACTCCCAATGAACTACTCAAGCAATTGTATGCAGAGAAATGGCAGTTTCCCCAGGAATATAAAAAATGGGCTTATTATGCTGAGTAAACTGAGTAAACTTATTATGCTGAGTAAACTGTTCTTTTCTCTTTGGGATTCTGTTTTTGTCACTCTTGCCTCCAGCAGAAACACGGGGTGTTTATGTCACATCCAAGAGAGCTGAAGAAAACACTGTTGAACATTCCAGTGTAGAAGATCGTGGTAGATTCAACTTTATGCTCTCTTATTGTTTTTACCATTTACAAACACAATAGCAAAGGGAACACAGATGATGTGTGATACTTTTCCAGATTCCATTCTGAATAGGGTTTTTCCTTCAGAATTATTGATATAAAAATCTTTTACATCTCTCTTCTGCTTTAAAGGTTGCTACTTTTTATTGTTGCATGATGTCTACTTTTTTCATGAGCTGGATCCAATATCTTTAGGATTGGTATAAACTTTTTGCTTGTGAACAAGGAAAGATTTTATTCTTTTTAAGTCTGACTCTTATTGATTTGATGTCCCCTAGAAATCTCTTCAGAGGAATACGCTCTCCTTACAGAGGTAGATTAACTGTTTGACCTTTAAGAACCACATGAAAATCAACTCTCTTTTAAATGTAAAAATGTCACCTGGTAATAAAAGGGACTTCTTAATATGTTCAGGAGAAAACTGAAGCTTTCCTTGGTAATTTTGCTAAAGCTTCACTCTAAATTCTGCAACTTGCCTTGTGGCAGATTGTTTCATTATTCAGCAGTATCATTAATCTTTTTTATTATCACCTTAAAGATAAACAAACAATGATTTTGTTGTGTTTCACACAAGTAGTGCATTTTAATTTTGTAGGCTTTTATTATTGACTTAAAAAAACCTGCAATGTTTCAGCTTGAAATACTGACTTACAAATACGAACATTCTATTCAAATGTGGGGAGATGGCATCTGTTGTGAATATTAAACAAAGTGTGTGATTTTTATCTCTTCCACATGGAGCTTAGTATTAACTAGGAGAACTGATATTAATTAATTTGAGAAGTAATGATTTGTCATTTTGCCTCCATGAAAATAATTGTGCTGTTCTGTGGGCCATACTGAAAGCAGGTCTTTTCAAGTCTCTAAAGATCACATGGTGGAGTCAATTTCAGTGATAGTAACTGGAAATTCAGGTAATAAACTACTTCCGCAATGTATTTCTTTATTTTGCTACTTCTCACAATGTTGTTTTTCTTTTTAGTGTCTAACAGTGAAAGGTAATAATACTGCTGATTATGATGAATCAATTATTTATGGAGATTTGATGCAATTTTCTCAATTATTGAGTGTGGAAACATGGAGAGGTGACATTAATGGCATTTATTTCTACTAGTGTTATGATTTTAAATTCATAGGATAAATGTACACTTCTAAATGAAATAAGTGAGAACTCTTCTGAGGATGTCCTTATTAAAATTGTGGCCACTGGAATAAAGTTTTGTTTCATTGTTTAGCATTTTCAAAGCCAAGACATTGCAGTTTCAGGGGAAGAGAAACATCACAAACAAAACAAAACCCAACAGACAATCTTATGTTCTACAGATGGAGACGTAATTGGTCCATCCTTAGGGCTTTGGAAAATGTAACAAGGATGTAAATGACCAGAATGAGAGGATGAAGCTTAATTAGAATGTTTTTAGGAGATATCCAATTAGATGTTTCTTTTATTCATTGACTCAGGTATTCAGAGCTCTGTATTCTTGCCATTCCTGCTGGTGTATGGCATATATGATAAACTGAAATACGCAAGTAAGAATGAGCTGTGATTTAAAACATACATGCACAAAGCATGGGTAATCAGAATTATTCAAGAAACAATGGATAGAGCAAAAATTTATAATGGGTGTGATTTAATTTGAAGATTGCAACATTATGTTCTGTTTCAGAGTATTGGCCTGGATTCATTAAGCAGAAGTAGTATGTTGGTGACATTTCTGCTGCTGTAAACTATCATAACTTGAAGGCTCCTCATTTAGTCCTTTTTTTTTATAGCAGACAGGGATTTTTGGTTTTTTTTCACCTGAGAATGAAACATTTACAGAACAATATGTATGTGCAATGAATGAGTTTATTTTAAACTGCCTTTCTTGAAGACTCTTCCTATTTTTAGCCCAGTTCAATTATGATTACTAAAGAAAAGAGGTTCTGGAGACTATATTTCTGTAAGTGCTCAGGGCGAAAGCATCATATTTTCTCACTCTTCCTTGGAATTCATCCAAAGCCAATTCACTTTAATCTGCCTGCTGCTACTCTGGAAGTGACATCTGTTCAAATTTACACTCTTTATCATGGCTGACGTGTTGTTTGTGTGTCTGTTTACCCCAAACCCTTGTTCCAACTGCCTCTTGCAGATAATTTATGATTTTTTCCTTCAGTCTCTCACAGGTTGCTAGGCATTGAATTGCTGCATTTGGAGCTTTGCTATTATTTTTTATTTCTTTTCCTCAGCTTTGCAATTATGTTTTAAAGAAAAAATGAGAAATCTAGATGCAACATGTGTATCAACAAATATACTGAGAAAGGGTAGATGAGAAGTGAATGGGTTGTGGGGGATGTGCCACACCAGCAATAACCTATCAGGTTGTCATATGTATGTCTAGTAAAGTATGGACACTTATATATATCCATTTTGTAAAACAAATATTACTTTATAATTTTAGCTGCTAAAGTAGTCCTAGGCCAAACAACTGCATCCAGACCATATTTTTCTGACAGGGGTTCATATTTATTTATGTGTAGATAAAAATATTTGTGCTGTGAGACTTTAAAAATAGTGAATTTAGTCTTAAAATGTATGAGATGGACTTTGAATCAGGACTGTTATTTTAAAAAAATTGGAATACTTGAATTCAGGATTCATGCAACATCAATGTTTTGGATAAATACAGATTTCCATTTTCAAATTTTCCCCAAAATCTTGCAGTCGTGAAATTGCCATCAAATGTGTTATTTTCAGTTGGTGACCCCAGAAGGGAGATTTACAATAAATGAGAATTGCAAGAGAGATGATAAGAGTGTCATCTTTAGCTGTATGAGCACAAGAAACTCTGTGGAGCAGCACAATTTCAAGAGAACATTAGTAGCTACCATAGATACTGAAGGGTAACCTGGAGACTATCTTAAATTTCATAGTTTTGGAACACTACAGTGTGAGTGAGCTGCTGGAATGGGTTGAGGGGACTGAAAATTGCTGCCTTCTGCCTCTGTAAGGTCACACACAATAATTATATGGATTATGGTATGTACTGAAAGAAGTAAAGTGCTCAATTATGCCAAAACAATTTACACTGAAATCTGATGTAATTTTAAAATATCAGAGAAAGAAATAATTGATGAAATTAAATCAGCACAATTTTAAAGTATTTGGAGCTGAAATACAAAACTAAAAATACCTAGAAAAATCCAAATATATTAATTTACTGGTCTTTGGTGCTGTAGAAATGATCAAATACCATTTCCCACATCCCGAAACAGTAAAGTCTCCATTTGGTTATTCTTGATTATTCTTTGTTGGTTATAATTCTATCCTTCCAGCACCCCATGTAGGAGGATAAACCCAAGAAAGAGCTGGTGCTCAAACCATATCTCCTGTAGTCACGCAGGGCTGTGCGTGGCCACCATGGCCCACCCAGACTGACTTGCTCTTTTCAGCATCCATCTGTACTGATCCTTCCCCTTGGAAGGGTCTGTGACAAGAGCTGCTAGCTGAGTTGTGAACAAATAGGAGCTGACACACTTTGAGCCAAGTATGCACTGCTGCATGATCGATCTGGAGACTGCGTCCGCTTCGCGGGACGACAAAAGACTCATTGAGACAGAGAGTGCACATACACTGCAAAAATAGCAGTTGTATTCTTGGCATCATGTTGTCTTCCTTTCCAGTGCTACTGTTCCTCCTTCTGCATGCTTGAACCAGTGCTCATGTGACACACACATCACTGCCACATAGCAAACATCTTTTTTGTAATCACTTCACTTGTTTGGAAATCCATGATTTGCACAGAAATTCTGTTGCTCGTAATAGTTAGATTCTTACCTTTATTTCTGCATAGTAGTTGCTGTCTAGTAGTGTAAGATGGAAACACCTTTCAGGATGTGTTAAAGAAAAGACTATTGGCCATCCTTTCTGTATCTGCTTTTCCTGGTAATAAGCTCTCCATAATTAGACCCATTGCCAAGAAAGTTCCTACAACCATCAGTTGGGCTCTTTCAAAATGTGTTTAAGAATGGACATTTCTTAAGATTTTCTGAAACTCTTTCATTGGGGTTTCTCTAGCAGAGAACTCTGTGGAGAGCTTTTATTTCCCAAAAGAAGTTCAGTAAAGGAAATGGAAATGTGTTTCTGTAGTTGTCTTAGAATATTTTCTGCATATTATGTTCAGTTAAATTCACTGCAAAATACAGAATGCCATGTCCTAGACATCAGAAAGTCTTCAGGCAATATTAAAAAGGAATAGTCAAGTTACATAAGAACAGGAATAATAATTTGATTTGTCTTTGGTCTATTATTTTCTTATTGATATCAGAGGAATTTTTTGTTTGCCATTGTTGTAAATCCATTACTACTTTTTTAGTGATAACGTGTCACTCCTCAGAATCAGGAGAGATAAGTTTAGCTTTTGTTTTTGTTTTTTCATCTCTCCATGTGTTGCACATTTTTAACATATGGTCATGATCATGACAGTTCAGTTGCTTCCATGTACTTTTCCTGGCAGATTTCACCAAATTTCTTTCACAAACATTAAGATATTTGAATTTTTCTGTTTTACTATATATTTTATCACATATATTCTGTTATGTCTGTTGAGTGCTCAGCAGAAGATGAATGAAAAATCCTTACAAAAGCAGGATATACGTGTTTACACTGACTAATTGATGGATTTTGCTATGTGAAAATTTATTCTTTAATAAGTGGGCTTTGAAGAACGTTATGAAAGCAGAGGTTGTGTTTAATTCCTATCACTCTATTTACTTTTTCAAAGTACTAAAATAACAAATAACAAAATAATACTTACTTTAACCACCTTAATCCAGGCTGTTTTGATAGAATCCAGTTAACAAAACACTGCTAAATTTATTCAACTTTTGTTGATATTTGGCTATGACTTGGGTCTTATTTCATGGGACATTTAATTCACTAAATATCTGGAGAGGTAAATGTGTTCCCACTGGAAATTCAGACCAAAGTTTGTGGTATTGATCCAAGTAGTTGGGGAGATTTGTTATTACAGTTCTCTGCAAGAGTAGTCACAGCAAAGTACTCTCTCTGTCTTCATGCAGAATTTAAAGGGATTGTAGGCAGACAAGATGGATAATTTTTTACTTGTCTTGTACATAAATGTTTCCATCCAAAATAACTCCTTCAAGTCATCACAAGTAACATGCAATAAATCATCAACTGGAAGTCCAGTGGTGTGAACTGTGCTTTTTCACTTTAATTGGTGAAATATATTGAGATCTAATATCTCTTCTCTTCTAATTTCTCTTGTAGTTCAAAAGCCCAAACAATTGTCTAAACAATTAATGAACTTCTATTTTATCAGTATAATGATTTATTCAATTTCTCACTGTATGGCAACTTTGTACAAAAAGTTTGTACTATGTCTGCAAGGTAGATTCCTTGATTATTCTTCTTACTGCTCTTGTAATTTTTCTGAAGTAGGGTTTAGCACAGGAAGACATCATGACTGAGCAAGTGCATTATAAGGCAGGAAAAAAAAGATTGAATGGAAAACAGTTGTATATATAATCACCTTGATTACTGTACTCATTTTTACTCCTCCTGCTACATTTTGTCCTTCGTATGACACAGGGACCATATTAGTCTTTTATTAGAGTCACTCACCTTTTAAGCTGACTCTAGAGTAGGCTAAATATATATTTATATGTATATGTCAGTGTACAGTCTGGGAGGGGCAGATTTTTGTCTTATGTCACATTAGCATTTCTTGTTTGCCAATTAAAAGGAAATTCTCCCTATCAGGTCATCCAGATAAGCAGTTTGTGGAATGCAGACCAGGAACTGACTTCTATTTTGCTTTTGCAGTGAGAAAAATGACTTATTTTGATTGTTCCATGTTATGTGAGAGATAATTCTGGAACATGTTGCCATAACTACTGACATGGGGTCAAAATGACCTTGTAGGAAAATGTTCCAAGTTTCCTAAGTGGAACTTTCCCCCGCTTTATTATCAGTGTAGGAGAACTGTTTCACTAAGTAATAATCTTCTCAGTCTGAAAAAAAAAAACCCTGCCAATTATTTAGTAAATTTCCCACCAATTGACATCTAAAATAAGTATATTTCAAATAGTCACTTGTTTCAAATTATTGCTTATGTTCTCTTGCTTTACAGAGGTATCTGAGGCACCACTGTTTTCACCTCTGTGGAAAAGGGTAATTAACTGAGTGTCTAACTTAGGGACATGGCTTGATTATTCTGTCTTGCAGTGTTTGATTTCCATGTTAGCATAAAAGGAATGCAATATCTCACATAAAATCAGCTGTGCTGCTGTCAGCAGCTCTCCAGAAACGGCAGGAGATTCCCCCAGCCTCAAGGCACCAGCTGCCATAGAGCCTTGCCAAGGCTTTGCTGAGCAGTCGAGGGGGAATAGGCTCAGTTAACCATTAATGGCAAAAGTTCTGAGAAAAAAACTGTGAAACTACTTCTTAAGCTTGAAGAGGAACTCAGTGTGCCCCTTCTCTCTGGTGCAGCTCTTTGGTGATGCAGCTCAGCAGATCCCAGCATGTGGGGTTGGACTAATGCTGCATTTAGCGACTCAAAGTCTGATTCCGTGATGCCAATTCCATGGAATAGTCCTCTGTTATCTGGGCTTTGGGCTGCTTCCTTGTGGAATCTGTTCCAGCTGATACAGGCTGGTATGTGAATTTATTTAGTGCAATGAAGTGCTTTTTCAAGTGTTTTTATTCACATCCAAAGTAATTTAATTTACCTTTGGTTTTACTTATGGCTCAGTATTTCTTCTGAGGTTCTGTGAGAGTGAACAAAATCAACTTTTTGTCTATGTACAAACTCTGGTAGCTCAGAGGTTGGCTTTCGTGGCTTCCTATTAGCAATTTTCCTGATTATGCAGAAGGCCTGAGGACATGTAGTAGTGTTTCCTGGTCTGTGGTGGCAAATGTCATTTGGCCTGAACTATCTGGAAAGTAGTCTCCTCTTTGTGTGTGTATTGATCTTCAAGGTCTCTTCCAACCCAAAAAACCTATGCAAAAACTGGTTTGGTTTTTTTTTCCCCACAGATTATGTTCTCTGTGATGCAACAATCTCTAGGATTACATATCGCAACCTCAAATTCCAACTACAAATAGAGATATGCCATCTAGTACTTTAGTCATAGAGATCCAAACCTGATTCTTCCTCATTTTTCCAAGACAACAAGAATTACACGTAAAAGTATTGCCAGGATTCAATTTTAAGCATTAAAATCTATGAGAATGGAGGTTGGTTCAGTCAAGATTACTAAATTTACGCAGAATGAAATTTAAAAATCTACGCTCTCACTGTGTTAAATAACCTTTCAGTTGTTTTTCTGTTTTGTTTTGGTTTTTTAAATGTTATTAATAACATAAAAGGTTAATTTAATAGAATTTCTTTTCTATCAGGGTATTCTAATAGAAGCTCAAAATATGAGGAATAGCAGTTGTAGTTTTTCTGGAAAAAATTTGTCAGGACTTGTACTGTGTCACTCACTCTTATTTTGGTATAATTTCAGTGGCTGCATGATGTAAACTGGTAAGGCACTATTAACTTCCACTTTTTTTATGATCTATTTAGCTTTTCAAGACAAAAGGTAGTTTTTTCATCTCTGTGTCATATCTTCCAGAGAAGAGGGGAAATTGGAGCAGGCAGTTTTAATACCTTAATGTACAGTAAGTAAGGCAGGAACAGGCAGAATATAAAAAAGCAGTCTAAAATTCAGCATATTAAGTGCCTTGAACTTGAAAAGGACTAAGGTGTTATAAGTTATTTACATCTTTTTGTGATCGTATTTTGGGCCGAAAATAAGGGAGGAAATACACCTCAGCTTTGTGATAAGGGTATATTGCTCTGTGGAGAACAGTCTGTTACTTATTCATTAGACTGCATTCTGCATGGAAGTGAAAGTAGGTTTAAATTAGAATTTATGTATTATTTGGCATTTAGTTTATGATAGTTTAGATCAATAATTTAAAGAAATATTTTTTCTTTTATTAAAGTTTTCCTATAACCTTCATTAAACCCCAAAAGTGAATGTTTAAAGAAGAATAAAGTGATACTTGCCTCAATATATTTAAATTTGTTTCAGACAGTTATATAGTAACTCCAAATATCAATTAGTAGCTGATCAATGAAATTTTTTTACAGTATTTGTATCAAAATATTATGGGCAGCCCTTATGGCATCTAAGGTGGTTGCCTAAGCTGAGCAGTTACAGATTTGGGCAGCTCATGTAGGGGACCTACTGTTCCACCTGCGGTTGGTTGGTCTGCATCGAGGTTGAATTATAGAGAGCTAGAAAAGGTAGCAAAAGAAAAACAAAATTCTAAACCCTCTAGAGGAACTGAAAATGCTCAGAAATATGCATAAAATTTGTAAAATGTTTCAAATACTAGAGTTGCAATCCCAAACGTTTTGTCATAGGAAAAAATAAATATAATTTACCTTCTTGTGATGGCTTGACTATTACATCATTTCAGTTAAAAATTTAATTAAGAAGGCTTTTGGAACAGTTTATAGATGAGTTTTTTTCCTCAGCTTGCATTTTTTGAAAAAACATTATTTCTGAATATATATGAAATAATATAACTTTGCCTGATTCTATCAAGTACATATATAATGGAAATAGGCAGGAATAGATATTAAAAACATCATCCATCATAATTTCAGAAGTTACTGCAACACTATGTCATTAAATATGAGAATATAAATAAGCAAAGTGTTTGGTTTATATAGCAATTATTCTGAAAATTCAGCAACTAAAAGGAAAGTTGCCAGAGGGTGTAAACATCTTGCTATAGTAGGAATATTGCTTTAATCTCACGGCAGCCAGGCACCAGAAGGACCCACACATTTATCAGCCCAGACTTGTACTGGCGTTATAGCTGGGGAGAGGCTGTGCCCACTGGCAACAGTATTAGACCTGGGCTATCAAAAAAACATTTCCTCAAGGAAGATATTATTAAAAGCTTTGGAACCAGTTGAAAATAGACTAGTGTACCTTGATTCCCAGCTTTCTAGATCTGAGACATCCCTCTTTCCTATTTATTTCCTCAACTACAAACAAATTGAAAGGTTAGTAAATATTAGTAAACCTTGTTGGTAACAGTACAATTTTATTTCAGATAAGCTCATGTAAGTCACTGCAGATAACAACACTGAGTATATCCCTAATGAGAGATTTGTCCGGTATCTGATATTAGCCAGCATTTTAAGAATGGATGTTCACTTGCCATAATTTTGAATAAAAATAGCTGCATAATTTTAGGTTGGATATTTTAAAAAAATTTACTCATGGAAAGGGTTGTGAGGTGTTGGTACAGCTGCCCAGGGAAATGGTGGCATCACCATCCTTGTAAGTGTTCAAAAGAAATGTAAAATTGGCACTTGGGGACGAGGTTATTTGGTGAACATGGCAGTGCTTGGTTAACAGCTTGACCTTAGAGAGTTTTCCAACCTAAATGATTCTATGATTCAGGAGTAACTTATTGTACTACTCTGCCTACTCTGTCCCTTGTTTTGCAATAACTCATATGACGAAGTACTTAAAGTATAAATTTCTGTTTTGTTCTTTCACCCTACTCAATCCACTCTTTGACTGTAAGAAAAGAGTAAAGTCCCTAAGCTGCTGTGGAGAGGATACAGTGATGTTCCATGGATCAAGAAGGCAATTTTATATGGCGACATAAATCTTTACTATGGGTGTACACTCAGTTGTACCACCAAGACTGAGTTCCCTTTAGATTTCATCCAAAAATGTGAAAAACATGAAAGTAATATTTACTGGAGTCCATACTGTGTTAGAAAAAATGCAAAGATGCAAAGTCCTGCAGTTAAGAGTTCAGTTACTATTGACTTTATTGTGCATTTAATGACAGTAACATTCAAAGGAAATGAATGATCAAAGATATGATCTTCATATGCACGTAGAGGGGAATTAAGACGCAGGAATATTATTACGTGAAAAGGTTTGGAATGAACTAGGAAAAAGTGAAAAACATGCTGAAAAATAATTTTACAACTATTACATAAGTAGTTAAAATAGTAAATAGATTACATTAATAAATTCAAAGGTCTTATTTCATTTTATATCAAACTGGATGACTGTTATACTTGAAACATTTTAAGAGAGAACCTTGTAAATAATGGCAGAGGATGAACCAAAACTTTATGATTAAAAATAACTCTAGCCCTTTTATTTAGGTTTAGAAATTGATAGCTTATAAGGGTCCAGAGATATATTTTAGGACTTAATAAATTAATGAAGTTAAATTAAGATTATTTTCATTCTTGCATATTAGAAGTATTTAAATCTAACTTGTCTTAAACCATTTATTATAAATTCATGTTACTTTCTTAGCTGTTGTGCAGTCTATCGAGTATGTGATGGAAGGGTACAGATGTAGTTTTAAATATGATAAAAGTAGGTGACTTGTGAAACTTTATTCACTTTAGGGTGTCTGCCCAAGGCCAGAATTTAAATTTATGGAAACTGTGTTGACTATTTCCATCATCCTAAGCACAAGTTTATTAAGTCCTAGAGTATTACTAATTGTTAATCGATTTCAATTTTGCTTGATAAATTTCCTTTTTCAGGAGGTACTCACTTCTTATTCCCTTTCTTTTGCTTTGCAAATGTGTTTTTAATTGGCAATCTTACAAACTGTGTTAAAATGTCTTTGTAGTATAAGCAGTTAATATCTCATCATTTCCTCAATAAATCAATCAGTCAATCTATCCCATTTATTTCACGTAACATCATCATTTGCTTTAGTTTAAACAACTGATTTCATTACATGGAAGCCATTTGTTCATGCTCCCTACTGCTGCATAGCACACAATGACACCCACTGAGCTGTGCAGTGCACAGGAAGCAAGGGACAATCTAAATATTTTAGAGGTCTTTAGTATCTCTGCAATAGCAATTGATCATTAGTGACAATTTATTTCCTTTCAGGATTTCTTAGTCCAGGACAGATCTTAAAGGTCTGACTTAAAATATTGTTATTTACAGAGCTGTGACTATCCCAAATTGCTGTTTCACAAACTGGAGTTTGCTGTGCCATGACTGTCATGTTTCTGAGTCACATCTTGGGATATTGCATGTGGAAGTGGCTGAGTGATTTTTAGGAATTTTGTTTCTAGCCACACAAACTGATTCTATGATGTTTTGTGCCCCTCCAGTTACCAGCAGAGCAGCAGGCTCCAAACAGGGGAACATTTAAATTAATTCAGTTAATCTACCATTTTTTAAAATAATAATTTTATATGACATTAAACCAAAAACCCCAGTAAAAAAAAAATAAAAATTGAGGAAAAACATGAGTAAGGGGAAATGTTGATAGGACCTAAACTTTCCAGTGGTGATTTTATGGTTTGCCTGTTGGTTCAGCTGTTCTTTGCTCTCCTAAAGGCTGGTGTTTCCCCGGGTTTGATTTACAACATCATTTGGTCTCTGGGTGTGGTGGTGTTGCCATCACCTGTCTCTCATCTTGACCCCTGGACTTTGCAAATTCATTGTGTCCGACCTCACTGGACTTTACAGTATATATGTGAAGCCAATTTTTTTTTGCTTACTCTCTTTCAAGAAAAAGGTTCTATCCTGGTATTGGCTATTTACTTAGGAGCTGGACTCATTGATCCTTGCGGGACCTTTCCAACTCAGAATATTCTCTGATTCTTTGAAAACTGCAGCTCAGTTCATCACACTCAATAGTGTCACAGTTACTGTCCCATCTAGATTAATTTTTTATTCTGTTTTCAAGAGTGTTCTCTAACCTCATTGCAGATAAATGGAAAATGATTTGATATCCAACTTAAAATTAATGCTTTTACATAAACATTATACTTTCTTCCAATAAGTCTTTACCCTACCACTGTTACAAATGACAGCTAGATCATAAATGAAAGACTTTTTCAGTTCATCTGTTTTATGTCTGGTTATTTCACACAGCAGCAAAGGAGGGAGAAACATCTGGAAAAAAATAAGTATGTAAAATCACAAAATTTGACAGAATGAGCCAGGGGTGCATGTAATGTTTGATGCTACTTTTAATTCTCTTTTTAACTGACTAGATTTAAATGTGAAAATATCTCATTAAAGAAATGCACAGTAAGTCGTTAGCAAAAAAAGCACACCAGAATACAAATTCACTTAGTCTTCCTTCTTAAGTTCTTGTTTTTCTTTGTCGTTTTTTGCTATGATGAGTACAGAAAGGAAAACCCTAATTAAAGCTGAAATTGTGTGAAGTTTTTAGAAGTGTCTTTCCATACAGTCTGTAATGTTGTTAGAATTCTGTTAGCAAATTTAATAATAATTATCTTAGGTAAAGGCTATCCTGGTTGTATTTTTTTACAGGATCTCACCATGACTAATAGGTGTTAAAGATTGTCTCTAATACTTCCTAAAGCTTTAAGGGCTCCACTTTGACAAAAGTGCTTAGAAATTTCAGATAATTTTTCATTAATTATGGCTTATGGAGAAGAGAAAGGGTCTAGTTTAAGCCAGTAAATGCAAAATAGCAGCTGTCTTCAATGGTGCAATTAAAATGCATTTTGAATCCTGGTGACACTAATCAATAAAATAAAATAATTTGCTTTGGGTTTTTTTTTTAATGCAATGACTAGAAATAATTGAAAAAGGAGCTTCTAACCTTAGAAAAATTTTAATTTCCAATGAACAGTGTAAATCTGTTACAAACTCTTCTGGCAAAAAAACTTGGAAATATCAGTGTAATTTTTACAGAGATTGATAGGTAAACTTGGCATGCTCCAGAAGGCATAGTGCAGAGGAGAGAACCAAGTTGGGAAGAAATCACATTATGATGAAACAAAATATAAAAAGTGAAATAATTCAAATTTTTATGGGAAAATTATGATTTTGAATATCTGATTGCTTGATTTTGTTGTTATGAAGAACTAGAGATACTTGTGCAAATCTGACTTTTTAGACACATTTGTAGAGAACATTCTTAATTTTTTTTTATTTCTTTATAGAGGATAAAGTAATTACAGGTTGTTTCTGCCTAATGATAGAGAGTAAATGGCATCAGTAACGAAATATTAGCCAAAGGGGACCAAAAGTATTTCTTGCAGATCACCTCATTAGCTTGTTCCTAAAATATGTTCACCAGAGAGAAATTGCAGCATGTGATTGGCTGTAGTGACAAACATCTGTTGTCTTAGCTCCTAAAGGGCTTTGGGGAGTGGGTGAAGACAAACAGTTCTTATTTAATCAGGTTATATAGAACCTGAGAGAGACACTTTTTGTCATCTGTGGTCTTGTCACAATCTGCTGTTACTCCTTAAAAATTACTTACGGGGTTAAGTTTCTCTTTAAAGTTGCATGATCATATACTAAAAGAATTATTTCCTTCTGCTTTGCAATGATTACAAGTGTGAGACCTGCTAATCATCAAACAAACCCAACCAACCAGACAAACCTGTCTGTACTCCAGAAAAACACCTGAGGCACTGAGCAGTCCCATCTTAAAAAACAAGAAATGTGCTAGCTCCAGAGGACTATGTAGATGAATGAAACTTAGCTACAGTTTTAAATCTGTTCATAATTGATGATAATGAAAAGGAGGCAACTACACTGGATATTCTGAGTTTTCTGTGCATGAGCAGCATCTGTTTCTCTCGGCTCCAAATATCTTTGTGTTTGTTTAGCTGCTAATATAAAGACAGCCCTGCCTGTAAAGTGGTTGAAAAACTCAAGAAATTATTTGAAAGAGGTTTCTAAGACACTCTCAAGAGTTAAACATGAAGTTATAAAAAAGTAGTTGTAGTTGACTTTGAGGGAAGTGGTGTCCATTTAACTGAAAGGACTAATTTGACACTGCTTGATTTTTTTCAGTGCTAGTAAAATGGCTGTCCTTGTTTAGCTAACGAAGAAGCCAGATCTTAGAGAATTTGAAGTTCAAACATTAAAAAGAGTAAAATGTTTCTTAGCGTCTTCATGTTTCTAAAATTAGGAGCTCTGAATATTCCCCAAATCAGTGAGATACTACTCAAAGTAAGTGCTGACTGATCTTTTCAGTATCTCATAGCTAAATAACAGCTTTGATTTGAACTCAGTCCTCTCCTTCACCCCCAGAACAGCATTTTCAGTGCTGTTTGCATATGCAACCAGAGAGTTTCAATATGGCATTTTTGAAAGCAGGTGCTTACCCAGCTCTCCTTGGTGTGAACTGATGCTGAGTTCTACTCTCAGGTGTCATCACTGTTCCTCTCCAGCTGATGCTGCTGTCCCAGGAAGGATGTGCTTGCACGAGACTCTTCTTGTCACACACTGCCTCTTTTAGCTTGTTTTCTGTGATTCTGGTTTTCTTTTTAAGCGACTGAGAAGTGCCAATTATAAGACCATGGCGATAAAACTAAAGGTAAGGGAGATGTTAAACTGAAACAATGTTCTTGGAATGGGAATGCACTAACTCAGCAGCACAGAGCCAGCTCACTGTTATTCTCCTTGTGAATAATGCATTACTCCATCAAGAAGGTTGCTCCTACTCAGCTCATACTGAGTGGCAATGCTGTATTTGCTACAATTTCAAACATGTCCAATGAACACAGAAATGTAGGAGAAACATTTTTTCTTGTCTCCAAGTGCAGCCTGTAGCCCTGGGGAGTATTTGATGTGATGCAGCACCACAGCTTGTGTTTGACTGGAGTGCAGGCTGTGCCTGAGTGCGAAACACTGCATGCGCTTCAGCAAGGATGTCTAGGAGAACAAGCCTTGCTATTACTGACTGAGGACATGCACAAAAAGAAAAGTCTCTATTTTGAAAAAGAAATGGGAGTGTTAATAACTGCTATTAGCTGCAGGTATTACCAGTGCCATCACAGAAAGAATCACTTAATTTAGCTGAGTTTAGTTTGGGATGTATTGGTGTGACTACCTATCATGAAATATTGCAGTAGACAGAGAGACTTTACCTGGCACCTATAGACGACCTGGATGGTAGGGCACAGGGGAATTCTGTCATTTGTTTAGTCCAAGCTGGGGATTGTGCTGTAACTGCACATAGGTTTTTTTTTTTTTTTTTTTTTTTTTTTATTCCCTGAGCACTGGCTGGGAGAGAAGAAGAATTTAGAAGGCAGTCTCAATATTCACTCCATATGGAATTAAAATTGGCTCAGAAACAGAGCCATGGATGCTTGGAAGTGCTTCCAACTTTCCCACTGTAGATCTAGCAAAAAAAAGACCAACAAGAACAAACATTAAGGGCACAATAGAGATAATGTGATTTCAAAAGTAAGGTGATAGATTTGGGAAGATTTGTTTGGGGGGGGGGGCATATGTGATGTAGAAACATTTGAACTATATGTAATTATAATAGGATTGTCACAAAGAAAGCTACTTATGAAAATTAAGAAGTCTAAAAAGTCTTGATTTTCAGCTCATTAAAATTCAATTAGACCTCTTGTCAGTAGAAAAATTTCAGCTTGAGATCCTTGAGAAGTTGAAGTTATCCTTGAAATTCTGTGACATACAGCTACCATTCCTCATTAGCTAGGTGATGGATTAATTAATCATGGCAACCCAACTGGATATTGCAACCTTTTCATACAGAAGAAAAAAATCCAGTGTTAGTATCAGTAAAATTTTGACTATTGCCACTGACGAGTAGTATTTTGTTGTCAGGTAACAACTACCAGAGGTTTTATTGTTATTCCAATTTTACCAGATTTTGCACCTGTGCAGAAACCATGATTTAAAGGCCACTACATTTCTCAGATGCAGACATTATTGCACTTACAGAGAATTATCAAATATTCATGCATCAAGTGGATGCATAAAATCTGATCATTATACTTAGAGATCTTTCTTTTTATACTAGTTTCATTTTCTTCACAGAAGTAAATATTACTGTATTTGTATCTATACTGTAAATGTATAGTAAACTGAGAGATATTTGTAGCTGACAGTCATTGAGAGATTAATTTAGGAGTTCACAACTAGGAAGCCTAAGTTGAAAAAAACATGTTTCTATTGATTTGAATTCATTCTCTTGGAAGCACATTTAAATAAACCGCCTTTAAGCTGCAACTCACATGATTTCTTAGTCTTTTCAGAATGGAAATGAACAAGGTATCACAATGACACCAATTGACAAAAGGACACAAAATACAAGTTAAATGAATAAAAGCCCTTTTAAGAATTGGTAAAAGTAGCAATTATATGGGAGTATTACAAATAATAATAACATATATGTGCAATGGAAATAAATATCTAATCAGATTATGTAACGCTGAACAATCCTCCTTCTTTCCACTTTCCCTTGACTTAATGACCCAAACCTTGACAAGTCTTTGCTTGTAAATCAGGAACTGACAAAACCAGTGAGAATTATTTTTCTTGTGAATTGTTTATGAGGAGAAAATATTTGATTGTAATACTTCAGGGCTTGACCAAGTGTGAGGAGCAGAGCTCAGTTAACTCTGCCTGAGTCAGCAGTACCTGCTGGTATTACCAGAAACAGATTGTGACCATTACAAGAAAAATATAAGATATTGATGGTAATACCTTTAGAGCAAGATTACTGGGGTTGAGAAAGGCACAGCAAACCCCCACATTGCCAGAGCTGTGATCAATAACATTTTCTTTCTTAACATTTACTTTACCCTTGTGAAAAGTGGTCTCAGTACAGATTGATGCCTGAGATTTCTCATAGCAAGTTTTTTGAGGAGACTTGAACACTGTATGCCTTAAAGAGTATTGTGTAAGCATGAACTATAAATTAGCCTTTCTATGACACAGATGTAAAGTGTCTTTGTGATCTATTTATGCGTGTCTGTGTGTCTTTGTAACCTTCCCAACATTTCAGCTAACGAATGCTACGTTTCAGAAGGGGTCATGTTGGTATTCCAAGTCCTTCATGAACTCCATCCTATTTTTTTCAGAGTTGCTGTTGTAGATTAAAAGGTGCTCAAGCACCTTTGAGGAGTGGTAGCAAAGCTTCTGTGCTTTCCAGTCTTTGGCATCCTGCTTTTATTCTATAGGACATAATTATTCATCAATACATTGGTAGAAACACTCAAGGATTAATTTAGATGAGTTCTCTTATACTTAAAGCAAAATTGTGGGGCTTTATTATTTCACTGTTTGGTCCCAGAGGAAATATGATTTAAATGTTTTGGGCTTAGTAAAGTTATGATAATAACTTAGTCACTTTCTTTTAAAAAAAAAAAAAAAAATCATTCTAACAGACTTTGGTTAATTCAAACTTTTTTGCTTTAGAAAAAGGTTTTTCTTTCCTAAGTCACCAGCCCTGGAGGGATTTAAAGGACATGTAGATGTGGTGCTTAAGGACATGGTTTAGTGGTGGATCTGGCAGTTTATGTTAATGGTTGAACTTGATGATCCCAGAGATCTTTTCAAACATATGATTCTGTTCACATGAACCTGCCAATCAAATGCTGTTTTTTATACTACCTCCACATATCAGGTAGCTCTTAGGCAGATATTTATGCAAAGGGTACGATAACCTTTCCAACTGAATAGAAACAAAAAAAATGGAAATTATTATGTTTCAACAAATGACATACTATATAGTCTTATCTTTTTCCTGATTTCTCCAAAACCATACAAGACTTCATAGTTGTTTTTCATACTCATAGATGTATAGATGTTAATCTCCTTCATATATTTACTCACAGCCAACTCCACCTCAGAGGGTTATGTAGAGAGAAGGGGAAAACACCCCCAAAACTGATGGAAAATTAAGTGAAACGAGCAGCTTTTAGCATGTTTATCCTGATACAGCATGCACATTTCTAAAAGGATAATTTAGAGAGGAAAGGAACGAGACTGCTAGGGCTCTATTGATGGGTACTTCTTTGCCCACAGTTATCCTGTTCATCATAATCCCTCAAAGGAAATTTGCCCTTGTAACAAGTATTGGCTCATGTATTATTCTGTGTAATATAAAGAGGGTTCATCTATTCTCTACATCCGATCTCAGCATGCAGCCCCTCTGTTCTAAAGTGCCTGGCTTAGTCTGAGCCTGTTTACAGTGCATCTGACATTTTGAACTGCAGAATGTGACAAGCTGACAGTGCCTCTGATTATAAAATCAGCTCATCTGCTGATATTAGGAGAGAGCAAGATGATGCATGAAATAGGTTTTAAATAGCACATGCTATGCTCAAAAATATGAACATTTCAACTACTTTAAGAAGAAAGGTAGACAGTATGTTGCTTTAGATTATTTTGTGTATTCATTTGGCTTGGGGACTGCACTATATTGCTATTTATTCTTATAATGTACAGTGGGCACTGAAGTCAAGCCACTGCTTTAAAAGTTGATGCAATGCCACATTTTCAAAAGTTCACCATGTGCAGTTATGACCAAGAGCTCGGTTTTACGTCTAAGTGACTGAGTAGCAGCCACAAGCTTGCATTGGAATAACTGCAGTGCCTCCCATTATGATACCAGTTGCCAGTTGTCAAGAGTTCAATATATGCTGCCCAAAATATTTTGAAAATCTGGAGACTGTTGCCTAAGTAATCAATTAAACCACTGCTTATATTGATTGACATTATGAAAGCAATGGTGTTCTTTTGCAAGCTTTGGTATGTAAAATGTAGAATTAAAAGTGATATTCAAAGGAGGTGGTGTGTTTCAAAGGAAAGTAAGAAATTAAAATAATTTTGCAATAGAACTTCCATTCATTTGTCATGTAGGCTGGGTTTAGAAATCTTACGATATATCCAGTCTCTATATATTTATTTTTTATAGCATTTCAGAGATGTTGTAAAGTATTTCACCTCACATCCAGAAAATGCCTACAGTAAATCTTTAATATGCTAATACATAATGCTACCACAATAAAAATGTTCAAATGCCATTAAGAATCCAGCTAAAATCCATAGGAGAAGCAACTTTGGAGCTGGGTTGGCCAGTGTTAACTGTTTCAAACCAATACTGGAAATGTAACTCACTACAATTTATTGTGGTGTTGTGCCAGCCTTCACAAAGAGCCCACTCTAAGTAGAATGTGGTAGGTACTCTGTATAGTGCAGCAACTGCATGCAGTCGTGATTGCTGAGAAACAATTCTGGGTGTCTAACGAACAGCAAATAGTTTGAATAGATTGAATTAATTAATATCTGAATTATTTAACGTCTAAAGCTGTCACATAGGTCTTGGCATCACAACTTGATTATTGTGCCTTCATTTTCTCTGGTTGATAAACACAATTATTACCGATTCCTATCTGTTCTGAGTGATGTCTCAGGTTTTTCTTTCTCTTTGTTTTAGCTAAGATTAGAAGCATCCAAGCTTCTGGATCTAGGGTTTCTTTTTCTATTAATTTTATTTTGTTATGGTTTTCCTTTTTCTTAGAGTGTGTGAGTATGTATGTGTGTATATATTTCCGAACCATGCTGCTCTTTTGGTTTTTCAGACTTTGTGTTTTTCCCAGGTAGTTTTCAGAGATAAACCTCATTGACAAAGTGATAAAACTTGCCTCTGGTCACCAGCAAAACTTACTAAGAATATATGAAAGGATTTAGGCAGTTCTGCTTTGGACAAGATGAAAGTAAAATTAACCCAGTTTTCTCTGGATAAAGAAATATATGGATCAACCCTTTTGAAGAAATACACTGTTCAAATAAAACCAACCCAACTCTTACTGAAACTTTTCTTATGAACAGGCCATGCCATGCATTGGTGTCATTGATATTTGGTTCTAGCTCATATGACAAAGAATAAATATTTCCACATTTCACCAGATGCTGCCTAAATCTTCTCACTTAGAAATGGCAAATTGATTTTTAACTATGATTAGATACGGTTTAGGCTGTTTTTCTCACCTGCTAAACATAAAGGAAACAAGTACTTTCCCTGCCTGTGCTACTCACACCTTAAAAAAGTCCTCTATCAGTTAAGATAATTATTCATGCATCTTCACTTTCTACCTCATCATTTTTGCTTGGTGACTTATAAACAAACATAACTAGCTAATTTCCTTATTTGCTGACAGAGGTGCTGTGACCTGCTGTTTCCTTTCCCTCTTCTGCTAGTCTGTATTTCTGTTTACTTCCCCAACAGGTAGCACAGAGCAGTCCTAGGCTGTGACTAGGGAATGTACAGTGACAGCACTAATCTTAATGATCCTGAAGTCAGAACAGGCAGGTTCTGAAAAGAGATGCTTTACATGGAATGCAGAGGTGGCTGCTTTAACATCTACCTGCCATGACTGTATCCCTGTTACAGTATTTAACTCTCTGTACAGCAGGGGGCAAAGTGACTCAAAAGAAAAGGGAATTAATCGAAAAGGTAGATTCTGGCCTGAAAAAGTAAGTTCTCTATAATGAGATATAAACCTTAACAAATAAAATGTCATGAACATAAAGTCCTTGATTTAGTGTAAAACCTGAGCCTAAAGGGCAGTCCTGAAAATAAATAAAATGGACTTATTTAGGTTTCTCTGTGACTACAGTGATAATACCATATGTTCCAAAAGAATACATTTTGTAATTTGAATTTATGATCAAAGCAAATGAAGTCAATAGAACAGGCTATTTCACTGAAGGGGTGGCAGTGACCATGAGGCCAAGTCACAGCTGACAGAGAGTTAAAGCACAGTCCAAATGCCTCTTCATGTCTGACAGGCTTGGAGCCTCAACTGCCTTTTGAGGAATCCTGTTCCAGTGTTTGACCAGTCTCTTGGCAAAGAAATCCTTCCTAACGTCCAGTCCAAGGAAAACATGTATTACAAAGATTTTAATATGCTGTTGCCACTTTCCATTTATGTGGAAGTTCTGAACTTCTTTTGCAGTGCAAACTATTAGAAAGGAAAGCTTTTATTTAACACCAGAATGGAGCTAAGCTTGTGAAGAGCTTTTTGAAATTCCTTCTCTTCTTTGTATTGTAGGGAATGATGCAGGAGAGTGTTTGACCACTTGATTCACTATGCTTTCATTTACAGCATGAAAGCAAATACTTTGCGTATTACAGCATGTGTAGTAAACCTAATTAGCCCTGGTTTTCACCTAGCACCCCAAGGGTACATATGCCAAGTGTTTTGGGAAAATATTCCTCAGAATCCACATACTAAGGACAGAAACTGCCACATACCAGAATCTAAACTGTAGTAATAAATAAAACTCAAAGATTGATTTCTATAGGTGGAGGGCTGAATTATTTAACTTCCCTGGTTGGGCCTGTCTTTAAATCAGAATATCTATATTAGTAAGTGGAGTTGTGTGTTTATTTGTTTGTTCCGTTTCAGCACTTTTGTTAATATTATTGGATTTTTTTTCCATTTAAAAAATTGATTTAACTCTGTGCTGTATACACACCCTTTCATTATGACCCTGGCCATGTCTGTGAATTGAAAAATCATATTCAAGTAAATAAAATGTTCAGATTAGCACTTTATTAACATAAAGCTTAGTTTTCAAAAAGATTTTTAGGAAAAAAATTAGTGGAAGACATCACAGTGTTTTGATTAAAGTGAAGGTTCTTTGAGCTTTACAGTCACGGAATCTCACATATGGAAATTGCAGTTTGTCTTAATCTGCTTTCAGAAGACTGGTGCAAATATTAAAAAGTAATGAAGTAACAAGATTGTTTGTTAATGCCACATAAAAGTGCTAATTATGCTTAATTTCCTGCCTGCAGCTAAACCCAAGAGACATTGCCTAAGAAATTGTTAGATAAGTTGCCTCACTTGAAACTGGAATAGCGCTGCAGTGCTTGATGGATTTGCGTTTACGGAGTTGTGTGCCACACAGGGTCTTTCAAAGTGTGGCAGATGAAGGATGACTGCCAAGAAATTTGTTCAATTCACAGAAAGTTTATTATAGTCCTATTTGAGATTCCAACTACCTCACTGAAAAGGACTTCATTCTTAATCACCCTTTTGCTGCAAATCCAGTATGTAGCACTGTATGATTCTGCAATTACATGTAAATTGTTTTATTAGGGCTTTAATATTTTAGGACCATAATGATTATTTTTCCTCCAGAAAGTATACTTGAAATATACCCCTCTATGTCACACTGGCTGTAAATATTTCTGAAATGTTTACTTTGCCTCTCTAACATTTGTTTATTCTGTTAGGGACAGGTGCAATGTGAAAGAGTCTGCAGAAATATCATGATGACAATTGAAGCCTTGGGGGTAAAATTAGTTCACCTTTTGCTGGTTGTGGTGAGAAGGAAATCTGAGTAATATTTACTGTTAGGGATACCCAATGGCTCTTCTATGTGATTTTGTTTTAATGTAACCTCTTGACTTACATAGGAGAAAGAGCTCTACAATAGTGAGGAGGGAAAGTAGATAGAAAATACAAGAGTGTTCATAATTGTGTAAGAATCTGTACAAATGTATTTCTGATCCTGACTTTATAATTGAAGAAGCTCTAGGAAATTTTCATCACATATCTTGCCCTTTGTTTGAAGAGTAAGTTGCCTTTCAAAGAGTTGGAAACATCCCTATGGAACCTGGATATTATGGAATTGTGGAGTAAAGGTCCTTGTAACCTGCTGTAATTGAAACCTTATGGGTGGGCAGGAAGGGTGTAGTATCTCTCACCAGATGTGGTTATGGTTTATTGTTTCGAGCTTAAATAGCTCAATTTGTGGAGTAGGATTGTTGTTTGGATGGCTTCATTTCTACCTTGTCACAGAGCTATTCAGGGATGATTGCAGGGAGCTGGCTTGGAGTGTGGAAATGCTCAGCTTCTTGGGGCAGTACTTACTGAGGGCTCTCCAAGGGGCACAGCTGGGGGAGGACAGTGCCAGGCGTGGAGAGACAAACAAGAAAGGACTCCAGTGCCATGGGATAAATGGCAAATTCTCTTGCATCTAGCAAAGTCAAATGCAGTGCAAGCATTTGCACTTACAAATGCAAGTGCAGGCGGCTCACATGAAATAAAAAGCTTGTGCCTATGGGAAATTACTAAAATCTTCACAGTACTCTGTACAAGAATAAGGTGTTTCATGCATTACGTGAAAATGTTGTTTCTGATTAACAAAGAAAACTTATTTAGTACAAAAACCATTACAAACACAAGATGAGCTTGTGCTGAGTGTAGAGGCAACATTATACAGTCTATGCATTGGTCCGGGAAAAAGTAGGGAATTAAATTAGTACCTGGAAAACATTTTTATCCTGTGATTTGTGTAAATATATTATATTCTATTGTTGATCTTTAAAGAATTCCTATTATATAAATATACTTGGCTTTAAATAATAATTTATGCCTAGAGTTAGCCGTGATATTGAACAAGTGACCTATTACTAGGAGAAGTTTCTTTTTAAGTAATAATCAACAGTCAGGCTGTGACAATATGCATTGTCTTTATAACAGACAATATATAATAGCATGAGTTCCTGATTATCCGTTCAGTGACTATAAGGACTCAAAATATATGGCCATTTTTACATGGAGGAGGCAATAATGCCTACTATGGGAAGACCAATAAAACACATTTATTGGCTCCTTGATGAAGACTGCATTGAATAAAAACATGTATATCCCTTCTAGCTTCACCTCTGCAAATTGTTAACTACACAATTGCTGAGAATAGGAAAAAGGGAAGCAATGTGCTCTCAGATAACCAAAGAGGAAAAAGTGTATGATTCTAAAGTCATCAGTGTCTGTTATGGCAAAGTGTTTGAAGTAGAAAGCAAAGCCTCCATGGGCCTATTGCTCCAGCAAAGCTAATTTGTTAATGATAATGTCCCATGTTTCTTTTAATTTATCTGTAGATACACAGTAAAAACAGATTTTCATAGGAGCTAGGCAAAGAAATTCTGAGTTTGCAGGATTTGTTTACTTCATTGGTTTATTTATAGTTTCCATTCCGAAGGCTATATTGTGTTGAGAAATACATCTGTTCTGGGAGATTTAGCATAACCAAAATTTATAAAATCCTTATTAGTTTAGGGAATTTTTGAGCTGTAGAATCTTCTATATGCACAACAGCATATAATGTGTTTTATTTTAAACTAATCAAAGGCACATTAAGGATATGGCTTTACTGCCATTGTTTAACTTTTAACCAAATTTGAACTAATTTTGTTTTTAAATTGTGACCATGCAGTAGTAAAATGGAGTGGTGATACAATGCATTTCTTACCTCTCCTCTATACTATGATATCTTTTTCATTTGCTATTAGCATCATTATATTTGTTATAATAGAAATGAATTTATATTGTACTCAAGAGTCTAGTTGTATTGCAAAGTAAACACTGTCTAAGAAATCATTTGAGAATACTTGCTGATCGTGAAATAATTGTGTATAAACTGCTTCAGCTTTTCTACTTGAAATCCTCTTTACTGTGAAATGAAATATAAGTTTTTCAATATATTTTTCTTACAATGTCTTGCAAGCAACACTTCTCTCTGGCACTTATGATATCATTGCTGCATGACAAAGCAATGGTTCTAGTATTTCCTCCAACTGCTCCTATAACCTGGATATAAATTGATAGACATGGTATGTGACAAATAGACTGTATAATGAGCTCATTCACCTTTGACTCTTTTTAAAAAGGAAAGGCTTTCAATCTCAAAAGTGACTGTAAGTAGTTTATTTACATTACTTGTATTGCAATGACAGCCTTTGCCAGAAAGACCAAGATATCATTTTTATACTAAACAGAGTTTGGAAAGGATTGTAGACTCTGAATAGATTTATAAATCTAGATTTTAACCTTTTCAATATTCTGCTTTTTGGTTGGCTGCTGAGCCTGAGCTACCTCTTCAGTGCCTCTTCAGGTTACTGATGCTGTAAATAGGAGAGAATAGGAATGGCTAATGAATCAAACTGTGGGACACTGAAAAGGTCAGAGCAGTACACTTTACTATTATCTTCCACAGAATATATGAGGCATTAAAATTCTGATTCTGTGGTCTTGTGACAAAGAATATAATGAGAACCATAAATAATAAACAGCACAACATTAATCTCTTTTTGTGATAATGATTGTAACAAGCATAAGAGGGATAAAATTCTCAACTCATTCTCACTGTACTAAGAAGACATTTCCTTAGATGTGTGTTTTGAATATCTGTAATTGTAAGAAAGAAGAAAGGGATTTTAAAGTATAATTGGATCCAGCAAGGATCTTAAATGTGCTATCTTCCGTGGACATACTCTTCTCGAAGGTAACATTTTTTTGTGAAAGGCATTTGTGCATAAATGTGGATACTTCCAATAACATGAATAAAAAGAAGAGTGCAGGAAGGTTTGTAGATCTGAAATAAAGTCATTACCACCCCTTCATAAAATTGTCTACAGACCCAGATAATTAGATGCTATTGACATATTGTCTGTATCTGGCTTAGGTTTTACAACTGCAGGTAGTACAGACATTATTTTTGATGTTCATAAGGATTCCCAACTCCTTTGCTCTGAAAATGCAGGCAGGGTTTATCACACTGTGGCTAAGTGTCCTTACAAGGAGAATTTGTGGCCTGATTTGCTTAGTGTCTCATTTTGAGACACTGCTGTTTTTTGGAATAATTTCCCACTTCACAACCTACACAGTACAACAGGAAGTTCATCTGCCATATCCAGATGCTCTTTCTGCTATTTATTAAGATTGGTATAACTATACAGTAGTAGCTTATTAAAGAAAAAGTTATTCATCTTAAGGAAGCCTGTGATTGAGCTACTGAAAACTGTAAGGAAATCAAGTTAAATTGTCAAAACTTCAGCTCACCATCCTTTAACTATTGATTTCTCTTAGAGCACTCCCAAGAAATTCTACTTGTTTTCATCAAGCTGTTACCAAGACTATCTGAGATTAACATTTTGGTTTTGCTGTTGATAAAAATGTTGAATTTTTGATATTTTAGTGAATTACATGAGCCCAAAACCTAATGATGTTAGATGAAAAAGAATTCCTTCATGTGGAAGTAAATCCAGGAGGCACTAGCAAAACACCTTTTCTAACTGCCAATGAGATAGAAAATAAATTTCCACACTTAAATACTGTCTCATGGTAGAAGCTCGGTAGTGCTACCACATTACATAAAAATCAGAAGCTTCTTTTCTTGTAAAATTCTGAGTAATCTACAGAATCAAGACCTGCAAATCAACTTTATATCCACCAGTATTTTCTTCACATCTCAAATTGTATTTTAGGCATCTTCAAGGCCATTGCCTTTCTGTAACAGGATTATAAGTAATTTTTCTCACAGACTTGTCACATAATCTAATAAACACACCTATACTAATCTAAATCTATTCTCTCTACACTGCTGGTGATTGCAGATTGGTTTTGTAGATCAAATTCCTCCTGTAGCATTTATGTGGCATTAGAAAGGATTTCTGAGGTCACTTGGTGGTTTTTTCATGAAGCTTTGCAATAATTCTTAGTTATTTAACATTTTTACTGCTCCTATTATTGTCTCACTCATGTTGGGTACTCTGAAGTCTTCTAAATCTGCCTGTTGTGAGAAGCCTGTCAGGAAGCTGGACCCAGCTCTCCATCCCAAAGCACCCTGAATCCAACCATGGGGGTAGTGTGGGACATTGGTCCCTTTTGTGGGATATAATTTCTAAACCCTCATGAAGGGGAAGAAATACACACAATTAGAAAATGAAATAGATGACTTTGGGAGTGTTGGATTGAGAACTTTCCTGAAAAGCGTCTGAGTATTTGGCCTCTAGTGATTATCCATGGCCTCTATGGAAATGACCTGTAAGGATTATTCTGGATTGCTGAGCTATTTTGAGGATTGAGGTGAAATTCCAGATGGAAACCTTACATGTGCATATTTATTCTTTCTTAATGATAGTGAAACAGTTAAAATTTCTATTTTTGTCAAAATAATGCATTTTTTCTTGCAAAGAGCGTTATAAAGAAAGGGCCAATTAAATTTTTGTGTATTATTTTGTATGTTATGTAAGTCTCAAAATGCTTCTAAAAACCCCAACCTCTAGCATAATTGTGCTTCCTGAAAGCTGAAGTCTGAAAAATGAAAGATCTGCTAACAGATGTGGCTCTGCTGTAAGTGTGCTGCTTTGAGACAGTGCACATGCTTCAATTTCTGAGCGTTGCTAGGGAACAGTGAGAATGGAAAGAGTGTGCTTCTGTGTGATTGGCATTTTCTAATTAGTAAATAATAAATGTTTAAGAAAAGTTAAACTCTCCATGTTAGAAATGCTTTGGAAGTGTGGTTGGATGGATGTGGGCTGCCAGTCAGCAGATATCCTGTGTTCCCTTAAACCTCTTCTGGAATAAGCCAAAGAAGGTCAAAGAATAGAAAGATTGTACTCTGTTATACTGGGCTGACTGAGTCAAGGCTAAGAAGTTTCTGCTTAAATCAATAGCAACTACTTCAGCAGCCAAATAGCTCCAGGCATCCCTTTAAACTGATAATTATATTTGTTAGCTGCTTTCTTCTTGCTCTTGCTTGGATCTGTACGGCTCGTTTGGAACAGAGGGAAGCTGACTGGTGAGAAGTAACACGAAAAGATTTAGGGAGAGCATTTTGTACATAATGTCACTGTCCTTGGTACATCCTTTGTGCAAGGTAGAAATAAAAGATCACATTGCTGCCATATAGCAGAGGGACAAACTTTGGAAAGCAGGACATAAGGAAGTGACATAGAGAAGAACACCAAGGGACAGGATAGGAGTGATTTCCTGCCTCACTCTTAGATGTGCTGGGATCTACAGTAAGAAGGATTTGATCTTCGACTATTTAAGTATATAGGACTTTTTCTAGTACCTTAAATGAATACAGGTCATGTTGCAGAATATTGTATTTCCAGTCTGAATAGCATAAAATCCCTGGATAGGTTTTGAGTAGCCAAAAACATGAAGGGATCTTTATTAAAATGAAAATTGGTTAAAGAAATGTTGTCTGAAGTTCAGCTGATCCTTGGTCACCACAGTAAATATAAAGTGATCTTGCCAAGGCATATTTTAATTTCTAATGAGTTGTGATCATGTTTTTGGTACTGAATACTCTCAAAACTCAGCAAATAAATAGCATTTTTCTTCTTAAGTCCGAAGTCCTATGTAACTGGCTGCCATTGTTCTCCTGGGCTGAACACTTAAGAAAACCGTAAAATAACTCATCCAGACATGGGACCTCTCATTTCCTTCCATGTAGTGATTTCAATACACAGCAACGGTGTTGGAGTTCTCTAGAAGCCTGAAAGCATTTGTGTCTTTCTTTTCTGTAACATGGCACTCCTGTTTTTGTGACTGTCAATTGTAATCAGCATTTCAACTTTCAAGGAGATTTGGTTTAAGACAAAAAAAAGCAATGAAAGTGTTTGGATGATTATGAGGGAGGAACCAGGATGGTTGTTTCTTGTTCCTTTAGAGAATGCTTATCTGATTTACAAAGTGATTTTAATACATTAAGAAATTTCAGTAATATTTTTTTCTTGTATGGTCAAATAAGCAGTTTGCAAGACAAAATGTAATACACTGCCTATAATTCAAGATACAAGAAAATAAACTGATGTGGCCCAAAATTAAAATAATGATAGAAGTCCACTCAGAAGAAGCACTCCCAATTCTTTGTTAAATTACAGTTGCTATCACCTCTGTTTAGTAAAAAATGTCTTTTAATCATTACTCATAAAACAACTATTTCCTCATTTGTGAAGTGCAGTAGGACCTGTATTTCTGCCTCTATGTGTATTTAGCTTGGCGTTTGATATAAAATTGTTTTTATATAATTTTGGGCAAAAAATGTATTTATTAAATGTGCTTTTAGCTGCACAACAGAGAATTTTTTCCTCAGTTCTGAAGTGTCATTGTAGGTCCAATGTCAGTTGAAGGCTGCTGTTTTGCCTTGAAATTGTTTGCTATTATATGGAAATAGATTGTTGTTATTTTTGTGCATTTTATTTATTTATGCAAAGAAACAAAGCATTCAGTACAAACCAGCACGTAAAATTTAAACTGCTGTGAAAGAGACATACAGCAAAGGACAAGAAGCAGATTATAGATGCATAATAGATCAATATAATAGATAATAATCCCCCATATAGATTTACTTGAGTGGTCTAAATTTTGAAATAGTGTTTGAAGATGCTAAATATGCACATGCAAAGCCCAGAATTTACATCAGCATTTAGAAATTGATTAATTACATGCCTGGCTGCCAGCTGAAAAGCATGAGAACCCTCTTTAACTGCAGTGCTTTTTCTATGTGTGGCTGGAACAGGTCTGTTTGAAATAGAGAGACCATTGACTTCCTGTATTAGCAACAGTGTGCAAATTCATATTAATGAGTTAATAATGTAGTAACAGATTTAATTGTTTTTCACCTTGCTGCAGTCAGCTCCAGCCCATTTTCTAAGTGTTTTCTAATTTGGAGGGATTGAGACTCACCAGATCTTAAACAAAGAAATTAGTGGTCTGACTTTGACTTCAAGGCCTTTGCATTAGGACATTGTGCTCTTCTGAGAAACAAAAATTTCTCCATACATTTCATAAAGGCCTCTTCCCAGTCAGTGTTCTGCACTTTAGTTCATTAGTCATAATTAATAAATAAATTACAGTGTAATAGAAACATAAATATGAGCTTGCTCTTAGTACTGAAAGCAATTAAAGCAAGTAGATAAAGTGTAAGATGGATTCCAATGGGCAGAAAACCATGCCTTAACAATGGGATCAGCAGAGAGGTCTGCTTTCTACACTCTTGAGATGGGATTGTCATTCCACCAAAAATAGGAGCAAAATTGTCAGGAGAAGGCTTAAATATGATAGCCTTCATCCCTTCGAAACACTCCGAGGAAGAGAAAGCTCTGAAGTGCTTATTCAAAATCAGCCTATTGTGCAGTGGAATAGATGTCAGAAAAGGGTGAAAAAACAGTATGTCCTGGCAGAAGAGTTGATCAAGGTGAATTGCTTTTTATTCACTCATACCTTTTCAATTTAATTTTTATTTTCTTTCCAAGTGTTTGGGTCAAAGTTTGCATTGTTAGACCTCAGCAGTGAGACATCCCTTCAGCTAGAGAGATCTGAATACAAACAAATCTAGAACTGGATATTTGGAACGAACCTAATGGAATTTTTTACTTTCTGCTTTTCAATCATGTGCTAGTCTGATTATCTAGCCAGGGTACATATTAATTGGCATTTAAATCAGGTGATTCTCACATCCTTAGTAATAATGCATGAATGTTATTATCCCCAGTTAAGGATTTTTTTCCCCCTGCCCAGTTAGAAAATGTTAAAAGGAATGGACTGTTAAAAACTCCAGATGTTAATAAGTAGTGGAAGATTCAGCATAGCTCAAATTTCATTTTCTTGCTTCTGAAAGTGGATTGGTCGTGGTTCATGGCTGGAATCTCTGTGTAACACGTCACAAGTGCTCAGAAGCTGGGAAAGTGAATTGCTTTTGACCTTTCAGATGCACGTTTCCTTTTTCATTCTCTCCCCTGTCCGATGGTGCGATTTGCCTGTGGTGGAGGCACTGCAGCTCAGAAATATGGAGCTGCCTCATGCCTCTGCTTCACAGAACAGATGGATTCAGACACACTGAGAAGGTGAGGGTGTGTGATGTTGGGTGGCACGACAGCTGGAAAGTAGCACTCGAGTCTGTGAGTTTTCCCATGCATGTGCTGCATCAAACCCTGTTTCTGCATCACTCAAGCACTAAAGCTTTAATAGATTGGGGGACTTTAAAATGCCAAGGATTTCAACATGGACTAGACCTTAATCAGAGACTGTGATTAAACAATCTCCCAGGGATGACATGTGTGTTTGGAAATCAGAAATATCAGGTGTATGATTTGCTTTTTTCTCTTCACTATCGCATCTGCATATAAATCTAATGTACACACCATGAAATCAGCAAATCTTTCATAAATTAAGTCCTGCTCTTTTTTTCTGCCTTTTCTTTTTTCTTAATGGAAGACATATAAAAGAATCTGTAGGAAACACCAGGAGAAATGGTAAAGAATTCTAATTATGTAAATGTGCATTTTATGAAGAAGGAATAAGAAAATCTATATTAGGTGACCTGGATGAAACTACTTTGAAATATTTACTTGTACCATCAAATTAACTTCTGTCTTATATTTAGTATAAAGCTTACAGCATTTAAATAAACAATAACTTTATTCAGCAAAAACTAATTATATTTGTTTAGCCTAGCTAAAATGCAGATATGTGTTTTGGCTAATTTACAGCAAAGTTTAGAAGTGCCAATGTAATGTATTTATTATTCATTGTAATACACAGCTTGTCTGGGCTGTGGTCTAGATTTTAGCTATGAAGTCTTCTGAAGACAGGAAAGAAATATTCTGGGAGGCTTGCAACACTTTTGGTACGAACCAATCCCTTTTGAGTATAAACCCATGAAGGGCCGTTCATAAATATTGTTCATATTTAATACAATATTGTAATGGAATCAAAATATGGCATGCCATCCTGAGAGCAATTGCCCATGTAATACAGAAGATGAAATATTAAAAGTGTGGTGGCTTTTTTGCCAAAATAAGGGTTCAGTTATTTTAGGAGGGGGTTCTAGAATTTTAATAAGTATTTCAATTACATGTAAATTCTATTAATATTTAGACTTTGCATGTCAGGCTGTGATTTCAGATCACACAGAGTGATCACACAGTGCTTGTAGCAGACTGTGCAGAAAAGTGAAGTTGCTGAAGTCCAAAGTCTCTGATGAATTTCTGGAAGAGTGACCTGGTTTCATTCTGTAACCCCACTGAACACATTCATTATTCTTCGGGTCTCTTTGTCTTTACCTTTCTGCTCCAAGTATGGATTTTTTTTTAGGCTTCCAAAGAAATTGAAGCAGGAAAACTTGGACAAAAACCATGGAGTAGTTCAGACCATGAAACAGGTTCTGTGACCAGTTTGAACAAGTATAATCTACACAGGATTTGGCTCAAAACTCTTAATTAAGGTTATCCCAAACTGCTTCTTGCTCTCCCACATCCCACCATAGCCCAGCCAGCCCATAATTTCTGTGTCATAAAACACTACAAATGAACTCTCTCATTTTAGGCACATATTTGGGATAATATCTCAGGGGTAGAGACTGAAATTAAAGACCAAATGGAATAGGATCCTGTTTAGCCTGTCTTTCTGTTTGTGGCTGTCTGGGCCATACCCAGCATTGGTGCCAGCAGAGTTCCTTGAAAAAGACAGGAGTAGTTTGCTGCCTATTTTTTATTTTTGATGTCCTTGTCTACCAGAACAAGTTGTGAGGGGGTGTTGTGAAAAGGTAGTAAAGAAGGTAGGTTGTCAAGCTGAAACTTTCCCACTGATCCAGGAGAAAAATCTGATTGAGTTACAAGGAATAATTATGCAAACACACTGCAGAAACAAGAGTGAAGAAGTTATTTGAATGGATATTTAGTAAATATAAATACTATGGAATGACCTTAATATTTAATAAGATTTTCTTTTTAATAAGCTTTTAAATATATTTGCCTCAGCCCACTTTCCAACTTAAGTCTTTTTTACTGATGATGTTATTTGCAGTATTATAGAATCAGCTCCTTCCAAAAGTTGGAATACCTTTCATTGTCCATATTGTCTGATAAATATAATTCTGAGAGATGTCATAGGTAATGGTTTGGCCATGCAGTAATGTGAGTTCAACCTAATTTTGTGTTGATTGTGATATATTAAAGAACTGGTCTGGGAGAGTTTGTGTGTCTGTGCTGACCCCAGTCCAGCCACTGTTTAAGCCAAACTCAGGGCCTCAGTTGTGCTCCTGTCCTTCCTCAGCATGGATGCATCAGTGCAACAAGAGCTACACAATGGACCTAAGTTTGGTTGTGCTTCATGAAGCCGATTCCATCATTTTCTGTCTCTTGGCAATTCCCAGTTCACTCTCCAAATATTTAGATTATTTGAAAACAGAGAAAAGGAAAATATTCTATTAAAAAATGTCTTTAATAGCTGCAGTTTTAAATACCTAGTAGAAAAAATCCCTCATAATAATTCTTTGAATCTCATCACCAACAATCTTTTTCTTTTTATTACTATTGTATTGGGGAAATTGTGAACTGTATTTACCATATGTCACAATTAGTGTAAACCTACTAAAAATATTTATAGCTAAGGTGAATTCTGAGATTGGAGTAAAAAAATGGAAAAAATTAGCTGCTCAATGCTATTAAGATATAGGGCCTTCTGGAATCTTGGGATTAAAATTCCATAAAATTTAATCAAGAAATAAATTTGGAAATAATCTTTCCACCTTCTGCACTTCTGCATCTGTGGGTAACAGTAGTAACAGAAGCAAGGACTGGTCTCTCTGCAGTACTGCATACAGGGGAATAAATGCAAGAGAGAAACCATAGGAAATGAAACATATGCAGGAGGACCTGATCTACTGAAAGGCTCACAAGAGGCTAAATGTCCTAGCAGAATCCATGGTTTTCATGAGACTTAAAATTTTCCAGGAATTAACACTGTTTTTCTCTTAGTTTTACATTTTCAGGAAGACTTTTTTATTTATCAAACCAAACTGATTTGGCAATCAGCTGCATAGTACAGTGTGACTTGGCAGGAGAAACAGCCACCGCATCAGGTGCAGAGTCAGCTCCAGGTGTCTGAAGAGAACCATCAGATAGGAAAGAATCTCTTAGTGTGGGGATTTCATTTTGCTCTGATTTACATTGGTCAAGGGTCCATTAAGCTATTGCAGACAGACTATTTGGCTTTAGTTGTATTTCTTATTACCCTCTTTGGGCAACAAGATTTTTGCTGTCTCCCCAGTCTCATGCATTTATTGAATAACATCTAATATTAAATAATTTCAAAGAACTTAAATTCCATGGAATGTATATATTTGCCAATTTAAACTGTCCAATATTGTTTAGAAAGAAGCCACATTTGATATCACTATGATATCACTACACGGATCTGATATTTTCCCTACAAAATAAAAAATTATTATATATTTACTTTAATATCTGAGTTTTAAAATTGTCTTTTATGGCTGTTCTGCAAATTAGAATCAAAAATCAAGGTCTAATATACTTTTGGAAAGTAAATATTAAAATAATTTTTTACTGTATTATGTGGTGTTTAAGGAAGCTTCTGAAATTGTTTTGAGGTTGTTTATTTTGTTTAAAAACATAAATTACCATCACAGGAGAAAATCAAGCAGGCTGGACTGAATAAAGGAAGAAGAACTATATGACTTTCATGACTAGTAATTTCTTTTCAAGTTATATTCATAGTATCATTTTGTCTGTCAATTTTTCTACAATACATATGCTTTCAAAAAGAAATTATATCCTACTATCACCTTAGAATTATACCTTCCACCCGTTTGTGATGACTGTCATTCCCCACGCATACGGTTTCTGTAAAAAAAAAAAGCATTTCAACTAGAAAAAGGGTGATTTTAAAGATTCCAAGGATATATGTTTGCATGACTTGTTTCAATTTATTGGTGGTTCAAGACTTAGTTTATTTTGAGAGTTTAATGTATACCAAAACTGAGAGTGATACCCAGATCAAAGCAAATTACCCAGACTTTTGGCAATAGTTATTTCCTAAACACCTCATGAGATAAAAAGGGCCAGGAGAGAGGCTGACAGAGCTAACATCATATTTTCTATGTTGTCTTCCAGCAGCACGTGTGTGCAGGGCAGGTGCTGGGGCAGGACTGGCTTCAGACTGTGGTGGGGCTGTGGCTGTGAAAGAATACAGAATACAGAATATTCTTTCACACTGGGCAGAGCATTTTATTGCATAGCTACAGGAACTTCCTTGCTAGCAGGGTGAGTTTGGGACATTGGTTGAGAGCACCAAATGATTGTTTTTGTAAGAAGTGTGAAGTGATTGGAAACCCCAATGTGATGTTTGCCTTCATTAATTAATGCTCTCACTATAATGCTTTCTGTCAGTGTACTGCAGACCAGACTTTCCTCTGTGCTTTCTATAATTAAGTTTCCAACAGTCTATGGAAACACAATAAATTTCTTTAGAAATAAAAGCTGAGCCTGGCAAGCTCAATAATAGCAGAGTAGTTCGTTAATATTCCTTCTACATTTGTTCAAAGTGTAGGGCAGGTCAAGAACAAGTTCAATTTACAGATTATTCGACTGGAGGAAGTGGAAAGTTGCAAGCCAATGAAAATAAATCCAAGATAAAACATTTTTCTGCCTATAATTTAATGTGCAGTTTTGTGATAAAGTTAAAATTCATAGAATTCATTAGTACAGTAAGTAATCAGAACAGCATAGCTGAAGGTGGAAATTAATATTTTCAGAAATGTTCAGACATTCTTTAATATGTAAAGTTAATGTTATCATTAGTGGCACATCTCAGCAAACGTTCCATCTTTGCCCCCTATAGATAAGCGTTCCTCCAGGAGAGGAATATTGCTGCAGTCCTTGTGCTTTTAGTTAAGGAGAAGTGGGTCCAATTTGCTAGAGTTTTACTGTAATATAGCTTATAATTTACTGACAAACTGGCTTGCTTTCAAAACACTATCTTATTGGCATAACCTCCTTTTTTCATCAGAAACTCTGATATGCAATTTAGGTGTTGATGGCTACAGATGTGTACATTTGTAGATGGGCAGAAAACCAAGAAGAAAGTGACAAAGCAATTCAAAATTTGATAAATGTAGAACTAAGATGAGGATGGAAGATGCTTTGCTGTGCTGTTAAAAGTTAGATGCAAATTAGCAAACTGCAGCTGAGTCATTAGTAAAATGTGATTATTTTATTATGTTGATTATATTTCTTGTAACATGCCATAGATATGAACTTTTTCAAGCTTTTTGCAAAATTTGTTAAATTATCTCCATGCTAAGGATTCTTAATCTCTCAGGTGTTGCAGTTTTGTCTTATAATAGGAACTACTTGCTATTAGCTGAGCAAGGGCTGAATTTACATCAGTTAAAAGATTGTAGTGGTAACCAAAATTTTTGCTGAATCCTTGAAAGTTAATTCAGGTATGGACCTAGAGATCTATTTGTTCAGCTTCATTTGTTTTGCTTTTTAAAATTTTCTTTCTAAAGATTGCTTCCAAAATTTAACAACTTATTCTTCAACTTCAGACAAATAATTTCAATTATTGAATCCAATATGTGGTTGGAAAAAGGGCTGCACTTTGACATGTTGCTTTTCACTACCTTAATTCCAGTTTCATATTGCTGGAACTCATTGTCAGAAATGCAAAGCTCCCCTGGGATGTTTGGTGTTTGTTATGATTTAGGTATAATTTTTTCTTATGTTATTAACTATAACATAAGATTGGAAAAAAAATTACAACTGAAAGGATTAGTGCATTCTGATTTTGTATTAGGAAAATGGTTCCATAATTATACACAAAATAACATACTAGGGTGTTCTTAATGTTTATCTTGTCCTATGAATAGAAAAGGTGAAAATAGCGAAAATACCTCAATGTTACTCAGAATCTGTTGGTGAGAAATGTGATCAAAACCTCTTTATAAAAGGAGAAGGGCTCTCTTACTCTCCTGGGGAAAATTTTTCTTTTAAGCCTGGGTCTTTAGACCATCTCCAAATTTTCTACTTTCTTGCTTCTGATAATGGACTGTATCATCCAACAGGTTATCCAAGCAATTTGCTTTCCTGTGAAAATGATACTCTATTATGATGTTTTCTCCAGCTCGGTTTTTATCGTTATTTTTTTTTTTCAGTAATGGTAGGGCTCATTGTAAAGGAAAAAAGTAAATATTGGCATTTTGAATTTCCTAAGTTAGACCTAAGTAATCATCACTTCAATTTATGCAGGTTTTTTATATATTATAAGCAAAGTAAGTATGTGGCAAATTTTAAACATTCTTCTTTTGTTTTATTTAGTCTGCTGAAGATTGCCTAAGGTGAAAGTCTGTTGACTAAGGCCTTCATTAGCATAATAAAGTAAGCATGGTTTTAAATATCTGACACAATTATACCAGCCCCCCACTTCCGTGCTGAGTTTTTCTCTGAACACACCCTGATCATGCATGAAAAGAACTTAAAGTAAGAATATAATGAAACTTTTTACATGTAATTATGAACTTTGTACCCTCTAAGTCAAATACCTCCCAATTATCTCATTTTGTGCTTCATCCATTATGCAAGTCTGTCAAAAAGTGCTGTCTTTTTCCAAGGCACTTAATTAACATTGACCAGTTTTTCTTCAGTTTCTGCTCAAATTAATGTTGTGAGATTAACACCACAATTATTTATAGTGGGTTGAGCCTGTCATTTAATTAAAATAAAATAAGGCTGTCCATAAACAGCAACTTGTTTGCTCTTATTTGTCCAAGTAAAACTGAGTCTGTGGTTTAATTTATGACAGAATCATTTTATTCTCATTCCCAACAAGATAAAATTTTCATTTTCTTATTAATATATTTTATTATGTGACTGAAGAGGTGGTGGTTTTGTTGAGCAGAGTTTGCATGAGGTAGGGAATTTGCTGATGTGATGTGGTGGTAAAAGCTTGAAATTGCTCTAAATGTTTGTGTTACCAGCCTGCAGTGCTAATTATTTCTTTAATTACAATGTGTCTAATTATATTCCACATTTGTATACATACCCAAAAAGGATCAAATAATGAAAAAAGGTGTTATTTAATTAAAATTCAATTTCTAGCGTGTTATCAAAATGATATTAGCATTTTTAGAGAGATTGTATTCAGCTGCCCAAAGCAGTGGTCAGAAAATATGCATTTCAATTGATATATTTTCAAATGTATTTTAAATAGGTACATAACAAGGTTCACAGATTAGTAGTCCATGGCAGAGTTTAAGATACTTGGTATGATTTTCCTAGAAGGAACACAGAATTTTAATCAGTAATTTAAAAGTAAAAATGCAGAAAACAAGGAATGGTTTGTTATATGGATGAAAATAATTCTGAACAATTATTTTCTTTTAGTTGACCGTATAACTAATTGATATGTTTTTAATTGTAAAACCATGGAGCTTTAACAGTACTGCTGCTTTCAAGCAAGGGAATCTCCAAGGCAAGACTTGGTATTTCTTTGTGTCAAGATGATATAACTTTGCCTCAGGCACAGCCACAGGCTGGAAACACTTTATATGGATAAAAAAGGAGAGGGATGTCTGCAAGTTCATTACCATTACAAGTCTGAGCATGGATCTTTATTAGAAACTAATGCAAAAAAATACATGAGAATACAATTGTGATAATGGACTTTAAATATAGGTGTGTGAAGTAAGATATAATGATTTTTGAAGAGTTCCTCTCATTACAGGGTTATTAGTTTTTTAAACTACGTTTTTTCAGAAATAACCCTAAAAGACCTTGGGGTTTCAATGGGAAAAGAAAAAAGATATTTTTATTAATTTCAAAATTGAGGCTGAACTTAATACACCCATTCAAACAGGTCTATTGTGTTAAGGCTTATATTATGTTTTATGTTCTATTAATAAATATTTCCAATACTTAATGTGCAACAAGCATTAAATATTTCTGCTACACTGGTAAAAAATTAAGTTAGGGATTCAGTAATCCACATTTCTTGCAGGTGAAACAACTGAAATAAAAAGGAACTTAACAGGAAAGAAACCCTGAAGATTTAAACAGTCAATTTGCTTTTAGTTTGTAATTATTTGTATTATAATACTGAAGAATCCCATGGGTGACTAGGGCCATGTTATACCAGGCATTGTGGCCTGAAAAATTTCTCACCTTTTTCCCTGAACACTTCCATGTAACTGTGCACTCCCCCCTCTTTTATTCTTTTGTTCTTTTAATTTCTGCTGTCTCTTTTAAAGGTTTATTTCTGACTTGGACCACTTCAGTAAAGTTAGGTGGCAGTGAGCTTGAGTTCAGAAGTGAGAGTAAATGGTCAAAATGGAAAGGAGTGGGAGCTGACTTTATGTGATAAGGTAGCAGAGCTGGCTTACCTACACCCGAATTGTGAGTAGGGAGAAGTGGTTTGAAAAGATAAAGGGATGATAACAGTCTCTGCTGTACTGAAGTTTGCACTAGTGATGAATCTAGAAATGGAATTGTTCGTTCCCACACACAAGACTAGTGGAGACAGAGGACTAGAAAGGATGGAAAGAACAGCCTTTGTGCTACCCCAGCTTACGAATATTTTGATAAGTTATGAAGAATTTATACTTGATTTTGAGGGTGTGTCCTACATTACGTGAAAGGTGCTCCATTATCCTTGCTTCTGCTCCCAGTCCAGCAGCTGAGAGAACAGAAAAAGTGATTTGAGCAAGTGGAAGAGGACATTGACTAAATTAGAAGAGTGTTCAAACCCAAAAGCTCCCAGAGGTCACGCACTATGAGCCTACACCTCAGCGGTGTGAGGGTACTCATGCTCTGCTGCTGCTCTTTGTGCATTTGAATTCCAGCCTGGATGATAATAATAATAATAATTGAGCAAGGTTTACACAAGTAGCAGCACAGAAGAAATACAACTGTGATTTCTGGAAGTACAATTCTGCATACCCTCTTCAAAAAAAAAAGTGCTGAGCAGCACATTGGAGTTTGATGTGTTCTTAGAGTCAACACAGAGATGACACTGCTCAAGCCATTAGTTTTGATCAGCTTTAATGATTCCCCACATAGTTAAATTAAATTATTCTTGTAAGAGTTTAAGTGGTTTTTTCACTGAAGACAACCTATCTCTCAATGTATTATTCCTTAGATAACCTGTTCATCTTGTGAACCAAGAGTTTTCAGAAATGCCATGAGGGTATGTTTTTCTTCAGAGACAAGTTTACATTTATTTAGAATGCAGAATCTCGCTATTGCTCTCTCAGAATAATTCCAGCTTGTGTTAATATATGCTTCTTAATATATACACTCATACTTTGGGATTCCCAGATTTCTCAGGGACCCTGAAAACTCAAGCTATGCATAAAGAGTAAAAGAATCCTCATGTATCCATGTACAGTTCATTTCTATCTACTTGCTATTAACAGTTTAGCATCTGTACACTGCAATGTTGACAGTTGTTATCAAACTTGTTTACTTAAAATTGTTTGCTTCTCTCCAGGCTACAAAACTGTACAGCTGCACAGCTCCTCTCCTGCTCCAAGACCTGCTGTGGCAGATGCAGCTGGTTGATTGACAAGTTAGTGGAAGAGGAGCTAAAGAGAAGTCATGGGACTTCTCTTCAGGGAATGTGTGAGTTGCCCATGAAAGCAGACTGAGAAAAGGAAGAAATTAATCTGTATCTGTTTAATTAATCTGTAGCTACTTGACAGTCATCCAGTATGGGCAGCTGATAACATACCTGAAGATAATGTCACCTTTGCTTAGGGAAGCACTTGGAGAAAAGCAGGACTTTTTTTTTTTTTAGCTACACATTCCCTGTGTCTCCCTTCTTATGGCCAGTGGCAGGTTCATATAGTGCATTAATGGTAGATTTTGAAATGAGAGGAATATAAAATTCAAAGAAATTTTTGAGAGATTGCCTAAAAGGAAATGCTCAGTTTCAATAACTTTCTTAAAGTGTACCCTATAATACCCATAACAGTCAGAGGAAGGGCAGAAACCCAATTGTGCTTTGAAATGACAGAAATAGATCTTTCCTTTAATGCTTATTGTTAGTTATCTACCATTTAGGCAAAAGTCAAATTGTCAACGTGATAAATGTGTTAGATTGATTCAAATAAAGCTCAAAATGATTGTGCTAGCTTGCTACAGACTTTTGCATTAACTATGAGCTGGTGGCAAACTCCAAACAATTACCTCTTTTGAGCGAGTCTGTAACAAATTCTTGTTAAACAGTCTTTTTAAATTTCCTTTGACAAAATAGTTTATTGCAAATGTCTGTTGAGTGAATCCAATGAATAACCAGTTACTTGTTACTGACCACCTCCTCATACAAGTTCTAGCTGATACATAGTCAGGGTTTTCTGCAGTGTCATAAAGGTAACTTGTGCTTTTAAGTTTCTGCCTGAGCTTCACATCTGCTCGATCACATTTAGGAATGCTGGCTGTACTCAGAAAATAAAAAAGATGCTAGGCTACATTCTGATTGCAGTCTGCCAAGAAATGGGATGATGTTACAAGGTGGTGTCCTTTAAAGGCTCGACAGCTTTGCAGCTGATACTGTTTTGGGGTAAATTTTAAGGATTATGAAGTTTGGTTTCACTGGGGCTTTACAAGGACTGCACACTAGAGGGAAGTAGCATCCTATACAGAACATATCACAACATTTTGGGGATCTTTCTGGCACCTTTGGATTGTCACAGCTGCTTGAATTCAAAATGGAAGGGAAGTGTAAGTTCTGATGTGATAAGCTATTCTATGATTTCTTTAGATTTGAATCTGTATGTGATAAATTTTAAGTGAAATTATGAATACTCTAATTATTCACTTCTCTGAATGGTCAGAAGGTGTTTATGGAATGTTGAGTACTCTAGAATAATTCCAGCAACTCTAGAAAGGAGCAAGGTGGCTGTATCATCACACGTAAAATATCTCCCTTCATCCTCTGTGGTTTTATATGTAAGTTTGGCAATTTGAAAGCCCAATTAAGTGGATACAGTGGAAAAAGGACTTTGTTTAAAAATTAGGTCCTCCAGGAATTGGGACCAAGGCACATTTCTCAGATTTCTCAGGGGTCTTCAGGGCTCCCTTGTTTTAAATACTGAGATGAAAAACACCAGGGCTGTGGTATCTCATTTGACAACACCGATTTCCTCCACCTGAAACAGCAATATTCTCAGCTACCATGCTCATTAACTGGTGTGTGAACTGATCCAGCTTGTAAAACAGTTTCTAATTTTTGCTGGAACAGTTCCCATGTTTAGTCCCTTCTTGGTCCCACAGGAGAGTTGTGCCAGCAGAGAAGGAGAGGCAGCACCGGGACAGGAATGAGCAGTGAGGGGTGCAGGTGCACTGGAGAAATCGAACCTGGATGGAGCCAGATCAAAGGAGAGCAGAGGGAGAGGAGATGGGAATGGGTAGCTGGGAAAGGCAGGGAGAGCCTGGGGGACAGAGGATTTTGGAAGCAGAGAGCCCAGGGATAGAGTTCTGCACCAGTAAAAGAGAGAAATACTGCATGCAGAGGAAGCAGTAGATGGTAGAAAAAAATAAATAAGGTTAGAGAGCTGCCCTCATGATAAGAACGGTTAATCAGGAGGACATTTTCTGGTCTGAAAGCTTCATGTGATTTACCTGAGATAAAAGCCTTGAAGTGTAGCAGCTGAGGAGGATATGCTTGGGGAATTCACAAAGAGGTTAGAGAAACTATTAGTTTGAACCATGACAGGGCCTTTTCATCATTTTCATTCCTGCCATAAGACACATTGAGGTAGTATATACACTTAGGAAACTAATTACTATAAGCCTAGCAGGCCAGACCTAGATTACTTACTGAAAACAAATCTTCTGAAGGATCTAAGCATTAAGAGATTTCAAAATGCCAGTGAATTATGATGCTTGTCAGTTTTCAATATCAAGTAATGATAAAACCAAGTGACTGTAACAAATTATTTTGTGTCCAGTTGAATAGGTAATGATAGCTATCCATCCCAAACGTGCCACTGTTTAAAGTTTAGTTGCTGCACTAATAAACCTAAACTGTATCGACCAAGGTGCCAAGCTCAGTTTTGATTGTGCTGTGTGATAATTCACCTCTGCAGTGACTTTCATTTTCATGAAAGTGAAATTAATTGAAAATTATGAATTCAGCTTTTCCAACATAAAAACTCTAATTCAGCATGGATTTGGGGACCATTTCAAAAATATTGGTTTTCTTGGACAGTTGTTTTTTCTCCTGATGAAACCTTCTTGCAATGGCCAGGTGAATGCTGAATGATACTGTACCAGGAAAGTGAGATTTGTTTAATTTGGGTATGCAGATTCACAGTTCCTTAGAAATAACAGACTGGGCTTAGTTATTCCCTGAAAGCACAGGAAATTGTGCTGGTATTTGTGCAAATGGAGAAGGTGGCCCAACATATTTATGATGGGTTTGTGTCTGCTATGAAAGGGAAGATCATAATCTCACTGTTCCCTTAACAGCATTACAGAAATCATGTAAGGCTAGGTCATCTTTTAACCTGGCAAAGGAGATTGAGTGGCTTTGGGAGTGTTTGGGTTGTTTTTTTCTTTCTTTTTTTTCTTAGTCTGTGGATTTTACTGAAATGGAAAGTAGTTGGTAACACAAGAATATCCAGCATCTGTATGTAGGTGAAGATGATAACATTATTGTTGTGTACATCTTAGCCACAGTCCCTTTGAGAAAGGAATGTTCTCAAAGTCATTGAACGAGTTTGAAATTATGTTTTCAGTGAAAGCCTTTTCTCTTGGAGAGTAATTTCAGGCAGTGGGGTTATTAGACAATTTTTTTCTGCGATTACATTTTCCTCTGTATTACACTACAGTATTAAAAAAAGAAAAAAAAAGAAAAGTAAGAAGAAAATAAAGTTGTCTTGCATCATAGCAAGTGAACAAGAGAATTGTGGAAACATAAAAGATACAGGAAATTTGTGTCTTCTTGTTTTTGAGATTGCTTAAGGGGAATGGGGATTTCTGTATTATTTTTATAATGGATCAAAGCAACACAGCAAACTCCCTTCAGTCTTATTGATTTAAATTTGTTAACCAAGGGAAACAATCAAAATCAGTAAAGAGAACCTGTTCTTTGTTTGCTTTAGTGAGCAACTTTAAGCTTCCGTGATATATGTGATTGTGAGGTTTGGTATGTGTAATTTATAATTATAGTGCAACTCCTCATAGTATGGCATCTTTCAATTTTCTGGTTTCAGATCTCTGCCTGTGAGTGTTATACTCTGTACCTATTTGCAGAGTATATGTTGAGACAGTTTCTAGACAGCCCAGATAGACACCAGGATAAACATAGCTGTGCTGGCCTAAGCAGATTTGCAAAACCATGAGAAGTGCAACCTCCCTGTTTGGCCTTCTGAGTCTGGTGGGTCCATGAGCATGAGGAGTCAGACATTCTGGCTCCTCTCTGGAGTAATTTCTGATACAGAAAGTGTCTGCTGGAGCAGTGAATGAACAATATGCTGTTTAAAAATGTATAAAATCATAATTTGTTTGGGAAAGCTAATCATGACATGAATTGCTGTACTAAATGTGGTCCATCTTACTCAGAATTTTATTTCTGATAGTAGCTTATGGCAGACACTGGGAACTAAAAAGTAGATGTAAAATGAAGTTCTCATACTCTTCTTCTTCCTGAGGTCAGATTTTAAACTGCCCTACTTAGATATCAGCTTAGAGAATGAGATAGAATTCTCTTTTTAGTGTTCTTTCCTATGATTGTAGTTCGGTATATCCTTCCTATACACACATAAATGTCCAATCCCAAATGTCATAGGCTAGGCTCCTATATGCACATCTGCAGTGCCTGGTGACAGGGAGTTACACAGTGTAACTGTCACAGTGAAAGCATTTATTCAGTGTTTTCAATTCCACCATCTTTCATTAGCTTGCCTTTTACTCTTGCTTTATGATGTGTGCGGAATGGTAATGCCAGATCTATCTTCCCTGTCATTTTAGTTTGGAATATGCCCTTTTTGTGTCCTTTGTTATTTGTCTCTTTTCCAAGACAAACAGTTTAAGTCTTGCAGTCTCTCTCTCTGTGATAGTTTCTCTATGCTCGTATTGCTTTTATTGTCCTCCTTTAGTGCAGCCTATAGCATTCCAGAGGAGGCTGACTTAGAATGGATTGCACATCATCTTCCACTCATACCTATCGCATCTAAATGTGATAACAGTCCGAGCAGAGGCACTCACTGAGCCTCCTGTGTAACAACAGCCACGTCCAAACCTAGCAGGAGTGCAAGGAGTTTAAATTATTTCCTTCCCCTTACACTTCTACCCATTGCCTATTCTCCCAGTACAGCAAAATTCCCCCAGACTTCCTCACAGCTTTCCCTGAATTTAATTTGTTATTTGCAAGTACTGCTGCTTTTTTGTTCACCTGCACTGCCATTAATAAACATATTAAGGTTCAGATTGAATATGAAACCTTGCGGCATTTTACTGGTCAATACATTACACTTGTCACAAATTATTAGCTTATGAAACCATGATGCTGTTGGATCATTAATCCTTTTTAATGTTTATCTTGTTACTGTGTTTTATTGACAACAGGCAAACAACATTTTTGGTGCTATGCACATATTTTGCTAAATACAGGGAAAAAAATTGGGAACAGAAAGTTCTTATTAATTTTTTTTTTTGTTACATTTCTTTTACTTGGAGCAATGCTGTTAGTTTCATCACAACAAAATAAATTGTTTTTTGCATGCTGAAGCTAGAGTGAAAATTTCACTCAAACATGGCAAGCATTCAAACTGAAATAATGTTTTATGACTGCACATTAACCCTGTTGCTCCCCTTTCCTTATAAAATACTACTGATGGTGTTAGATAACTCTAAGCTCAGTGCAAGCTCTGAGCTTAGTTTTTTCACTTTATTCTGTTTGGAAGGTTAAGCCCAAATATGAGCCCAGAGGAGCCTGTTCATCACTGTTGGAATCTAATGAGTTCTAAGTAGGTTATGGGTCTCTTAAATTAGCAAACATCTCCACAGCCTAACAATGCCACCTGTTCCTAAGATGAATTCTTCTGAATCCTGAATCCCCTTGAAACTAGCACCTATCCACATACCTCATTCCTGACAGATGGAAACTGAAGGCTCCAATTCACTTAAAATGCACTAAGGCAAAGACACTCTGCATATAAACTGCCATAATGTCTTATGATCAACAGAAAGAATTTGTGTCTTTTTTACCCTTTAAAATTAAACTCCAACCTTTACTTGGCACATGAAATGATAGGTGAAGCCTCATATGTAATAAAAAAATCTTGCATTTATATTGTGAAGAAAAGGAAAATCCTCCTCCCTGATGGTATCCATGCATATCCCCTCAGTGCTGACCCAACATTTTTCCCATGCCTTGCCTTACTCCAGAAAAGTTGCTGTGCTTACCTTGGGCTGGTACTCACACACACAAGTGCTGTGTACACTCACTGCTGTTTCCAAATGTCAATTCCCAACAGCCACATCTGGAAATAGAGTAGGGAGGCAAATGGAAGTACTGGATGTGAAGTGCTTATAGGGGATATGATCTAGGTGCCATTTGAAGAAATGCTGCATGAGGGGCCTTGTCTGTCTCTTCTTGTAAGGCAGAGAAAATAAGTAAACCTGTATTCTTGTTGAAATGCAACAGACTGGTGTTCGTGCATTATCTTTTCTACAAACAAGAGGTGACCTGACAGGGTAAAGAAGAAATGCATTTAATTCTCTTGATGGAATTCACGGTCTCTTTAAGAAATAAGGAACATGCTCAGCCCCCTGATCCCTGGCATATGAAGTGAAGGCAAACAGTTCTTGCTCAGCCTCCTGTCTTACTAATGAGGCTGCTTCTGAGTCTGAAACCTGGCTGACACTGCAGGGCTCCACTGGCCAGGACAGATGTGGACAGATGTGTCACTGCTTCATGACTTTTCTGCCCTTTTGTTTTGTAGTGAAATGCAAAACACACACGAATAGAGACTCTTGTTAACAGTCTCCTTGTCACCTATTGTGTCTTTTGCAAAGCAAGTTAAAAAGGAAGGCATTTTAAAACTGGTTATTTCACGTAACTGTTCTTTAATGACTGTTTCAAAGATAGTAGTGTCTGATATTGTAAGATTCCCAATATTTTTTTCCTCTCAGAAAGGCTAGAGGAGCAATTGTATAACTTTATTTTTCTATGACTCTAATAGTGAGAACTGAACTTAAAAACCTAGAAAGATGACTGCTATCCTTTAGCTATTATCAGGTATCACTTTCTTAGCAGGTTGAATTAGGCTTTAATATTTATCCACCTATCCTTATCAATAATTCAGCTTTAAAATACTGGTTTGTAATGATACATTTCTTATGTTTGTTTTTCATCTTTTGATATAGGTGAAGTTGGTGCTGCACACTAGGATTTTTTGCCTGATGGCCACTCATTGCATTTTTAAAGCCAGTGAGTTTTCCATACCTGCTTAGTTTCTTTCTCATTAATAAGATGATGATGCATTCTGTTAAGGCTCTCCCACCCCCCAACAAACACTGTTTTGAACTGCATCATCAACTGCAGTGAGCTCCATTCTAAATGAAAATTGCTTTCCAGGTGTTGAAATTCATTCTCTCACAGCAGTGGAAACAAAGATAGAGGTAATTGGATTATATATGTAATGTGAAACCCAGTAAACTGTGATGTAAGTACACATTTCCATGACTGGGAGTCATAAGGATTTAAGTGTAACCAGGACAGAACCAGGGCAAGAAATTAATAAACACATGAGAAGTGGAGAAATGAATGCTGAATGATATCTTACCTAAGATAAAAGATGACAATACAGATTTTAATGTTGCCAGAAGGTTTCTGCTTCTCCAGGATGTCTTATCTGAGATCTTTTGTGCCAAAAGATAGTACATGGAGGACTTCTAGAACAGGGAAGGTTCTTCTGATCTTGCAGAGCAAAACCAAGTCTAAATGTTTAATCTCAACGATTTTGTGTTCTTAACAGCAGATGAACCTATCTTTATCACTGCTTCTCCCAGTTGTGCAAATTGGATGATTAGGCTTTTGTAAAAGGACTTCACAATATTCAGATGAAAAATGCCATAGGGGTTTGGGGTTTTTTTTAAGGAAGATACAGCCATTTTTGAGTTTATAAATGTCCAGATTTTATTTTCTTGTATTTGGTCGACCACACCAGCAAATGCATTAAATTGTGGTTTAAAAAATTACTGTGGGTTAAAAAATTATGGGTATAAAATAGTTCAGTTCAACTCTACCCAGCTTCTATCCAAATATATATGATTTCATAAACTCTTCATATGAAGTAGGATCAGATTGAAATAATGAAATATTGGGTAGGAATAATGAAAATAATAAGGATTATCTACAGCGTGGGAGTACTTATGAGTAGTAAGTAACATTAATGCCAATATCCCCTTAGGCAGCTGAAAATGTAATTGTAAGAGGTGTGAGGAGAGTTCTGTATTGCTAATAAATTCATGTCAAGGTGTACTCATGTCTCTGACTATGTACTACAATTTATATGTATATTTATCAGTGGCTTCAGATACAATTCATCTTTCTGAAAAGCAAAGGAAAATTTAACAAGAGTTTGTAAAATGTGATCAGAGGAAGGGTGAATCTTGAAGAAAGCAGATAGGAAGTTATCTCTTTTGCAGCATTCAGCGAGTGACTTTTTTCTTTCTTAATACTGTTTACCTGACATTCAGTTTTTGATGCAGTGTGTGAGTTGCATGGATATACTGCTAGGGCAGTGTTCAGTCTTGGATCAGATTGCATTGGAACCCTAAATCATTGCTGGGTGTTCTGCATTCGTGTTTTAATAATGCTGGAGTTATTGGGCTATTTTGCTGGCAGAGATGGTATGAAGTGGTGCTTCAGTTCCTCCTCTCTCTTTTCTCCTTTTCTCTCACCCTCATTTTGAATCCACATGGTGAACTGAATCTGCAGAAAAGGGGAGATGTCAATGCAGTGTGTGATGAGTGCAGACAGCTCCATAGTGACACTGGGACGTCTTTACATTCAGTAATGGTGAATTGTCAGGATCTGGATCAGAAAAATCCTTTTTCTTGACTCACTCCGATATTCCCTTTCAAAATATGACATGAGAAACTGCAGCTTCTATTTCTAAAGTTCTCCAAGGCAAGAGGAAATATGTACCAATAGAGCAGGATAGGTACTTGTGATTTTTGCTCTGCTGCATGTTTAGGCCCATGCAGATGAGTTTACAGTGACATCTGTGCAACTGTATCCCTTGGATAGCACTAGGCAATCAATGCAACAATCAGTATTTTTATCAGCTGAGATTTTTCTTTTTTATAAACCAAGTGATATTAAGCTCAGGACTATAGAACAGCTGTGAATACATCTTGAATTATACAAATATAGACATTAATGCAAATATGTACACTAAAAGTAGTCATCCTCATAGTTTTTAATATTAAAAATACATTTATTTATTTATTTTATTTTATTTATTTATTTATTAAGAAGTACTGGTGCTTTCAGAGTCTGTTCAGGGCACACCATTTCAGTGTCTTTCATTAAGTCCTGCTGCACCACTTCTTTTAAGTATGGACAAAAATGCCCAAAAATATCATAAACCATAATGATTTTCCATCAGACTTGGCCAGGTGGGATTACAAACAGACCACCTGATATAAATGCATCACATCTTGTATACCAGGGAAAGTACTTTTTTTATTTTCCATAATTTTCAAGGAAAAGTCATATTTCAAATTCAGCAACAACCTTTCCTGAAATCTGTACTAATAGAACTGTTGAGCAGTGTTTTACAGCTCAGCTGCACTTGTAAAACTTCAGCTCCATCTAAGCAGGTGCTGTGGGAATCCCCAAACCTGGGCACTGCAGAACAGAATGGATTTTACCTCATCCAACACCCATCACAGGGGAGCACCCCCAGCACAGCTGCCTGGGGAGGGGCACAGGGGCTGTGCTGTGTCCAAATGCTGATTCCTGAGGAGGGGCACAGGGGCTGTGCTGTGTCCAAATGCTGACTCTGACTTGTGTGGGTAATTGATCTGAGGACAAGGGGCTTATTCTGCTTTTGGCTGTGCTGTTGAATTCTGGTCTTCCCTCACACTGAGAAACTGTAAGAGCAAGGCTCACCAAAGAGAGCAGTTGACAGCTGATGTGTTAATGTCTTCAGTATGACTCTTATCTACCACTGTGACATCCTCATCAAGTATTCATTGTTTACAGATTTCTAAGTTTGTAGAAAAGTCTTTTTCATATGAGAGCTGATATTCAAGGGGTCTCTAGCTGTCCCCAGGAGCCTGCTGGGAGCAGTGAGTATTCCACATCTGCTTTCATAGGAGGGAAAATGCCTCATCCATACCAGTAGCAGTAAGCCATTGTTGCTGTGGCACAGCAGTTGGTGAGATAAGATAATTATGAAGCATTAACAGAATGCATGCAAAATTAGTGATAGCTCACAGAAGGAAAGAGAATTCAGCAAACTATTCATAATATTAATTTTCAGCCTATCCTGTCACAACTGTGGAGAGAGAGAGAATGCTAATGAAGTGTGAACATGTCAAAAAGATGTAAAAAGAAGAAATTATTAATTGAACACAGTAAATATCAAAATAACACACATGCTATTCAAATGTCACAGATATGTAAACTAGTTTTGTTTCTGGGTGCATACATGGACATATAAATTTCAATAGTAAGATGAAATCTGGAAGTTATTTTGAAATTACCCATTCCCTCAAAATCTCCAGAACTTATTGACTATAAAATTCAATTTTGTTATGTAAATATAATTTTAAGAATTAGTCCAGAAATCTTTTCAGGAGGTTGCTTTGTAGGCATGCTCTTGCTTGTGGATGTAATACTTCTCACACATTGAAATCCTCAGAATGAATGGGCTTCAGAACTTCTGCTGAATTTTGGCCCATTAACACTTATATTTCAGATGTACTGTAACATTAGGAGCTCCTGATAAGACAGGAATTTGTGTGAAAGCAGAGACTATTCTGCCCAAGCCAGAAACCTCAGCTACTTTGGAAAGAAAAAAAAAAATATATATATATTTAGAATAATAAATTCTTGGCTTTATTTAATCTTGGAATTTGTTTTGCATGATTCACTGACTTACTATACTGTTTAATGAACAGAGGAAACCCTTTGAGACGCCTGAGATTTTTGGCCTCCCCTCTTTGATTTTTCTTTTTTGCACAATTTCAGTTCTCTTTCAAATGGCACATTTTTGCATGCAGCACTTCAAGTAAGCCATTTGACAAACTAGTTAAATATCTTTAAATGGGTAGATCACATTTGAAAAATTGAGCTTGAATTATGTTGGCATGTAATATTGAATATGTAACAGAGGAGAGTAAAAATCCATATTGTACATGTAAATTAATAAAGCACAGAAAGGAGAAGGACATTGAAGAACAGTTTTGAAATGTCCATTGATTTGTGATTTTGGTGATAACTAACAATTGTCTAAAACACTTCATCTAAAGACCAACAAAACTGGGCAGAGGTGATTTTAATTCTGCTTAGCATACATAGTCTAAGAATTGTTGCAAATCCTTTGCTAAATTCATATTTTCTTGTCTTGCCCTTGACAGTGTTCTCTAGCTATGAATACTCCTACTTCACCAGATGGAAAAAGAGTATGGGAATAACTTAGATTATTGTATGCCCTTGGAAAGTGAGAAAATGATACATGCGAAAATATAGCTTCATTGGGATGAAGAACAGAGAGAATATTTTAGGAAAACCCTCATGGAGAGGCTACCACCTTCCTGTACTGCTCTAGCAGGGTGGGTGTGGTACAGGATGGTTGATAGGCACAGCACTTTAAGGTACTTTAGACCTGCATTTCAGAACTGATGCTCCCCAAGCCCTTATGCTCACGTGTGACTCGCGCACTCCTTGTGCAGGTGGGCAGGGTGCATCCCCAAGCTGCAGCAGAAAGCAATTCCCTTCTCTTTTCTGTGGGTTTTGAAGGCAGAATGCAACATACTCTCGAAAATGTGTCTAATACCACAGTGCCTCATGCCTCAGGACAGAGAAACAGAAGAACCCAGTGCTAGACCGTGTTTGAAAATCAAATTGTTTATAAGGAAGATTGAGGACAAATTTAATCCAGGTTTTTTAGCATAAATCATTCTCCTGAATTTAGCTTTGTGATGCTGGCCCAATTTCTTTCTGTCTTTCAGCTCCTGTGTAGCCATTTCTGAATTTTGTTCAGATGAAATATTTTCAAGTATTTTTTTGAGAGAGATTGTAATCTAGCAGAAGGGGAAATAAAGGTATTTGGCTAGACTCTTCTTCAACTAACCATGGCCAAGAAAGTCATTAAAGCAAATTAAAAACCAAATGTGGTTTTCTCACTTCTTTACTAAATACCACAGTTATTCTTCTCTGAAAATGGACAAACACAATCTCAGTCAAGCTGTCATTATGAAGAGGAATAGAAAAGTTATAATTTGAATGCTAATCAAATTCTTATTTATCAGTCTCAGCTGTGCTGAGACATGCCAACAAACTTAACAAACATTATGTCTTTCAAAGAGCAAAATCTATGTTTGCTTGTCTTTTCTATAAGTGATTTTAATACACACTGTTAATGAAAGACAAAATAAAATACAATAAAATTAAGATATCGGTCTTGCTGAGGGCACATCCTCTGAGACAATATTGACAGAATGGCTGTATTACATCTGAAAAGAAAAGATTTGATGGTAAAACTTGTTTGTGATGGAGAGGATTGCAGATTTTTGACAGTTGCCTGAGGTACCTGATGACACAAAAAGAATGATTGCAAGGATGAGTAAGACAAAAGTTGAATAAATTCCTTCAAGATACATAAAAATGCTTTGAAATCAGACTGCTTTATTGATTTATTTTCTGTAGTGGCACTACAAATACTGTCTGAATATCTGAAACTACTGGACACTTATATGATATTATGTCTAGTACTCTTGAGATTCCCATGTCTGTCTTGTTTTCCAGTGAAGTTCAGTAAAACAATGTCTTTAGTTTTGCTGTACTTTAATTTAGTCTGTTACTTGAGGGGATATGGTTTTGACTTTCTTCACGTTAAAGGTAGTTGTGATACATCTTTTGAAAGTGCAACATGACTTTCAATTGGTAAGCTTGTTACTGAAAAAAGGGAGAAACTCCAGGGGGAGAGGGACAGCGGAGAGGGTAGAGCTGGGGCTGGTTTTGGCTCTGTGGTTGGTGATGCTGCTGGTTCCCTGCCCTGCTGCCCCAGCAGGAGGGGCTGCTTACATCCGTGCAGGTACAGGGCACTAAGGATGGGTTATAAAGCAGAGCACACTGGCAGCTGGTGTGATTTGGCAGCTGCTGTGTGACACGGATCAGAACTGTTTCCCCACCTCTGCTGTTGCTGTGTTGCTGCCAGAGTGGGGTGGTCCAAGCCCTGGGCTCCTGTACACACACAGCTTTCTCCTGTACACACAGTCACAGTGATGTTCAGCACTCCTAGACCTCAGGAACACCAAACTCTGTGTCTTGCATGATAAACACACAATAACAGTATCTCGTGTTCATTGCTTTGTGTCCTTTGAAGACAATCCTTGTTTCTGAGTGCAGAGCCCATATAAGCAGAGGCCAGCCAGACCCATGGACAGCTGAAGCACTGTTGCCTGCATATTTCAGGTGTTGATATTTTGGCTCCAAGAGGAGCTGTGTGTGAGCTAGAACTGCATACTAATAAGAGCAATACAAGTAGTCCAGGGAAGCTGTGACTGCCCCATCCCTGGAAGTGTGCAGGGCCAGTTTGGGTGGGGGGATTTGAGCAATGTGGTCTAGTGGAAGGTATCTCTGCTGAAATGAGATGATCTTTAAGGTCCCTCCCAGCCATTCTTGGATTCTATGATGGCAGTCCTGTGTCTCCTGTTAGAAAATATTATTCGTCAATTTGTTTAAAGGCTTTACTGATGTTAGTATTCAATACTTCTACCCGCCCCCCACCCCCCTGCTGATAATATAATTGATTTATTTTTTTAAATACTTACTTGCCTTTAGCAAACTTTTCTAATTACCTTTTTGCTATCTGAGATCTTGCTGAGATTAGGCTGCCTCTTATCATTTTCTTTCAAGAAATAAACTTCTGCACATTCAAAGCAGGGATTTAAAGTGGTGAAATCAGGACATGGCCTGTGTATAGGTGGCATTATTAACTATAGAGTAATGCTTACTTTTCTGTGCAAATCCCTTCAGGGAGTTTATGGGTCACCAATACTGGGCATTTAGGAGAAAAGTGAGCATTGATTTTGTGCCATTGTTGATGTTTGCCTTGCTTTTGGAGCTTTAGCCTAACCCAAGTACAATGAATGAAGGAATTTAATGCCTTTGGTTCTAGTAGGACTCAATGTTAGAGTTTTCAAGTTGAGTTTCTTACGCAATATCCCCATTGACTTACACAGAGAAATCAGAATGATTTACAGTCACTGCTGGACTTTAGAACGATTCCCAGAAGTCTGAGCCCAGTAGTACTTCAATAAGCCACTGTAATAAGATATTTTATTGTTATGGCTTTGAATGTCCTGCAGTGTACAGTAATTCAGATATAAAATAATTAGAGGCAATTAAAGACCATTATAGTAAGGATTACTTTCTGCTAATGGCAGACTGTTTGACTGGAGGAAAAATACTTCTAAAGTCATTCAGGGAACATGATACCTAGTGAAGGTGGGAAAAGGAGAATGTCTGAGATTTGAGTGGGAAGAAGCCTAACTAGATGAAGACTTTTTCTTTCACCACACTCTCCTTTTCTTTAAGTATCCCCCAAATTCCAATATATCTTATAATTAAATATGTTTTTCATTAAAGATATTCATTAAACTACAACAATAATGTACAACTTTACTTCTTGAAAAGGTATTTCTCAACATATAAAAAGAAAATATACAGTTTTGTGATTAGCTGCTGATTTTTGATAGATGTGTTTTATTAAATGTATTAAAATCAATAATGCTAATTTTCCAATTTGGTCAGCAAAATGTTTTTAGTAAAATATATATTTTATTTACTTTTAAATAAAGTTCAGCAACCCTCAAGAGTCTGTCAGTTTAGACTACTTGAAAAATATGTATTACACATATTCTGTCTTGAACACTTAGGATTACCATAGCCACTTCTAATTTACATTATGTTTGAAAAAAAATACATTATACTAGTGATGTGAGATCTGCCCTTGTGTGGAAGAAACACTCTAAAACTCTGAAATTCTAAAGTACCCTCTGTCCCGTACTACAATTTTCTCCAAAAGCAGAATAGGATACAAGAGCTTGCTAAACAGGAGAGACTTGTTGTAAATTTGATAAACTGTTATTTTAGTTTATGCTCAGCTGAATAAGACTTGCCTACTGAGTTCAGAACTACTACACATCTAACAGTAGTAGAACATAGCTGACAGAGTTACCTAACTGCTACTTCTTCCCCAAAAGCCTCCAAAAAGGTAAAGACTATGCCCAGTATCTGAAAACTTCCTTTCAGTCCACTTCAAATTCTTATTGTACTCACTGCTGGTTACTGCACTGCTTGTAACTCACTCTTGCCTCTTTCTTATTTGAAGAGAAGTTTGAAATAAAAAGCCATGGAAGAAGATAAAATGGGTAAACATTTCTTCAGGTACAACTGTGCATGTAAGATATTCCACGTCAGGCAGTTCTCCTTCTGAGATCCATGGCTCTGTCTCTCACAGCAGATTACTCTGCAAGAAGCCACTCATAAAGTTCTCCAAATAAGTGATTTTCTCTTTTATAGGTAAACATGAAAATAAATGGTTTTACAAATATCCAGCAGGAGAGTTGTACAAATGTTAGTGCATCCAACTGCTTTAATGCATCACCATTGAAAAGAATTCAGTTTTACCAAGCTCAGTGCAAACAGCATTGCCAGATCCTCACTTACAGTGATGCTGGAGAAAAATACAGCTTTTAACTCATAAACATTGGAAACTAAAGAAAAATATTTGTGAGTCCATGAAGAACGCAAATGTTAATGCAGTTTTTATGCAAAGCATAAAGACAAGCATATAACTTAAATATTGCTCCTTATGTGAAAATAAGCATTTTTGTGTGTGGTTTCTTTCTAGCTGTCTTAAAATTAGTGATTATTTCCCTTCTGAGAACTTTTAAAATCAAAAATCATAAAATTTAATCCCTGCAAATGGGCTGTAATTTCAAATTTTAGCAATACTTGTGAAGAGAACCTAAATATGGAATTCTGTCTGGGATCTTTTCATAATCTCAAAAGTAAGAACTCTAATTTCCAACACTTGTTATATGAATGACTGACTCCTATGGAATAAAATCCTTTCTGTATCCATATCTTCTAAACTGAAATACCTTGACAGAGAGTGGTAAATTTATGACCTTACAGAAACTATAATTTAGGGTGATGTGAGTCATCCAATGCAAGAAATGTTACTGAAGTTGTAAACATAAGTAAGAAAGTTGTGTGCATTTAAAACATAAACCAGAGGAGAATATTTCCTAGACTTCTTAGTGATGCTCCATTTATCTAATTTTGTGCAGTACTGCAGGAGTTATACCTGCTGCAAAATCCTGTACATCCTCCTATCTATTCAAAATTTACCATGATCTCCTGGAAAGGAGAAACAGAGTCACTCTCTGAGTGTAGTAAAACTTACACTGAGGTGAAAAGAATCCATTTTTCCTGGTTTTGCAGATGAAAAGAGGTGAAGCATTATCTTATTGAGTTAAAAGGCAGCACATGTAAAACATTTGAATTACCACCTTGTCAGGCACAAAAGCTCAGTCTTTTAGATCATGGTATCAGTTTCCAATTCCTACAGTGACTCTTCAAGCAGTCACCGTTCTCAGAAAATTCTTCTCTCATTTTGTAAAGAGTCATGAGTCTGGAAACTGATTTTTTCCCCTTCAGCTGAAGAAATGGGAATTGGAAACAAATACTTTGTTCACTGTTGTTCCAGGCAAGAGCATGAGTGTTTATCACTATAATCACAGCTAAGAAGAGACTGAAAAAGATGAGAGAATCTCTTTAGATCTGGTAAACTTTATATCCTCAATTAGATTTTGACTTCACTATGTTTATATGCAAAAGAAATTATCTTTTTCTTTACTCTTTATTAATTTCATATAAATGTTATAATTTCATATTTTAAAATAACAGATTTTTTAAATTATTAAGCAAACATTATAACACTCTATTTACTTAGTTAATTTTACACCTATTTGTATTAGCATCTTTCTATATTAGATTGCTTTACAGTGTTAAAAGCAAGGGAAAATAAGCTTTGAAAAACCTATTCTTAAATTGATAACTGCAGGGTCTCTAGTGAAACTCTCCAGGCTCTTCTGGCTTACACTTGATTTGCTTTAATAATGGTTATGGGGAATGTAAAACTATTGAAACTGCATTTTAAAATGCCTGGCAACAGACAGGTGGAAAAGACTTAGAATTACTATTTTTCATTACTGAGGGCCTCTCAGGACTGCACAGGAAAGAATCCTGTGTGCCCCAGATAAAAGTCTCCCAGCAGTTTAATGTGCCTATCAGTTGTGCTCAGCAGCCCGGAATCATCATATTGCAGCTATTGAATAGTTCCAGACCATATGCTCAGAAGGATGGGAAATGTGGTATGTGTCACACTTCCCAAGAATGATAATGAAGAGCATTAATATGCTGATGAAGAAGCAAAAGAAAAATAGAGAGGGAGAAATTTTGAAGAAGCAAACCCACCTGTGTAACTGAGCCAGGCAGATATGCTGTACTAACTCTTCTATTTGATGTGTAAGTTTGAGTTACCATGGCCTCATGGTAATACACTACATAACACAGAATTACTTGGTAACTTCCTTTCTTTTCCTCTGCCAATATGTTCTCCCCTTTGATTTTTAGACAGAAAAGAGTTAAATTAGGATCCAAATGTCAACAAAAGACGCAGTGAATGTTACATTCAGCTGGCAGCCTGGAAATTATTTGTGTGCATTTGGAGTCTAATTACTGTAAAACAACTGAGTGATGGACCAAGTATGGCTTCATTTATATTAAATAATGCACTGGGAGTTTGAAGGAGGAGTGCTAACAAGAGTTCTGAGAAAATGGGAGAGCAGTAAGAAAATGCATTTCATATAGATTTTATCCTTTCTAAAACAATCACAGTGACATCATCACATAACATACAGATAGTGGATGAACCAATGAAAAACAGGTCACAAGGAGCTGATCTTGTAGCCAGCTTTCCTGGTGCCTCATCCAGTGCTCTTGAATGCAAAAAACTGTAGAACAAGTTAGGAGTTGCTATAAGGAGATGCAATTCCAGCAACTTCTACATTTACCAGGGACAATCTTAATATCTCTCCAATGTTTTTATAAATTCTACTAACCTGTATATAGGAGGAGCAGAAATACAATATGGGAAGAATTCCAGAGTAGTTTAAAACAACAGAACAAAACATCAAGAAATGGCTGCAAAAATGAGGCCTTTTCATCAATAAAAACAAACATGTATGTATTTAATGATCTTCCCTGATCTCATTACAGCAATAATTTTTCATAGCATAGGTATTGATGCATTGGCTTTGCCAGAATTGTGAGGTATAATGGCTTGTACATTACTTTTCTAAAGAGTATTGAAATCAAATTCACAGATTCAGACAGATTTAAAAACTGAGTTGTCTGCAGGCTGAATTGGTGTCTTACTTTGGGAGGAGGCTCTCATTTTCCTTTGTCACTGTAACAAAGGTCACTGATTAACAATGCATCCAATTGTTATGAGATAAATTACTGGATTTTTCACATTTCTTCTTTTTTATGCCATCCTTTTGGCTTTCTGATTACTCATGAATTTTCCTTAGTACTTTCCCCTATTCCCAAATAAAAATTAAGATTATATATTTTGTTTTAGTCCATATGAGCTTAAGTTCCAGCCTAGTGGAACTAAATGAATAGTGTCTTTGATTGTGTAGAGAAGAGTACAGATTATAATTTTTTTAATATAACCTCTTAACATGAGGCAGATTCTGTAAAAGTAGTGCTTTCCTCTGATTTGTTATTAGTAGGGTTTGGTTACAGTTTGTGAGGAAGATGTCCAATTGCTGATTTGGAATCAATAGTTTGAACAAAAAGACAGCAAAAGAATAAACATAATGCGTTTTGACTTTGTTTTTCTTCCTGTTCTGAACTGTGCTTGTACTGTTCAAGAAAGACAGTCAAATGTGTCCATTCTGTTCCATAAAATTTATAATACTTTTGATAGACCTTTATTAACTAGTGATCAGCTAGATATGGTGGGTTTGTTTTTATGGATTATTACCAGCATAAGTGTCCTGTATTACACTAAGGATCCATCCCAGGGTGATGAGGGAGCTGGTAGATGAGCTTATGAAGCCACTCCCCGTCATTTACCAGCAGTCCTGGCTCAGAGGGGAGTCCCAGGGGACTGGAAGCTGCCCAGTGTGAGGCCCATTCACAAGAATGGAGGATACAGGAAACGACAGACCTGTCAGCCTGACCTCAGTGCCCAGCAAGATAACAGAATAGATCTTGAGTGCCATCACACAGCACCTACAGCATGGCCAGGGTATCAGACCCAGCCAGCATGGGTTTAGGAGGGGTAGGTCATGTTTGACCAACCTGATCTCCTTTTATGACCAGGTGACCCACTTGGTGGGTGCAGGAAAGGCTGTGGATGTTGTATACCTGGACTTCAGCCTGGATGGGCCTTTGATGCTGTCTCTGACAGCAAACTCCTGGAAAAGCTGCAGCCCATGGCTAGGACAGGAGCACTCTGTGCTGGGTTAAGAATTGGGGGATGACTGGGCCCAGAGAGTGGTGGGGAATGGTGCTGCATCGAGCTGGGATCAGTCACCAGCGGTGTCCCTGTTCTGTGTCAGACCAGGGGTCTGTTCTGTATCAGTTCTGTATTAGCTGGGGCCAGTTCTACTGTATCATCAGTATCTTCACTGATGATCTGGATGAGGGGATTGAGTCCTCCATCAGTAAATCTGCAGACATGCCAAGCTGGGAGCATGTGTCAATCTGCTGGAGGGTAGGAGGGCTCTGGAAAGGGACCAGGACAGGCTGGATGGATGGGCCAAATCCAACAACATGAAGTTTAACAAGTCCAAGTGCAGAGTCCTGCACTTTAACCACAACAACCCCCTGCAGCACTACAGGCTGGGGACAGTGCCTGGACAGTGCCCAGGCAGAAAGGGACCTGGGGGGACTGTTTGACAGCCAACTGAACATGAGCCAGCAGTGTGCCCTGGTGGCCAAGAAGGCCGATGGCATCCTGGCCTGTATCAGGAATAGTGTGGCCAGCAGGAGCAGGGAGGTCATTCTTCCCTGTACTCAGCACACTCTGAATGCTGTGTCCAGTTCTGTCCCCTCAGTTCAGCGAGGACGTTGAGATGCTCAAACATGTCCAGAGAAGGCAACGAGGCTGGGGAGTGGATTGGGACACAAACCCTGTGAGGAACGGCTGAGGGGGCTGGGGTTGTTCAGCCTGGAAAAAAGGAGACTCAGGGGTGACCTTATCACTCTCTACAACTCCCTGAAATGTGGCTGTGGTCAGGTGGGGGTTGGTCTCTTCTCCCAGACAACAACTGACAGAACCACAGGACACAGTCTTAACCTTCACTAAGGGAAATTTAAGTTAGATGTAAGAAAGAAATTCTTCACTGAAGGAGTGATCAAATACTGGAATTGTCTGCCCAAGGAGGTGGTGGAGTCACCATCCCTGGAGGTGTTTAAAACAAGACTGGATGTGGCACAGTGCCATGGTTTACTTGATGAGGAGGAGTTAGGTTAGGTCATAGGTTGGACTAGATGATCTTAAAGGTCTTTTTCAAGCTAGTTCATTCCATGATTCTGTGATTTTTTTGTTGTCATCTATGTCACTGAGGAAATATTTTGTCATTCCCACTTCATGTTTACTTCAGTTTATGAGAATATATTTTCAATTTTTATGATATGAAGATGTCATAAATTATGAGTGACAGGTATGGAAATCGAACAAGAGTATTCCACTTCAAACAGTTTATGAAAAATAAACATGAAAAAGTAGCTTTTGTGTCTTTGACTTATTCAACAGTGTTTACTTTTCTACTCAATTCCTTGCTTTCAGTTTTTTCAGGTTTCCAGATTGAAGCTTACTCTTTCATCCTCTTTGCTATATGACCAAATTTCCATTTCAAACCAGTGAACAAACCAACTTAATAATTTCTAAGCAGTTGTGTGTCTCCTGTAGATCTGTATGATGGAGTCGCCTGCCATTAATGACCTGTGTTTTCCGACATCTTTGGTCTCATTGGGTACCTCTCAGAGATGTGAAATATCTTGTTTGAAAAAGTCAGATGTTTCACAACTCAGCATATGTTTGTTTTTCTTACCAGAGCTGGTAGATATTACTGAAAGTGGAATTTCAGGGTGAAGTTCTCAGAATCTCTTCACCATGATGGTGAACCCACTGTGTCATTTTGAGGTTGCAATGTGCTGCTTAGTGCTCACTTCCACAGAATCAGTTGGGGTTGGGTTTAACAGAGAAGTGACATTAGGTCAAAGGGCTTGGACTTCAGTCTGTGTTTGACCATGCAACTTGTAATAAATTTTCTTAAGTTTCTTGACACTTGTTCATTGCACTCAAAAGAAATCTTGGCTTTATCTGGAGCAAACACGAATGTTACACTTGCTGTAGTTAGTTCTTTAAGACAGAAGAGTGTGAAGCTGGGTAATAATAAATGGAATCTGTGCAGGTACCTTGTGTGCTGAAAGCTTTTTCTGCAGAAATAATTAAATGCATTGAATTCCACATCTGATCAATATAAAAAGTATTCTGGCTGTTGCTGCACCCAGCAAACATTTTCATCAGATTTGCCTTCAATCTGTAGTGAGACATGTTTACAGAACTAATTTCTAAATGCTTCTCTTATCAAAGGAAATTTTTTATTATTTTTGATAAAAAATTACTATCTCCTGAACTGCATTATTTAAAATTGAAATAGAAAGCTATTTTCTTTCAGCTCCTTTGAAAAGTCCCTAAGAACCTTCTCTTGAATAAAATATATTCTCTTTGATTCAAACAGGCCTGCTTTCGGCACTTAATGAAGTATCATGGTAACACGTGAGGTTTTAATTTTTTTCCCATTATCACCTTTACTCTAATTCTACCAGAACTTCCTATGTGACTGATTTCTTTATTCAGAATGTGGCTTTCTCTCAAACTAAGAACCTGAACCAGAATTTTTGAATTTATGGCACAGTTGTTAAAGAGCCAGCTGCATTGCAGAGCCCCAGGTAACAGCTGCTGAGCAGGGATGCAGGTATCAAACACACATGGCCACGTGTGTGGGATCCCTTAGGGGCTACATCCACACCTTCCTGTTCAGCTGAACCAGAGCTGTCACTAAATTCTGGGGCCAAGAGTAGCAGAAGGACCTTCATCCCCTCTGAGTCACAGAGCAGCTTGTTGTGTTCACCCTGAGCACTGCACAGCTGCAGGAATGACAGACACGAGGCTGCAGGTGCAAGGCAGGGAAACAGCAGTTCAAGGGACCTGCTCTGTTATAACCAAAATTTCCACATGACAATGCTTATTTTCTTTTTTCCTGTGGTTCAAAATCAATCTGTTTAAATCCTAAAAATTGCAGCATTCTGCCTTTCTTGCCCCTCAGCTCCTATTTCTTCTTGCTGCCTGCATCTCATTGCAGTAGTTCACCTTCTGGACCACTTTCTCTCACCTTTTACTTTACAGGGAATAAGGCCTGGCAGCAGTCATGCCTTTCTGCCAGTTCCTCCTTCAGCTTTATTTCATCAGAGTCAGAAGTGAGTGTGATTATAGTAAGTGAAGTTATTGATATATTTTCTTGATTTTCAGATTGGACCATCTAATTTGGCAGCTTTTGAAATGTGTTGCTAGCTCAGATGGGAAACATTTTGTAGAAGGGATGAGATTGTATTTGAAGGTGCCAGTGAAAAATTAAATAAATAAACAAAATTCAAACCCTTCTCATTTCAAGGTGGTTCATTATTTAGAGAATTAAAGGACTGCAACTGTACATACTATAGTTTTTGTTTGTTCTGATGTTACTGTATGTCAGTCTAGGTTAGGGTTACTTTGTGAGTGTGAAATTAGGCACTAAAAGAACTGGTGGACTATATTGTAATTTTTTTCTTCATAAAAGGAGTAGTAAGTCATTCCTCTATTTACTTAATTTTGATATTGTATGACTTTTTACATTTTCTTCCTGCATGTAAACAGAAGGGGCTGAGGCCAACATTGTGACCAGAACATTATTGCTCACTGATATGCATTCCTCAATAATTCCAATTTGGGAATGAGAACTGTCAAAGCAGAGTGTAGTCTCTGCACTCAAAAGGTACAGAATAACCCATCTGTCCACTGAGTTCTGCAAAGATGGCATTTTAAGACAAAGACCTGTTTGTTTTTCATAAATTGCTGTTCTTATTTTTTATCCTTTTGAATACAGAGTCATATTGATTTAGATAAAAATTAGGAGGAAAACAAGGCTTCAGGGGAAGATTGCTGTGATGGGCATCAACAGAGTGCTAAATATATGGAAGCTTTTTGCAAGATGCAGTGAAAAGCTGCACTGCTCTGTTGCCTACCTTCCCCTTCCAATTCTAGCTGCTTTCATGCTTTCTTCCTTCAGGAGATAAACAGAATACTTTTGCTTAGTCTGAACTACTCATTCACTTAAATAATTTTATCAGTACTGAATCAAACTGAGTGCTAGAGATATGTAAGTTCTGCATCCCATTTCCAGACTTTCCTCCATTTTATCACCTGCTTGACCAAATATGAGACAGGCAGATGTTTGCAATGTCTGGCAAAGTGGATAATGGAATGGGCCTCCTTAGACTGCAAACAGCTGTGTGAAATGTTGAAGTTATTGTGTGGGACAGCTTGTGCATGTGGGCAGGAAGAGGAGTGCAGACATTATCAAAGACGAATTTGTTTTAGCATATTTGGTATTTCAAAAACATTTCCCCCCAGAAATAAAAAGAAAATTGCATATGGATGAGGGGTTCTATTGTGCTGTTGATGGTTTGTATTATGGTGTACTTTCTTCACTCTGCTCAACACTATACCTGAGGAATGTATTGAGTGGAGTGACTTTGTTTTGTCTTTGTTTCTCAGAGAGATACAATGACTATGATAGAGTTTATTTGTTTCTAGATAACACTGTGTTTATATGTTTGAAATGAAAGTCAGTATGAATAGAAGTGCTCTGCTCTTGGAACAAAAGGTAAAGAGATTTGTCTCTCCAGGCTGAGATTGAGTTCCTCAGTTCCTGGAGCACCTGAGAGTACTTTGATGAGAGCTGTTTAATTGTAAAGAAAAGGAGTATAAAAGAAATAAACTCATCACTAGGCTTTATCCTTATGGCCATCAAATGCCCTGAGTCCAAGCCATCAGGCACTGATAGTAAGGACTGTGTGGAACTTCAATTTTATACAGCTGAATATCTCTGAGAAACAACTTTAGATGGAAAAGTCGCGTGTACTTCTCTGCATCAGTGTTATCGAGGAAGGACAGTGAGACGTTTTGGACAGCTGGAGTTTAAAAGCCATGGTAACAGAGATTTTATTTTTAATCTGATCACCAATGGCTGAAATGAAGTTGTTCCCTTAATCTTTAGTAATTTTGTCTATGCTTAATTTGGTGTCCCTCATTTGCTGACATCAGGATGGAGCATTCTCTTACATGTGCATTCACCTCTGTGCCACCACCTGGGTGCACAGACACACACACTTCAGCGAAGATAATTTGGGGTGATAGTTTTGGTTAGCTGTATTTGGGTTTGTTTGTTTTAATGCTTTTAGTGAGGGTTTGGGCGTTTCCCTCCCCCCTCCCCAGATTCTGAGATATATATATATGTGTGTTTGTGTGTGTGTGCATGTTGCCTTGTTGAATAGAAGATGCCTATTGTAGAGCACCTTAGATTAATTATTAATTCAGCCCAACCTCCAGCAGAAAGGACAAGCTTTAAATAACATATCTCAGGTTCTGTTCATTTTGTTTAAAAGGAAAAACACGAGGCTCAGCTATATTTCTTTACAATTAAAAGAATTTAAACATTATTATCTGTCTTGAAGTTATTAAGTATCCTGTTGTTCATTTACCCTGAAGTGTATATGTAAACGTGCCTTATATAACTTGTGTAAATACTATATCAAGATAAATTTGGTCTTAAATGTTCCTACTTTAGGTAACCTTAGCCAGGCAAACACTGTCTATGTGGTTCTGTTACTCTTTTGATGAAGCTGAAGCAGAGCTGTAGGAGGAGGGTTGTAGGTAGGAACATAATATATATGAAATTATCAAATACCTAGCTTACACTATACAATAACATAAAACCCAAAAGGTATTTTTAAATACTCTTGCTCAGGGATTTCTGAATGTAATTCAATATCTTCTCACTGAGATAAAAATATTCTCTGTGGATTACTCTAATTAAGTGATATTAGATACAGCTTAAATCTATTTTGAAAATATGTTTAATTTTAATAAATATCACCATTCAATTTCCAGATATGTTTTCTGTCTAGAATCTAATAAATACAGGTTGTTGAGCTTAGCTGAGGGTTCATCAGCCTGGTAATTTTCCATTCTGTGTTCTGGGATTTTTTGTAGGTTCTGTTTGTTGAAATATTTAAGTAGCAGACTAGAGGAGATAAAGGCCAGATATTGAAAATCTATAAAGCATTGAGATAAATTTCAGTAAATATGGCCAAGACAGCATAATTTAGATGCCCCACAACAAGAAGAAATGTTCTTTATTTCAGTATAACACATTTTTGTTATGATCATTTATTCTCTCTGTGGGAAAGGCTTAGTATATAATATCATGGTTTTCAGACTGCTTGAGCATGTGCAGGCCAATTAGCAGTGATTGCTAAACCAGAAGTGAATTGCTTCAGGCTGGGTACAAGTGAGGCAGAGCTGCTGGGGGAAGCAGCTGATGGGGATGAGCCAGCAGCCACCCTAGGTGTGCCGCAGGAATGTTGTTTCCCTGATTCTGTGCTGGCTGTGTGGGCCAGTGCCTGTCTGTGCCTGGAGAACATCCAATGCTCCTGCAGCTTCACCCAAGCAGGTGCTGCCCAAGCCCTGGGGATAATGGCACTGGGGACAGGTCCCAAACCTGGCTTGAGCTCTTTGTTCCTACCCCAGCCAGAAAGCTTCTGTTCTGAGGAGGGTAAAATTGAACCCTTCTTGTCTTCTATGTAGGACATTTCATGTGGACAGAGAAAACAGATTTTTATGGGGTCTAGCCAATGGAGCTTAGATTTTGCTATAATTAGTTTTCTGATTTGTTTTGTTGAATTTCTAATTCCATTTAAAATAGGAGCAAGAGGTATATTGGGGGTACTTTCCTGTGATGGCTTTGCTTTTAAGGTTAAGAGCCATATTAGAGATGTAGGACAATTAGAAGGGGAATGAACTTGAAAGACTGGCTTTGAGTCCACAAGTGAGCAAATATAAAGCAGAAAGAAAAATACTGTGTGTTCTTCTTGCCTGTATTTAAAATGTTGAGAACAGAAATGCATCATGTATATGTGTGTTTTTTTTCTCCTCAATCTCTTTTTTTTTCCCCAAGGAATGGTTCAGCATATTTAAGCTTTAAGTTAATATTGTTTAAATTTTGAGATAAGTTACCACTAATCCAAGTGCCAAAACCTTACACTGACCTTCCCCTGAGTGCATCAAAACATTTGGTGTGACTCAAGGTAACACTTAGAAATGTAGAAATAGTATAGTTTGCTATAACATATTTCTATATGGAATCAAAAACTTTCACCTGCCATCTGGTGGGAAAAAAAAGAAAAACTACAATATGTGAACCTTCTAACTAAGGACTACACCTGTTTTCTACTTGCTAGTAGTATAGAAATACATATTGCTAGTTCTATATAAAGAAGATTTTACACTTACATTCCTGACTTATTTTCTTTGCATGCTACAAGAATATGTGGTCCTTTTTTTCTTCCATATCAATAGAGAAAAAGAGTAATTGGGTTCACCATTTTTTCATATTTGCTTGAAAATAAACCTTCATGGTCCGAGCATGCTCGTAGGAAATAAAACAAGGCAGATATGATAGGAAAACAAAAATGTATTGATTAAACCCTCTGGGAGATTTGTTTCTACAGTAATATTCAATCACATGTCACCTGCAGTACACTAAATAAGTTCTAAAAGTTTTTAATATTCCATATCACAAAATAAATCACAGAGGAGACCACTGGCTGCAGTAATGCTCTCTTAATCAGGTGTATTGCTGTAATGAACAGTATATTCTTTCATTAGAATTATGGTTTTGAAAATAGGATAGGAAAAAGTTCTTGACTTTGCTCTTAGGAAAAAAGTTTCACTCAAGGCTGGGAAATTTGTACTGTTGCCAGTGTATAGTTAAGTTTTAAGTGTGTATTTCAGTAAGAAACAAGTAGCTGCCAGCTTTTAATTGTGATAGTCCCACAGCAGGGACGAGAGTGTTGTGAACATTTGAGCTGGGTCCTCTTTGGGTACTTGTGCTAGTAAATGTTCCAGTTAAGGAAGCAATCCTACTTTCATGCTGGACAAGTGAAAACAAACAATAAAGCAGTGAGATAAACTTACATGTTTTTACTAGAAACTGTAGCTCTGACAACTCTGAGAATAAAACTCCTTTTACTACAAACCGAGGAAATAGACTCTGGTTATCTTAAAGATATCAGATGAGAATCAACATGCATTTTTTCACCCATTTCAGTAAGCTAGCATTTTCATAGTCTAAAATAACTGCAGTGGCAGCATTAATTATTTTATCCACAATCAGGAGTAAAACACAATGTTGAATTTATTATGTCTTAACTACCCATATTAATTTGTTATGTGGAAAAATCTGAAGCTGATTAGTTAATGCCTGTAACAACTTTCCTTTTGGGCACTAGATTGTCCACATGGCAGCTCAGCAGGAATACCGACACACAATCTACCCAATAGTCTTCTGAAGAAAAAAAGTCTCTCTATGAGTTTTTGGCCTTCAGAAGATATTTATACTGAGCTATTCCATCTCCTCTGAGAGATGGAAATGTCCACAGTCTATATTGATCTGAATGCTTGTGTAAAGATTTTGTTCTTTAAGGTTATGGTGTAGTTCTAGGCAATATTAAAAAGTTTGGGAGTTTTACTTGCCCCTTAGGTTTTGTTCTAGTACACAGGGGATTCATTTTGGAGGATATAATAGGTCTTAAGCTTGTCAGTCTTCACTATTTATTAAATCATTAAACTGTTTTCAAGTTGTTTAATAAATAAATGATGACCTTTTAAAATGTCAGCAGGAGTCAATGAAATCTTCCAGACTCAGAAATTATGTAAGCTCCAAACATGCTTGGCTCTGATTTGTCGAACACAGAAGTGGGATGCCTGTGCACCTTTTGAAGATGTAGGTTAAAGATCCAGGATTGGCCCTAGATACATTTTGTGTAGTTTAATTTTTCGAGATTTTATTTCATTGTTTCATATAATCTCACATCAGTCATTGCAAACACCATTAACAAGAAAAAAAACAAACAAACAACGAAAAAACCCCAACCAAACAAAAAAACCTGAAAAAAAACTCCAAAAAAACAACAAAAAAAATCCAAACCTATACCAGTAAAGACCAGTGACAGGAAATGTAAATCCAGGTTTATTAAGCAGATTTATAGGGGCAAATAATACCTGCTCTTGGAAAGGGATTTGTCTTTGTAGTGCTCCCAAAACAATGAAAACTTAATGGAAATGGAAGTTTGTAGAATCCATTCTTCTTCTTCAACCTGTAACCATCTGCAACACTAATGCAGTAAATTACTAATCTAAATATTTGGCTTTTCCAAAGATCCCTGCCTTTTACCTGAAAGGGATTATTCATCTAATTTTATTTGGATTGACTTTAGTGATCAGGATGACATCAGGGTGCAAGTTATCTGTACTGTATAACAGTTTCTTCCTTGCAATGATCTTACATATTTAGGAAAGGTTTCACAGAGACTTGCTGCTGTTCAAAGTGTTGTTTTCACTTCTGTTTCTTTCTCTTAGACTATTAAATAGCTATTAATTTGTAACATTTTTCCAAGCTGATATCTTGCATTCTATTTTTCTCATTAAATATAGTATAAAAATGAAACATCCAAATGCTAAAATGTGTTTTTCACTCAACACTTATGTTGTCTCTCTGAGCATGTTAGTTTTGTGCATTTAAATTTTTTTTCAATATCTATTGATGATATTCTTTGTAGCTGGTATTTCCACATGAAAATTCAATTATTTTTGTAGCACTGAAAGATATGGGGTGCATAATAACTTTGATAATTAACTCAGTGTTTGGCAGTATATTGAAAGTGATGTTTAAGGATTACAATTCAATTACTTTTTGTTGCAGTCTTTGCAATCTTCCAGCTGACTGGCATTCTTTTTGTTTGGTTGGTTATTGTTTTGCTAGGGGTCCTCAAGATTCTTAAATATAATGCCAGTTTTCCAACTGAACAGCAAGGTTTTGGTATAGTCCTAGTTTTGCTAAAATAATCAATGAATGTGCAGGGTATAAATGCTAAATAGCATAATTATAATACTAAATAAATATTTAGCACAGGAAATGGCACAAAAAACTAGGTTTAACCTACCTTCATGCAGTTCTGCTCAATCTGTGAGAAAAGATGATTAAATATTGCATTGGGGAATTTATTACCTTGAACTATTTGGTCTGTGAGGGAAGGGGGATATTGTAGCTTCTGTTTCAAATAAGTATCAGGTACAAAAATATGTTTGGGGAGATCTGGTTAAGTGTAAAATATAAGAAAATTGACTAAAATCCAGTTAAGTAACGACATTGACATTTCCTCAAAGCACACTATATTCTACTACTGAAATCAGGGAAAATCCAGATACCTCATCATCTTAATAAGGAGCAATATTTCCTTTGGATGTACAATAATAGGGTCTTCATAAAATCAGCAGTCTGGTGTCACTGTATGTGGTTCCGGAGCGGTGATCAACACAGTAACATGGCAACTTTCTTGTAGGAGCAGGAAAGAGTAATTTTATTCAAGGAAATCATGGGTTTAAATAATATTCCTCATGCAGAACAAATTAGAGACAATTCATTGGGCAGAGGCGCAAAACCCCCTTTAGAAACATGCTCTGGTATTCATCTGTGTTATTGAATTCTCTGAAACCTTTCTCCTGGGATAAGAATCAGAACTGATAGCAGCCTGGGAGAAATCCTGGCTGGATTTTTCTTAGACCTCTGACTCTTGCCCACAGTCTGGTAATTCCTAAAATGTCTCATGATTTTAATGGAAAGTTGTGAATGCTCTTCTATAGTCACTGTACCTAATAATGGTGGTCAGACTGTTAACTGAAATAAGCTATACTATACCAATGCCTTCTTGATTAGAAGATGCTTTCCCTCCTATCTCTATTCTCGAAGATCATCTATCCTTCCTGTTTCCAAACACTTAAGAAAAATCCTAGTCCAGAAGCACCACAATTCCTTTTCTGTCAATGGCTATCTTCTGTGCAATGGACAGCACTGTCGGGAACCTGCTGTGATTCTTCAGCCATTGATGATGGTTATGAGGAAGACCATGCAGAATATGCTTAAACATTGTCATTTCTCCTAGATTTTGTAATGTGAACTAATTTTTGGAAGAAACAATTTATGTTTGTCTTGGAAGTGAATGTCAAACAAGGAGTGCAACTCATTGTAAATCAGGCTTTTAGATGGATGTGTTTCATTTCACCCATTCTTTAACACTAAGTTAAATAGCAGAGAGCTGATGTATAATGTGGATTTGATATTGTAATTATCAGTAATTCCTGTGTATTTACATTGGAATCTATGCAAAAGAGAGCAAGAGAAGCTTAATCCTTCTGCTGAGTTTCCTGCAAGAAGCAGTTTATGGTTAAACAAACATTTCACTTTTAGGTCTGTTCATATTTTTCTTCAGATATAATTTGCATAGGTGTTCCAAAGTGCAAGCTTTCTAGGAGGGAAAGTGAACTATTTTACCTTAATAACCCCTGAATCGTTAGAAAACTCCACCAGAGAAACATTTAGAATACTCTTCATTCACAGAAGTTAATGACCTAGCACTCCAATTCTCAATGGTGCTCCTGAGCACAGGAAAGCATTTATGTGTTTATTTTCACATTAATGTAGGATAACTCATTTTCAGCCTCACTGGGACAATCTAAATACTCCTTATTTCATTAGAAAATTACTTTTCTCAACATGTAACTAACAGTTACAGATAGCCCATGCATCACCTTCAGCGAGAGAACAGCAACTGTAATTAAAAGTATGTTTTAAAACCTAAAAATTATGTCAGAAATAATACTTGTTTCAATTCTCTAGAAGTTTGCTACTATAATCTGCCTGGCAACTTGGCCTTTTTCTTATTTTTATTTCTGAAACACATAACTTTTTTCCTAAATAATTAAAAAATAAGTTTTCTTTTTAATTTTCCTTTCTTTTATCTTTTTTTGGGGGAGCTTTGAGTAGTAGGGGTTATTAGGGAACTTATGTAGGAGCTAGAGAAGCAAATATGGCCATGCAGAAACAGTTATAAAACAGTTCAAAATGTAAAGAAATGGAAGAGATTTCTTATTTGCATGAATAAGATTGTTACAAAAATTATAAATAGAATAAATGTAAATAAATTCTAATAATAAAGTATCTATAGGTTCAGAGAAAAAAACCCAACACAAAACAGAAAATGGAAACCAGTCCCTTAAAAAGTACTTTTATTCAATATTTTAAGGATTTATTAAAGGAAAAGATGGTATTTGCCACATCCAATAATAGCACATGTTCTGATTAGTGATCACCTGAATGTGTTTTGCTCTCAAATAAGCGAATATTACTGAAGAACTTTTTTTTTTCTTTTTTACTGAGGAAAATAGAACAAACAAATAGAAGCTTGTGATTTTCCCACTGGAATCTTCATTCAGGAAGATCAGTGTGGTTTACAAGACACTAAACTTGTTTCAGCAGATATTTTTTCCCCATAACTGTTCAGGTAAATATTACTGCAAGTTCATGCTCAGGAACCTCACACAAACAAGACCCCCTATAACCTTATGAGATGGATCTGCTTCATTTCTTTCCTGTTGCAAGCTGTGAAGTTGGAAACAGTGCAACTGTTTTGCTGGGGACAATAGAGAGCCAGGAGGAGCCAGGCTTGGAAATAGTTCAGGTGAATAATTAAGATCAGTGATCAGCTTTTCAAGAACTGCTTGTGGCCAGAGTTTTTCACACCAGGACTGTGTGCTTGTACTCACCTCCCTGAGTAGTGCACAAGGACAGATGTTCAGGAGACAACTTGCCTTGGCAGTTGGGCTGTGGGGAGAAATATAATTTCATTGTTATTCCTACTGTGTTGTGAGAGGACATTCACCATTGTCAGATGAAGGTATTTCTCCACCACTGAAATAAAATGGCCAAAAGATATTTAAAATGAGCCATTTATATGAAATTTATTAGTGAACCAAAACTGCCTTTCCCCAGTTTGTCATTTTCCTTCAACATAAACCTATAGACTATGCAGATTCCAACTTGCTTACAATTCAGGTAACTTCTACAATGGAAGAATAAGCCTCTTAACAAGATTGAATTTGCTATTGCACAAGTTGCAAGCTGAACAAACAGAGATTGGGCAAATTTCTGTTCATTCATGTGCCTCTTTTAAAAAACAAATACCAGTTTAATATAAATGGAAATGAGAGCAATGTTAGTGTGGACATAAATCTTGATCTATTGTAACCTAATAATGAAAGCCACTCTGTTCAGAGTCTAGATAAATGAAATAAAGTCATAGGGTGCTTTGGGTTTTTTTAATAAGAATAAGAAAAATCACTTTTAACTTAGATTTGTCTTCTTTTATTTGCTCACTGTGATTTTGGAAAAAACCTTTATTTATGGAAAACCAGTTTTTAGTCTCAAAAGGAAAGCACGTCACCCTATTACACATGATGTGTGATTGTTTCTGGTAAGAGATAAAAGTGGCAAGATATTTGAAAAGAAAGTTTCCTGTCTGACTTCATAAACTTTAATATTTATATAACCTTTAAGCAGTCAAGAGACTATGCCTAATGACAGTCAACTAACAGCTTGACCTTTATTGAATGGAAGAATTGTAGCACACTTACAGGAGTTTAATTTCAACAGCAACCTAATGTTGAAAATTTTTTGGCTATCAACATACGGTGAGCACACTGAAATTCACCTGGAGCCTGGAAATGTATTATTTCCATTAAATAAGTCCTGCACAACTGAAGAATAGAGGATTTAAAAAGCAGTCACCTTCAGATTCTGTAATTCTATTTTGATAATCTTGTTACAAATTAAATGTGAAATATCTCAACTTCCTAAAAATATTAGAATTTACATATGTAAATTGGCTATTACCATATACAAAATATTTATGTTAACCACCAGTTCAATAATTTGTATGTGTATGTAAAGCCTAAACACTGTTATTTTTTATCTGCTTTTCATAGAGGAATTAATCATGCTGTCACAGTGGTTTGAAATAATTATAAAAGTGAGTTTGAAAGATTAAGATTAAATACTTTCAAAATGCTTAACTGAGGCGTTTTCTTCAAACATACAGTAGAATGACAAATAATATTTGAATGTCACTGGGTCCTTGTGATGATTTAGAAGATAGCAAAGCAATTATTTTCTGTAGGAGGTTAGTTTTGAATAGCTGTTGCTAATTCAGAACAGTAGTACATAGACAAGCATCAAGATCTCTTATATTACTTGATGAAAGTGTCAAGAATGTGGTTGTGAGGTGTAAGGAGACAGTTACGGGAATCATTTGCACAGTTTGGGTTAGTGTTTGATTATTTTGTTGTCATTTGAGTTGCTTTTTTGCAGACAGTTTGAGAGAATGTCTCTCAAATTACAGAGACAAAGAAAACCTTAAGTATGTGAGTAATCCTTATTTAATATTCTTGGTCAAGATGACATAGGCACTTCCATTAGGAACACAAAAACCTTTCAAGTATTTTCATAAGCTTGAATGCAATGTCAAAGTAAATTAGTGAAAATGAAATATTGCAGGAATGCTGATGCAGCTATTCAGAACAGAAAATAGAGCCTTGTTACAGACACCTCGAGTGTTGTTCCAGCCTTCCTGGACGTGGTTACAGCACAGCAGTACAGGGCAGGTCAGGCCCTTTGCAGAGAAAACCTTCCCCACTTTGGAGGGAAGAAAAGCTGAGAGCACTATAGAATCTCTATTCCATAGAATACAAAACTGCAGAGGGGTTTGGTAAGCTAATACAGAACAGTTGTTTATTCCTGTAATAGAGGAACTCAACGATGCCAGCAGAACAGCATAAAGCAGAGGGTGGGGGTGTTCTGGTTTGAAAGACAGGTATTTGCCAAGAAAGGCAGGACCTCCTCCCTGAGATGGAGAGTGCAGACATCCCCCTCCCCCTCCCTCCAGATTATTATAATTTTGGAATCAGGGGATCTCAGGCAGTGATATGGGGGTAGGAATAACAGTTCTTTATATATATATATATTTATATGAATGGGAAAGTGTGGAGGAGAGACACTGCTCACGGATCCTTGGGGCTCCAAGGGGATGCTTGGAGGTGGGAGGGTGTCCAGACAGGGGGGTCGGGGTCCCCCAGCCAAGGAAAGGCAGCTCCCGGTGTGGCAGAGCGGGGCTTTTCCAGGGACTGCTCTGCTCCGAGCCAAAGGAGCGAGAGGGCAAAGGGAGCGCAGCTACCCCCACCTCCTTTACTGCCCCCATCCCTGCTAGGGTGTAACCTTAGCATCACAATGGGAAAAATTCAACCAAGAGAGAAAAGAGAACCAACCTCCAACAGGGGGACACAAAGTTTCTTCAGGGATAGGCAGGGTTAATGATTCTGGTACCAGGAATTTGGTGTTTCGAGAGCCTGTGGATGTGAACAGCATCAGCGAGTTCAAAAATCAAACTCAGTTTATGGACTGGAATCCAGGGATTATTCCTGTTTGTCCATGTCTGTTCCTTGTCTCCAAGTCAGACTCCTGGGCTAGGTAGACAAATGCTCTGACTCAGAGCATTTTTCACTCTTCCATATTCCTTTAGTGTGACAATGAAGAAGAGGTTTCTTGTCATCTAGTAGAACTTAATTTAAAATAATGCTCATAGTAAGTTTCCATTAAGTCAATGAAAAAAATACTTCAGCTGATTTATAAAAGGGCTGTTAGAAAACTAATTTTTGAATGGTCTTTCAGTACTTTCAGTCTTGAGGCTTGTAACTATTTTAAAGGAAACTGCTCTCTATTGAATTTAACTGACTGGAGTACCTTTATAATACATTGTTTAGCTTTCATTTTGGGGAATAAAATGTCATGAAAAGGCCAGAATGGCATAATCTTCTGAAATCGTGGATTTCCAAGTAAGAGAATAAGCCTCTTATATAAGTAGAGGCTCTTAGGAATGGAATATTGCCATCTATTTACTGCTATGACTTCTGTTTAGAAGCACACCATCAGCCCCCAAGCAAGCATATTCCTGGTTCTGGAGGCTGGGTGGGGTGTTTTGGCCAAGCCACCCACTGGTCTTATTTTGGAATTGTATCTCCAGCCTCTTGCTGTTACTGAGGAAGAGGAGAAGTGAAACATCAGCAGAAGGTCGTCTGCTAAAAGTACAGCAGTCTGCTGAAATGAGCTGAAAGTACAATGTTTCAACTTTTTTCCTTTTAAAATCCAAATGCTGCTGTCCAGGTTGCATTTGGCTTTCATATAAATTAAATCTTTACAGAGAGCACTTTGAGCAACCTGCAGGAAAGGTATCACTGTGTGAGCTGAAATGGGCCAAACCTGGCTTCATAAAGATGCTCTGACATTTTAACATGAGGAACTTTAACAAAGTAAATGCTTCATATTATTGTTTTATTATTTCATATCATGCTACTGTGTTCCTATAGTTTAAAATGTTTAATAAATCAGAAGGCCAGAACAAAAGAATTTCTTTTACAATTGACCTTTCATTATTTTGGCTTGCACTTGTAGGCCTCCAACATATAACTAATTTGCACAGTTTAAATGTATACAATACAGAAATCCAGAATTAAAAATACTGTAAAAGTAGCTTGCTATTTTTTCACACCTTAGTTTATCTTGAATAGTTTTAATTTATTGGATTTTCAATTCATGGCTATATTAATACTTACAGTACCTTCAATTAGCCTTTGAAGACTCATCAACAGCTGTAATTGTATTCCAAGATTAAAATCCCATGTTTCCCTGCAGGAAAATGCAGTTAGGTCTTCTTAAACTTTCTCCATTGCCTGGAGGACAGCTAGTCACATATTTCTGATGCAGTCCTTCTCTACCTGTGGGCTGGAACATGTCTGTTGCCTGCCATGCTCTTCATTGCAGAGACAAGATCTGACTCCTGGAGTCAAGCAGTTGCCTTTATACTCCTCAATATGCTTATTAAAATGAACCAGAGGTTAGCTCATTTTAAAGGCCTGAAGAAGAATTATTAAGGAGCTGATTAAGTCAATTACGCTGCTTAGGGATTCCTTTTTGCTGTGTTGTTGTTAGCCAGGAACCTTAATAGGACAATTAGGATTAATTAAAATCAGCCTGATTGATTAGGATATATAAACCTGAACGTGAGCTGTAGCTGTGTGGTTGAGATTGTGCAGTCTGTGAAGCAATGGGGGGAGGCAGCAGTGGATGCTGAGGTTTATGTTTCTGCAAATATCATCTGTCTGCTGATAGGAGCAGGCTGATTTCAGGGGACAGTTGGTTTTGACAAGGATGATTTCAAATCAGAGAATTAAATTTTCTGCGTCTCCCTATTGGGATTAACAGGACATGAAACTGAACAAAGAAACAGCAGAAGGATTTTGCTGTATATATGTGTAAAATGACATGGGGGTGGGGAATAAATCCTTATTTTGCCTGCAAGATGGTGTGATTTAAACTCAGCAGGATCACTTGAGGCCAAGGAGCAATGATGGCTTAAAGGCAATGGAAGGTGAGGGAGAAGGGCACTAAAATGAGGTGTTTGTACTGCCTCTTGGGAGAGATTCTCTTCCAGTGGGTGTAAGCTCCCAAGTTAGGTGGCTGAGTTGCCATCAGAAATCAGTTTCTGCAATCAGCACAGCCATCTGACTGCGCTTGTATCTCCAGAATGTTATTAAGTGGATGATGTCCAAGAAAATTTGAGCACTTCTGTATTGGCTATTTTAAACTGTGCCAATACCATGGCTAATAGATTCAGCCATATGCTCACACAACCCTGGTATCTTTACCTTTTTCAGTGCCATACAATTTGTATGCAGACACATAATGGGAAAGAGCACCATGGGAACGGTCACATGGCTTTTCATCTTCTGGGGAAGGTGGAAGGGTATTAAGTCCCCTGCTCTTTCAATGACCAAGCAGTGTCTCTTTTCGTTTAAAGCATGGCTCTGCTCTCGCCTGCTTTTCTTACATTGATTCATTTTGATTACTTCTGGAAACTTTTTATATCTGGTGTTTTGTCTCTTTGAAATAGCTTTCTTCTAAAAGGAAACTGATCTCTTGTGGAAAAGGTTATCTGAGGAATGCACCTTAAAGCTTTCTTTGTTTTACTGCCAATGAACAAAAGTCACTCTACTATTTGTTCTGTATCTTTATCCAATATTTTTTCAGACATTTCCTATGTAGGGAAACATAAAAAGAGCCTTCACTAGACATCAGCAAGGCTTTAATCAGAAACAGCATTTTTTGTTCTAAGCAGTTGCATTCTAGATGAGTGTTATCAGTCAAAATTTCTTTCTTCAGATGCTTCAAAAGAATTAGTTATCTATTCATGATCTAGAAAATTAACTAATCTTTCAAAACAATATTTATAAGCATCTCTTCATTTACTACACTCCTGAACTAGTAAATATCTAGGTAAGTGTGCTATCTCAGGTCTTATTATTCCACATATTGGTAAGATCCATTTCCAAGAATACTTATTCCATTTTATTAAGGAATATCTTCAGATATTATCTCAAATGTCAGTCCAAAGGAGAATCAGTTTTTCCCACTACTATTTGAAAACGTTAAGGTTCTTTACTTTTATCTCATGCTGTTGGGAAGTACCAGAGGAATCCCTGTTTTCAAAAAATAGCATTTAGCAAAATTTGGTGTTAACTAAATAGCACATTATCCTGTGGTATGTACTGTCTGAAGTTGTCTATGCAGTCCTGGGATCTCTTTTAATCTGCAGAGTTTCTGCTCTTAAAGACACTGATAGGTAAGAAGAAAGAGATAAGCAGGAGATAATGGTGTCACTGAAAATAAAATCTCTTACTCTTTTAATCTTGATAAAAATATTTATTTCAGGGGCTAATACCCAATAAGTCTCAGTAAATAAGACTAGTAAGACTATCCTATCTTAAATTCTTCCATAATTTAAGAAGTCTAAAGTAGTAATCCACAAGATTAATTTCTGTTTTCCCAAATTATATTGAAGTAAGTCTTAGTAGAATCCTCACAACATCAAGATATTAAGAACATACTGGATGCCATCTACTTTTATTGTGCTCTCTAAAATCTAATGCTGTTCTGAGAAGTTCCTGTATATGGTCATGACATGCCTGAAAAGTCAAAAATCCCTTTCAGGAATTGTAATTGTGGTCATCTCAGGCAGTAAGTAACCTTTTTTAGGTCTTTCTAAACTTTAATAAATTCAAACAATGAAAAAAAAAAAGCTTAAGAAACCACATGTGTGTGGTATCCTACTCCCAGCTTTCATTACTGATGCAGAAAAAGATTATAGAAAGCTTTGGTACTTATTTCCCTTAATTTTTAAGGACTTTTTTACAAGCCACCTGTCATTTTCAGGACTTTATTTTCTCTTAAACGTCCTCACATAGTGTTTACAATAAAGTGTATCTGCCCTTTAAAGCTGAAGTATTGGTATGTACAAATTTACATAATATAAGTCAATAACTTAAAATACCCTGTTTTCACCAATAGGTGGTGGTGCTAGCTGGTTCTATATCTGTTGATTCTTCAGACTTCATGGTAACTAACCATAAAAACATCTGCATATTTCTAGCCTAAAAAAATGAGGCATAGGTAATTCAAGATGCTTGGAGCCAGGGTACCGTGGCTGCAGGAGGAAATGCAGACCCTGTGAGGATGAGCAGTGTTGTGGTGCTGGAGGAAGATACAGAAAATGCTCTTCAGTCTCCTTTCTCCAGACTGCTTAGAAAATAAGCTCTGTCTGGTTTTAGTTGCTGCTGCAATGTCTTCCATTGAAGAAACAATCTTCTGAAAATGTTGCCGTGTCACCTGGGCTCTCCCATGATTACCAGTTGCCTGTTTATGGGGTGGGAGTAGCAGAATTTGTGTGTGCACAGAGTGAATGCTTGAATTCCAAGAACAAAACATGGTGTTTGAATGGATAAAAGGACGTGAAAGAGAGGGCTCTTTTTCCAGGCAGTGAACAGAAATACTGAGTGAAATGGAGGTGCACCCGAGTGCATCACTCAAAGATTATGAGATTCATACGTACAAAAAATGAACATTACAGTAGGTAAATTGCAAACAATGTTGGAGTAAAAGCATACATTGAGGCATGTTGAACACAGGAGGGAATGAGTAAGAGAAATGTTCCTCCCTTTGAGGGGAACTTAGTTGATGGTTGCAGAAAAAGTGTTTATTTGGCCAGGACGTGTTCTGAAGTCAGTAATATCACAAACAGACAATCTGATGGGTCCCACTTGGGCTTAGCTGTAGGCCTTGTATTATATTAAGCAGTTTTAGGAAGCCATGAGTTTCTCTAAAAGAACAATTAAAAGTTGACACACTTCAAATGAACTCAAGAACGAATTAAAACATGCCTATAGCAAGGACCGTGTTTTTAATTTTGTATAACCTTCATTAGAGCCTATGATAATGTGACACAAGAATTCTTGATGCTAAATAAAGCATCAAGAGTATGAATGTGTTCATCATCTGATTGCTTGCTTTGTTGTGGGCTTTTTTCCCCTCTTTTTTTTCCTTCTGTTGTCTTTTCCCTGTATCTCTGGTCTATTTGCTTCCCTGTTTTTTCTGTGGTCTGCTCTCATTGCAGGAATAAGATAACTCATGACTGGCAGCTAGCAGCTTGGAGTGAGAATACTCTTTTGTCACATTCTGTTGCCAGCTGCCAAGTGAGATATGCAAAACCTTGTTTCAGAAACTTCCAGTGTTGTCAGGATCTCTTGGCTGCTAATGTCTTTCATTCTAGTATTTTGGAAGAGAACAAACCTTAGGTAAAATATTTGAGCTTCTCTGGTTTTCATTTGGAAGAAAGAAGGAAAAAAATGGAGAAAAAAGAGAGAAAATATGGAAATTTATTAAAGATTAATTTTAAAAATACCTATTTTTAGCTGTTATGTTGGTAGGTAACAAGTTGTCAGTATGCATATAAACTCTGCAGTTGCTGAGGTTCAAACATGCAATTCTTAGTGCCAGAGTATCTGACAACTTGAGCTCATGCCTGACTACTCTGAAGTGAGTTTACAGACCCACTTGGTGGATGTGTTTTAGCTTTTCATTCTACCACCTTATCTTCTTTAAGGGCTTCTCTTATACCCAAAACTGGACCCAAAGACTCACCAGCTTTAAACATTTTTTAGCCTGTCTACCCTTCCATACTGAGCCAGACAGATTTTGATTTTTGTCTGGTTCTGATGCTGTCTAGAGGTTTTTTTATGGCTTCAGCTTTCTCAAAGATTATTTCCTACCTTTAACACCAACTGTTGCTCTTTTCTCTTTCTAGATGAGTGCTGTGTGCATTTGCACTGTCTGACTGATATGATGTCCTTAAGTAACCCTGTTGTCTCCTTAAGTAACCATGATGCCACCAGCAAGTGCAGCTCCTCTTAAACTTTTTCAGTGATGTCATGGTCCATTTAATAATCCACTTGGAAGCATCCTAAGGTTTCACTGCTTTTGGTTTGCCCTGGAGTGATTCCTGATATCACTGTGTTTATCAGAACCACCTGCTGCTCAAAACTAAACAATAACTTGAGCTGACAATAATGTTAGTAAGGTATCAGCTTATTTTATTTGGTTCCTTTTAGTTCTTTTTTTTTTTTTCACTAAACTGAGCTTTAGAGTTCTCAAAGAAATATTTCCAGTAGTTGTTAAATTGGAATAACCTCTGGATGCAGCACCTGGCTAAACCCTCACCAGATGACCTTCTGACAACCCCCTAATTTCACCCAAGTGTTGTTAACATAACAACATTAAAATCATCTGTTGTATTTCAATTAAATCCCCAGTATTTCACTGATGTAATTCAAGATGGGATATTATCTACAAATTCTTGAGAAAAAGCAGCAGTAAAGAACAATCTGCAACACTGAAAGGTAGACTTGAGCATTAATGGTTGAGAAGATGGCAATCTAGGAGCTTGAAGTGTACAAATCCTGAAGTACAGTATCAGCTAAAGTGAAGTAAAATATGGGGTCCCAACAGCACTTCTGTGGCTTTAAGCATTGATAAGGAGCAATGTATTGAACCTGCTTAGATAATATGGTAGTTCTGTAATGAATCATAGAAAGCATAATATTTCACAGCTAAAGGATGATTTTTCTTAAGGGCAGTTAAGTAAAAATATATCATTTTAAAAAGGTATCACTGTAAAGAAAACCTGGAGAGTTCAAGCCCTCTATGATTTTTAACAGGGATATTAATAAATATTTCTATACATGATTGACACATATTTGTGTGAAGTTAAAGGAGCCTTCCTCGCTTCGGAGTTGAGGGAGTTTATACACATAGGGGAGAAGGACTGAGCTGAGGTTTTACACTTTAAGAAAAAATAAAAGTTCCTTTGGAGAGTTAAATGTCCAAAGATTTTTATTCAAAGATTTTAATGAAAGAAGATTTTTTCTTTTTTTTTTTGTTTGTTTATTTTTTTTGTTTGTTTGTTTTTAAATACAACTACTTCTTATTCTGTTCTGTAATGTACATTGTTTTCATCTATCAGTTTGAAGTTTTCTGTACTTCAGATTATTAGATGGAGGACTTAGCTTTGAGCTTGATTCTGGCACTTGTGGTTTCCCTGGAATACAAAGTACCACCTCTGGCTTAGGAGGTTCCTGAGCTGCACTGAAACCTGGGGGGCTGTACCTGATAAGAGTCATTATGTAGTTGCCTTTCTCCTAACTTCTTTCTCAGGCACAAGTTTCTGGATGTGTGGGATTTGAAACTGCAGACTAAATGGACTTTGGTCTGTCTCAGTATGGTCATTCATTTAACCATCTACTAATTTTTTCCCAAATATTTTCAGCTGAAAAAAGAGGCAGGATAGAGAGAATAGCAGTATTTGGGCAGAGCAAATCTAGAAAGGATCAGATCCACAAGGCGAGGCATACATGTTTCAAAAGTAGTTAAGGAATAGATGAAATTTTGCCATGACTTAGGTTGGTTTATGCATTTAAGGCTGTGTAATATTTGCAGGAAGTTATAGGGTGTTAAATTAAACATAACAATAAGGGTTGAATTGGTACCTGCTTCATAACTATGCTAATGTACTATTCTCTGAGCACGGCGTGAAATTTCTGTGGACTTAAAATTCAAGAATATTTTACTTCATTTGTGGTGGTGGAATTTTGATGGAACGCCAGTAAAGTGAATGTAACCACTGCATTTTTACACATGCAAAAGACGGGTCTGCTTCTTTTATGAACGTATGCTGGCTTCATTCCCAAGTTCAGATATACCTCCCCATCCAAAATGAGGACATGTTTTTTAATATGAGGAAGCTCAAAAAGGTGATTGACTAGATGTGCAAGGGGGAGATACTGTGAACATGAGAGCTTATCACACAGACATCACTGTAAGCCAGGGAAAATCAGAAAGGGCTTTGAAAAAAATTAGTTCCAAGAAAATTCTAGAGAGGTTTTTCAGTTGAGTGCTGTGTAAAAGAGGGCTATGAATAAAAACACCTCTCCCAACTCTGTGTTAATCTTCTCTTGCACTCAGGAAAGTGATGCATCACTGCTGTGTTACTTATTTATAAATAATTTATTTTAAAAAGAGTGATAAATTGCTTATTTTTTTAAATTATTAATGACATATTTTCCTAATCCAGAGCAAGGCATTATTGGAGAATAAGGCTCTCTTTCAGTATGTATTTGGTTCTTTTATGGGGTTTTGGGATTGTTTTTCTTGGGTGGGAGGAGGTATTTTGTTTTTGTTGTTGGTTTGTTTCTTCTTTTGTTGTTTTGTGTTGGGCTTGGGTTTTCTTGGTGGAGAGGGATGTGGGTATTGTGCTAGGGTTTGGGTTTTTTTAAGTGAATTTAACATTCAGGGAATTCTTTCTAATAAGAAAGTGTGACTAAATGTACAATTCTGAAAACATTTCCTTAAATCTTCATTTCCTTAAATCCTCATCTGGAAGGCTGTAGCTTTTGTGCCAAAAGGTATCTCAAGGAAAAAAAAATGCACTTAACAGTTGCAGCATTGTCTGTGAGTGCTGACCTTCTTGTAGATGTTTATGAACCATTCCTCTGTTTTCTGTAATGTACCTCATTCCTAGGAGCAGAGATTTGCAGCTGAAAAACAGTGTGTTCTACAATGACCTGAAGCCAAAGTTGCTTTCTAATTCATAATTGCAGCAAATATCAGTTGGTCACTGTTCTTGGGACTTTTATTGTTTAGCTTTTTTTAACTTTTCAGCTGTCTCAGATTGGTGATAATTGCCTTAAGTCATACCAAATCTGACTTCTAATGGCAGAAAATATACATGTTGTAATTAGAACAAGAAATCGTCTGGGCTAGTGTTCTTTTCTATTTAATGCCCTATTCTGGTGTGTGTATTTAAGAAAGAGTACTTCCAGCATAACTTTTTGAATGTTAATAAATAGTCAAATTCATATTTAGTAGCTGCTTATTCCAAGGTCTTGGTGCAATCAAGACTACACTTTCAACAAGGAAGTATAATATATCAGAAATAATTCCTGTGTGTATTTTCCTTTCTTCTTGGATGTGACTTCATACCCTTATTATAAATATTCTTCGTATATTTATTGAATCCTATAAGCACCTTCCTCACACCTTGGAATATGTTTCATAGAAGGTTAAAGATATTTGGACTAGCTCTTGCAAATAATGAGGGTAACCTTTAGTTGTTGATCTGAAGTGGAAGATCACAGTTTGATACACTCATTTCTGGGGATGCATCTCTGAACTTACTGAGGGTTTTTTTAGTTAGGAAAAAACTCTGTTGTTTTCTGTAATTTCGTGAAGGGGTCAGCAGTGTTATACTTCCTAACACTGCCTTCCTTACATCCATTTCCTATTGTTAATTTAATTTTTCATGTCTCTACAATGGGTTTCTGTACCTGGCACACTTGTTTTGGGTAGTTATAACATTTTTCCCCAGATGGATTTTCTTTCATGTGCATCCTACTTCAGATTTTCTTTTGGTAGAGGCATCTGTCAGACATCAAAGAGAGGATTAGTTCTCTGTGCTTCTGCAGATAAGGATATTTCATGGAGGAAAAGTATTTTATTTACTTACAGCTGAAAAGTAGCAAACGATAAACTTGTAATAGCTTTATTAAAATTCTGCCTTTGGGATGAATTTTCAGTTTCCCTGTTCATTACCAAATGAGCCATTGCAATGGACAAGTAAGCTTGGTCTCCAAGAAGCTTTCTGAGTCCTTTTGTATTGTTCAGTGGGACTTGTTTTCTATGTATATTAAAATATTTTCTTGTCTAATTTTTATGAAATAATTCCAGAGGTGAAAGCTAGGACCAAAGAAGTGGTTCTTGATTATTTGAAAGAGACTAAGAAGGAAAGAGAGTGCTTTATGTTCACAGCTGTGTTGGAAGACAACAGGTTTGAATGTTCTCTGTCTCAACCCCACTGCAAAAAAACCCAAAAAAGCAGTCAACAGCCAACACATTTATGGGAACAGGTCTTAAGCCCTCATGTGACAATTTGTAAGAGAATTGCAGTATTTTGCAAGTTCATTGCACCTGTAAGTAGCAAATATGAGCAATGCCAGGAGCATTTTAAACCACTTCAAATGAAAATGGTTCAAGGAAAATTAGAGGAAACTAAAGCAGTACCTGACATAAAGTGGTGTTTTGTAAGAGAAATGGATTCAAGAGCAATAGATTTGGAATATGGCTGTAATTGCCAACACAGCCAGTCATTTCATCTCAGGACCCAGGTTGTCTCTTTTACCTCATAGCCCCATCTCTTGGATTATTGTGAACATACCTGTATCTTTTTAGATTTTAAACTTAGAAAATAACACTTCTATGACAAGCTAATCACCCTGGTATTGATAAAAAAAAAAAAAAAAAAAAATTGAAGCTGCAAAACGTTTCAAAATGTTTCAGAAGAATTCTTGTTCTAAAGTCTAGACCTTTAAAATTCTCGGGTTTATTGCCTTCATTGTTACCTGACCTGGTATGTCAGCAATACTGGCAGATCTGAAGTCTAAAATAGAGTATTATGTTCCTTCCACTAGGATAGAAATAATTTTCTCTTTCCAGCAACAACAAAACAAGCAGAGAAAGAATCTCTCTTTCAATAGTACATACTCCAGTGTGGTTTGAGTGACTTGTTCCTTCCCTGCATCTGATACAAACATGTAGCCACATTTTAGCAGGGCTGAGAGCTGCAGCACTCCTCATACAGCTGGAGGCACCTCATTTCTCACTACAGCTTTCCCCTAAGGTTTGGGGAGGCAGGGAAGAGGGATATTGGTTTCTGGTTTGCAATTTAGTCAGTATTCAATGCAGTTTTTGTTTACTGACTGCTGGTGCCATATAACTGTTTCTGATGTCTGCAGAGAAAAAATGCACAGCTATTTAAATAGAGCAATGGCACAAGGTTATATTGTGAACAATAAACAATCAGAAGTGATCGCTTCTTACAGGCTATTTCATTTTCCCTTTGATGAACACTTCACTGTGATGTGGAATGTGTAGCTTTGAACAGTTGCTGAAACTTGTTTGGAAAGCCTCTTGATGTTTGTGGTGTTAATAGATTCTGCCCTCATGTTCAGTAACTCCGCATTTTAAAACTTGACCCTCCAGAGGGCACAAGTCACTCAGAAATTTTGTACTGGTAAATGTCAAAGTTTGGTACATTATTCACAGTTTGTGTATGGTTTCCTTATGGAAAGTATCTAAATTTGACTGTGCTGCTGAATGACTTTCAGAATAGAATGTCATTTTGTACATCTGGTGTTCTGTTTAATTGTCATCAAGCTTTGGTTTTCAACAATATAATTGGTGAGCTGCATTTGGTGCTTTGAAAAATAAGTTGTCTTCAAATCTATTAGTGTTGTTCAAATATGTGCTTTTCTGAAAACGTGTTTTCTGTCATAAGACTTCAGTGGTACAGAGCGATTTAAGAGTTTATCAGGCTGTTATTGTCACAGATGAGAAAACAAAGTGTTACAGATAAAAGTCTTACGAACGTGACTCTCGTCTTGATCAGTGTGGAAATTGAGAAGCCTATTTCATTTATGTTCCGGAAATTAAACTAATACACATAATAGATGAATAGGATGTTACTTTTTTGACCTCTTTCCTGAGTTCTCCCAGAAGAGCAAATGCAAGGATTAGTTCTCAGTACCCAATGTATTTAAGGCCCTCCTTTACATAGATTGTCTGGTAAAATGGGGGACTATTCAGCAGGAGTGCAAATTGTAACACTTCTTAAAAAGAAATGCAGTATTATAATCACTTTAAAACCAAATTTCCATTAACAAATAATGCACACGATTAACAATGTGGGATAGGTGTCACACCATGAGGTGTGCTTCTTATGTTTCCTCAAAAGCAGAAAAAATGCAGTCTTGATGGAGCAGCTCAACAGATGCAGAAGATGTTCTTATTGTCTGGTTGGCCTTGGGTTGCACGCAATTCACTGCAGGATTTTTTTCATCCTTGAAATTTACTTGGACAAGTACAGAGAAAATGTTGGTATATAAGTCTGGATGGACTTCTGATGTCTCTTGTATATCTGATTGTGTGAGTGGAACAGTGTTACAGCCATTAAAACCTTTCAATTTACCATAAATGCACATTTCAGATAATTTTATGTAGCTTTACGTAAATTGCCAAACTCTATATGGATTCTTGCTAGATACAATTGGTCTGAATTTCTGTTGCTTAATTATGTTCCACTTGGCCGTGTGCTTCCTGTCAGCAGTTTGGATCCGACATGGTAACCCAAGCCTAAGCCCTGCAAGGTGGACTTTCCCTCCTCCCCACACAGAAAAGAAAACTATGTCATTTACCCTGGAGATTCTATTAAGCAATACCTTGTCAAATCTCTACTCTTTGGAGCAGAGCCTATTTTTCACTGATGGCTAATCTTAGGCCATCAGGCCGTATCATTTTTGACCTAAGACTACTAAAAAGGTCACTAGGAATAAAAGGAAAAGACTGACTTGAAGAAAAGAGGTTTTTCACTTTGACAGTAGTAGATTGGCATGATAAAAACTAGAATCTTCTTTATGCTCCACTGAAGATATAGAACATATATTTTTCCCCTTAAAGTTGCCTGATAAGTTGCACTTTTATAATAGATTTTTGTAACTATAATAGTGCTAGTAAATCTAAGAAATGATGCTGCATTTGAATTCAGTGATGTGCTATGTAAGGACTTGCCTCCAGAACTGATCAGACGACATTTAAACTGAAAGAGCAACTATTAGAATTTCATTTTTCAGCAACAAATGAATGTATCACAATTTAGAAAAAATATTCATCTTTGATAATGAAAGTGTTATTAAATATATTGGTTTGATGCATTCTCTATTCTAATTCATAGTTTGAGACATTCCACTGTTCATTGTGCTAAAACACTTTTGGCACCATTAGTTATTGCATATAAACCAATTCGTTAGGTGAACATGTGTGTTGAGTGTATACCATGTGTGTTGTCCAAGATTTAAAGAATGAATTACTTTAAAGATAAAAAAGCAATCACATCTAAAAAGAGAATTTCTATTGAAAATATGTTGCAGGCACTATTTGAGATTAGAAATGTGTCTGTAGATTCTTTTTCTCCTCTTGTGACCTAATTAGAATACAGCAGATATAGGATCTATGTATAGGAAACAAAGTGTATTTATTTCATTGCTTCTAAGAGGTGCATAGAGGCACACACGAGCTACAGATTTTCTTTTTTCATAGCACAACTGTTTTAAATTCTTTTTAAACAAAGAAGCAAAACCCTCTGGCTGTTGAAGACTGGCTTATGGCGCAATAATACCCTGATATTATACGTATATTCTTAATTGTCTGGAAAAGTATACACTCACTGAAGAACAGTAGTTGTAGTTCATGCTCTGTGTTTTTCATTTTAAAAATACATGCAGAGAAAATAATGTTCATACCTTTCTTATAATGAGATTTCTACAAATAATGAGATTAATTTTTCCCTAACTCAATTTGTGCCTATATTTTGTGTTTGTTGTAAGAGTGACTTTGGTAAGAAATAACCTCTTTACAAAAAAAAAAAAAAACAAAACAGATATAATTATCATGTCAAGTCATGAAGATCAATGCCTCCTTAAAGGTCAAGATATGTACTACCTCCATTGTCTCATGGCAAGTTGTAGATGTAATGGTGTAATGGCCTTTCCTCCATTCCAGCCTCTCTGGGGGATTTCTGTCACTTGTTTTCTTTTTGCAAGTTCCCATGCAGCTCTGCCCTTCCTACCTGCTGTGGGGAGATGCTGGTTTAGGGCCTCTCTGCCGTGCTGTGCCCATGCTGCAGCCAACAGGTTTTGCTCGATTTCTGCTGTCCATGCCTGCCCGGTGCTGGGCTGGGCTCCTGCTGTGCCCTGCCAGGCCAAGGTGACATCTTCTGTTCCATGCTCATGCTTGCTCTGGTGCAGACTAGCAGCCAGGACGAATGGGCAAAGTGAATTCCTTCTGCTGTGCAGCTGTCCTTTCTCTTCACAAAATGTGCCATACTTTGTTTATATTCTGCAATATATTTTCTGTGTTCCACCTACTGAAAACTGTTTAATACTAACTTTTGCATGTGGATTTGGGGACTTAAATCTGGGTCTGAAAATTATTTGCCTTATGGTTGGATTTACTTTAGAAATATGCATCTTTATAAATGTATTTCTTGGCTCAGCAAATTTGTTGACTATTTTTCAGTATTTTAAGGTAGTACTACAAAATACCTGAGGAAACAGATCATTACAAAATCTAATTCCTCATACTCAGCACTGAATCAGGACTAGATTTATTTTACATGACAGAAGCAGAGTGAATATCGCAATGTCCTTGAAATCCAGCATGATTTTAATTGGATTCTGTCTTTTTCTAATGCTACTGTGGAACACAATTTAAATCTTTGGGATTAAATTTATATGACAGGCTGCCATTCTCACTAAAGTGGTGCATCATTTTAATTTATTTATTTTGCTTTTATGTTTCTTGACAAGTAATAAAGCATTAGGTCCTTAGTGGCGAAGGTCTTGCTGCTATTTTTTTCTACAGTTCTTACATTTCAGAACCCTTTTGCTGACACAAAGTGCAACAACATTCATTAAAAAAAAGGACAACTGTTCTTAAGCTCAGCAAGAATTCTAGTGAGATACAATTTAAGATAAGGAAAGCTTCATTTATGCAATAAAAAATAACCCCTAGTAAATGAGATTTGCAATGCATTATCTTCTTAGCCTTCCACTGGGCCCATAATTAGGCAGAATATTAATGTACTCTAATAATCAGATTTTAACTTGATAGCCTCTTCACTTTGTATACAGACTAAGGCCCTAGAGCCCAGCAGATTATAAAATAAAGACACTGATTGCTTAACTGTAATAAATACATGATGCTGTGAAGGTGAAGATAAAAGCATGATGGGAAATATATGAAAATAAATTAAAATGTTAGGAAACAGGTGTGAAGAGACTTTGAAAATAGGTTCACATCTTTCTTTTTGGCATTATTGTGGTTCCTTGTCACAGTCACTTCTACTGCCAATAATACAGATAGATAAAAGTAAATAATTCCTAGGTTAATAAGCTTATTATTAAAAATTATATAAAAAGTTAAATAGGGACACATTGGGAAAAATAGAATTGCAATAAATTAAAATTTAAATACTCCTTATCTGGAGAGTATGAGATTTTAAAAAATATGTTTCAGTCCCTCTGTTCTAGGCAGCAAGCCTATTTTGATTTCCAGGGTACCAGACTCTTGTTTGCTAATACCAAATGAAGTGCATTATCTGTTATGGTGATTTAAATTGACTGTAGTGTTTTAACAGCTGGGATTGAAACAATGGCAGGGATGCCAATGAAGCACAGTTGTGTAGGTCTGTCTGCAGTTTCTGCTGGCAACATTCCCATTTGCATGGCTTCACATGGCACTAAGAGCTTTATGTGTTAACTTTGGGAAGAATGAAGCAAGTGAATCAAGGGATTGGGCTTTGGCAGTGGGTGCACAGTTTATCAACAGACTAGAAAAGTCAAGAATCTAGTGAGAGTCACTCTTTTTCTCCTCAAAGTTCATCATAAAATTACTGACATAACCAAGCCATTGCTTACCATCACCTGCTTGGTATTACAAGCACAGCACAACCAGTGCTGCTCATCATTGCTGAGAAAAGAATCTGGTGTCTTCAGGAAATGGCCCTTTTCTTCTTCATGGATGTGCTCTTTGGTTTAGATTTTCCTTATTTGCCACCAGTTTCAAATCTTTGTTTTTAGGGCTGGCTGGGATTATTATTATGCTGTTACTTCTTTTTTCCTCTCTGCACTTATTATACAAGAAAGAAACTGAAATATTAATGACAGAAACTTAAAACTTTGGGGAAATTCTGCCATATTCAAACCTCAGAGTGCTGCCAAGTGTTTTGTGTGTAACAGGTGTTTTGCCATTCTTCCATGTTGTCGGGACTCTTCCCACAGGAGGAAACTGTATTGCCTTATTTCCTGTGTGTGGAGCATCCCTCTCCTTTGATTCAGGTGGAGAGCATCAAGTGCCTGTGAATCCTCAAATCAGCACAGCCCCAGGACACAGAGGGCTTCTTCTGCAATAGGTCTTTGATTTTGACCTGTGAAAATGATTTCTTTTCTAACAGCTGTCAGAAATTTTTGACAGGCCCATTCATGTAGACCATTGATAATTAGAGCCTAAATAAATGTTTTTACTTTACTCCCTACAATCACGTTTTATCTTGGCAATCCATGTCACTAAACTGCTCAAGAAAGTCCTGTGCTGTCTCTTTAAATCTGATTAGCTGGAAATTTTGAGACCACTAGTGAGCTAATTCAGACTTGAATTTTCTGTAGGTGTAAAACTAGAGCCACCAGTACTTCTCTTTAGAAAATTTACTCTTCAATAAAATTTAGACTAGTTGTGAATTATTGTCTTCTCAGGGCAAAGTACATTTTTGGAAGGCATGTGCTGGGCTATATTTCAAAATAAAAGCTTTTTTTTCCCCCAGAATTGTAGAGGAAAATCGTAAGGGGTAAATATAATAAACATATGGTAAATTTAGTGTTTGACTTCTTAGCTCACAGCTAGTTTTATTATTGCCTAAGGTCTGAACCCTTTAAAAGAATACATGATAACATCTTACCTGAGTAAGTAACTTACTGCAATCTGAAAGTTCACTAGATCAAAACAGTTGATGTTTTCATCTCTACCTGTGCTGTGTTGTATTTGTTTCACCTGGTCCCCGATAGAAATAATTTCCACTAGATCTCTTTGAAGCTGTCCAAAAGAAAACTCATTGCTTTGGAGCCTTATGTCTGTCTTAGTGTTGGAACACATAAATGGATGCTCACACGACATTTCTAGTTTATTTTCCTAAAGATAGAGTTTGCAGGGCAGCCTTGTCTTCAGACTTAGCCAGTGTAGGCAAGTAGAGATGGGTAGCAGAACTGTTGTATGAGTCCTAAACAAATTGGCCATTTTCTCCTTGAGTTTGCCTACATAACTATTTGTGTTCCTTCTTCAATATGGCTGTGGTGAAGTATGTGCTTGGACAAGCTGCACAAAACCTGCATCCTTGTTGAGGGAACAAAGGTGATTCCAGGGTGTCTGTTTCTGTAGACCTACTTACTCTTTGTACCTGCCCACGTGAATTCACTCCTAGCAGAGCCTGTGGGAGTGTTGGGAAGATATAAAGAAAGGAGTTCTATGAGTTAGGAAGATTTTTCTGTGTGGTCATGTAACCAAAATGCTATTAAGAAATTTTATACTGCTGGAGTTTGGGCTTCATCCCTTTGTCAGGGCCTGTAACAAGATGCTCAAAGGGCAGCTTGCCTGTAGTCTTTAACAGTGATTGCATTGGAAATTTTAATTGAACAAGAATTAGAGGGCTTGTGCCCTTTCATTAGGCAGAGTAGTTGGCATTCGAGGTGAAGTTCTTATTTATAAGATTTTATTTCTGTACAGGCTCCTCGGTCCAGGACAGACATACATAAATGTCTTGCTAGAGGGCAAAAGCTCCTTAATTGTTTGGGGAAAGAGAGATCTGCTTTGTACGAAAGGATAGGTTACAAAATTCCATATATTTTATTCGTTGAAGTCTGGTCTCTTTAGCCCTTTCATCTCCTGATTATTCTTATTGCTAGACTTTAATTAATTGAAACTTTTGTTGGATATTAGAAACTCTGTATTTATAGATGGTATTGACTGCAGTGATGCAAGGCTCTCTGGGAATTATTTTCATTTGTAATCTGAATTATAACTGAATACTGTAAGCATCTTATAATGAAATTCCTGTGTTGTCTCCCACTGCTCTTGAACAGGCTAGTTCATGCTGCAACAATTATTTGGGGAAGTTATCTCAAGCTGCCTGAGGATGTGATGTGATCAGTCAGGCAGCTGAAGGGATTGATCCTAGTCCTTGTGAGCAGTCCCTAAACCTGTGCTTATTTATTGCATTATTTGTCTTCCTGCCAACCACTTACGGTCTGATCAGCTTGGTAAGAATTGATTGACAAAAATGAATACACCATTTTCTGTGGGCCCATTTTCAAAATTACTAAACTGTAGGCTGAAGCAATAACCATGTCATTACACATCTGTGGTGGCTAGGGGTAGTGATTAGGGTTAGGGGTGATAGAGTCACAGAGGCCACAGCTCCAGGAGCACTAGGGATGGAACAGGCATGCCAAGATGATCGTGGCCAGGCCTCAGCATTGCTGCTCCTGCATCTTTCGGATCTGGACAAACCCCCCCCACCCCCCTGCTATGGTTAAGATAGTGGTTACCACAGTGGTTTGGGTAGTAGTTAGGTTACTTTGTAGGGGCAGTGGTTAGTGAAATTTGCAGTGGAGGGTTTGGGGTAGTGGTTGAGGGTAGTTTTAAGTGCAGTGATTAGGGCAGTGTGGTTCAGGGCAGGGTCAGGGTAGTGCTTAGGGGTAGTTGTTAATGTGGTCATTCCCTCAGTGGTTCATGTAGTGTTCAGGGCTAGGATTATGGTAATGTCTAGGGGTATTGCTTATCCTACGTATCTGACAGAGTGCACTATTTTCTGTGGTCCCATTTTCCAAGTATCTAAACTGTGAGCTGAAGCAATATATGTTTAACCATGTCACTCAAAATGCACCTAAGACATTTCAAATTCAAATCCATTTAGATTGAAAAGGGATATTTTTTAAAAAGTGTTTCATTTAGTGTTGGAGCATGTGAAACAAGGAAAACCTGACATTAGTCTTGAGTAAGTGTGTTTTATATTGTTATAAAATATTTCTCTGATATAAACTGATTGTGTGTCGTGGAACCGCAATCAAATTTTTTTTCTTGTTTCATTCTTCAAGTACAAATTACTGAATAAATCCTTAAAGGGTTAACCAACTTACTGAATGGCCTTATTTGAGAGGAGTAGACCCAATTAAAATGAGACTGGTGGACTCCTCCTTATGCATAGCTGGAATAAGTGAGTGTTTGAAGAATGGAATATTGTGTCCCATCTTTCCTAGCAAAGTTGTTTTACTTTGAGGAAGATCAGAGGGATTGATTGTACCCCAGATAGCAAAGACTGCTTGTCCAAATACTTCCTAAGATCAAACAAGAAAAGTCAAAAGAGGAGACCAGTTTGGAAGGATCAGCCATTCTCCAGATTTTTGTAAAGAATCAGTTTTACTCTGGAATTTGATGATGCTATTGATGATTACTTTAGGATTGTTTTCCCTTTTGTGCTTGGAAGAGAATAGATTTACAACTCTGAAAAGAACTTCTGAGCTAAACTAACTAAGGTTCAACATGACAGACCGTAAGATGCTGATTAATGTATTAGGAGAGAACATCTCATTTTAGTGGTAAAATGAGAGAAAAACTGTGATAAAACATGAGACCTGGAAGCATTGTTATTAAAACTTAAAAATGCTCTTGGTAGATAAGATAGTATGGCTGTGCTACTTATTTTAAAATATTTTATTTATTTATTTGTTTGTTTATTTATTTAAAATGGGACTGGGTTTATCTGATCTTTAAAGGAATATATTGCTTGTAAAACAGTCTAACATAGCTATTAAAACAGCATAATTTAGAATAGTGTTAAAGTAGTAAATCTCGAAGAATGCTAAATGCTATTTATTAGATAGTAGCAATTAGATCAGCACAACTGACCACAAGTACACAGAAGGGAAAAGACTCATTTGCCTCTGAAATCTTCATGGGAGTACCAACATTTGCAAAGAATTAAATAGAATAGTGGGCTTCTCATTACACAGTGACTATAAGAAATTCCAACATTCCCCACTTATACTTTCACAAAGAATGTTAAGCTGATGATTTTATGAAATAAAATATTATTTTCAGTCTTAAAATAACACTAAAGAAGAAAGTGAATATAGAACGCTGCAGCTGAAACAATTTTAAATTTCTGTAGTCCTGACTCTGTTGCTTTCTTGCTCATAGACAATAAGTAATAGTAAATAGTTGCTGCATTGACAGTGTAAGACAGATAAAGTACCCATTGCTGGTGTTCAAAGACAAAAAGGAGCACGGAGATCTGCACAAAATAATATTTTGGTTATGCTTAGGAAAGAACAATATTCAAGGTAGTGTAAATTTGTTGAAATGTAGATGGAAGTGCATCAAGTTACAAATTCATAGGGATTCAAGCATGAATACTCTTTTCTTGTAGCACCATTAGATAACTCTATCCCATTGATGGTTCTTCCATAGGTCCTGCCACATCCTGATGTGAAAGAGTATTTAAGCTCTGACTGGTACAGTTAGAAAGTCAGATGTACATGCTCACTTAGTGCAAAGAGGTGATTTCCCTCTATTTACACTGCCATTAGTACCTTGCAGTCAGTTTCGGTTGATGTAATTCAGAAAACATTTGGGGTAGCAGGGTAGCAGCAGAGTTAATGAGGTTTCATGGAGCTAAGAATCCGAGTGTAAATGTCTGTATATTTGAACAATTTCTCCCTGAAGAAGCTCCAATTCACTTTTTGACCTGAAACATAAAGAAGCTTGAAGAAACCATATGAGGTCTATTGGCTGTTTGAGATAATTATACAAAACCCTAAGATTTATGCTGGTATTTTCTCAGGAAATCATCAAAACCTTATGCGTTTCTTGGCTTTGATAGAATTATTTAATATCAGCAACATATTACAGTACAGTAAATATTTTATACTTCACAGAGAAATAAACGTATTGTAACTTGTGACATACATACTAACTCTGCATGACCCCTTTGTCAGACTTATACTAACATAAAAAATAAACTACTTAACAGATGCTCTATTGCTAATCTTGGGGGTTTATTGCTTCTACACATTTTTATGAAGACATTAATTTTCCAGAAGTATTCTTCCTGGAGTATTCTGAAGTATCTTCAGAAATCAGCAGTTATCTCTCTAACACATTGCACTTCCTGGAGGCCTGATGTATAGCACTATTTCACTTTCTTTTATTTGAGGAGTCTTTTTTATTTGCCTGAACTATATGTATACTTTTGGGGATTAGTAGAAAATTATTTGTATATAACTTAGACGTGCATACTGGACTGATAATATTATTTATTTAGTTTGTATATTAGTGTTGCAAAGAGATTATAGAAGATTACACTTCTAAAACTATAGTGGGCTATGCCAGTCCGTTACTTTAAAAAATTCTTTTTTAAATTCTAATTTTAAGGCATTGGCTTCTTTAAATTGAGGACTTGTAGGGAGAGTATTATTATTATTATTATTATTAATTATTATTATTATTATTCAGATATTAGTTTTGGCATAATAAGAGGATATTTCACAATCCATATGTCAAAATGGTTTATAAAAAAAACCAATTATTAAACTGTAATTGGGGCTGAATCGTTACTTGTAGGGACAGAGCTGAAAGTCAGATAGCAACTCAGAAGGTAGTGTTCCACATGAATGTCTGAATAAGCAAAGCTTGAGTTTGTTCTAACAGTGTGTGCTTGTGATCTTGAATGCCTTTGTAGCAGAAAACTCAAAGTCATTCTGTCAAGATTGTGAAATCCAAATCTTGTTTTGTCTCATTCTTTCTCTACTAACATTTCTTGGAAATTTATCTGTTGTCAACTCAGATATACCCTGTTCTCCTTCTTTCTTTAGCTATTATTTCTAATAAGAAACAAAATGAAAGACTTTGGATAGAAGCACAAATGGCAAGTTTGTAATTGAGACTGGACTCCAAGAGTTCAGGTCTTGGGGTTTTTTTCCTTCCTGTTGACTCATAATTTACTCTTGGCAGAAAAATGAAATTATTTTCTAGATCTATTGTACCTTCAGTTGCATGGTAGGTGAAGTTTGATATATTGATCATATGAACTGGTTTTCTGAATTAACTATATTTTTCATGGAAAGAGTTTACTCTACTGCTGTGTCCTGTATGGGATAAAACCAAGTCAATGTTAAAATAATAGTGGATTTTTCTCACTGTTCTCCCTGGCTTACTTCCAGTTGGCAAAGAAGCAGTAAATAGATCTTCTCGTTGTTTATATCCTCTGTTTTGACCCTTGAGCATCAGGCCAGACCTGAAATAAGTGGCTTTTGTTCTCACAGCTTTAAACTGAAATCCATGGCCATACTAGAGTGGAAACCAATAAAATAACCCACTATCTGGATATCAAAAGTATTACTGGGTGGATATTGGAGACTTTTATAGATGCAAAAAAATCAGGCAGAATTTTTCTGACACCTTAATAAAAGTGTTGGAAAAAACCTTTTGGTCTGAAACCTTTGGTGTTACTTTTGTTGTAGTTGTATTTTTCACAAAAGCTGTGCCACTAAAGGCTTATTCAGTAACAAATTATCCTGCAGTTGGAGATGTAGGTAAAATTAAATTGAGTAGGTAAAATTAGGATTTGTCTCTTTCTGTAAAATAATTATCTCACTGATTTTAAAATTATTGCTGCTGCCTACATATTTCTTACTGTTTAGATGTTTGGAGTCTTTTACACAGTAAATATAGGAAAATTTCTGGCATCTTGGGACTTGAAATAGATATTATCAGGCAAAATCATGCATTTGTTACTGCTTTGTTCAGTATTTATTTCCAGAGCCCATTAGACCACACGTGTCATTATATGGCTACAAGAGATAACAAGAAAGAAAGGAATATGTTAGTACTCCATCCCAGAGGATTGCTGTGAGAGTGGACATGTGCCTGAGCCTTGTGTCTGTCCTGCTTCTGCAAGTGTCTCATGCTCTGCCAGGAGTAGGTGCACAAGGGGCCGGGAGGGAGCATGGCCAGGACAGCTGACCTGAACTGGCCAAAGATATTCCACACCATGGACAGTCCTGCCCAGTTTATTAACTGGGGGAACTAGCAGAAGCCACTGATTGCTGCTCAGGGCTGGGCTGGGCATCAGTCAGCAGGTGGTAAGCAACTGTCTTGTGCTTCACTTGTGTTTCTTGGGTTTTCTCTCTTTCCTCCCCTCCTTTTATTGAAATTATTATTAGTGCTATTCTAATAATTATTATTATAAGGTGGAATTTGTTTCAATTATTAATTAATTAATTTCAATTATTAATCTGTTCTTATCCCAACCCATGAGGTTTAGTGTTGGCTTTATTTTCCTCCTTGCCTCCCCTCTCAGTCACATGAGGAGCAGCTGCATGGTACTGAGTTGCCAGCTCCCCAGCTGGCAACCTGACAGATTCATATTGGATTAGTTTGGTCTTATGCATTTTTTGTATTAGGCATGAAAGATTATCTTGTGATCTATTCTTAATTCATAAATAATCTTATCTCTGCCTAGAGCCATAAAAGGATCCTATAAGTATCAGTGCTAAATAACAATAGATATTGAATGCAGGCAAAAATTCCTTCTACCCTGAGAACTGTAACTGATTTCCTGGTAAAAGCAGGATCATGTATATTAGTAACTTGCAGTTTAGCTGGGAGTCTGGCAGTGTTTGTCCATGGGAATTCTCTCATTCTGTATGTACCTTTCAACACAGAAAAAAGTTAAAAGTTAACTGTAAAAGGAGAACTTTGGACTAATTATATGGAATTCATACCAAAAGTATAATTCAAAATTAAAACAATTTCTTTTTACTTTTGAATCTATGTATTTGCAGAATAAATGCTGAAATGGAAATATTCTGTTTTATTAAAATCATTCCAAGAAATTCCTACCAGATTAAAAGTTGTTTTTCTAATTAACAGTAACACCATACTGTATTTCACCTCCATTAGATGTTCATATATTTGTTATGTGATATTTGGTTTTCATGCTACCCGACCAAATGGATGTTTCAAATGTGTGGAATAGCAGCTCAGTGGTGACCCATGTGTTGAGTCTGTCTGTGAGCCCTTTTTGCCTTCATGGTTGTTCATGCATGTCCAGTAAAGCTTACAAGCTCCTGTACAAATGTTTCTTGTTTGGGGGTTTAATACTGTGCATTATGGTGACAGCTCTTCCAGTGTATCAGAGGGGCTATGGAAACAAAACTCTTATTGTTCCAGTGTAGGGCCAAGGCATTCAACTATGTCACTTAAAACTAGAACTAAGAGAGCAACAGTGCAGGAGCAGTTGTGAAAGAAAACAGTCTCAGACAAATGATCCAGAAAAACCCCTCAGTGTTTAAAGCCATGGGATTTTATATAGAAATTGCTTAGAAGCAGACCTGACTCTGAAATCAACTACCATCTCAAAATCACTGTACGGTTTGTGGGCTATGTTTCTTTGTGGTTGGGTATTTTTTTTATTTCTTCATTGTACAGTAATGCAAGATAAATGATAAGTAAAAATTCCATACATTTTACTTTCTGACCAGAAAGTACCTTCTTCGTTAAGCACCTTTGCTACCTTTTTAACATCCAGAAGTGGCCAGGTGTACATTTAAAGCTTGTTTGACAACATATTGAGACACTGGAGGCTTGGTCGTGTTTGAGGTTCTGGCATACTCTGGTTTTTGGAAAGTAATGTTTAATTATAACTGGGATGAGAGAGAGGTGTAGGACATTCCAGCAGCAGTGGAAAGGTGATACAAAATCTGACCTTCTTCCCAGCACATCAATTCAGCAGCAAAATAGTGAGTGATTTCTTGGGGCAGCATTCCTGCACCTTTTCCATCTCCAATCATGCCTTACTAACATTTCTGCAGCAGCCTCTTGTTAGATCCAAGTTATCTCCCTGAAACTTTGCAAGCAACGAAACTGTGAATTGTTTCTGGAGATCTCTCTTAGTTCTCCATTCTCTCAGAGAGGGAGGGTCTCTTTCTTCCCTTTTTCTTTCATGGCATTAATTTGGTGCCTAGGAAAAGGACAAGCTTTGATGCAGTCCTTTGTGATGGCTCAAAATGCTTCCTCCTCTCCTGCTGTGAGATATTCTTTCTCTCCTGGCACGGCAATTCTGACAAACCCATACACGGAACATGAAAGCTTTGCTAAAATGCAGCCTCCTGTGCATCAGCAAAGGGTCTGTCAGGATCTGCTCTGTGGTAATAGCAGGGGGATTCTGAAAGGTGAAAAAGGCAATTTGAAGGTTTGAAAAATGAGGCCACTTGCTTAGATGCTTGGCTCACTCTAACTTCAAGGGCAGTTGAACATATCAAGATTTGTTACCAGCTTCCAAAATCAAAGGTTGTGGAACTGGGCTATGGCTGCAGAGTGGCCAGAAGATAATCCTGATGACTCTCATATTAAATTTTTGTGTTTGTAGAGATTTTTAGAAATTTTTACAATTGATTAAATAGCAGTTTAGATTCTCTCTGAAAAATAAAAGGAACTAAAAATGAATCTGAAACTTTTGTGCAAGATACACTTAAGCACAAGTGTGTCACAATGCCATTCTCAGGTACCAGGCAGCTGTTCAGGCTGCATGGGTGAGTGGGGTCCTGCTGTGGGTAGGGAGCTCAGCTGATGCATCTCACTGCTTATAAACATCCAGCTTGCTTGCTTGCTTTCTCTCTTTCTCTCTTTCTCTCTTTCTCTCTTTCTCTCTTTCTCTCTTTCTCTCTTTCTCTCTTTCTCTCTTTCTCTCTTTCTCTCTCTCTTTCTCTCTTTCTCTCTTTCTCTCTTTCTCTCTCTCTCTTTCTCTCTCTCTCTCTTTCTTTTCTCTTTCTCTCTTTTTCTCTCTTTCTCTCTTTCCAGTGAACACTGCCACACAATTAGCTCTTGGCATTTTAGACATCTTCAAAAAGAGCTGACTTTTAAAGTAGGTATTTTACTACTTAAAGGTTCAGTTTTGCTCATTTTTTTCCTGAGGCAATATGTGGTTTATGTAGTTTGCTCAATTACACCATGTCCACTGAATTTGCTGGTTTTCTTTACTATTTATAAGTAAAAATGAATAAAATATTAATAAATGAGATCCTTTGATTTACTTTATAGTGCATCTAGATAGTATTATGAAATCATTCCACTACACTTTTTTCAGTTTGGCTCAGTGCTGTTTACCTCATTAGTAGTCAAATTCATGCAGATGTGGTTAGCCTCCACTAAAAAACAATTCCTGAATCAGAAGCGCCACGTTATCTTTGATTCACTTCTCCTTGAACTACAGTAGATGCTGTGGCTTGGGTAACAGGGGGTTTGTATCAGTCCTGTAAATGGGAAGGTGAAAAAGGATCTTTATTTTACACATAAAACAAGGGAAGGTTTCCATCTGAAAATAATTATGAGGGTTTTTCTACAGGACCCTATTAGATGCTACCCTGAAGTGCTCTGTGCACAGAGGAGAAGCTGCAGAATGTATTTCTCATAGTGCCAGAAAACTCTCTATTGTATCTGTGACAGAACATATCCAATGGTCTGCTTTATAAATGGGCAATTTACACTTCACACTCGTAGTCTGCTGGCAGCATTGTCCAGTAATGTTTTTCTTTGACCACTCCAGCACTAGATTCTAAAACAAATCTCTCTAAAAAAATTATGCTATAGGGGCACATAGATATTTCCCTTAAAAGCACTGCATGATTCATGCATCATTATTGCCAAGTCCTCTGCTGCAGTGTCTCAAAGGAAATGCTTTCATCTTCTAAATAAAACTATAAAAAATAATTTGCACAGTAGTCAGTCCCCATGTCACTGGCATTTGTCATTTGCTGGTAATGCAGAATTGGAGGTATAGACTGACAATTGCCAAATAAGGCCTCTTTTTCCCCCAGTATCTGATAGTCTCTGATTTGGCTAGAGATAGCTTGTGACCTGGTCACTTGGGGAGATTACTTAGGCATATATTCACATATTATTCTTTTCTTTATGACCCCTTGCAAACTTTTATTGCCCATTACCAGTAGCTCCCTGTAGTCATGTGGGGACTTGGCTGAGGCTGGGTGGAAGGAAAGCTAGTGGAAATTCAGTGCTGATATTTTTAGCTTATCTGTTTCTTATATATGTGCTTTGATTACATTTTCCTATCCTAAACCATTGATTATATTCATGAAAGAAAAACATTACTGTCTTCACATCTTCGTTAATAAAGATGTGGAAGATGTTTGGCTGCATTAAGGCACACATTCCCTTCCCCCTAAATTTGCCTCTGACTTTATTGCAAATTAAATATTTCAGAAACAACCAGTAAGTTGGGGTTTTGCTGCAGAAAATAATGGAAATGGGATTTGGTTCAATCCAGTTGCTGTGCCTTTTTTCATAATGAATGAGGCACTGTAAACGAATGGATGAACAAACTGGTGTTTGATGCTTTCTTTTATCTGGGATGGGTGTAATTGGAAATGGGAACCTTGGGAGACCTGTGCAATTTCTGTATATGAATCATAGTAAAAGAGATAAATGCATTAAATTTGTTGGGAAACTTTATTCATTGTTATTGAATTTTACCTACTTGCACAAGTGATTGTATGTACACTATGCATAATGTGAAGAATAGTCTAGTGACTCCAATTAAATTATACCTCATATTTTATTTCCCCTTTGAAACTACCTTTTATGTGCCACATAATTCATTTTTGTTTGCATTCCTTCTTTAACCCCTGCTTTACCAGTTTAAACTTTGTCAATGTAAAAATCAGATTCAGTGCTAATTTTTTGGTGGGGTCAAATGTTTATTTACCTGATCGTGCACTGTTTACAGCTATTTCTTTAGTGAAGAGTAAATATATTTTTTGAGTTACCAACGAGAAATCTAAACCTTTTTTTAAGGTTTTCAAGTCATTTTTTCTTTAATCTCTGTTGGTAGAAATTGCTTTGCCTTTAAGATCTTCAAAGACTTTAGAGAATGGAGTTTTCTCACTGGGAAACTTGACACCTAGGTGTCCTCAGTCACTTGGATTTTTCTATAGCCTAGGATAAGTGTATGCCTTTGATTTCTTTAGAATTAATGGATGTTGAGTTGGTCCTAATATGGTTATCTGCAGAAATTTTTCCAATAAAACAAATATTTTATAACACTCTTTATTGGACTTATGTATCAGATGCTGCATTACTAATGCATGTTGAAATGAGTATAACCATGATTGTGACGTGCGTGGCTGGTGCAGATGGGCCAGTGAAGTAATAAAGTGACAAAATTAGTATTCAGTACAGGTCTATTAGCAAATATAGGTCTGTGAAAGTTGATTTAACTGTAAGCATATGTTTAAGTGATTTGTTGGATTGAAAACTACTCGCAGAATACACTAGTTCTTAAAATAGAAAATGACAGGTTTTTTATGTCTATAGAGGAAAAAAAGTACATTTGTTTTAGCAGATATAACCTTTGTTCACCATCTATCTGATTAAAAAAAAAATAAAAATAAAGTTGTCATTCGCATGCCTATTTTTCAAACTATTTGTATTCCAAAAGTGTGGAAGTTACCATAACAGCACTTATTTTTGTCCTCTGTTGTCTGAAAGGCAGAAATAGTGTTGCCAAATTTTCCATCACCAAGTAGGAAAAGAGGACTGTCTTGCCTGAGTTCAGGCAAGAGCGAGGCAAGAGGAGAATCCCTTAGATTGACTGGTTTAAGAGAAATAGTTTTGATAAAACGTTCTGTACATTGGCATTCACTTGCAATAGAAGTTTAAATTCAGTTAGGATTATGCCCTTATGCTTTGATAAAGAGGTGACAGCCTCCAAACTGGCACTATCTTACTGTCTGTTCATAGTACTTGATTGTCTTCAGGAAGAAGTACTGATAATATATGACACATTTGCTGCTTTGAGAATTTGGCTAATTTTTATTAATAAAAATAAAACAATTTTTTTCAGTACTTTATGTACAAAATATACAGGAGAGCTTCAGGGGGCCACATTTTAAATAACTTTTTCACTCTCTTGTGAACTATTTTGATGTTTTTGAAACACTAATCTTAGAGAAATTAGGATTTTAGTTAAAAGTTAGAAGAAACTGGACTTGAGAAATTTATCTGAAACTTAAATAATTGATTGCATGTTATTTTATGTTTGCTTAGCTGTGCTGGCAATGGGAAAATATGAAACTAGTAGGTAGGTCCAAATAACACGAACAACTGTAACCAGAAACACATTCTTTGAGAAAATGGAGTTACCCCAAAAGCCATTTGTATTGTCATTGATACAAAAGTTCAAGAGTTCTGGGTGAGGAAGACTTGCCTTACTTCCTCCTTTTAAGACCCCTCCCCACAAAAACAACCCCAGACTTAATTCAAGAGGCCAACCATGCATGCTTAATAGCTATTCAAGCTAATTACCGTAGGAAGTGGGGAATGGGAGGGGCTGTTACTATGAACATGTAATTATTTAAACCTTTTGTCAATAAATAGACTCTGTGACCACCTGTAATTTTGCAGTGCATATTAGAAGGTTACCCCATGCTGCTGCCCAGCACTGAATAAACATACCCTTTCTAACTTTAAATTGTTAGAGAGTCTTTTGTCTGTCACAGTTGAGTACCAAATACTCATATTTTGGTAAACCACTTTTATTGCAAAAAGTTTGTCTTCTATGAGACATTTTAAAATATGGGATGTCTCATAAATCCCTTCAGTGTCTCCTTCTGGCTTTCTAAGTCAGAGTTTCAAGAGTGGTGGATGGCCTCGGACGTAACTTGGTATTAAATGCAATTTGTGTGTGCCCAGCATCATCAGGGATGGCCTTGATTTATTAAAAGTAAAATGTTGAACAGTTTATGATGCCAGTTGCACCCTTACGTGTCATTCTTCTCTTAAGTGTATTTTCTTCTACTTGCAAACAATGATATTCTTATAGATTTTATTATCTTTTACTCCTGTGAAAATATATTCAGAGGTATTAACCCAATCTAACCCCATCTTCCCCTCAGACATGGTACTGGGCAGAAATTGAAGTGTTCCTGTATATTGTTTGCTCACTTGAACTGTATTACCAGAGTGGTGGTTATAACGTGAACATTTCGCAAATATGACATCCCTTCTGATTTTAAGTTTCACAGTCTAAGTTTTGCCCCTGCAGTGGGTTCCTTTTTGTTTGGTCTTCATTTCAGCTATAGGAAGGCACATCTGTGGTTTTCTAGAGAAGTCAGTAATTCATTTAATCTGCTGGCACTTCTGCAAGGTCTGGCTGTTGATGTTTCTGTAGCAGAATCAGTGTCTCACAGTGGCTTCAGTGACTCCTAAAAGCTAGGTAAAAAGATTATATTAAAAGGAAAAAGTAGAGATCAGAGGAATGTACTCAGGTTCCAGACTTCTGCTTGTGTCCATTATTTTTTTCAGAGTTGTATTTATCTTGGCATGTTTTGCCAATGTGTTTTTATCACAATACTCCAGAACACTGCACTCAACACTCCAACTATTTTTCTCTCTTAATCACTTTCTTGTTTATCAGACAAATATCACTTGAGGAAAAAACCCCGATGCTGGAATGCTGAAGAGCTGATTTGTTAGTGGATTAAAGAACAAATAAATGCACATATTGAGTATAAGAATGGCAGAACAAAGCTCATTTTCTCAGTCATTAGTTTTCCTTGTTTTGTAAGAACAATTTGAGAGGAGGATGTTACTTGAAGACTCAGGAAGAAAATGCAGAATTTTTATCAGTCCTATTGCCTGTTTTAGGTGATTTTCCGTGGGATGCTGATACCCTTGGACAGCTTTGTGAAGTGGGGTTTTGCCTTTGCCAAAAACCCTCATGCTGACCCCAGTCTCTCAAGACCAGTGAGGATCTTTTCTATTTGTGACTTTTACTTTTACCAGTATAAAATAGTGTATTTTCAAGAAATTTCGCAGAATTCTGAGTTGTCAGTCTTAACTGAGAATAGCTGAGAATCCAAACTGCCTCCCTATTCTGCTGTCACTTACAGAAGTTTTACTGGTTTACATTCACTTTAATTTTCTCCCCAATAACTATATGGGTTTATTAAAATATTTTAAGGTTAAATAGACCTATAATTACCTTTTTTTTTTCTATTCCATTGTGTAACACACATCTAGAATCTGCTGCAGTAACTATTGCATGAGGTATAATGTGTTTCCTGGCTGATTTAGAGCTTATATTTTTAGGAGAAATTGAATCCTGATTTGAAGACTTCAATTGATGGAGAATTCAGCACACTTGTAGGCAAATCATTTTAAGATTTGATTATTCACATGATAAATTTGTGTGGTTTGTTTGTATTCTGAATCAATTCATCTTCACCTTTAATCCACTCTGTATCAGATGATGGAAATTCAACTGTAATTTAATAAACTATTCAGGAAAAAAACCCAACCTAAATTTATAGGGAGAGAGGAGAAAGATCTCTGTGAGAAAAAGATGTACCTTTTTGGGGGAATAATTTAAAAAAATTGAAAAGAACCTCTGGTGAACAATTATAAATTAGAAACAGAGGGGAAATGTAGGGAGGTAAAATCACCTTTCTCATTCTTTTCCAGTCTAAGCCTATGATGAAAGGCTAAAATGTAATTTCTTAGTGGTACTGAAGAGTACCACTGAGTATGCTGGGAAGACAGCATTTTTTCCTAGGATGAAATGCACAACTTCCCAGTGTCATCACTGAAAGGGGCAGCCTCAGCATGCAGCAAGCAGCCACGTTTCCTGGGCAGAAAGGGAATGGAGATGCTGTGGCATCCAAGTTTTATGTCCCCAATAGATTTGATAGGCTGTACAGCTGAACTAAATCTAACCCTTGCTGAATTACTCTCTGCTGAGCAGCCTACATTCAGAAATGTATTTCACATGTCCCCAAGACTTCACTGTAGGAAAAGAAGTCACCCTTGTTGTGTATAAAAAGATTTGAACATCTCTCATTTTGGAGATTAATATAAGCTACTTTGATTTATCAGCAAAATGTGCCTCACATCAAGTGTTGAACCAATAGGCAATCCACTGGGCAAGGGAGAAGAAAATAAGCACCATTAGATCATTTTTTGTCCTTTTTAGCTGTCATTTTATCCACTTCCTACCATGTGAGTGTTGTTGTGACAGTATTTGGTGCATTCAGTCATCCACTGGCTGTTGTGTATTTCATTTCTTCTGAAAAGTGCTGCCACTGGGGAAGAAAGCAAAGCGAAACAATTGCCACAGGTCAAACTGTGAGGAATCCAATTTTATCAAAAGAAGTCTGGAATTCACAAGCTCTAATCTGATGTTTTAAAGTCCCTAAAGTCAACAGTGAAACAATCCAATAACAGGGGCTTAAAAATGTAGATATTTATAGAATTTGCCTCACTGGCCTAACCTATTAAAAATCAAATGTGTTAATTGATTTGGTGAGTGGGGTTGGCAGAAAAGGAGGCTCAAGGAGGACCTCATCACTGTCTACCTGCAACCCTGGAAAAATCATATGCACAGACAGAGCACTGGCTTTTTGTTATTGCAGCTTCCCAATTTCAAAAGGTGGAAGCTGCAAGCGGAGGAAGATAAACAAATTTATTTTTCTCACAGAATGTAACAATGCCTGAGAGGAGGCTGTAGACAGGCAGGGATCAGGCTCTTCTCCCAAACCACATGCAATTAGACAAGGGGAAATGACCTCAAGTTGTTCCAGAGGAGGTTTATATTGGATATCAGGAAAAAACGTCTACATCCGAAAGTTTATCACACTCTGTCACAGGCTACCCAGGGCTGTGGCAGAATCACTGTCCCTGGAGGGATTTAAAAGTTGTACAGATGGGGCACTTGGGGACATGGTTTAAGGATGGACTTGGCAGTGTCAGGTCGGTGCCGGGACTTGATCTTTTGTATCTTTTCCAACATAATGGTTCTATGACTATAAATCAAAAAGAAAATAATGAAAACTTAGTATTTCACTGGGGGGAGAAAGGAAGAAATATGAGCATAATAATAAGCAATAATTTAAGAATATCAATTTAACTGTCATAAGATTGACTTAGGGTTAGCCATGATAATATATAGTATTTTCTAGTTTATTTTTTGTGTTATTATAAATTAGAAAAATCCCTTCCACTGAGACAGGGAGGGTTGTAGATAATGAAACAGCACAGTAACAACTCACAAAAAAGCTTTGGCATTATATGCTTAAGATGGTTTTAATATAATGTCATACATTCATGAAAATGTCTAACTTCTGACATACATAGAAAAACCTTTCTAAGAAAATACATATTTACACCGTCTTTGTATTGATACTGTATGATTCATTCAGCTTAAGTCTATATATTACTGAATTGAGGTGCTACACTACACCAAAAATAATTTCAAGGTAGACTATTTTAAGGCCATAAACTTCTTCAAAATATTCCAAGCATATAACCAAGGCAGATGCTGCTTTACATTTGTTCATATAATAGGTCATTTATTGGTCTTTAATTAAATGATTATAAAAAAGATTGGGGGTTAAAATAATAATTTTAATATATAGTAGAATGCAATTAATATTAAAAATAATTTTTTTTCCTATTGCAGTATCTCTCAAAAACCTGTTTGTTCAAGAAACACTAATAATAATACAGAATCTCTGCAGAATTCTGAGAGTAGATCAAGATAGTACTTGGGTCTTGGCTGAACCATCAGTTGGAACCGGTGCAGTGTCAGTTGATGACCATGATTCTGCAGAGGAATTGCTTAAGATTAAACACGGGCTTAAAGTCTCGCCAAAAAATGCTGGGCTTAGTTGTAGCAGGGAGGCAGAACTGCACTTAGATAACATGAAATATTCCTCTCTATTATTATGGTTGTCATTAATGTCTCTCCTGACCTTGTGAAGTTGGTCTTGGAAGGGACATATGCACCAGTTTATGAGTAGGAATCAGCTCCTGGATTGATGGTTGCTGTTGAACCAGAGTACTATTGAAATGTACTCTGTACATTTCTCCATCTCAAATTGTATTCATCTCAATAGAGAGGAAGTGGAAAGTAAATCTGTTTTTCGAATCAAATCACTTAACACTAAAAAACCAAAAACCAAACTCTTTTTTTTTTCTCCAAAACTAGAGCTTATGAATCTGAAGGTGATAAAGTAAAACATTTCATTCATGTCACATTCACAGATATTATTTTCTTCAATCCTTATGAAATTATAACATGGGATTAATACTTCTGTAAGGAATGCAGTGTAGAATTACACGTTGAAAGTACTGAATGCATCAGTACTATAAGTAAAATAGAGCCAGTTTTCAAAAAGTACATGTAACAAAATCACATAGGGCAAAAAAAATTGGCTCATCTCTGACATAAACTATATTCTTTCTCTCTGTACTGTTCTAAGTAAGGATGTAAGAGATAATGTTGGATCAGTGGCCAGCCTGGAACAAAAATCAGTACACTCTGCATTTATCAGATTTAGAAAAAGTGGATAACGTTCACTGAAACTTAGTGAATGAATGCAGAGAATTGTCAGTCTCTCTTAAAAAACTCGGTATGTTATCCAGCATATTGTTCTTCTTGCCCAAATAGTTGGACACAGCATTACCTTTTCATTTTAATGTAGAGTATTGAAATGAGATGGAAATTTATATGCTCACTCCCTAAGAATTATTTCCTAAGCATTAACCCAGTCAGAAATTACTAAAACCAACCAACAAAAACTTTTCTAACATTATTATTGGATACAAATGTTGCATAAAAGGCTATGCTCCATTAAAATAAATGTTTTTCTCAGTCATCGTAACTGCCGTATGGCTCCAGAACTAATGAGGAATAAAACAATTCTCTTGCTTTTTACTACTACAGATCTGGAAACACCATATGTACAAACAGGGCACTGGCTTTTTGTCATTGAAGCTTCCCATTTTCAAAGGGTAGAAGCTGCAAGTACTGGAGATAAACAAAATAAATTAATTTTTTTCACAGAATGTAACAATGCCTGACTAGAAGTCAAGGGCTCACCAATAAAACATTTCAGTCTAATTTTTTTGGCTATTTTTGATATTTTAAACTCATTTAGGGTGCTGAAGGGTTTTTTGGTCCTTCTTTTTGTTTGGTTGGTTGGTTGCTTTCGTTCTTTAGTTTTGGTTTTCTGTTTCTTTCTTGATTTGTTAAATTTGGTTCCCTATATCCCACAATTAGGTTTTGTTAAGGCTTGTGATTTCTGTACTCCTCCCAAACAGGGACTTAAGGGGGCATGTGTGACTCCTTATCCTAGTAGTAGTCTGCATAATTTTCTGCTTGAAAAGATAAAATAGTTCGAGTTTCTCTGCTGCCATAGTAATTTTAGGCTTTGAGAAGTAGTGCTTATTCATGGTTTCAACTTCTATTATTTTATCACAAAATGCTTTAAATGATAATGTGGTTCATTACAGCGATGTGGAGAGCTCTGCCCTTTGTATTCTCACATTTTAAGCTGTTCCTTCCGGCTTTGGCTTTCCTGACTTTATTTCAGTGAGATGTAAAAGATAACATCCCAGCATCAATACTGAAACTCTGTGCCTGGATGCTGGTATAATTGACTTAAAGTTGTTAAAATTCACAGGATCATCAACGTGTACCTCAATTAATCAATTTTTTAGAAACACAGAATCGACAGTTTAATGAGAAACGTTTCCCAGGATCATAGTCCCCTCCTCCTCATTTTGAGAGTCAGTCTTACATTAAAGAAATGGTAAATCCTATTTGATTTCCCTTTCATGAAAGACTGAGCTGTCCCTGGGGTAGCATTTCTTTTTCCTGGATGAGGAGGGCAAGTGCTAAAGTAATGAAATAATCAATAAGAGTTGTTTTTGTATTGTCCATCTCGCATACAACTGGGGACCTTATGTGTTTCCCCTAGTTTTTGCTCCTTTGCTAGTCCAGCCCATTACTGACAGACCCAAGCAGTTATTCAAGGTCAGGCTGTTCCTTGGTTTAAAACTTTTCTTTGGCTCTTCTCCCATTGTCATTTAAATTAGCCTGAGCTCATCAACACAGCTTTTTAAAAATGCTACTGAGATTGTGGTTTAACGAACTGAGAAATGGATGTGTTGACCTTACCTTTATAAAGGGGATCATACAATGGTTTTGCTCATGGCTTCATTGGTCTCGTGGAATAACCCCTTCAAGTAAATGTATTTTTCCACAGGCCACCTACAAAGTTACAGGGTATCTCTCAATTAGCTGCAGTGTTCTCCTATTAGAGTTCAAGCATCTTTTGGAGTAAGTTAGGACTGTGTAATTTACTGGAGACTATATCATGTCATTGAAGTTTTAAGCTGTGCAAAATTCAGTGTGTAATAATACCACAGATTTAAATAATTTAAATTTTGAATAACTGAATATTACTTCAATCTGAGATTTTCATAACTCATCTCTCATTTCCTGAGAAGAACATTATTATACAGGGAGCTTTCTGGTGCATAGTGGGAATGATCATAAGAAAGGAACAATAAAATTTAAAAAAGAAAAAAGAAAAAAAAGATAAACCAAACCTAAACATTCTTCACCTGACTGAAATAGAAACAGCAAAGTAACTGCAACAAAACCTGGCATTTTTGTGCCCTGGGCTTGGCTGTGGGCATCCTGTCTTCTCTCAATGGGGTTAACAACTGCCCCCATCACAGGCTTTGACCTCTTATTATTTTAACCTGTGTTCATTACCTGGGAACCTTTTTACTTTTTTCAGATTTGCAGGATTTGGTGGCAGGGAATATTCTGGTACCAGAAGGGAGCATCTGGTGAAGTATCAACAAAGTATAAGCTTTAACTGAAGAGAATGATGGATTTTACATAAAGCAGAGTAGTTTAGCCACTCTATTGTTTTCCTCTTTTTTAACTTGAAACAATTTCTTGGTGGCCTATGTGTGCTCTGTGCATGCAGGCCTACACAACAACTTAACCAGACTGGGAGGAATCCGCATGCTGTATTACGTATTTAGAAAAGTATGAAAATACATTATTTAGTTCCATTAATTCCAATTAAAGTACAGTAGGGTGTGTGAGTTCTGGGATAATGGTTTCACTGTGGTATGAAAACTTTTCTTTTGCTTCCTTTCCCTATTCATGATGTGATTTGCATAATAATTCTTTAAATTCTGGTCTCCGAATATTGTCTCATTAACATAATTACCTAATTTATTGTTTTGTGAATTACAATAGATAAATAACAAGAGTCTTAGCTTATTATCATGCTTTCTACTATGCTTTGTGATCACAGTAAACAGATAATAAATGGAAATTTTTTTTAGAGGGGCTATTCAAATACCAGGATGATTATGTGACCCATTTATGCACATACAAAACCCCCATGAGATTTGAGCTACTGACTGCATCGTCCTTTTAGGCATCTACCTGAAGTCTAACTCTTCATTAAGGCTTTCTCTTCATCAGGGATTAGTTTTACCATATATGAACACCACAAGGACCATTAAATGTCATTTTTCCCTTTAACTTCAGAAAATTAAAACCAAATTATCAAAGGATTTTAGCCCCTGCAGAGATAACTCTCAGGCACCTATGCTGATTTGTGGAGGAAGTACTGTTATAGAAAAAATAAAATGCAGTTATAAGCTCATTTTCTGTAAATATTTAATGTGTAAATTATTTGTATTGGCATCAATAATCTCCCAGACTGCACTAAAACTGCTTTTGCATGTAAGATGTTCTATGTTTTTGCAGGACTCTCCTGCAAAGGGAACTCATCTTCAGACACATCTTAAGACCAAATTTTCTATTTTTAAAATAGTATTTGCCATATAAACACTGATGCTGGAATATATAACAATATTTAACTTGGGAACCAAGACATTTACAGTTTTCAATTATATCTGAATATATTTGGTCTTTAAAAAACTTTATTTCAAAGTGCTTTAGAATTTTTTTGTATTGGAGCTATTGTTGTGCAAGTCTCTACAAGGAGATCCTGAGGTGGTTTCGAGAGATCTGAAACCTTGCTTTTTCCCAGAAAATATTAATTCTAATTAAGCACATTTCCTGAAACCTAAGTATGGAATAAAAGGATATTTTTAAGAGTAAAAAGCCATATAATATACAGACTATACTGTTCTTTTCCATTCTAACCCATGATGAAAGTATGATAATAGTCAAAATCCATTTAACATAACTCTAAAAACAGAGATTCTAAGATCCCTACTCATCAAATTTGTTTACAGGAATATTATCACTAGGCTTCCATCTGGTGAGTGGGTCCTGGATGTGGAGAGGCATTGGGGGGTTTGTGTCCCGATGAGTTTATAAGTGCCATTTTTTCTGACCATGGCATTTTTAATCTGGATCAGCTATGTCCTACTTTTAACTAATTTGTGTCTCATGCAATGATTCTTTGTTTGCAAAAGAAATTACTTTGAAGAAGGAAAGATTTCCAGCAGTTTTGTTTAACTGTGTTAAAATAAAACATTATGTAGAAAAGCTCTAGAAAGACCTTGTGAAATTTCCAGTGTCAGTTAAAAGTAAACATGGAACAAAACTCTTTAAGAAGCAAGGAGGCATGTGAGGCTTTTACTTGACCGAATTGTTTGCTCTGCAGCTATTTGATATGTGCATAAAACAAGAGAGCAAAATGCATTAATATTTTGCTTTTTCTGTCTGTACCAAATTAGAAGCTTATCTGAGCTCATGAAAGGCCTCTTAGCCTTCATCAGGTGAACAAGGAAAAGCTATAGAAGGAAAAATTATTTAATTAATAAAAGCTACTGAGGGGTTGTTTTGTTTTGTTTTGAGGGGAGAACACCTGTGTATAATAATATAACAATAAAAGATGTAATATAATTATAGAACCTGGGACCTGAACCTGGGACCCATGCTTTTAGATTGTAGCAAAACCTGAGGTAGATGCTTGATTTAGTTGTTTGATCTGTTTACCTTAGTCTTAGTATTTTCAACAAGAATGGTAAAACTCCATCATGGAAACACAAGTTCTTTTCACTGAATTTCCTAAGAGACAAATATTGGGATTTTGATTTTCCATCAAAAATTTTTTTACCTAAATAATAAATTTGCTATGTACTTGGAGGGTGACATTGTTATTGTGCCAGTTTTCCTAAGACCAAAGAGAAATGTTTCAAGAATAAAGAAGTTTCCTCATAGAGGATGAAAAGGGAGAATATTACTGAATCACTGTACGCTGACCTGGAAACTATCCAAAATTATACTGGAAATTCTGGTTCTTTCCTCAGATTGCAGACTCCTGTGACATTGTTGCAGCCCAAAGGATATCCAACCGTTGTGTCCCTTTGAATTTTTAAAACAGAAACACAATTAATATTTTATTGCATTTTGAGTCCTGCTAAACATAAAATGATCCTCCTCCTTGTTGTTTTGTTTGCACTGCAAGTTTTTAAAATGGGCATCATTAAAGGCTCGGAAATATGGCCCTTTTATTTCTAACTTCTGTAGGAAGCCTTTAATGCAATACTATTCTTAAACACACTTTTTTATTGTCTGGATCATGGAAAATATCCTCACAAAAAGAAGCAAAACTTTTGAGATGAACTGTTCATTTGAAATGTATCTGACAGGAATAAGCATGACATCTCTAGAGTGGTATCTCATTGAAATAAATATAAAAGACAGTGGCAGTAGTTTAATAGGTAGGTTGCCTTCATTTCTTAGGTGATTGTAGTCAAATAGCACATACTACCTATGCTTAGGAATGCTGCATTCCTAATTTGCAGTTACACTGGAACTTCTGCAATTCACAGTGCTGAACAAAAGGAGTCCCAGAGGGTGGTGTTGGATAAAATCTTTATGGGCACTTGTGTTTGAAACCTGCTTTGCTGTTGATAGTGTGGGAGGCCTTTGTTGCAACAGCCTGACTTGGGGTAGTGTTTTCTTAAAGGATATTTGAAAAAGCATAAATACAAAGTACTGTTTTACTTAATATGAATAAATATCAGACATTAATGTAAGTGATTTTAAGATTAAATCCCAGTACATTCTCTCCCTGTGTTTGGCTTTTAATTCTAATTAAGCCCTTTTTAACAGGAAGAATCAGTTAGTGCAGAAGTCTGATTTAAAATGGATGATACATTCAAGTGTCTCAAACGGTATTTTCAGATTGTGACCAGATTATTCATCTGTCCTGGACATATAGTACATGATAAATCCATTTTGGATTACAGTAGTTATGGGTAGAGGATACTACCTGGATTGTATAAATTAAAACAAGCATGTGAAAATTTCTTGGCTCCTCTGGTCCTCTGAACAGAAGTGATTTTTTTTTTTTGTAATTGAAAATTGATTTAACTTCCACAGAGCTATAAGAAATCAAAGCTTTGATTTGAGGACCAGAGGGACAAAAATCTGAGGCAAAGCTTAACTAACCCACATACTTTTTCTACAAAGCAAATCTTATTTACTTCAGCAATCTGCTACATTATTCTTTCCCTCTCAAAAAAACTCAAAGGATTGTATGGTAGTCTGGGTGGTTTCGTGATACATGAAGTTGCACTGAAGTCTTTATCCTCTTTTTTGCAGGAATAATCTAGTGATCTAGGATATTTAATTATCTATAAACTATATAATTTCACAAACCTCTATTAACCAATATGAATTTAAAAAATTTGAGATCAACAGTATAAAATTCATTCAGTTCTTTGAGCTCAGATTTAATGCTTGTGAATGTTCAATATCTATCTAGAATTTAAGTGAATTCCTCAAAGTTTGCTTACACTTATCATTGCTATAAATAGATGTTATCTACTGTGTAATTTCAGAGGACCTTTCACAAATTAAATAGATACAGAGAATAAAAAAAAATCCTTCATGACTTTTCTATAAGCAAGGGCTAGATTAAGATTAGACGGATGTTATATTGATTCATCTTACAAACAAGTGCTAATCAATTCAAAGGGTGAAGGGACAGTCTTCTAAAACCCTCTTTAAGGTCAACAGAAACTGCCTTTTTGTAAAAACAACAACTTCTCTTTGTGGCTACAGCACTGAGTTAGAGTTGATTTCAACTGCCTTTCTGAGAGAGATTAACTTGTTTGGACTAATGGAAATGAATGCTCATAAAAGGACACTGTCTCTCAAAGTAGATATATTTACTAGGACCTTAACAGATATTATGGTTATGGGGATGTTGTTTTCAAAAAAATTCATAAGAAATTTAGTGGCAAGTGGAATCATCTTAAACCAGTTCTAGCTGATAACAAAGCAGCATGGACAATCTTCAGTTATCCTTCGGAAATATTGTAATAGAATTATAAACACAGGAAAACAATAATAAAATGTTCCAATATTTTATATTAAATTAAATGTGAAATGTAGCTCCATAGCTCTTCATTTATTATCTCTTCATAAAGTAATAATACTTCATTGTAGTTGTCCAGGTAAATTCACCTTCAAATTCTAAAAACTTATTTGCATTTTTCCAGCATTCATTAGCATGTTTTATAACGTTACTTTTCAGTCCTCCTCTTTTGTAAGGACACGTGAAACTTAAGATGTGTCAGCACAAATATGTTTGTAGATGGGTGTGTTTTTATGATTTCCATTTTGAGATACCTTTTTCTTCTAATTTTCTCAATCCCAGCTGTAAAAATTTCTGTTTCAAACAGTGCTAAACAAATACATCTTTCCTTATATTAAATACTTTGAACTAGGGCTTGACCTGAATTCAAGTCATAGATTTTTTTAACATTCTTTGAAGTAGAGAAATGAAGTGTTGATACTCTTTTAAAACATCTCTGAAGCAGTTTCTCGTATGTTCAATTGTTTGGGGGTTTTTTTGAAGCAGCATGAAGCCAGTCTTGTTGTTTATGTTGAAATAATGAATCTTTTTTGGTGTTTTGATTCTGCATTTGCAAGGAGCACAGAATAGACAGTAACAAATAAATAAATACTCAATGTGTGGGACTGTCAGGAGGGGTTCACAGGAGTTTGAATACATAAGCTCAACTGAAGTGACTACAGTAACATTAAATACTGTTAAATATTTATTTAAATTTCCTTCTTGCAAAATTGTAGCACATGTTCTCACTTGGTTCAGTAATATTAAATAAAGCTGAGTTTCTAGTTACTGTCAAATCTGGAGAAGGTGATGGAAAGGAGCAGTTGGGATTCATGGAAAAGGCAGTGCTAGGAAAGGTCGTGGGAAAGGTTGTAGTGAAGTATTTTTGTGTCTGAGGAAGGTGAAATGAAACCTCGACGTCTATTGGAGTTGGAAGGCAAAAGATGCCTGCCTTTTTTGTATTTAAATACTTTGGTTTATTAAGAAGTGGAGGTTTTTTGGGTGTATTTTTGGCTGGAAATAGAGGCAGACAGAGAAAATGGCAATTGTTTTATTTGTTTTGAACATCTATTTAAGACAGGACTTGGAGCAATGGAGTAAATGCATAGAAACTAACTTAGTAATTTTTGAACGAGATTAACAAATAAGTATGTTTAGTGTTGATAAATAAGAATTATGAATGATGGTGGAGAGGGCTTTTTTAATAAATCAACAAAGCAGTATGTTGTAAGCATTTTAGATTTTACAAATCATTTTAATTCAGTGACAAAGTGTGTCCTTGCTTGGATTAAAATAAGTGTTTTAAAACAGGATGGCTTTTTAAAATAACAGGAGGGTTGAGCTGGACAAGTCATGTCAGTTCAGGCATTGGCAACATCATCTCAATAAGGACTTTACATCATGAGGTTGAAGTCTCTTTTGGCAAGTTATTGGAAAAGGAATTAAATTTCAGTTTCAGTGCTACACTAACAGGACTTGAGCTCATGTAATTTTTCTCCTTCAGTTTTGCTATGAAAGTGAATTGCAATTGATTTGTCTCTCTTATGAGACATTGTGAGTAGCAATGAATTCATGCTGTCAGATTTGGACTCACTTAGGTGGACACATCAGAACTCACATGTGCAGCAGTGCCTATGAACTAAACTGCTTCAAGATGGAGATTTTATTTATTAAAAGTTATCATAACCTATAAATAATAGGTGAAAATGTTTACAGACCATCTCTCATTCTCATACAAACAGAAGACATTCTGGTAAAATAGAAATAAAATATTTGTATGTAGATATCTCATTAACAAACTTCACAAAAAATCTAAATGGAATGATAGCACCTGACTTTTTACTGCAAATAGGGGTCCCAAGAACTTTGTGTCATGCCAATGTCCACTGGAGTCCACTTTCATCTTGCAGTTCTTTCAATCCTTGCAGCACAGCCCTTGTTTGTATTGGCACTTACCTTCCAAAGTCCCCGTACTCCAGGAGCATTCTCAAATTAGAAAATCATTGTCTTTATAGCTTCTTTTAAGGGGAACTTGGTGCAATGCAGAAATGGCCTCATATAAAATTTTTATCTTCCCTTGACCTATTAGCATAGGAATGCTTGCAGTGTTTTATGTATGTGCCAAAGTTAGTGCCCCATTACAAAAGGGAGGTTGTGCTGCCACTGATGCCTTGCCACTGTGTCCTGAGGGACATGGTTAGAAGCCAAAACATGTTGACCTGCTTGGTCATAACTTCCTAGTAAGATGTGTGACTATGGAACTGATTCTTGGTATATAAAGTTTTCTGCTTTTGCTGAGAGTGCAAGTTTTTGTTTCTTCCTAGTTATTATCTCACACTTGGGAGTAACTACAAGTGTAAGGTTTTCTCTCTGTATTTGTTTATGAAGCAGGTAGTTGTTTTAATATCTTTGGCTTGTAATTATAAAAGTGGGTTTTCTTCCTGCCATTTAGGCTTGGAGGGATTTACGCATTATGTTTACTTAGCAGCAGACACCAGGAAAATGTTCTTTGAAGATTTAGCCTTTTATGGGGCTTTGTACTTACTAGCAAATAAATCTACCTATTCTGTGTCACAGAAAGAAGTTTGTGTTCAAACAGTCTTTCCACGGCAAACAGAAATTGAGAGATTGCAATTTTTTTTCTGCTACTCATCTACTAACCATTTCTTGGTTTTTATTTGTCTAGTTTGCTTTACCTATTGTCCTCAAAGGGCATTTTTTGGTGACTGGAGCAAAGTGAACACTCGTTGAATAGTCTGTATTCACATAATAATAAAGTAGGAATAACTGCAGTAAAGAAAATCATCATTTATTGTGGTAATGGTATAAGCAGAAATATGTAATGTTTTTGCAAGAGGCTGAAAGTATATTTTGCATCCCTGTGTAGCCAAAAAAGAGTAATGTTGCTTGCACATGTTAAAGGAAGTCATGATTGCCGGAATTCTTGGCACTTGACAGTACTGGGCTACTGGTTAGACTCCTCTTAGAGGTCTTTTTCAACCTAAATGGTTCTGTTCTTATGTAATTCTGTGATTTGGTTTAGTTGGAATATATAACTCCAAAATTCTAACTTGCATAGAAAAAGATTCTTAATTGTTGGAAAACCTTTCACGAAAGCAGAAAGTCAAACTGGTTGGGGTTTGTTTGGTTATTTTTCTTTTCCCATTCCAAGGTTAGTTTCCCTCTTAGTATGGAGATAATAGAAGTGTTTTCTTTTTAAAAAGTGTATGTACTTTCAGGAGTTTCCTAAATACTTCCTGAAGGAACTACTTTTCTGTAACCTTTTGAATGTTCAGGTATCCGGCTTATTTCCAAGACTGTAACAAAGAAATTGCTTTAGTTTAGATTCATTTCAGTTTAAGTATAAACACCTAGTAAAATAAATGATGGTATTGGGGGCTGTGTAAGAAACTGAAATATAGATGCTGATGTTTCAAAGAACATCTTTGTTTTGTGTGAATATAAATAATACAGATTTATGGTGATGCTTTTAATAAGAAAAAGTCATTTTGTCTATCTGGTACCTCCTCTCACCTCATTTAATGATGTAGCTAGGATGAGAGCTAATACCCAAGGAGGATGATTTTTTCCTCCAAACAGCAAGGTAGGGATTGGGTTTTCCCTTTGCCAGAGAGATCTGTACCTGCCAGGTCAAGGACCACATGTACACTCTGAAGAGCCTCTGTTTTACAAAAGCAATTTTCTGATAGATCTGTGAGAAGGATGAAAGAAATAGAGCAAACTGGGGTCCTTCAACCTGATGCAGATGCAGCCTAGGAAAAGGTGTTACATCTCTAAGGCACCTAAAACTTGTACTGGACCAAGAAAAGTAGATCTGGGAAAGAGGAAAGAGGAGCACCCAGTATGGAGCACCCAGAGAATCTTTTGGAGGAGGATACCTTCCCCATGCAGCAAAAAGACTCAAGTTGTTGGGAGGAATCTCTTACTTCCCACAAGTAATTTAAAACATAAATGCACTGAACTACAGCAATTTAAACAAATGCACTTATCAAAACTCTAATGAGATGAGAGACCCTTGACAGGAAAGTTTGGGTCTATCCTTGTCTTTGCTGAGTTTTTCTGCCAAGACAGTCCTTACTGTGCTTTGGAGCTGTTACCACAATGATATCAGCATAAACCATGGCCTGAGGTGTGTTATTAGACTCAAAACACAGAACCTCAAAGTCTGTTTGCTGTGGACATATATACTTGCCTTCCTCAGACTGAAGTTTGGTGATCTCATAAAACAGTTATCAAATTAATTCAATCTAAAAAAATACTTAATGGAAATTAAACTGTTTTAGTTATATCTGTCTTGAGATCACAGCAGTTTTCATATAGTCATTAGTATTTTTTCCTACATTACTAAATTAAACTGGTTTTACTATTGTCTATTTCCCACTTTTTACCCTTTGATGTTCTAATGTTAAATTAATAGCTATTATCTTTCTGAAGATTTAATTTACACTAATTTAATTAACTTCAGTGCATCTTGGTAAATATTAATTACAACATCAATTCTAGCAATCAATAGTTCCTGGAAAATAGACCAACAATTATTGCTTTAATTTGTAACAATGTAGGAAACGTTTTTGTAATTTTTATATTGCTTTTTTGATGGTAGAATTCTACCTAGCATGCTCAGGACTTCAAATAATCATCATTATTCAAATATGATTCTTCTTACCATACTATTGTAACTATTAAGCATAGTTGAGCCATGTTTGCAGTTAATACAATGTAATTGTAACTCAGTGCACTCTGTTTAAATTGAATTTGTGCTACAATTAAATTTGGACTTCAGTGATAAATATCTACATTTTCAGCAGGTATTTATGGAAGAATTGAATAAAATTACTTTTTGTGTCAAAGAATCTCATTAAACTAAGCTGGGATTTTTGTTTGTTTTACCCTATATGCCCATTTTTTTTCAGTGGATTAGGCAATCATCCTTGTAATTTAATTATAAACTTTATCCCATCTCCAAACCAAGTCTGTGTTGCTGATAGCCAGAGCAACCTAAGGGCCACTAGATATAATGACTCACTTGAAATGGTTTGGATGTGGATTCCAATTCAGATAAGCAGTCAGTATTTCATATTTGGACCTTATCTTGAATTCTCTGAGTCTGGAAAACAAAGCTTTTGTGAAAATTCTTTAAGGATTTTCTGTGCCTCTGAAAACTCATCTTCAGATTAAAAAAAAAAAAAATAAAGAGAAAACTTAATGGTGTAAACTATTTTTATTTTTTTTAAATTCATCTTAGTGGGTTTTGATGACATGAAACAGCATAAAATAATTCCAAGTCATTTATTCATAAATGTTACAATTCAGGTCGGGATGTAGTCTCAAAATTTTAGAAGATAATTTTCTTTGTGCAAAATTGAATTATTTTTCCTTAATGTTTAAGCATTCTACTACACTGTAGAAATAGATTTTTTTTTTCCTAATAATTGTGGGTTTATATTTCATAAGTGTGTAGATAAAAGTGTAGCCTGCAGTAAAATATAATAAGCAGGTACATATTTTATGAATATAGGTATATATGCAAATTAGCATGACAGGTAACTCAAGCTGTGTCAGGTATAATTACAGCATGTCAAAACAGAATCATTTTTAACCAGGTTGTAGAGACCTTAGAATTATTATTTTAGATGCATTTATACTGTTTTCTAGACTTGTGTATATTGCCCTGAAAAGGTGTTGGCAAAGACAGACACAGTGCCCATTGCTGTAGTGATTGCAGCAGCAAAAGCTATATTTTCATTTAGGAATTAGTGTTTTTGTAACTCACATATTTTATATATATGTACGTAATACCAGTTGATTGTTTCAGAATTCCTTTTCCTGGTGGTCAATATCCCTGGATTCTAAAAGGGCTAAACTTCTCCCTATTTTTTTTTTGCGCTGCAATATTAAATCACAGATTTCTGCTGTGAAAACTTAAAGTTGCGTAACATGCTTTAGAATGATAGCCAGTAATTGTTCAGGTTGACAAAACAATGTATTGATAGCACACAGGAACATAGCTTTTCCTTGCTGGGGAAAAAAAAAAAAAAAAAAAAAAAAAGATATAGTTCTACTCTGTGAATCTGGTTGGGAGGGATTATATGCCCTCGCTCCAAAATGGGAGTAGAGATTTTTAGCTCTGTTCAAAGCTGACTCAAAACAGCCTTTCTTGAATTCCAAGTGGTACAGAGTCACAAATTAATATAATTGTGTCTCTAGCAGGATGACAATTCTTAATTTTTTAAAGTATATGCTACCTCATAAGAGTGTAAGAATGAAAACAGGATAAAGCCCATAGCGATACAAATTTTTGCTCTTTGATTTACGGCTACCTGAAAATATGTGTATTTCCAAAAGAAACCCTTTTTCTATCCAAAAAAAGATTATTCAACAACCTTCAGCAGCTATTTTTTAGCATTTAGAGGTTCCCTTGGGCTGCTGTCAGCTACAACTTATTGCATAGGTGCTTTTCACTAAACTCATTATAAAATGATTAGCCCCAAGGAAGACAGTTACAGCCTGCACTTGTTATAGGCACTTCTGCACATGAATTGTACATTTTCAAATTGTATCAAATGGTGAGCATAGAAAAATCATGGGATTAAACAGACAAGTTGTTAATAGGGTTTCTGTCAAAGCTGTATTTGTAAGAAGGAGTATTTCTAATGAATGATTTTTTTTTCACCAGGTTTTCATTTGCTGGAATGTATTGTGGTAAGAAAAGAACTGTGGCAAAACATGGACCAAGTTATTAAAGCTATTTGTCTTTCATTACTTATTAGGCAGGGGCCTTTTTTAATAAAGTAGCACGTTTGTTTTGTAAGCAGAATTTCCACATCATAAATTTGTGACAGGAAGGTGGGTTGTGGAAGGTACCTTTGGACCAAGTGTGTTTGGCATGTGAGAGTGGGTCTAGTTCAGGTTGCCAATTACTTCCAAAGATACAGAAGTACAGCAACGCTCTCAGTATGGCCCAAACTCTTACAACATAATCACTTAAATGCCATGGATATCTCTTGGCTAAGAGGCAAACAATATTTCTGCAAATGTAACCTTTGGAGACTCAGTGTTCCCTTCTAGACAGGTAGTGCTTTGTAGTGCAGATTTCGACGTGGATGTCACGAAGTTATCTGTACCCAAGAATTGTCCTTATATTTTGAATATTGAGAAGAGAACACAATCATCAGTGCCTTGTCATATCTGTTTGGGAAAGCTTTATGAAAGAGGTGAAAGCCAGGGAGTCACTGGGGGTAAAACCTTCCAGGTGCAGGAAAACTCTGCTGGCATTTAAAGTGTGTCCTACTAGATAGAGTCTGGAAGAGACTTGTGTCCAGATCAAGAGAGGAATTCTTTATTTTAAGAGTCTTTGAGTTAAAAGCTTTTGACAAGAGGGCTAATCAAGTGGCTGAGAAGCAGGGGAACAGCAAAGCTGGCAAAGGCTGTGTCCATCAGGGTTTGGGGTATGACTGGGGGGCTGCAGAGAGCTTTTTGTGGTTGTGTTTCCACTACCAGGGCAGGAACAACTGTGCAGTTTCACTTCTGTTTCTCATTTTAGTCTACACAGAGGGTTTAAAACACACAGCTCTAGTTCAATATGCTTCACTTTACCGTGTGTGAGGCAGGTTAAGGACATAAGAACAGTATTTCAGGGTTTCCAGAGGACTTTTAGTCTTCTTGGACTTCTGGTCTTCTGGAATAATCTTCTGCTTATTTCAGAAACTTTAGGATTGGCATTTTTTTTTTTAATTTTCTGGAAAAAGTATATTTTTACCCTCTGTGTTTTCTCATGTGGTCAAAGATAATGCTTTCATGACACTAAAGCAATGAAGTCATTTATTTTCCTGAAGAAAAAAGGAGCATAGCCTAGGCTACCTCAACCTAGGGAGTTGATTTTCTTCATATATCTCACTTTTTCACCATATTCATAAGCATTTTAAAAGCTGCTTTTTAAAGAGTCTAGAAATTCCAACTAACATCCTTATTTGAATTATAACTACAGTGTGCCCTAGCACCATTAAGTGCTTTATCACAGAAAAGGCAGTAAAAATTTCCTCAAAACTCTGGCACATGAACAGACCCTTAACATTCCCTACCTTGTGGACTAGAAGAGAAGCTGAAATGTCAGTTCTAGCAGCTGAAAGAGTGCAGTTAGCCAAGGATTTCCTCTAAGACAACTATCTGAGAGTGCAGATGTTTCAATAAAAATGTTAAAAGTAAAGCATCCCTTCTGTGCCCTGAAGTCCCTAATTAATTAGTGGAGTTATTGGAGCTTGGTGGTACTTCTTAGTCCTACCACCTAAGCACCTTGGGGCAGCTCAAAACCAGGCACTGAACAAACGGTAGACGACTGTTCTGGAGTGATTCCAGGTAAAGGAAGCACTGCCTGAAAGAGCTCTCTGAGGAGGAAGAAATAAACAAAGCAGAGAGACAGTAAAAACTCTTGCTTTATTAAATAAAGCTGATATGGACCTGTCCTGATAACAAGGACTGCTACTTACAACCGCATCATTTGTCATCAGAAGCAGAGTCAAGCTTGCAGAGCCAATATTACGAATCATGAGGGGAAGAGGGAAACAAAAGGAATTTTTTTTATTATTTCTCATTCATAGTTTCAGATAAATGGCCATTAACTGACTCACTGGTGTTTTATTTATTTATTTATTTATTTATTTATTTATTTATTTATTTATTTGTAAGTGAAGAAAGGGAGCAGTGAAGGAGTAAGAGGTTTGTTTGTGGGATTTTATTCCCTCTCCCCAGAACTGTCTGGGAATCCTTTTGATGTGGGATCAGCTTTCTTTTCCTGACAGCTAGCAAGATATAAATGCATGCACGTGCATAGCAAGGGTCATTTGCTGCTGCTTCTCAGTACCTTACTTTTTCTCTAGGAAACATCCTTAAATAGCTAAAATATTGATGTTATTAGTACAGGTTGCATCAAATGCCTAGTGAGTTATTTTCTGAATATATGAAAGAATGTATCCTAATATGTATGTTCATACAGTGCAACCAGTGTCAAAGTGATATGTCTGAAAACACAAGGCTTTTATTTCACTGATTTGGACCACAGTTATCTTGACAACAAAAGAAATAGTTTCTCAGCTTTATAATAAAGTCCTTTTAGAGCAGAAAGAAAATAGATACTAAAACATTAGAGAAGAAAGGAACCAGTTGTTCACTACATGTCACTAAAGCTTCTCCAGCCTGAGTGACTGTGAGGCTTTTAGCCTGCCCATGTGCCAAGAACCAGAGCTCACAACCCGGCATGATCCCAGAACAATATTCCATTTACTGCAACTCTTTGTCATGAGAATTTGCTGTAAGATATTGTTCAGTTTTATCTTTGAAATTATGACAACTTTTTGCAAAATTTTCTCTTGCAAGCCTTCTGTCCTTTTTAAACAAGCCAGGAACAAAATATTTGAAATCAGATGTTTCTTTCTTGGGCACTGCTTTCTCCACTGGTTGCCATACAAGTGCTATTTGCAAACGAAAGGATAAAACTGGAAAATAAATGTCTTATCTCAAATACAATTGTGGGTGAATTTTAGTTTTTGGAGGTGAAAATTGAACTTTAGTTCTGAATTGTTTGCAGCCAATAAGAAGATACTCTTTAGACAAGGTACTGCTGTTCGCATTTTTTGCTTTAGCAAACCTTCCTGAATTTTCACATTTTGGTTCAAGGTCTTGAAGACCACCAAGAATAATGCCATTTGAACTATGAAGTAGAAATACCTTCCTTCTGTGTATAGATATCTTAATAATTTTTCTTTCTTTTAGCTATATGAAGGGGGGTTTCCCCAATGAAGGTCAAAAGATCTAATTTAATAGGCAATTCTTGCAGTGTGATCATATCTAAAGATGTGACTACCTTAATAAAATTTAACTGGGTAGGCAGTTTTCATCTCTTAAGCTATGTGTCACCTTGTGAATAAGTCTCTAACATATCTACAGGAGCTTGCTTATTCAAGTAAATTTTAACTTACTTGTCTTTAAGATTGGAACAGTATCCTTGAACAGCATCTTGAGGAAGAAATATTAATATACTGATTTTAAACTTCTCCCATTCTCTATGATTCAAAGTCCAAACTTTATTTTTCCCACCCTTTTTCCCACCCCTTCAGTGAAATCATTCACCAAGGAAGGCTGCTCAGGCCAAAGTTACTAGCCACATTTTGCTATTTTTTCTCCTGGTGAACTTAGAGGCAATCAATTTCAGTAAGTGTGACCTATTATTCACTGGAATATCAGTATCAACTGCTATTGTCATGATGGGGTAAATGTTGGCAGCCTTTTAGACACTTCCACCTGGTTGTGAGTCAAAGCCATAGGAAACTTCAAATTTTGCATAATTTGGTGTGAAATCATAAATGTGCTATGAGAACATAAATATGCCTAATCATGCACTTAAGCAAGCCTTCTGAGGAAGCTAATTTACTATGAAATATAAGTCTCTAGTTTTCTTGCACTGGTTTGTCCTGGTTAGGTTTTTTTTATTAAGAAAAAAAGTCATAACATGTAGTTACTGAAAGAAGAGAAACATTTCATTTAGAGTGCAAATTGAAAGGCTTTAAGTTGCAAGTTTAATAATGTCCTGCTCTTCCATTGGGACATATAAACACAATTTTTGTCTCGATGTTAGGGCATGAAAGTAAATTTGGGGTGAATGAAATCTACAGGGTTCTTAAACATGCGTTATGCTTTCTTAAGGGTGAAGGTTTAAGGGTGGAGAATTAAAGCAAGAATGCGTGGAGGTGCTGCTGTTGTGTGCTTTTATATAGTTTCATTTGCTTTTCATGTATTGGAGGAAAAGTGTGTGTCAGTGTTGGAGGACAGCTCCAGTCCCTGCACTTGCCCCATCTCCTGCTTTGTTGAGCCCCCAAGGCTCAGACAGGGACAAACCATCCCTTTGTGTATTGGAACAGGCTCATGTGGCACCAGCAGTGACTGCAGCACACAGAGGGTCTCCAGTTGGCTCTTCCTCCCCTGGGCCTGCCTGATGTCAGTGCAACTTTCCCCAGTCACTTGTCCCTCACAGGGAAGTTGTGTAATTTGGATGCTACTTAGACAACAAAAAATTTCCTGAGTCCTGACCTAGATAAATCAAATAATATCCTAATTGGATATACTTAATTGGTGTTTGGAGGCATTTTTAGACAGGGTTTTCTATTTCCACTGGGAATATTTTCATTTTTCTGTTTATAAATTATACCACAAATTTGTTTATTAACAATTCTTGGCATTTCTTTCATCTTCGTGTGAATTTCTGCTTGAGAGCAAGGAAAGTATATCTTTGTTCTCAGGAAAGAAAAGTTACTTTGAGTTTTACTTTGAAGCACCCAATGATATAACTGAAATGTCATGAATAATTTAAGCAAACATCGATGCAAATGTTACTAGAAATAATCAGGGAACTTTAGAGGTTGTAAATAAAACCGATTTAAAGATGAAAATGGATGCAACTTGCAATTCTAATTTTGTACACATGCAAAAGTAGGACAAAATAGTATATTGGAACATATGGGAATGGAACAAACAGCACCGACGCTACATGAGTGATTCATTTTTTAGTAAAAGAACTTAAATAGCTTACTCTGGCTTGCATATATACAGCAAGAACACTGAATTTAAAAGCAATTTCATTTTCTTCATGACATTTTGAAAAAGATGCATCGTGGAATCACCAAATGATTTGGGATGGAAGAGACTTGAGCACTGCCAGGGATGGGGCATCCACAGCTTCTCCAGGCAACCTGTCCCAGTGCCCCACCACCCTCACAGGGAAGAATTTCTTCTTAATATCCAACCTAAGCCTACTCTCTTCCAGTTTGGATTTTGTAGCACATATCTTGCCAATAACCTGTATGTAAATAGTTGTGCCATTTACATCTCTGTATGTTCCAACATTCTGAACTGCCTGACCTAAATGACCTTGTGGCACTTGTTTTATAATATTGTCGTGTTTCTGGTAGTTTAATCAAGGAAATTGCAGGGGAATTACGTGGGTGAGGGTGTCATTCACCAACCATGACGTCTTGTTTTCTGGTATCTGCAAGTCTTACTTTCTTGGTCTGGGGATTTTTGATTTGTTTGGTTTTTATTTCTCTTGGTATTTTGAATACTACAGTCCACTTACTAAGCATGCTTTATGCTTTGAGACACACACTGTATGTGGTAGACAACCACAAAACTATTTCTCCTCCATGTTTCCATGTGCCTCACATGCTTCTTCCCTCCCCCAAGTGATGGTTCTGTGTGTCTGTGGCCTTCAGAGGGCTGTGCTGGGCAGCAAGGCACGAGTTTACAGGGGCTGCATCTTCTCAGTACTGCCACAGCCACAAGCACAAGCTGGGAATCCATACACACAGCAATCCTTTCATGATTTGCCCAAAGAGTATCTGAACTGTGATGCTGGACTCCATAGGGTATCCACAGTCCTCTGGATTGTGCTGAATTTGAAGCAGATACAAAGATCCTTCCTTCTTGAACAGAATATTTCAGACTGGCTAAAGGGTATTTCTCTCAAATATTTTTGTGGAGTGTAAATAAACTACAGTGAGACTAAGGCAGTGTTTCAATCAATAGAGCTCACTACCAGTCACTGTATCAGTACTGGTAAAGCAAAGAGGTAGAGAGAAAAAAAGAGTTTGCATAGATAGTTTGTTTAATAAACAGTAAAGAATATGTTCATTAACTCTTTTTTGGATACTTTTAAAACATTATGGTGATGATAGTGCAAAGCTATCTGATTCAGATATGATTGTGTTCCTACAGTTTATTTCTCAAGGAAAAATGTCAGAGGAGATCATAAAAAAATACTTGAAAGATTTAATTAAAATCTGCTCTCTCACATTTAATACTGCCTAATACTTTTAATTAATCTGAATATTCCTAATTGCTTCTGTAATTTTTGCCATGTGTAAATAGCTAATTAAAGTATTAACCACCATCAAAGATAGTCTAAAATTAAATATATAAATACTCTGTTGCTGATTAAGAGGATTACATGAAAAAATAGTCAACTTTCAGGTATGAATGTTTTCTGACTGCAAATAAAGGCAGATTAGCTGTAGTAAAAAGGGAAGCAGATGAAGGAAGTTCATGCAGTTTCTTACTGAGTTCATAGTTTCCTACTGAACCAGCCAATAAAGGACTTCTGTAGCTCTAGTAGAGTTTAGAGAAGTTTGGAGGTTGTTTGTTACAGTCCTTGAGGGACTGTCTGTCAATGAAGAGTGCTGGAATGCAATATATTCAGCCTCCTTTACCAGATTTCAAGGACCAGATGGTAGGGGACATAGTTATGACCTACATCCTCTGAGAAAACTTCCTTTCTCATTTTCAAGAGTCATGTAAAAGGTAGAAAGGGGTCTTCTTGCTCCTGGAAATTGCACTACAGAATTGCCTCATATTCATTTGTGAACCACCAAATGTATGGTGACAAACTCAGTGTAAAGGCTGAAGGAGAATAATTTGACCCTTTCCTCATGACCAACTTGGGAACGCCATCAACACAAATTCTCTGTACAGATATCCTTTGGTATAACTGTCTACTGTAATGAAATACAAGCCAATAACCCCTTAGCTTAAACCAACCTGAACCAGTAAACTCCCATGAGTGTCTCTGTAGTGTGATCCTTAGCCATTGTGACTCTGGAATTAGTTCATGCTGAACTAATCCATCCCTGCCTGTGGCATGGAGTTGCCATAATAAGGAAATCTCTCAGGTAATCAGGTGCTGGGAATTTTTAATGGGGTAACAGTAAAAGCTGCTTTTACTTTAAAGACAAATAGACTTTGAAGGAAGCCAAACCAATCTTTTGATTTCAGTTTCCACAGGAATTTGAGTATTCTGGGAGTACAAACTTCTAGATTTTCAGAATTTTAGGTAATTTCGCCAGGTCCTTATACAACATTCCCCCCTTATAAACCTATGGACTAGAGATAATCAAATGAGATATTTCAGTATGGAACTCTATTATTATTTTTTGGTCCCCTGAAATGCCTCTATAGATAAATTAGCTCTTTTAGCAGTCATTAATGCCAGTGTCCTTCTGGGTTCTATTTCAAAAATGAGATGGTGTAGACTTTTGAGTTGCCAGAACACAAACCAGTAATGAAAAGCTGTAAAGCTCTTCTCTTTAAAATAATCTCCAAAAATGACAAATATTTCTTAAAATATGTAGAAAAATCTCATCGAGTTTTGTCTTTGTTATTTCAATAATGTCTCAGATACAGTACATTTTGCCTCCTCCATGTATGTTCTAAGGATTTTTCTATATGTTTTTTCCTGTTAAAGTGACAGATAGAGACTGGATTTAGGTGCCTTTTTGCTTTTTTAAATGGAAAACTAAGCCAATAGAAGAATTTAACTTCTTATTCTGGTAGTACTTTCATGTTATCTGAGTGCTCTCAACTAGGAAACATTATTTCAGATACAGTGCTCCTGGGAAATCTTCCCAATTAAGAGTATTCTCCATAGGTAGGCCTGTCACTGTTATTTGGGAACAGGTAGTTTATATTTCTGTCCTCTAGTTAAGAATTATTAACCTCAGCCTCACGTCTCCGTTTTAGAGAGATGAGACCCAAAAGATAACATTCTAGTGTTTGCCCCAGCTAAGTTTTTCCTGTAGCCTGTACTCACTACCTCTAGTTCCCCTCCAGAAAGTCAAGGGAGCTGTTGTCTCTCTGTTCTCATCCTGGAAAATAGACTTCTTCCTAGTAGACTATGTAAACAATTCTACAGCTTCTTGCGCCTTAGAAACAACATTTCAACTGAGAATGGTGTCCAGGTTGTGGTGGGTTGGTCTGGTTTGGTTTTCCCATATAATTCAAATCAGGAGTACTGGTATCAGAAAGTGTCATTTGGTTCATTAGGTATTTTATTGCTGCTGAACTATTAAACGTATTTTATGGCTTTGTAGTTTAATTGATGTAGGCATAAATTACAATGAAAATATTAATATTATGATAATATTTTTACATAAATCTGATATTTTAATAGAAAATTGCCAGTCTAACTTGACTAAAAATTGTTCTGTTCTTAACCACACTGAATGCACCAATGGATACTTCACTTGAGCTTTTGAAAGCATCCCCTGAGATTCTGGAAAACATGCATTAAAATGTTAAATTTCCTTTGTTTTCATTGACATTTTGACTTGATTAGCTGAAATTCTAATATCTCCCTAAAGTATAGGTAATTGTATTCATATCATTTTTCTTTCGAGTAGTGACATGTTGAAGATAATTTTTTTTTACTATGAAGCACGTAGGCATTTGTGGTGGTACAGTCAGAGTCACAGGATTTAGTTGATGTACATTTATGAACTTAAAATTTCTGGCATCCTTTAGAGAACTGAACTATTTTCCATATCAAACAATTTCAATAATTTAGCATGAGACCTCTCCTTCTTTTCCTTTTGGTGTTGTCTTGGTTTGAGGCAGGAGCCTCTCTTGACATGCACAATGTCAACCCCCTCCCTCCAAATTATTATAATTTTGAAATTAAGGAGCTCTCAGGCAAAGATATGGGAATAGGAATAACAGTCCTTTTTTAGGAAAAAATTAAAATAAAAATACATTAATACAAAACAAAAACAAAATCTCAGTCTTTATCTAGGTAGGAAAGGCTTGGCTTCTCCCCCTGGCTGGAGCATCTCCCAATGGGATGATGTAATTTTATCAATCATGCAATGGGACTCAATGGCCAATTAACAGGAGATATCCTCCTGGAGGAAGGATGGTGATAGAATACATTTGGTTACATTCTGCATTGCAACCCAAGAGAAGTATGGGTACTCTGATGGAAACCTCAGGCAAATGTATCTCCTCTCTATTATACCCAATATTTTGGTTACAGAATATGGATAGTGTTAAAGGAATGATGCAACTGATTTTAAGAAAAAGAAAACCTCATGAAAGGGAGTTGAATGTTCTGCAGCAGAACTGGTTATGACCCAAACTTTGCCACAAAGCTTTCATGGCATACAAGGGGAAAAATGGTTTCCTAGATAGTCACCATCTGTGTTTTGTTTTGTTACTTTCTAACTTGGTAACCAAGGTCTGACTTACAGAAATACTGAGGACCTTAGAACTGTACTTTGAAAACATTTCTGCTGTAACAGAAAATGCTATTATGGAAACAAAACAGTTCCATATTCTCAAATTCTACACCTAAAATGAACAGACATTTTGTTTACTTGATGCTTAATGTCCCTCATCCATAAAATGGTAAAGATATACTTACCTGGAGCTGTTATGGCTTAATTAGTATGACCACATAAAGAACATGGGTCTCTGGAAACAAATTCAGTCTATCTGTGGTGACAATTGGAGCTGAGTTCTGCAGACTTTGTATTTTAAAAGTTGCCCCTTAAATTGTTTTCTGATACTTCACCCCTCTGTCCTCAAAGGTCTAAAGTTTATTCTAGAAATCATTAAGTGTACTTGAATAAAATTCTCTTTTTTTCTTTATTTTTCTTTTTGCATGCAGCGTAGGAAATCAGCAGACAATACTGGTTCCTTTTCATTCTCATCATAAAGATGAACCTTAGAACTTGATTGTGTGTATGCAGATTTAATGAGCAATTACGTGCCTTCTAACTTTAGAAGATAAACTGTCTCCTAAATCAAGTGACAGATACATACAAAATACATGGAAAGGAAAAAAACAGAAAGAAAAACTACTTTGCCCACTTTACTTCCCATCCTGTCTCATGCAGCCCAGGTTGGAGGTGCTCCTTTTCCTCTACACAGTAAGAGTTTGCCAATAAAAAAACATTTGACAAAGCAGACAGAAATGTTCTGCACATGCATCTCTGCAAACAGATATTATGCAGACTGTTTTAAAATCACAGTGAGAATCAGGAGTAGGGCTTTCTTAGTGATGCTAGTACACAAACATTGAACAAAAAATCCCCAGTGATTAAACAGCAGAGAAACATGCCAGAGGAATGATGGATTCCTAAAATGATAATGATGTCCAACTTGTCTCATCTTCTTGTCCCATTTTTCTTCTTTCTGTCTACAGAATGCAGTGCAAGTTTTATGTAAATGCTTGCAAATAACATGGGAAATTCAGGTCAAATAGGCAGACTAGTAATTTGTAAAACACAACAAGTGTTTGAAGCCATAGATATTCAGCTTATGTTGGTTGGTGTTGTGTTGAAGATCTTGTTAAACTCTTAAAAAGACTTGCTTCAGAACTGGAGAATTGTTTTGAGGGTCTTCTGTTGGGGAGTTTTTGCTTTTGTGCTTTTGGGTTGTTTGGGGGGGGTTGTAAGTTGGCTGCTGTTTGAGCTTTTATTTTTGTCTTTTTTAACATCTGAGAAATTCTACGTCTCTGTAGATTTGGGAGCCATTCTGTCACTGCAGAATGTAAACCTATAATATAAACTACTGTTGGATTTAAATAATTTTTCTGTCACTGCAGATTCTAAGTCTATAAGTGCATTGGTTTCTTTTTACTTCTTTGCATAGGTTAATCATATTTGTTGACGATTTTGTTAAAGGACAATTATTTGAAATTTAAATTTCACCTTTATTTGTTTGCTTATTTATGCAGGAAAAAGAAAATTCTAAATCTTGGTTCAAGATCAGAGAAAATGTCAGTTTCATGTTGGTGGTGAAGGGTGTAGGGTAAAGTGCATGTGTTCTTGGTTAATGACAGAATTACTGTGGGTATAAACAAGTTCTTAGTGAGGCCAAAACAAAGCTGCTTCCAGAAAATTAATATATGACTTACATAAACATATTTTAAATTCTTTGGGTGATACAATGCTGTTTCAGGAAGGAACAGCTTGTCTTGTTCTGAATGGGGGATGGCATTGAGGATATCTGGAACTTGCTTCACTGGAGTGCCAGAAAATGGCAATTGGACATGAGGAACACCCGTCTGTCCAGAAAATTTCTGATAAGCAGCTGAAGTTCTAGAAGATCTTCAGCTTATTATAATTACCAGCCTCTGGAAATAAGGAAACTATAAAGAGGAATGTGTGAAATGAACAACAGGAGAAAATAAAAGAAAGACAAGTGTCTATTGCTGCAGCCTGGCTATGCTTGCAGCTGCAATGTCCTAGTGATTTCAGTACTAAGAAATTACTACAAACCTTCCTCTTCTGTATAATATCTGGGCTAATTTTGGAAATTATCTTTCTGGGTTCTTCAATGCATCCTTGGAACCGGTGTCCTAGACTATATTTCCGCATTTCCTTGTGTCATCTGGCGTATAACTTAGCTGAGATGAGGATGATGCATCATTTGCTGAGCTGGAATTAGTGAGTAAGTTAATTAGATGTGAGAAGTTTTGCCTTTTTTTAACAGACTAAAAACAGCTGTAGAAGATTAAAGTACAGTATCACTGGGGGGAAGATATGGTTTAAATCCAATTGTGCTCTGTGGCTAAGAAATATTATATTTAGAACTACAGTGCTGTAATGAATTCAAAAGTTTTACATCATGTATGTATTAAGAAGAATAGAACCAGAGAATTTTTTAGCCTGGAAAAGATCTTTAAGATCAAGGCTAACTGTTAACTCTGCCAAGTCCAATGCTAAAAATCTCCAGGTGCCCCACCTAGACGTCTTTTAAATCCCTCCAGAGCTGATGACTCCACTACTGCCCAGGGAAGCCTGTTCCTGGGCTTGACAACCCCTTCAGCAAAGATATTTTTTCTATTATCCAATCTAAATCTCCTCTTACACAACTTGAGGCCATTTCCTTTTCTTCCCCCACTTGCTATTTGGGAGAAGAGGCCAACCTCCATACGGCTACAAGCAGCTGCATTTTTACTTCACTCACCCCAAAAGTTGTGTTTATTTTTTTTTAACTACAAAGAAATCAATTTACATCTTGCCATGAGATGTGTATGGAGGGATCTCTGAGCCCTTGTGGTTCTGACCTGTGCTCTTTGTGGGTTCAGCAGTGTACAGGATTTTTTTACATAGTTCTGTAATTGATAGCCCTGCAAATATAAATCTCACCTGTATTCACATTTCATTGTAGGATTCAGACATGTGTTTCTTCTTCAAAGAAATTTATAACTCCAACTTATTTCAGACTACTTTTTAATCTTCTCACATCTACAGCTTCTCTCTAGGGCAGTTCCTGCCTGATGGAACAAGAGGATTGTGTGAAAGTCAGATATATAATGTTTGGATTTGTACAGGCTACTATGAGAGAATTGAAAAATTCCAGCTGAAGCAATAGCATACTTGAATTAGTGGAGAGGCTGGGTGGTTGGTTGGTTGGTTGGTTGATTGGTTCATTTGTTTAAAAGAAGATAAAGACCCTTTAATCATGTACTTTGGTGATTCTGGAATATTTTGCTCCTCATTACCCTACTATTTTTAAAGTAATTGCCTTAATTAAGATGGAAAAGGCGATTGCCTTATTCTTGACAGTTACAGGTGACCCAGGAAAATTAACCTTGTTTTCCTTCCAGGGAGATTTAGCTGTAGAGCTGCTGCTTGCTTGGCTTTGGCATCATGTAGCCTGGCAGGCTGCAAGCTGCACAGAGGCCACTGCACTGAATTCATGCTGTCTTATATGGAAACTCTGCCTTGGGTGAATTGGCATCATAAAATGAACCAGAAATACAGGGCTCTCACTGAAACAGTCTTGACTTACCCAATATCTATGAAAAATGCTCCTTTTAGATACTCACTTTTGGGTTTGCCACATATATTACCTTTGTGCATTATAACTAAAAATCTAGATTGATATCACTCTCCAAAGGGCTTTTTAGCCCTTTTTTAGCGTAAAGCTTAAAATGGAAAGTTTGTAGTCTCTGTAATCAGCCCATTTGAAGTTCCATATCTGAAAATCCAGCAAGTGAACCTTGCTTTAAACACTGATACATTTTGAATTTTAATAGACTTTATTACAAGCCTTCAAATTAAAAGCTGTCAGGAGAGATAAAAGGTTGGGGATGTGGATTCAAAGGGACTTTGATTAGACATAAAGGTCAGCAATGGTGGCAAAATGTCAATGCATCTAAATGAAGCATAAACCTCTGGAAGAGAATATGCTAATCTTTCATGTAAAGTACTTGTCAGGCTGATCTCTGCTCATATCCACAATAGCTAAACTATTTTCTGTTATGAAATTTTAACAAATGGTAATCCATGTGTAATTTGCCTGTCAAGTGTATGCCATTTGTTTTTACAAATGTTAGATTTTAACTGCTAAGGAATCATATTATACTACTTAATATGCTCCTGATTAAAGATTTTGTTTTAGAATCTTTAGCTCAGTTTTTGACTGCAACTTTTTTTCCCTTGGGAATGTAAAATGCAAATAGGAGAAAAGGAAAAAGAAAGAAAATCAAAGCTCTAAATGTCACTGCTTTGTGTAAAACTAAGTGTAAATGTATAAATTACGCTTTAATTGAGCAGGAGCTTAAAGTTATGGTAACTGTTAATATTACTGAATGTGAAATTAAGAATCTGCACTGTTAGTGAGCAAACTCATTAAGGACATAAAAGGATGACAGGATGAAAAAGGATTTACATTTATAGAATCTTCTGTAAAATTATAAGAAATTACAGGCTCCATTTTTTGATGCTGAAATCAAGGTTGCATGTCTAAACCATGGTGACACTGTGGCTGGATTTTGCATAGCTGAGAACTAATAGGAAATTAATAGAGTGTAATACAGCCTATTGAGTTCAGTCTAACTGGAGTTTTGATGTGGAAGAACAGAAGGCTTAATTTCAGCCTTTGTTTAGTGTGCTGGACAGATAGCTCTAAAAAATCTAAGTATGGTCAGGATTAAAACTGTGATGGATGGCACCACAGCACATTCTTGACAGCTTTTCTGTTCAAATACAAATTTCTGTCACAGTCCCAGAATGTCTGAAGGAACATTCAGAGATGAAATATTGTAGCTACAAGTCCAGTGTGAAGTTACTATGCTTTGAAAGTAAAAAATAATTACAAACTGTACATCTCCTACACACATATCTGTATTAATAATGAATAGTAGTAAATACACTGGAGAATACTAATGAAATGTTATTGAACACAGAAGTTTCGGAAACCATAAGGTTATCAATCTGTCAAGAAAAGTGCCAGTGCATCTGTCTGTTTTCTGGGTTTTATACCTGTTTTAGGCAAATAAGTATTTTGGACAGTTATTGTCAATCCTGATTTATTCTACCTTTCATGTCATCTGTTTAGAATATTTTCCTAAAGATTTTTTTTTAATTTTCATCAATTTCTGTATGAAAAAAATATTTTCTTTCACTTAAGACAGTCACTATTGCCTCCAAAAAATTCTGGTTAAACCATTGCTTTTTATTGAAGCACACTGTAGATGGCATATTGTTCTTATTATAGCAGCAAAGTAGGTCAGAACCTCACTGTTTGACAGATGTGACATACAAAGTCCCTACTTCCATATTAGTCATGAATAAAATGAAAAAGGAGCTGATTAGTGCAGGAGAATGTCTGCATTTAAAGAGGTAATACCTGTAGTGATTTTCTTCTTTGTGCTTAAGCGTTAATTGAAGGAGAGACTTAAATTTTATCCCATTGCAACCAATTCCCACACAATCACAAGGAGTCCAGCTGACACTGCAAATGGCATAAAGCTTTGTAATATAAGCCATTGATTTAGTACAATAAGAAAGAAAATTGGACTCCATGAAGTGAGAACAAATTGTCTGAGTGCTGAATCTGTGTCATGAAATCTCATCTCTTGCTCACATGTTGTCCATGGGATGTGGTCGTTTGTCAGCTTCCAAAGAAATCCCAGTTGTCCTGCAGAACCATTGTACTCTGGTTACCTCAGTTATCTCAGCAGAGGTAAAGACAGGCGAGGCTGCTGTTCATGTTGAATAGTTTGTGGTCACACTTGTCAAATTTATGTATCAAAGAACTCAAAAGTTGGCCAGAAATATCTTAAATGTCTTCAACCACACTATATGTACTTGTTTGAGGTAATGTCAATGACAGTATCGTTCCATTATAATCAAAGTACTTTTGTGAATCATTCTAAAGGTAAAAGCATAGACCCCAAATATTTAATAAATGGGCAATTAACCTGTCTCCTCAGTGAAGTCTTGGTCTTCTTGGAATTTATTTATGTATTTCTAAATACTGTTCTGAGTGGGCCCTGACTGTGCTCAGAGCGATGACTGTGTGCAGTCTCCTAAAGCAGCTCAGAACCAAGGGACCACCTCATTTCACACAACACTGGCTGCATCCTTGCTGCAATAGTGCATACTGGATTTATTTATCCTTGGCTTAATCTGTCAGCCGTATAACATTTATACCAACACTTGGGATCCTCCCTATAAAAGTCATCAGTTGAAGAAACTGCTCAAGAAGGCTGAAAAACTGAAGTAGTTAGAATTTATTATAGTGAAAAATACTAATAGTCATATATAAAACAGGGTAGGGGAATAGCAGAGAGATGAATGGATGGATATGAAAAACATACTTTAATATTTATTTTTAATAAAATGGGGATAAAATGATTAGGATGCAGTAGCTCTGTGTCTGAGTAGGGCCGGAAAGCAGGAGAAGCATTCTAATAGTGACTCACGTTAGGAGTTGGTTAAGCTGTGAGAAAGAGCTAAGCAAAGAAAACTCTCCTTTACTCTCCAATTCTGTCAGTTTTGTGCAGTCTGCTGTCTCTCCCATCTTTAAATTAATACATTTCTTTGGATGAGTATTTTAAAAACAGAAGTAATCCAACCATACCTTTCTAAAAAATGAAACCTTGTTCAATGATTGAAAATATGAAATTCAATCTAAGCAACCAAAGCAACAGGATTTGTTGGCTAGAGACAGATAGGAGATATTGTTTTTACAATTCAAAATATTTTGTTTTGACTGTGTAGATTTGCAGGAGAGCCTGGACACATGGTTCCTTGGCCATGGAGCAATCTGCCTGGTGGGTGTTCCCCAGAGACATCCTCATGTCACTGCCACAGAAAGTGTTCAACTAAGTGCAAATTTTGGCTCTGTCCAATAACTTTCCCAGAGAACTTCCTGGGAGTTACTTTAGTTGGGAAGCTATTCAGTTATTTATTTAAGTTTAATTTTGGACTAAAATATCAAGTAACAAAATTCCCTGCGGTTCAACTCTGTTCTTTCAATTGAGTCGTCTAACTCCTGTCCATCCTTTTAACTGAATGTCATCATTCCCTATTTTCTGAAGAAATCAGCATTGTCTTATATAATCAAAAACTTGTATTTTTTTTCACCAAAGTAGAAAGAAAAAGCACATTGTGATCTGGATTTCTATGACGGACAATATCTTGACATTAGTCTCTTAAATGGAAAGGACTTTTAGGCTTGAATACTTTTCTTAATATCATATTTTATGGGGAATGTGATTCCTCAAATAAGCAGGAACCTGGACATTTAGATTGTATAAGTAAAATGAAAGACATTAAGCTTAATTTAGCAGAGAAAGGGCTGCAAGGCAGCTGTTACCTGGCTTGTAGTTGTGCACATATGTTGTCCTTGTTTGAGTTTCCATCATGGGCCGAGGTCAAGAGCTGCCTGGAAAAGGGAATGGAAGAGTATGGTATTTTAAAGTTTTTTTTTTTTTAACTTACGCTTATTTAGGTAAAAAAAGGGAAAGTTTAGAATATAATTTTGGCTTACATTTAGAAGTGTGCTATATTTCATCAGATCTTGAATGACTGACCTAGTACACTTTTCTACTGATGTTTAAAGAACAGCCTGAGCAATATTTCTGTCTGTAAGACACTAAAGTTCAGGAATGAGTGCATTCCTTTGCTTCCCAAGACACCTGTGCTAAGTAGATGACCTTTAGCTTGAGAAAAAAGAATGGCTGGACTCCCAGAGTATCTCACTGATGTCAGGTTTAGTCTTTCAGGACCACTAGCAGAAAATCATGCTGGTCTGTCACAGAACCTCTGTCACAGCACAGCTAGTCTGTATCTGGGCAAATAATTTGGCCATAAATAAGAAACTCAGTTTGGCTAGCCTAGTTCCATAAACAGGTCCCTGGGTGAACAAGGATAGGTTGGATTCAAACCTACACAGGGACCTCCAGCCAATCTTATTCAGCCCTAAATGCAGATGTGTCATTAGCCAGCGAGCTGGGCAGGGTTATGACCTCAGCCAAACACATGCGTAAGTCTGGGAAATTCAAACCCCCTATAAAAGGGGCAGCCATAAAAAACTCGGTGCTGTTTGTTGAGGATGCTCAGTGAATTTGTGTCATCTCTGTTTTCAACCATCATAACAGACTTTCACCCAAGGCATGCTGAGCAGCACATTTGGTCTCTGGCAGCAGTGAAGGCACGCATCCATATTAGCTGCTCTCTCCCTCTCTTACTGTTTTCCAAATAATCTGAAAGCAAGCGAATTGTGTTTGATACCAAAGCATGTTTCTACTCTGCTGGCATGAGTGTGAGTTTCCTCATTTTACTTCTTATCCTCTCTGAAGTTACAAACAAACTACTTTACAAAAAAATTACTAGGATCTAATACCAAATGCATCCCAGATATAACATTTATGAATAAAATACTGACTTTGTAAAGTTTTTGTTTTGTGAACCTTGATGATATAAGAACACATAACCTTTGGAATCTTCTTTTAAACCATAGGAATTGGGTAGGATTGCATTGTCTTCTCAGAATGCCTTTGTAACTGAAAGTAATCTGTCAAATGAGATTCAAGTTCTGTAAAAAAAAAAAAAAGAAATAAACAAAATCAACTTCAAACAGTTAGAAGTTCTTTTCTCAGCATGGTAGATGAATGCATGCACTTATCCATACAGCTGGTGCTTGAGAGTATAACCTGCTGAGGTGAGGGTCTGTTCATGTTTTAAGGAAACACAATTTCTCATCATAGCTGTGTTCCTATGGGATGTCTCGTATTTCTCATTCTTATTCTCTGTCAGATTTCAAAGACCAACAGGAAAAAAATGTTGCATTGTGTCTCGGTATTGCTTGTTCATAGTGGAGAGTCAGGAATGAATTGCAAAAGCAAGAAAACCTTTAAATAGACCATACAATATGTAGCTCAATTCCTCTCTCGAGATATCTCACTTCACTCAGTAGTATTTTCCACATTTCAGCCCTTCTCCTTAAACCAGACTTGGTGATTTCATGTTAAAGGAAGGTAATTCAGTGGCATATTGCCATCCAAAGTAATGTTTTCAGTCTTGCACCTTGGTGCTCCTCGTAGTTTTCTTTTTTTTGATATTGGTAGCATGACTGATCCAATGGAAAAATAACCCTGAAAAAGATAATGTTTCATGTCAGGAACCAACTGACTCATCTCTCCAGAATACATGGATTGACAAGAACGAGCAGAATTGTCACCTTCAGCTTCAACTCAGTGTTAAACTGTCTTAGAAGCAACCTGGAAATGCACCTGCAGAAATAATGAGTCTCAAACATCACAGTGGATGTAAATTAAAAAAAAAAAAACAAAACTTATATTTTATATACTTCATTAAACTTATAAATAACCTGAGAAAATAATAAAAAAAAGTCAACTCCCTTTGTATAAGCACTTTAATAAAATAAAATATATGAGCCCCAGAAGTAGAAGTAGAGCAGTGGAGCTTTGCCACACTGAGGAATGCAAACCAAGGTTGGCTCGTGGCTGCTCTCTGGTCCTCCCCAAGATTAAATAAACTGGGGCATTACTGATGGACTGGCATGAAGAAAAAGTAGCATTAAAATCATTTGCTGTGTAAAAGGAGTTTAATTCTCCGACATCTTTAAGATACAATATTAATAATTTAGCTGAGTTTTAGTAGCCTTTTCAGCTGTAGCCCACTAATGACAAGCTTGCTTTCTAGTGTTTAATGCCTGCTGAGCAAGTGGTACTTTTAACAAAATACATTTGCTGCAGGCTCTTTGACATGGCTTCACACTGAGATAAACACAATTAGCATGAGCTATTTAAAATGCTTTTCTCTTGTGCTTGTTTATAATTGGTCTTTTAAGATCTATTTTTATTATTAATTTAAAGGAATGCGTAACAAATTCAATAGCACAGTGAGGGTGTGTTATTCAAGTGTTTTACTCTTGAGATATTCCTGGGTCATCCTATGTTTGTAATAGCACATTCATATACAAAGACTCAAAAACTGACCAGATTCTTCTTTCTTTTAACATGCTGTACCATGGAATGTGTTGTAGCAGACCATGGAGGATAATCCAAAGGAGTGCAGGCAGGCTAGCTTACATAGCATAAAAATTTCATTAGAAAGTATTTCCAGTGAATCCTCTTTTGTATAAAAAGTCTTATCTTTTCTCTATGTCATATCAAAATGTCTTTTAGTAAAAATAGTCTTGCAAAGAATGTCTGCTGAGGCGGGCTTACTGAATATTCATAACATCTGAGTGTGTGCTGAGACATTTTAGAATAAATATTTTTTTTTTAGGTTAAACTAGTTTGGAATATTATTGTTAATCTTCTTTACATCCTTTCAGGCAGTCCGTGTAAGGAAATTTTTTAATTAAGAAAGAGAAAGAAATGCTGTCCTCAGTGAGAGCCCACATGCCCACATTAAAATCAGTGGAAAACTTCTTCTGACTTAGCCAAGAGTGGATCTCCTCAGCATGGTTTTGGAGGAGTAAAGGGAAGAAAAGACATGCCTCAAAAAATGAAAAGTGTCTGTTAGAGCCCTCAAGGGCAAGGCTGTTGTATGATATGTTTTGTGCACTTCTTTCCAGGTTGCCACTTCTGCTGACTGATTGAAATCTCTCTACCCACTTTCTTGGCTTTTTTTAGGGTTTAGTCTGAAAACACGGCCCTCGTGGCAGCATCAAAAAGGAGACTGTTCCTTGCAGGTTCCTCAATCTGTGCACCTGGGCAGGTGACAACTGTAATTACTTTTTAATGGTTGGATTTGAAAGAGATAGTGGACTGATTTGTTAATAGACTGGTCTTCATCTTAATAAATAAGCATAAATTGAAGCCCTTAGTTTAGGAATTGAAGAACAGTAAATATTCTCTATTTGTTTATCACAACCTTTCTGCCCAATGGATCCTGCAGCTCTTTGTGGGCAGTTCTGATAAAGATCTGTTCCTGGATATGAGTAAAATGCTCAGTCTGACAAATCACACACATGTTGGTTGACTCTCTAGGGGTTGAGCACTGCCCTTAAGAGCATATGTCTGAGTATCAGGACTAGTTCAGAGACTGAGGCCTTCAAGACAGAGGGACTTGTCCCATTCTTGAGAAAAAACCACTGTGATTATTTGGCAGATTGTGCAGCGTGGCAGGAGGGCTGACAGGCCCTGGGAAGCTGCAAGCTGGAAGGCTTTTAGGAAAAAGCCCTGCAAACTGTTGGGACTGTTGTGATGGATAAAACTTTAAAGGGTTCACCAAGGGCACACCAGTGCAGAGGTTAAATCCACAGCCATCACAGCTTTCCGGCTGCTTCACGGCTGGCGGCAGTATCCCAAATTATGCTTCCCTAAAGAGGCTTTCAGAACACTATGGATTTCCCCATAAATCAGACCAGGCCATACTTAATACCCACAAGGCATGACAAATGATGGATACATGGCTTAGTTTTTCTTTGAATGTTATCTCTTCTGTCCTTTGTTGTAACTGAATTTGTTGGCATTTGTTTGGACTATCCCAGTAGAACCTGTGACTCAGGAATGAAAATAGTGTATTCTGGAGAGTACGTAAATGGTAGAAGCCACTGAGAATGGCTGGAGTGCAAAAAATGCGCAAAGGAAAGGATACCCCACCTTCCCTCAGTGCATGGACTCCGAAAAGATAGAAATCAGTTTGGTTAGAAACATTTTGTTTCATTTGTCACACAGCAGTTTTTCACTACCAGGACTCCATCCACTGTCTTATTCTGGGTCATGACCGCTGAGTCCTCTGTGCTATGAAAGTACCTACATCTAAATCCCTTGCTTTGAACCCTGAAATTATTTTGATGCATGCCTGCTTCTATCTCTGCTTTCATCTAGTTTTTTGAATGTGAAAAACACATGGCTGAAACATCTCAACTACTGAATGATGTCATTACTTGGTTAATTTTAGTGACTGAATTTTGGAGGTTCTATGATAACATATAGCACTCAGGGATATTTATCCTAGTAACCTTAAACATGTACTGTTTTTTACTCTCTCTAATATGTTGCTGAGATGACATTATTGGAACTGTGTCATTTGTCCAGACACTGAGTCTTGTGTGGAGAACATTGAGATTTCAGAAAAAAAAAGTCCTTTTAAAAAGAATTAGTTGGCATAACAAAGCAAAGTATTTGGAAACAAAACAAAACAATACAAAACAAAACAAAACAAACAAACAAAAAAAAAAAGGCATGTTTTGGAGTGTTATCTAACAACCAGAACCACTTTCTTTAAGAAATCTGGTTTCACTCTAGTCAGGCTACTGAAATCCTACTTTCATTTGAACTCACATGTCTGGGATGTCTGTAACATTTAAATATTTATTGCTTTGAAGGTTCACCAGGTCTGCAATAAGCACAGGGGGAAATAAATACATTATGAAAAGGGAGATTAGTTTTATCGCATAGTCTTCCATGGGGTAGCTGTTTATTTTCAGTGTTCATTTTCTTGGATCAGTCAGGTAGACAGCTGTTCTTTTAGGGCATTTTTGTTAATTTAAGTAACTTTTTTGAATTGCAAATCTACCACCAAATTCATTTCTAAAAATTCAGCCTCCAGCTCGTAATTATATAATAAAAAAATCTTTAGATCACTAATTCAAAAATATGTACTTGTCAGAGATATTTCAAACAAATGCAAAGCATATACACTCTGAGTCATCTTGATACATCAATGTCTATATGAAACTGAATATAAAATGTCCAGGCCTGCTAGATTTCTTAAATCAAAAATATAACGCACATTCTATGCATTCCCACAATTCCACAGCAAGCTTGAAATACTCATCTCATATTTGTAACTTCATAAATGCTTGTTATCATCAATAGGCTGGTGCAGGGATAGAAATATGAGAAGTGGTCAGACTGAAATTAATTTTTTTATTTTTTAAATTGCCTTGGATTTTCACCCTAGCCAAGAGGACTTGAGGAGAGTTATAGGACAGTGAAAGGGAAGGAGTACTGCAGAGGGGATGGGCACTTACCACACTGTACAGGGACAGGGCTTTTTGTGCACTGCACCTGTCAGGAACAACTACAGTGGAAAAGAACTTGACAGTCACCCATGGAACCCTCAGTCTTACAATAAACTTGGAGTCAGTGCATGATTATTCAGATGCACATTTTGTATTCACACTCTCAGACTTGTGCTATAAATATTTTGTCCCTTTCAATTCATGTGAAAACATAGCTCTCAGCTGCCATAGTTTTATGAGGGCATTACTGGAATGTTGCACTGAAATTAATTCTTTGTATTGCAAAGTGCTCAGCTACAGAAAGTGTAATATTATCACTCGAGTAGATGAATCATATTTGGTGGTGTAGGCACTTATGCTGAAATTGCCATCAGAAATTTATTGATTGACATATTTTGACCATTCCGGACCAAACTGTAGTCTACTAAAACTGCAAGTGCAAAATAATTTTTATTTCACTGTGAAAAAGAATTTGTTCCATCATGAATTGATTACTGACCTGGTTTGTTCTGAAATACCCTCACCTGGAGTGTCTGTTCCCAGCTCAGCCCATTCTGGAAGGCACAGTTTGGGGTAGGGATAAGACTAAGGGATGCTGGGGTTTAGAGGGGCAGATTTCGTGGTGTAATTACAACCATAGCAGGTGCAACATGAGGAACGTGAGCAGGAGAGAAGCCAGACATGGGTAGTGATGGTAAGCGTTCTCTGAGCTTCTGGTAAAGTGTCCCTCAGCAGCACTCTGAGTCTGAGCAGGGAATGGGGTTTTGTTTGCTCATTTTACAGGTTGTTTTCTCATTCAGAGCTGTTACTGGTGTATAAAGGAAGATTATATCCACTGAAATTTTGGAAGTTGGCAAGAAGAGCAGTTAGGTTTAAATCTAACAAATAGAAGTTTTGATTGTAAAAATAGAGAAGGAATAAGCTTTTAATATATCTGGTGAATGTAATTTCACCTCTTATGTAATGAATGAGCTTTCCGTATTTCTTTGTTAGGACTGAAAACTTTTAACAAGGTACACAAGCATTCACTTGGATACTTATCATTAATACATGTCTACCAATGCCAGTTGTTTTAATTTGAAAATACTTGACAGAGTACATCAGAGCAAGTGAAGATGTTATTGTGATGTAAGTACAAATGGTATTACACTCAATCAGTAGATTGTTGTACCCACAGTTAATTGTAAGATTGTGACTACTATATCTAAGTAATTAATATGCTAATTAGCTAGTTTAAAGATAAAGGGATATTAAAAGAATGCAATAAAGAGCTTGCATTTTTCTCTTTTGCTGTGCAAACACAGCTCCCTGCAATAACTTAATGAGGGAATTTCAAAGGAACAAAACTAACAACAAATGAATTAGAAGCTTAACCTAGCAATTACATGGTATTGCTGAGACCTTTTGGGTAGGGACATGCAAAAATACCTGTTTAGATTGTCATAACAGCAAATAACAGAGAGAGTGGAAATACTAAGAAAATCTGTTTATTTGTTAGAAATTTATTTTTTTAAGCAACCTAAGAAAAATTTGAATTAAAGAGTTATTATTGAAAGAAATTGTTTATTGATAGCAATAAGATTGAAAATATTTCTAAGGTAGAAGGATTTAAGCTCTTTGAGGGAAGAAAGCACAAATAGAAAGTGCCACTCTTTTTTTCTTTCAGACAGCCTTTAATACACTGGTAGAAAAGGGATTGGTGTTCAAAACCCACAACCTATTTTTGTTCAGCATCCTGAATTTTTAATCTGTTCCAAGGGCCAGATTTTGGTCTGGCCCACAAGATTAATATAAAATCTTAAGCGTGGTAATGTGGCCCTGCAAGAGGAAAGATTCTTAAGCACAATGAAAATGTGCCTTAAACTGAGCCTGAGCACCCATTACAGGCTAAAATATGGTGTAGAAGATTTCAGAACAAATTAAGGGAGGCCTTTCAAGAGACAGGGTAAGAGAGAAGAAAGTGTAAGAAATCAAGATTTTTTTGGTTGAAAAAATGCTTTCAGAGCTTTCACTGCTTTGCAAGTGTTAAATCTCTTGTCTCTAAACCCTTTTTCTCAGATGGAGAAAACCTGTGTTTGAAGCCTTCTCTTCTCTCAGGAAGCCATGCAGATTTAAGCTTGTCACAATCATGACACTCTCCACACTACAAAATGCTACTTGAACTACTCTGTACAGTTTCATCCAACATCCATACTTCCATATTTGATAAAGACAAAACCACTATCTATAAATCAGTTGATTTTGTTACTAATGAGCTTGTTATTAACACAAAAGTACTGTTATAACTAATTTCAAAAGATACAAACATACAAAAGGAAGCATGCAATAAATCTTCTGTTTTCTTTTGTATTTTTATAAAAAATTCAACAGCAGCAAAAAAAAAAAGAACCTAGCAGCTGCTAAATGAAAGCCAAAAGTTGCCTTAAAAAACCAGTAAATACTATCAATTGTAGAACTTACTATGTGATGAGATTAAATATTAGAGTAGAACATCTTGGACTTTTGATTCAAATTTAAGCTTTATCACAATTAATATTAATGAGCAGCAAGGGTGATCTGTTCATGGTATCTCAGTATTGATAACTGAGCTGCATTTGCAAGAAGAGTGAGCATTGAAATAATCTGAATATCACACCTCCAAATGAAAGTGTCTCCTTCTGACTCTCAGCAATTGAGAGCAGGGATGTGTGTCTGAAAGGTGGAATTTTTTTTAAAGTGTTGTAATGATTTAGAATCCCTCTGGTACTCTGTGTCTAAAAGCTGTGCGATTCTATCCTCTGAATATTTAACTGTACTGAAGGCAACATCCTGAACATAGTTAACTTCAAGTGGATTAGGAAATCACATCACTAAACTAGTTCTAACACAGAGTTTGAATGCAGTGTTCTGATTTGATTGGTCTTTTAGTTTGTTAACTATAGTTAAAAAAATGTGTAAGATGCAATATATTTTTGGTCTTTTTGCTAAGGAATAGAGGTTTATGCCTCACATCTATCTGTTTTTTTCCCTGGTAACTTTGAAGCTATTTTGAAACACGTTTCATGAAGAGAGAGGACTTAGGCAGTGAGTTCCCACAATGTGACAATCCTCAAAGCAGTTGAGTTATCAGCCTTCAGAGGCTGGGTGGGGAGCCCCTATCAGCAGCCCTTTATCTGTTTCCAAGGAGGCTGTGGTGTGTGTGCTCCTTCCCAATCATCTCTTGCACCAGGAGAGAAACGAGATCAGTGTTCACACTTGGAAAGTTTAGTCGTGAACTACTTGGAAATTAAAAACTAGTCTCTGAACCAGACTTAATCAGTTTTCTGTTCAAGATATTTTGTGTTTCAAATACTGCAGTTCCATGCTGGGTCAATCTCATGACTTTCTAAAAATAAATTGTTGAAGATAACTTTGGATGAGATGAGAGTTGTATGTGTATAGACACACACACACATATATACATATATTGTAATGTGAGTTGCAGCTGGCTTTGTATCTCTGTACACAATTAACTAATTAACAATAGAACTGTCAAAAAGGAAATGAAGAGAATTTGCAGAAGTGGAACAGACTCTGAAGCTTAGGAAAGTATACATTTAATGAAATACATCCACTTAAAAGGCAGTGATACATAAAATGTAAAATAGTCCAGGTTATGAATCACAATAGCTTTGGATAAGCTCAGACCATTGTTACAGAGCTAAGTTACTATGGCCCAGATGTGGCACTGGATAGGACACAGCCTGGGGGAGAAGATTTCCTCTTTAATAAAGAATCATATTATATGTGGGGTTTTATATGGCGATATATATAGATAGACAGATAGATGTAGATATAGATAGATATAGGTTAGATAGATGATTAGATATAGATTATAGATAGATATAGTACAGATATAGATATAGATGATATAGATATAGATGATATAGATATAGATTATAGATAGATAGAGATAGATATAGATATAGATATAGATAGAGATAGAGATAGAGATGATAGAGATAGAGATAGAGATAGAGATAGAGATATAGATTAGATAGAGATAGAGATAGATATAGATATAGATTAGATATAGATAGATATAGATATAGATATATAGATATAGATAGATTAGATATAGATATAGATTAGATATAGGTAGAGATAGAGACATAGATATAGATAGATACAGATATAGATAGATATAGATATAGATACAGATATAAATATAGATTAGATATTGATAGAGATATAGAGATATTGATATTGATATAGATATAGATATTGATAGAGATAGAGATAGAGATAGAGATAGATAGATATAGATATAGATATAGATAGATAGATATAGATGATATAGATAAAGATATACATAGATAGATATAGATAGATGATAGATGATATAGATATAGATAGAGATATAGATAGAGATAGAGATAGATGTAGATTAGAGATAGAGATAGATGGATAGATATATAGATAGATAGATGATATAGATGACATAGATATAGATAGATAGATATAGATATAGAAGTTTTCTTTATCATTCAATAGTATCAGTTTAAAATGGATACATTTTTAAGCTTTGGCCTAATATTATTATAAAAAATGAAACTCTGGTTAAACTTTGTGGCATTTTTATGTCACCCACAGGGTCTCTCTGGTTTGGGGTTTGTATCTAAATCACCAGGTATTAAAATGCATCTTCTGTATTATTTCAGTTATATTTGTGAATGGCTGGCATGTTTTAAGTGAAAGACCTGCTGTCCCCAGTGGTGGTTAAAGTCAGAGCTGTTGTCTTTGAATTATTTTATTTCATGAGCTTTTAATCATACCCCAAGGACATGTCAAGCTCCTGCATGCTCTTTCTTTCACGTATATTCTTTCACAAACACAGGCTGTGGAGGAGATGCTGTCCTTTCTTCTCCTGTTCCACTCCAAGCACCTATTCATCATGGTAGAGTAAACTTATAAGAAATCTAGTATCATAGTAAATTGCAATTTGCTGAGGTGTGGCACACTTTCAAAGGTTCAGATTTTTGGTGGTTTTAATATAAAAGCAGTACAGAATGTGTTTACAGTATCAGTAATCAATCAGTGCATCACTCTCTAAATAAATACTCAGTTTGTTAATTAGATGGAGTTAGTTGCCCTGAAAATTATCTTTGTGACTTTTCTGTGAATGTAAATTAATTTGAAGACATTGTGAGATTTGTTCACCTCTTTATTGAATTTTCTATGCCTGAAGCACCAATAAGTATATTTGTAGTAAAGCTATTGAACAATTTTGTTGTTTTGGTTTTTTTTTTTTCAATTATTGTTCTCATGGATCCCAACTGGTGTGTTCCTGTGTCTCATATATAGCGCAGCATCTGAATGTCCCAAGGGTTCACATCTTTTCAGAGGGGACCTAACAGCTGGTCTATCCTGCTTTTACTTCTCAGGATAAGATATTGTCCTGTTTCTGGCAGGTTTTGCTACAAAAGTGTAATGATGTCTATTGTGTTTGTTGTTATTTTTGTATTTGTTATTTTATAGCTTCATAGGTAAATAAATATTAGATGGGGACTCAGTATCTGAGTGTCATTTAGAACACCAGGCTCTAAAATTGCCTCCTGTTAAACTTCAGTAATATCTTTGAATGGCTATGTATTAAATGACTGACTCAAATGTTTCTCTGGGCTAAAGGGAGCAGTGCTACTTAGAGAGCTTGCAGCTTGCAAGGCATTTATGAAATGAACACCAGGAAGCACAGTAGTTGTATTTAAAATTATTTATTGATGGAGAAGTAAGTGAAAGAGTGATATTTGGACCAAGAATTGTTTTTAGGTAGAAATAGCCTGTTTTCCCCTCAAGCTCATTTCTGAATTACAGGAGAAAAGACAGCCATAACCCTCTAAAAATATCTGAGACTGAATTGCCAGTGCTGAGCATTGTTGCTTTCTGTCTGTAGTACTTTAGAAAACCACTGATATGTCCTTAGCTGAATGTTAGGTCTTCAGCTGTGTAGCTGACAGGATAGCCTGCTTCTACTTTCCGTTCCAAAATTCCCAGCACTCATGCCAGCCTTTATTTAGCTGCCTTAATAAAGTGCCTAAGTGCCTTTAGCTGCACTTTATAGAGTGACATCTTCTGTCCCCTCTGCACTACTTTGCAGGCTGAGTCAAGATGGACACAGCTGGCTGCTGGTGTAAAGGTCTTGCTGACAGGAGCCACTAGAAAGAGTGGGGGGCAAGCAGGATGCAGACACTGAGCAGAGGGACTGAGCTCAGATTTGCCTGACTGAGGTGGGTACCAGCCCTGCCTCATCAGCTGCTCTGCTCTGCCTCTGGCACAGCCTCTCTGCACATCTGTGGCTGCAGTCCCCAGGCTTCTGGGAGAGCATAATGGGGCAGACGGGGACTATGCACAGAAATTTTGTCTTGTCATTGCAGGTTTTGTTGACACTGTCTCTATGCCATGCAAAGAATCTGCCTCTGCTTTCCCTCTATTGCAGCTTTCCAAGCAGACTGTCACATATGCATTGTTGTCCATTTAGCTAATCACTTCTGGAAAAGAAATGATGTACAAGATAATCTGAGCATGGACCATTTATATTATCATCATCTTGACCAGAGATTACCTCTTCATTATCAAAAATGCTTCTGATGCGATTCGTGGAGAGACATTTTAGTAAATTTGTTCTTCAGAAAAGAAACTTTAATGAAAAATATTGCTGTCATAGTCATAGACATGCTTAGTCTTTAAATCCCACATGGCATCCTGCAGTCCTCAATCAACATACAATAAAAAATAAGCTAAATACCCATACAAACTATTATCATGCAAGGAGCTTTTTTAAATACAATGTCTTACAGCAGTTTGAAATGCCACCTTCTGTACAGGCTTTAGATATATTTGCCATATTAAATAATAACTATATATGTAATTGAACACTCTTAATGATAACTTCTTGCCTACTACAGCATGTTTACTGAATTCTAGTAGCCTAGTGTGACTGAGGTCATGGTATATAAATCTGATTGTAATTCCAAATTAAACTTATATATACTTGTTGTGCAATAACAGCAAAGTAGGAAAATGAAACACAACCTCCTCCCCAATGTAGCTTTGAGAGCTTGGAAAATTATAACTCTGTTGGTCAGATTGGTTCCATGGGAAGTTATTCCTGGTCCATTGAAATAATTGTATTAATGCCACATAACTGTATAAGAGTCTGGTATTTTGAAATATAAAGCATAATTCTCTGACAAAAATATTAGAGATGTTCTGTGATGCACCTGAGATTTTTTGTACTGTATGTCTGAATAGATATTACTAATGCAGAAAAAAAGCAAGTTACTCATACTCTGGGTTACTTTATTTTGTTGGTTATTTGGTTGTCACTTGCCATATACTACAACTTATAACCTCTGACTCTAAAAAATGGCTTTATGATTTACATTTATGGCAGTTTTTATGTTTAGAGCCCTTTACAATCTTGAAAGAAATTAAATTTCTTTCAGTGTCTTTTGTGTTGAAGCATGAATTGTTTAGCATTATGACTTGGTTGCATTTGAGTGATATAGCTGTATAATGGTTGTACTCTGTCACACATTCATGGGGCAAAGAGTAGCATAAGAAAATGGTTTTTGAATGCTACACAATGGGAAGATTCTTAGGTTTTACTTTACTTTAGAAGAAAGTGATCCTTGAACTTAATGCTTAAATCAAGTAAATTCTGACATTACCAATCATTGGTGGACTACTTCTCCAGATGAAATCTAACCCCATCATCGCCTGTTAGCAACTGTGTACATCCCCCTGAAATCTTCTGTTAATGATTTTATTTCCAACATGCTTTGACTAACAGGTTGAATACCTGTTGAAATCAAATGTAAAGAAGCTGCCTAAAACAGGATTCATGAACTCACTCTGTCTGCTAGTAAAATTAAATTATTAATGGTTTAATTTCTTTTTTTTTTCTTTCCACAGGATTTGAGGTTCCAATTAAATCTGTGTTTGGGCCATTGCTTTGCCTGCCAGTGCTTAATCTTTTTTGAAAGCCTCATCACTTATCTAAAACAAAAGAAGAACGAGGTAAGGACAAAAAGTAATGAAATGCAGCATAGCACATCTGTCAAAGGAATGGAAAGTAGTTTTTTAAAAAATCTAGGATCAATGGCATTAAAAAAATTATTTGTTGAGCACTAAATGTGTTCATGTTAGGCATGTTAATTGTAAAGAATCTGTAAGAGCCATTATGTCCTTGCATACACTGAGGGTTTTGTTGTTTGTGTTTAAGAGACTTACTGTCGATGTAGCCACAGAATGCAAGTGACTGACAGGAATAGTTGCTAAGTGCACCTCTCTGTACTACCGAGTCCTCTGTAAGATTCTTTGACATCTTAATACTGAACTGTTGAATATAATTAACATTTCTGATGCAATTTAAAATTCACTTTTGGGTCAGTCTTGATTTATGTTCTTCAAATGTGCATAATGCAATCGTGGGTACTGTATTAAAAGATTTGAACTGTTTCAGCACTTAGAGCTGTACTGTCCTTTGTTATTGATGATAGATCTGTCTAAAATACCTGGAATTGACTTTTGCTATGTCAGTTAGGATTGCAAGAACATACAGCAAGGCAGGCATAACCAGAGGTGACAGAGACGAGTAGTAAAGGGATTTAACCTTGACAGGCTAGCTATGTAAGGCAGATATGGTTTGAAAAATGTAAGCCTTTCCTGAGCTGCAAAAGTACAGCCTGCAGTGGCTACCCCTGCAGCCACTGCTAACATGCACAAGAGACAATATTGGGGTCTCAGTTCTGATTGTTTTTTTTTTTTTGTCCACTCATTTTTTCTGCATTCCCAGATCCCTTTGCAGGGTCAAGTTCAAACTAATATTAGCTGGTGCAGAGCAGGCTCAGTGGCTCCTTAATATGTTTTCACCTCAGGGTCCTTATATGAAAACCAGAATGTTGGAAAGTTTGTTGGCCTCTCACCTTTTCAACATAAAATATCATGTATTTGGTTTGGGAGTGTTAACCACACATCTCCTCTAGGGTCTCTCTCAAGGATGCTATTTATAGTTTTGCTTCTCAAGCTGTGTAAAGGCTGTTATTAAGTAGCTGGGAAAAAATGTTTAATCATCAGATGGAAAGCCATAGGCTAGGCAGAAAATTGCCAGTGGTATTTGTCAGCAATAAGTAAAGCTGGGTTCAGTAGGTGTGTTTTTAAAGCACATTTGTTGCTGAGGAGAACTCTACCTCCACATCCAGAGCTGATGATGGAAATATCTCACTGACAGAAGCATTCCTGAAGTATTTCCTAGAATTTCTATCAGAAATTACTTTTACATGTTTTACATTGTTGGCTTTGCTATGTAAATCCAAATAACTTCCAGGTTTCTGAATCCTGTCTTGCTGTAACTGCATCTTGCAGCACAGTTGTCTTCTAGGTTGCCCGTCAGCAGCATCATGTCTGCTAAAATTTCTCATTGCGTTGGTCTCTGAGACTGAAAAAGATGATGAAACAGCAAACATTTGTATAATTTAATTTAAAAACTCCCTACAATTGCTTATGAAAGTAAGATGGGGAGCCTGTATAGGGTCGGTTACCAACAAGATCTATCTTTAAAATAAATTAATTAAGCTTTAATTTAACTACTCTTAACAAGAATAAAAAGCACACTTGATTTGTCTGTAGCGCTTCAACTTTCTTTCAATACCTCATAATTGCATTTCAAAGCTCTTCTTTCAATAGATGAACATCTCAAATTTATTTTTTAAAAGATTCTATTTTATTGTTTAAAAAAAATAAACTTTTTTACCTTCCAAACCTTCCTGCTTCTTCAAAACCCTGTTGGTGAGGCACATTAACAATTTAAAACAGATAATCTTAGTAATTATTAGCTTCTTATAAACATAATTATCTTATGATTAGTGCAGATGACATTAGAAAAACAATTTTACACTGAAATGGTGCCTAAAATGACTTGTGTGCTAGTTATGTATGCAGTTAATTGGGACCCCTACTGATACTGAAAACAGTTAGTTATGTTGTGGTTTGAAGCAAAATCAAGACTTAAAGGATTACAGTGTTATATCTGGGATGTCTGAGTGTCTCTATCCTCTAGTAATTTTTAACTCATTCACTGACATAAAGACTCTTTTAGCCCAATGACTGGTATTAAAATAAAGATGGAATTTTGAGGCAAAATTGTTCTTAACATTCTAGTGAAAATACAGCATTGCAGTCAATAAAAAGATATTGAAAATGCCCTGGTTAAGGCAAGGCGACTTTGTGAGCTTCTCTAAAAGATTCTACAACAGAAAGAGACCTAATTAATGCCCCAATTTTGGGAGAAGCATTTTAGTTGGAATCTGCACCTTTCCAACATAGGAAGGTCCACAGTGAAAATTTGTGAATGCAGGGAATTTCCAGGATTCTGCTTAGGGAATCAGACTGGTTTCCTCCTTGTGTGCTATGAATATCGCCCTCATGGTAAATATATCCTGTCTGCCTGGAAGATGCTGATATTTGATGTGAAAAGCAGTCCTGCAGCAAGAGGAACATTTACTTTCACGTTATAATTTCTGTTTAAAACCAAACTCCATTATCATGCATGTAGTTGGCGGGGATCATGCTTATGGTTTATTATATTTGCAGTTTCAACTGTAAACACAGAAAAAGCTGTTTTGCTTGTGGGGCAGCTTATTATGCTTATTGGACAGTAATGAACCTTATGCTATGGATGAAAGAATGTGATTTATCTGTGTTCTTAAGTGTAGTAGGTATGTGATTAGACATCACCCTCATAAACCATGCCTTAGGCTGTGATTTTATACATTCCTCTTTTCTTGTACAGTCAGGGATGTTCTTAAGCACCAGAAATATCTGTCAACGTGGCTTCTCACTACTGCAAAGCCTTGATAGCATTACAGGCCTTCAAGATGAAATGTGGTTTCCTGGACAATTTGTGGAATGGATCTTTGGGGTATTCACACTTTCAAGACATATGTGGATTTATATGACATTAAAGATAAAGCATGCTTTTCAGTTTCTATTCTAGAATAGCACCATTTAAAATGCTTGAGATTACATCCATACAGTGGATGGTTTTCTCTGAGGATCTTAAACATTCATTTCTACTAGTTCTTATATCAGAAATTCTCTATTATATTGCCAGAGTGAAACAGGAGAGTGACTGCTGGGAATCTCCAGGCAATCAATGAAAAATACTTGGCAACAACATTTTTATTAAAGGTTGTGAGAACAATTTACAAACATTAATAACACATTACAGTAACCTCCTGAATCTCTGTGAGCATTCAGTTCTAGAAAATTTAGCCTAAGGTAAAAATAGATAACAACTATGCTGTGACGGTGGAAACTAGCCATTCCTTTGCTGGCCTCCCTGTTTTTGTGGACCCTATTGGACATCCATAGAGTTTAGTTTCAAAAAATGCTCATAGGTCACAGTTTCCAGTCTCTGGACTCTATTTTTTAAAGCTAATCTTTGATTATTCCATCAGAGCTCTAGTCTATCTTGAGCTTTTTAATAGCTTGACCTAAATTTTGAGAGAATCTGAAGAATGAGAAGGAAACAAAAACACAAATAACATTTCATAATAGCAGTATTCACCATGTTGATGTATAGGAGCTCTCTTAGAATGACTGCTTTCAATGTTCAAATAATTTTACACTGTTGGAAGTTTAGACCCAATTGCAAATTAGTAATAAGGAGAAATAGTCAGCAATTCAGATGTTAAATAGCAAAGTCTTCTCTAAGAGGCATTTTATTTTTTTTTTCTTCCTCCCTCCCTTCCCCATTATTTCATAAATATCTTAAGTTTTACAGTGTATTCTGTATGTTAACATAAACATTTTGATTCTAATATGCTACACCTAAACATGACGGCTTAATGTAGGACAGTAATACTGAATTATCCAGTGTCAGAATGAGCTTGCCAAATTATGCTCGTGTTTCATCAGTTTGTCTCACTGGAATGGAACCTCATTCCAACTTTTCCTTCACAATCCATTAGCAATTTACTTCATAGTAATTCCAAGACATGTCTGCAGAGTCAATGTAACTTACAGAGATACCAAAGCAGACAATTGTGCACTTTATTCCTTAGTCTTTTGTGTAGCAAAACCTCATTTTGATATTAATGGAAATCTATGATGTATAGGTGATATTTATCACACTGTCCAGTACTATAAATCACATGTAAATGTACACTACCATTTGAATTGTGATCTCAGGAATTCTTCTTATTTCTACTTATAACATCAAAACATGCTTTTTAAGGACAGAATAAAAGCACTTTTTGGAGAAAAAATGATCTAGCAGTAAAATTTCATTATTCTTTTAATTATGCATATAAAATTTAAAAATGGAGTTGCTGTAGAATTCCAGCAATGCAATTTTTCAGTAATGCACCATAGAGACAGTTTCTTGCAATATTCCAGAGTTCTGTCTTTTAAGAAAAATGTATTTCTATGCTGTTCAAATTATTTTAAAATTTTAAAATATTATTTTACAAATTACTGATACATAAAGTTAGCTTAATAATCTGTCTGCATTTAGTCTTCCAAAAGTACGTGTGGTAGAGATGTTTTTTGATTCTTCCAACATCTGTAAACCAGTGGATCAGAAACAGGAAAGATAAAATGAATAATTCGAAAGATCGATACTGACCAAAGACCAGAGATACTTATTATTATATTTTTGTTTTTCTGCCATAGGCCATAATTTTATAGATAAAACATTGAGTAAATAAAGCTGATCACTATATACTACAAATAATAGGAGTATGTGCTTTCGCTAGCCTTAGAAGGATTGTGAGTACCTTCTGTGATACATTTTACTAGCACAAAAAGGCAGTAAGTGAATAAATATATATCTTCTGCCTGAAAAATTTCAGTTATACTCCCACAAAAGTAATCGTATCCTGTTTTTTTCATCTTCTGGTTGCTAATGCTTCCCAGCAGAAGGGAGGTGTGTGACACCAAACAGCAGCTCCCAGGATATGTGAATGCTGCTGGAGCTGAATACTCTTTGGTGCCTGGTTTAGAAGAAAATCAGCACTGACTCTCCCTCCTTAGGCTGTCTGTGAACAGTGAGGCTACAAATATCAAGGTACTACAGGAATTCAAATCATGCTAGGCACAAGAGCTCAAAATGATTTTATCCCAGTGAAATCCTACCACGGTTTGCAGTAAGATGGTAGTTTCCAGATCTTTTTCTCAGATTTCCAAGGGTGTTTGTGCCCATGTCTGAACTCAGTGCACTCTCAAGTTGAGGCCATGAGACTGAGCACAGGATTCACTCTACTCCTTGGTAGTTCATGAATTTTAAAATACTGCTGTCCAAGTTCAACTTCACTTAAGACTACACATAATGGTGTGATAATAATAATAATAATAATTGTATTAATCAATTTTCTAACAACTAACAAATAATAGTATCAGAAATAATATTAAAAGCAGCAACCTCTTTGCTTGCAGCAACCTCTACTTCAACTCCTCTCTATTCCCACAAAAATTATTTTGAGATCTTCTTGGGTTTTAAATGTTACATAATTTTCAGGTAGCTTAGTATACTGAAGTTCTTATATGTCTATACTTAGATAAAATTCTGTGTAAGCAAACTGATCTCATCTTAATCCCTGGTAGGCATTCTTCCAAATCTTAAAACTACAACTGTAGTCATGTCAAAGTGGTTTTTTTTTTTTGTTTAACCCAAGTAGCTCAATACTTGGATTAAAAAAGAATAGGTGCAGCAGGCCAGGACTTACGTAGGTGAGAAAGTCGGAACAGTGGTAACACTGTGTTGTGACACCATTCTTTGTTGTACATCTTAATTCCAGCTGAAAAAAAACCCCAAAATTATGAAAAAGTGGGAAGAAAGTGTACAAAACCAAACCAAGACAGCAAGTCTAAACTCTTAATTTAATTACTACAGATTTATTTTTATTTCTATCTGAAACACAGCTAGGAGGATTGTATTTGCTGAAAAAATAGATAATTTCAATGCAATCAACTAGTATCTGTATTTTTTATTCCTTCATTTAAGAAGATTTTGCATGTAATTTTCATCATAAAAAACATAATGAGATAGTAATACTGAATATATCCAAACTATTTTAACAGCGTGGTTTGCTCCTTATAGTGTCAAGAAGTTTAAGGACAGCAACTTGGGGAAATCTAGATTTTTCAGGGTATTACTCCCCTGACTCCTTCAGAAATCCTTCCTTGTTAAAAATTGTTCTCTCACATCTCTGATTTACTAAGATATGAGTATTGGTCTAATACCGATACTCAACTGTGATGGACAAAAGACTCTAACAATTTAAAGTTAGAAAGGGTATGTTTATTCAGCTGGGCAGCAGCGTGGGGTAGCCCCCTAACACACACTGCAAAATCACAGGTGATCACAGACTCTGTTTATTGACAAAAGGTTTAAATAAATACATATTCATAATAACAGCCCCTCCCATCCCTCACTTCCTATGGTAATTAGCTGGAATGGCTATTAAACAGTGTGGTTGGCTTCTTGAATTAAGTCTGGGGTTGTTTTTGTGGGGAGGGGTCTTAAAAGGAGGAAGTGAGGCGAGTCTTCCTCACCCTGAACTCTTGAACTTTTCTATCAATGACAATACAAATGGCTTTTGGGGTAACTCCATTTTTTCAAAGAATGAGTTTCTGGTTGAAATTCTTTGTGTTCTTTAGAGCTACCTACTAGTTTCATCCTTTTCCATTGCAAACACAGCTAAGCAAACATAAATTGACAGGCAATCAATTATTGAAGTTTCAGATAACTATCTCAAGGCCAGTTCCTTCTAACATTTAACTAAAATCCTAATTTCTTTAAGATTAGTATTTCATCCCTGGTGTCAGGAACACTCTGTCTTTAACTGGCTGGGTACAGACACACCACAGCCACCTAGGTCTTACCTTTCCTCAGTGGGATGAGTAAAATTTGCAGTTTCAACACACTTGTCCAGTGGATGACTGCCTATGTGCAGGCCACCTGTGTAAGTAGGAATGGAAATTTCAAACCCATCTCAGTGTGTCTCAGTTCAGGCAGCAGCACCCTGACATCAGCATGCTGGGTGCTTAGCCATGCCTTTGCTCAGTGCTCTGCCACCCCCAAATTTGCCTCAGGTAGGGCATGTCTGCAGTCATTCCTTACTCAGACCTTTGAGATTCTCTTCCAGAAATTTGATGACAGAGCTGCTGGGAGCCATCAGCTGTTAGAGAGCAAAGTGAACGTCTAGAAGACAGGTTGCTTGCCAGTATAGGCTGTTTGAGCACTTGACGTACTCCTTCACACTTGGCTGCTTTTTTTCTTAGTCTCCTTAAAATACAATTCCACGTTCACCATCCGAGAGCAAGGGACAGGAATTGCTCCAAGTGTTGGTGTGGAAGGGGTAAATATGGGCTCTTAGAGAGTGTCCTGCAAAGAACCACTTCATGGCAAAGAGCAGATTCTGGATAAGCCACTGTCCTTTCATGGTCCCTGCAGGCTTGGCTCTGCATGTGGCATTCAAGTTCACATAGAGACAGTCATACCAAATAGTACTGGATGGGCATTATCAAAGTCATTTGGAAACAGAAGTACACACAGAGACTGGGGGAAAGATTGAATTATAAATCAATGATCCCGTGTTTATAAATTATCTAGTATTGATAATACCTTAAAATAGGATTTATTTGCTTTAATAATTAATGGAAAGTTCATAGTAGGCAATTTATTAATAATACAGTGTCATCAGTATGGATTATACCCAATTCCTATTTCTATTCTATTGAACCTACTGATCTGTTTTATGGCAACTGCAAGAAGCTCAGTTTTAAGCAGTGAAAGGAAGCCTATTACCTTGTTTTCAAAATAAAATATGGAGATATCTATGGAATACGAATCTTCTGTTTGAAGTCAGGAATGGCTACAAACACAGAAGGAAGTGCACAGTTCTGTTCAGATGGTCACTGTGCAGAAAAATATTGAAATATGAAGGCACTTAGATTTGAGTCATGCCACCAAAATCAATGGAATACTTTTATACTTATTGGTAAATTATCCTGTTGAGACTTTTACTTACAGTAATTTCACGAATACAAGCCGCACCAATTTGACTAAGATTTTGCTCCTAAACCGGAAATGCGGCTAATAATCAGGAGCAGCTAATACAACCTCAGAAGTGCCTGCCAGAGTGCTGAGCTGAGCAGCTGCAAAGTCGGCATTTTGCGATTGTTACAAATCGCTACTCTGTTGCACCGCGGGTGGAGCCTGGCTCCCTGTAGGCAGCACGGGGGGCGGGGAGAGAGGCGGGAGAGCTCCCTTTCCTCCTCTGCCACAGCCCAGGGGAGAGACGGGGGGGGCCCGGCGCCGCCATTGCCGTGGCCTGGGGAGGGGGGGGGAAGCCGGCGCCGCCATTGCTGTGGCCCGGGGAGCCGACGGGAGCCCCGCGCAGCCATTGCCGCGGCTCGGGGAGCCGACGGGGTGCTTTGTCCCCGCCCGCCGCCGCCGCGGCAGGAGCGGGGAAACTCCGTCCCTGCCCGCCGCCGGCGCCACGGGCGCGGGAAAGCTCCATCCCCGCCCGCCGCTGCTGCCGTAGGAGCAGGGGAAGCTCCGTCCCTGCCTGCCACCGCGGGGCAGCGCCGACCCGGGGTGACCGAGCCCAGGGGCAGCGGCGGCCGGCCCCGAGCGGCAGCACCGGGCTGGGCCACCTGGCCCCGTCAGCGGCCCCTAGCGGGCCGAGCCTGCACAGCCTTAGCTCAGCCAGTAAACGCCGCCCTCCCGCGGTTCTGTTAATAATTGCACACGGGTCCTCGCTGCGAACGACAAAGCGGCTTATATTCGGGTGCGGCTTATCTATGGACAAAAACCTAAATGTTTGCCAACACCCAGAGATGCGGCTTATATTCAGTGCGGCTTGTATTCGTGAATTTACTGTAAGTGTTCTGCTGATTCAGAGCCAGAATATACAAGCCCACTTCAAAGGCAAAGCCTGTCACATTTGAAAAGTACCATTTGCAATGTTTCCCAAATTCCTTAATATTTCATTACTAATTTCATCTGTTTCATATACTCTTACTACATAAATTAGTATTGTCCCCACAAAAAGCATATAAATACTGCTTTGGAAATGGTGGTTTTATAGCAGTGGCAATCAGCAGGAAGGACCTATTTATTTTTTTATCAGTGTTCAGATTTTTGTCTTGTTTTCATCATGCAGGTTTCTCAAGCTGCAATATTCTGACGTTGTGTCTGAGCAACAAATCTTGATGTTTTCAGGGGAAAAAAAAAACAATATCTAGTTAGTGATATTGCTTAAGAGAATGACTGTAGCTCTTAAGAAGATAGATCTGTTTTTTTCACTGAGATTATGAACAAATATGCACCAAATATGTCGTTCCAGCTATGATTATTTCATGTAAGTACTGTAACAAGTGAAAAATTGATAAAAATTGGAAGCAATGGAATTGGTTTATTAAGTCCATATCCAGAACTGCACACTGTAACAGCACAGGTGATTTTCCATTACCCTCTGCTGCTGGTGAAACCAGACTTACTGATGACTATCAGAGTTTCTACTAGGTGTGGGTATGTTTGTGCAACCCATCTGCTTTGTAAGTTTTAGGAGAAAGGAGTTGGCAAATTCCTATTGTGGTTATATTTTTAAATGAAGGATGCAGTGCATTTATTGCACAAAACAGTGTTCAAGCACAAATTCCCATATGGACCAAGAACTAAATCTCAGCATCATTTGCTTTGGTTTATGCTGCTGCCATAGTGGGTAAGTGCAGGAGAATTGGCACAAGAATGTATAGATGAGGTTTGGTTTTGATGTTTAGCAATGTGAGATTGAGACTTTGGGAATGGTGGAACCACTGTTGGTAGTGACTGCAGTTCCTGGCTCGCTCTGAAGTTACGTGAGAAAGGAGGTGTATTTATCCCTTACTTTCACAGAAAACTGGTGTCTTATGTTTGTGTGCTGTCAGTCTCACGTAGGTAGTTGTTAAATCTGGCTAGGGAATATCCATCAGCAATGATCAACAATTTTATGGTAAAATAGCAAAATTATTTTTGAGTGAGATCTGCTGAGAACTTCTAAAAGTTGTTTTTTACAAAGCTGATCTATGTACTTCATTAAACACTGTTTTCTCCAAAACTCTCACCTCTGATTCAGACTGCCTCAAATAATTTTTTTCTTATTTAGAAAGAAGAGGAAAAATATTCAGGGTTTTTCTTTTAAAATAGTTTCCTTTTTTTTCCACTGAAAATCTTTCTCAAGTTCTCTTTGTCAGTACTTACTATAAATAACAAACAGCTGATTTACAAGAAGATCTCTAACAGTCTTCTATATTGATGGTATAGAATTTTACCAGTTGCATGGGATTTTCTTATTTGGGCTATCTTTAGGCTTTACCTGGTACAAATCTTTCAATGGTATCATGAAATAACCAGTACAGCTGAGATATGGCACTGTTTTATGATTGTTCTTTAAATCAATACAATTTCACTTTTGGAAAAAAAAAATAAATGTAGAAAAGGTTTATGGAATCATAATAATTGATTTGTTTATACTTTTGAGCATTGCATGCATGTAAATATTGCTCATTACCCTAAAACATGTGTTGTATCCCTTGGAGCTCCCCCTCATCTAATGATGAAAAGTTTTTTCTGCCTTGTGTGTTACTGAATTAACATTATTCAGATGGGGGTGTGTGCACATTTCAGAGTTTAGGAGTATGCAAAGGCACTGTATTTAATTTATAGAAATAATGTGCTGACTTAAAATATAAAAGCAGAGCTTTGTAGTAGAACCGACTTCATCCTCCTCCCTTTAACACAAAGTACAAACCATTACAATAGCAGCGTTGTTAACATGAAAAGATTTCCAGAAACATATAATGATGAAATACCTGCTCTCAAACATCTGCACACTAGGAGAAGAAAGGGAGAAATTCGTTCTTAAATCCTTCTAGCAAAACTGTTACTGATCTTCAACCATTTGTCTTTGTATTCCTTCCCTTACCAATTCCCAGCCAATGGACAAGGACATAATGTATTACTACTTTCTGTGTGATTCATTCCTTATAAAACAATCTGTTCTTTTAGTGGCACTTGTTATTAATCAAGGTTTTTTCCTTTCATTAGAGTCGTTGTTGGCTCAATCACTTCAGTATATGTAATCACTAACTTTTTCCATTACACTGGTGAATTGGTGCTGTTATATGTCTGTCAGAGGGATGCTGGCACATTTAGTATGATGCTTTGCAATTTCAGTGAGAACATTAATGGTTGAAGTGTGATTGCTTTCTTTTTCCTTTGAGAGAAAAAAAAAGTGTAACATGTTCCCCTTAGAGAGAAAAGAGAGAAGAATGATGGAAATTTCCAAACTCAATTTACTTTTGTATCATTAAAATGTTGAAAAGTACCAAGGAATGCTCTTGCAGAATCAATCATTTCATAATGTATCTGCAGAGGCCCAGGACTTGCCTATCCTAAAGAGAATGCTGAAAAGGCTAAAGTATCAATTTTGTACAATACTTCATGTATTTGTCCAATATAGCACAAAAATTCTCACTGTTGCAAATGAAATGGAGGAGAGAGGGGGTGTGTACATAAAACCTTTATTGACATGGTATTATTTTCTGTACAAAAATGGTCCAGTTTCTGCGTGGAAAAAATAGAAAGGTAAAGGAGATGTAATACATCTTTGAGTAGGTATTTATGGTATATTTTAATGCAAAAAGGCAATTGCTTAGATAATATGAAAAAATTTGTGAGAAATATTCAAAAATTAATTTGTTTTTTTATGTAAATGATGCTTGTTTTCCAACAGTTGGAGATGGCTCTGACGGGCTTTAAAACCAAGGTACTTTAAAACCAAGACTAAATAAATAAATATTAAATATGCTACACAGCTCTGTTTTTAAAACTGGGCTTCTCATCATGTTTTTTCCGAATTTTTCAATTATCTTTTTCTTGATTTCCACTGTTGACTGCACTTTTCCTTTCCAACTCTCACATATTACCTGGTGGGTTTTTTGTTTATTTCCTGTCCATTTTTTACCTGAGCCTCATAGTTTTCATTCTTCAATGCAGTAAATTTCTGTCTTTTCTCCTTCCTTGGTAATCATTTTGTAGAGATCTGATAAGAAATCTTCCATTCCCACAACTCCAAACATTTAACTTTTACTATTAGCTTTTTCCCTTGAAGTGATTATGCCCCACCACCAGATTTTACTGCATCTCGTTCCAGCGGCCAAAACTTCTTTCAAACTCCTGATATACTTGGTCTTTTTGTCTTAGCTCATTTAATTTATCCTGTTTACCCTTTGCATACTTTCTCCAAATTAAGTTCTCACTTTTTAGCTTCACGTCTTTTTTCATGCCATTCCTTACTTTTATGTTGAGTTTTTACCATTTTCCTCCTACTCTTTGAAACATTCCTCAGAGCCATCTCTAATCCTCCCTACACATTTATGTGCTCCTTTATTGAATCTCCATCCTAAGTTGTTGGATAATAAGCTATTTGTGGAAGAGATCAACTGTACTATTTTCAATCTCATATATGTAGTACTTAAAAACATGATATGGGCCTCCTTGGTCACTGAATTTTGTGTCCAATGCCTTAAAACTGGAACTTACAATTAATTAAAAACTATTATAAACCTAACAGTAGTGATAAAAATATAATTCTCAAATTATTTTATTTACCCTAGACATGCACATATGTCTTTAAAACAGAAAATTTGTTCTGATATTTTATGCTACATCTTATACAGGAATTTGGGGTCTGGTCCAGCTCTCAGGCCCGCTCTAATTCAGAATGGGAATCTGTCTCCTTGTAGTTGACTCATACATCTCAGCCACATTCCATCAAGGAACCTTTTGGTGAGCACTGTATTAGCAATTATATCTTTCCTTAGTGCTCTGTGAGTGTGACAGTTGATTTCTAGAGGAGCCACAAACTCCAAGGTATCATCCCTTTTTCTGAGCAGGCTTTCTGTGCCCTGCTGGCCCTGCCCTTGTGGGTGAGGTGTGAAGAGAACCCTGGGGCTCCTGTAGGCAGGGGACACATTGCACTGCTGCCCAGGGCTTCACTCGCTAATTCATCCACACACACTCTGAATTATTGCTTGGAAGATAAAAAATTATGTTCACAATATTTTGAATTTGATGGTTTCGAGCTATGATCATTTTTTATACTATTACAATGTCGTTTCTTAAAACTCTGATGCTCCTATCTTTGGGCCTACTGGCTTGTTGGATTCCACATCTACATTTTTATATTCTCTTAAGAAAAGAAAGAAAATGAAATTAAGTGTTTGAGTATACATTTAATTTTGATGCAGCATGGATCATTGTGCTGTGTAACTACATTTAGGAAATGGCCATTATATAGAACCTGATGGGCCTTTTGCTTCTGAAGGCATTTTGTCCCTCCTGGGGTCTCCTTGCTGCCTGTGGGGCACCTTGCTGTGGTTGGAGCTCAGAAAACAGGAGTGAAAGCTGCCCTATCCACATGAGAGATCCCAACCCCAGCCTGAGTAGGTACCTTGGTAGCGGATAGAGTGATGGCAGCCCCACTTGCATTCTGAGGGAACCTGGGAACGAATCTTTGCAAACAAGTTTCAAAGCTGGATTTTTACAAGGGCACCAGTGTGGGACAGGATGAGGCCACACTGTCTGGCTGTGTGGCTGAAAACTCTGTGGTGGTTCCTGACCCACTGTTTTTCAATGATGACATTATTATTAAAGAATAAATTTTTCTTCCTGTAGAGATTTGGTGTTGGCAGATGCAACCCTCTGCTCTTGTCCCTGTTTGTTACCTATGCTGCATATTCAGCTGGGTGACGCACAAGGCCTAGGCATAAAATTGCTACTTATCCCAAGATAATTATCTTTATTATTTTTTTTAATATGTCTTAAAGCTTTTATTAACATTCTGAGAAAAACAGAAGCTTGTTTGAGGTACATGATATTCTGCACTGTATAATTTATCTCCGTGTATTTTCTAAAGTTAATGAAGTTATTGAATAATCACACTACATCCCTCACAGGCTTTTTGGCTTCTTGCTTATGTTAAACAGGCAGGGAGGGATATATTAGAGGCTCCTTCTTTTAGAAGAGGTGTGGATCATATTAACAGCCATTGTGCAGTTATATTTTGAGTTATACAACTAATGGTATTCGTTTTCTTGTGTTTTGTTTTGTTTTGTTATCATTTATATCTGCTTTGGCTTGTATATATCTGAACAATGTAGTGGTTTAATTGCCAATGGAATCCAGGCTGAATGACAGTTTTTAAGGAGTCCTGGTCTAATACCAAAGTAATGTAGTGTATGAATCTGGTGGGAGGAGAAGAAGAAGCAGGAAGGAGCATATGGGATGTGTCTACAAATTACTGTGTTCTTTATCTGCCTGTTGGAACATGATGCTTTAACTGTGAAATCTGAGGAAAGCTGTCTCTTCTGGATCATTGCCTTCTCATTGTTACTTTTTTTCCCCACTCAGTTATTCTTACTCTTTAAATAAAGGCTCTGTCAACAACTTGTTTTTAATAAAGGAATAGATGAATTGGATTGGATAAGATTTGTAAGAAAGTAGCTGTAACCAACAGCACAAGGTTTAACATCAATTAGATGACTTAAGGTGCAGAACCTCTCAGGTTTAGCTCTGCACTGGTTGTTCATTGAAGCAAGCAGTTCTTTCCTGAGGAGTTTGTTTCTTTACCCATGATGAAACCTTTCTGGAATTGTAGAGAATTGCAGACCAGAAGTTTTATTGTGTAGGATCCTGTTCTGGTAGTCAGCTGGAAAATTTTAACTACCATACTATATCACAAGGTCAATCATGCCATTTCAGCAATACTGGTAAAAGATACTGTGCCCCAAAAGAACAAATTGTCTCAGTGAAGACCTGTTGAGAAAGTGAATCTGTAGGAGCAAGTCAAGTATATGAAAGAAAAGGACCAGCTCTGTTTAGAATAGCCGCATCTTTCCTAAAGGAATGCATTGTTGCACCACTGATCCAAAAATACCAGTCTTGATAAACTTTTTTTGTTTCATGTGGGATGGTGAATTTTGCTTATTTTAGAAAATCACCTGTAGACATGATGTCTGATACTATGTGAAAACAAGGTGATCACAGTTGGAGAAAAAATTCATGGAGCTTGGTGATACTTACATGATAGGGCTCCTAAAATGGAATGTCTAATGCAATCTTTGTCTCATCACTAATTAAACATTAGAGATGCACTTATGTACTGCTGTGTAGGGTATTTGTGTTTCTGACACAGCTGCTGTAAATGTGAACTCTTTGAAAGCTTTGCTGCAGTAGCAGTAGCTCTGCAGAGAGGAATGAATGAAAAAGAAGTGTTGCAGAGGTGATGTTTACATACAGCTCCTTACAATACTGCTGCCAGTGGCTATTTATTGAACTTTAAATACTGTACAGCAGCTTCAGTAGCTGTATCTGAAATGGCAAGACAGAACAAGTCAAGACCTATACAAAAATATTGGCTTTCAAACCATTTTTCTAAAATCAGTAAAGCTGTATTTTCACTTGAATTTATAAGACTGATGTCCAAAAAAAACCCACTACTGTTAATTTGACTGCATATTTGACATCAGCAACAACAAAAGCCCCATTCAATATATCTTTTAATTGCTTTGGTTATGTGAAAGATGCAGTTAATTTTCTTTTTAGTAGCTGGTACAGTGCTGTGTTTTGGATTTAATATAGGAATAATGTTGATAATGCACTGATGTTGTGGTTGTTGCTAAGCAGTGCCTCCCTAGGTCAAGGATTTTTCGGTGTCTCATGTTTTGTCCAGGAACAAGTACACAAGAAGGTGGGAGGGAGCATGGGCAGGACAACTGACCCAAACTTGTCCAGTGCTCATGGTTTGAGTGAGAGCTACGTGGTAAAAATGATTCTAACAAACAATGTGAAATTGGTGGTGGCCATTTATATTATAAATCACTAACTATTGAATAATATCTAGTTTATTTTCTCCGGGCTGTAGTATCTATTTTATGAATGCACTTGTACTTCATAAATCATTCTCAAGAGCAAAAGGGAGAAAAGTGAAAATGAAGAATCCATTTTCCTTCAACCCCTTGGGTCTTTATTTCATTTTTAATGAAATAGAGAGGATACTTCATCAATGGCAACAATGGAGTAATGGCTTTAAACTGAAAGAGAGTAGGCTTAGACTAGGTTTTAGGAAGAAATTCTTCTCTGTGAGGATAGTGAGGCACTGGCATAAGTTGCCCAGAGAAGCTGTGGATGCCCCATCCCTCTAAGTGTCCAAGGCCAGGCTGGACAAGGCTCAGAGAAACTTGGTCTGATGGAAGGTGTCTGCCTGTGGCAGTGGGTGAGAATAAGATGGTCTTTAATGTCCCTTCCAACCCAAACCAGTCTGTGACTCTCATTTTGTGGGGGAAAAAAGCTTGAACTGCAACCACTGAAAAACCCCAACCCACAGACCAAAACAAATAAAGCAAAAGAACTGCCTTGAGACACAAACCAAATTTGAAACTAAGTAGATTTTTTAAGCACTTAAAGCTTTGGCAGTTACTTAATTTAGCTATGAAATGTTCTTGTATAAAATACAGCAGAATACTGACAGTCAATATTAAGTACTTACATGATTTTTAGCTGGCATAATACTTATTTCAGGCACAAATATATTAATCCTGTGTATTTACTTTCTGATTCTGGCTCAATGGGAGATCTGGGATCAAAACATTTCTGCCTTTAATGTGGTATTTGTCCTTTGTCCTTATGGTAGACATTGACTGTAAAGCTGTGTATGTGTCATAGGGAAAGCACATAGCTGAATTCTGTTTAGTGAAGTAGTGCAACATGTTAATACTGTGTGAGCCCAGAAAAAGATTTTTCTTCTGTTCCTTTGAGAGTAAGCTTTCACAGTTTGAGGCACAACAGCATAATGAAATAATCTGATTTAACCTCCTGTGTATGACTGGCCCTTGTATTTTACTGATATACCCTTGTGTTTTATTTTGTTAACACTGATATTAAGTACTTCAATCTCTATCTGATTCTAATTTGAAGATACCAAGAAGAAAAAAAATTTATTGGTGTTGGGAGGGTGGTGATGGTATCATTTGGATGTTTACTTCAAAGATTAATCAACCTTAAAATATGTGCTTTATTTCCAGGTCAGAATTTTCCATTCTGAGTTTCTTTCTAGATTATGTTTTGCTGCCAAATTTACACTTACTCCCTTCAATTTTATTATTTTTTTCTTAGATGAAGACTTAAATGCCTTGGTGAGCTCTTCGTCCTTTCCTTCATAAATGTTCATGGTTTGGTATTTTCCTAATGTGGTTAAATTATTAATTTGTTTTCTTAAATGTGAAAGCCAGGAGTGATTACCAGTGATTTGGTGCCTATCTTGCCCTATTTAATGTAATAAAATGAGGATGTTGTGGCTTTTTGTAGAAAATAGGAAATCTTGCTGTCAGTCCTTCACAGAAAAGCTATCTGTGTCATGTAGTCATCATGTTACTGTTTTACTTTCAGTGACCTTGGTCTATTGTCAAAAATACACTATGCTTCTTACTTCCCAAGGAAGTAGTTCAGTCCATAGAGTAGTTTTCTACACAGAAGAGGAAAGTCTCTCATTTTCACACTAACGGAATTTGCTTTGAGAAATATTTCTATTACAGCCATTATTAACTTGATTTTCAGTGCATCTTTCAGAATGAAAGCATCTAGTAGGTATCTCATAGCTCTTTCAGAAAGTAGGTGAGGAATCTATATTATGGCACTTTAAAGGTCTATTTGAAGAATAAGAATTAGAGCTGGATTTACATTAATGATAAACATGTAATTCAGTCAAGACTAATACTTATCTTTAGCCCTATGCTATCATTCAGAATTATTTCAGCAGGTATTTGTGTACTGCCTGCATTGTAAAATATAAAAAATATTCTTTATGGAGCAAAAGGGAAACTGCAGCTGTTTCATTATCAAAGGTACAAATTTACTACTTGCTGCTACTTTACCACGGATGGCATTAGTACTACTGACTTGTTCCTTCCTGTCAATACTGCTAGAAAATGTTGTTGATCATTTATTCCTTCTCCAAATGTGCTTCCCCTGACTTGCTGCAGTCTCTTTTATTATCATGCCACTCATGCCAACTGTATGTAGAAGCTGCATATTCAATTCTTGATACATTTATTACTCACTGAACAGTCTGTGAAAATAAAACTCTATTTCATCAGTTCTCTAACATCATTTGAAAGCTTCCTACAGTCTTTAAAGTTCCATCTTTGTAGTGCATTGCCAGAAAAATTACTCTCTAAATAGCAAACTCAAAAATTCTTCACACCCATTAGCAGCTGAAACTCTCCTAATAGACACTCTTTTTTTCTTATGCACTGAGATTAGTAGTTTTTCTGCTTTGGATGGCAGTTCTGCTAAATTTTTATTGCTTCCTGTGCTTATGGTTCATTTATTGGATTTCATCTGTTTGTTTACTGAATTACCTTATAACCTTTGCATAAAATAATTCTCTTGACACAATTACTTATTTCCACAGAGGATTCTTCAGTTTTAAGTTATTCTGCAATTTTTTGTTTCTATTACTCATATGCCAAAGAACTTTGCTAGAAATCTGCATGGATCCTGAAAAAAGTTTTTAAAAAAATTAAAAAACAATAATATTTAGAAGAGACTCAGTAAGGATAAAAACAAAATTATTTTTAAAGTTATCACATTTAGACCTTTCCCTTTAAAGGAAATTTCCCTGAATGGCAATTTTCTTCCCAGACTAGAAATTCTAGTATTGCTATGCATTTTCAAAGGAGCTCTGAATGCTCAGTGTTTTGAGGAGTTCAGATAACATATTTTTCTCTAGATATATGATCAGATTAAAAAAAAAAAAAATTAAGCACTTCACAACTTCAGCTTATTCTCAGTCTAGTAAGATGTGAGTATGCATTGTCTCTGCTCTGAGGCTGCTGAGACAGGTAATCAGTACAGAGCAAACAGCCATTTTGCAGGATGAAACAATGAAAACCTCTCCAAATTCTGTCTTGCAGCAGCAGTTAAGCCATTCTTGAATGCTTTCACTGTGCAATCTGACCATTTCTTATGAGATGCTGACATTGGATTAACTATTTAATAAGAGAGAGTAATTTCTACAGAGCACTCCAAAATTCAGACCAGCCTTTCATAACATCATAGTGTTAAGGGTAGATACCACAGACTTCTGCATGGTTTATCTGCAAAGACTTGAGCTGCAAATAAACCTGTTGTCATCTGAAATACATGGTAGCCTTAATATTAACATTAGGAATAGTTTAGCATGTTGAAAAACAGATGAGAAGTGAGTACATTCCTTGCAACAATGCAGATGAGAAATTAAATAAACAATTGGAAACCAGTCTTGTCACAGATATTACATTTCTCTGTATCACTGAACATCAGCTAATTAAAAAGTTCATTTAGACAGAGGAATTATTTTTATGAATTCACAAATATGCTTTAAGCAAACACAAAGGAAGAGTAATAAAGCTTAATTTACTTATGAACACTCTACCCCATCTGCCGTCTACCTATATTGCAGCATTCAGATGATCCAGCATCATTGTAGTATTCATCTTTTCAAAATACATTGTCATTAACAGCAAACTAAATTCTCACCTTCCCTAGAACATGACTATGAGAAAGTAGTTCAAATGATGATTAAATAATTTGTTTTATTCTATTTCCAAAGAACAGTATGTAATGTGACAGCACTCACACATGCTTCTTTTATTCAGGGATTTTGAATTAAAGAAGATCCTCATATCTGTATTGCTGCATGAAGTAACTGCTACATCCATTCCTATGGACAAGTGATTTCCCTAGTTTTCCTATCTTTATCCTTGGTTTTTCTATCTTATCCAAATGGAAGAATAGGAACAGAGCAGAACAATGATCATTCTCTGTTGCAGTCTGGGTAGCTGTTGGAGTGGTGCAGGTAAAGCAGCAGGAAGGGCCTTGCAGGGGTTTCACAGAGATGTTTATTGCAGCCACGTGTGTGCACAGTCCAGGATTTGGAGACAAAGGCAAAGGCCTGATCTGAGGGTCTCAGTTAAGTACATGGGATGAGCAGGGCAGGGAAAGAAGAGTCAGAGAGCAATTACCAGGGGACATGGGGGTGTCACAAGGGTGGGATTAGGGCATGGGGGCAACAGGGGAACAGGGTGGGAGTCACCAAAGACTGAGGGACAGGGAGAGGGGGCATGGGGCTGACCAGAGAGAAAAACAGGGGTTTGCTATGAGAGGAGTCATTAGTGTTTCCCTAACTAGGGAATGTCTTTTAGGGTCTCCAAAATTCTCCTCTACAGCTACCAAAATATCTACATTCCTGTGAAATTCTGCTTGAGAACAATTTCAAAAGGCGCATGCAGAGTGACTGCTAACCACAAACCATGTAGAGTTGTGTAAATCATTACTTATTTGATTCTTTTTCAGTTCTTAGTCTTCCAGTTGTCAGAAAAGCAGGTAGATCAAACTAGTTAGTGGCTTTTTTTTCTTCATGTAGGTCTGCTTGAAAGCTTATTTTCAAGTAAAAAGGATGATGGTTAAATTGAAAGGAGGAAATTATGATAAGCTTATATTCTACTCTTTGTAAACTAGTAATTCACCAGTGAAATTAAGTGAGGAGTGATGTACTCTAGGGTTTATTTGGGAATTTTTTTTACTGCCCCCAGCCCCCTAACTGCAATAATCCATCACACAGGATGAATGCTTCAGTCCCAGCAGAACCTGAAAGATGTTTGGAGTCTTTACCAGGAGTAAGGAAGTCAGGGTTGGAAACTCTCTCCTCAATCACATTTGCCTCAAGCAGATGCCTGCTGTCTATTGCCTGAAAGTCGAGTTACTCCTGCAGCCGTGCATCCACCTGCAGTTCCCTGTCACTTGTCAGGAGACAGTCCCAGCCTCTATCCAGCCAGACAGCTGCTGCTGATGATAAACCATCCTCTCCTGACCATACCAAGCAAATGATACAATTGTTCTGCACCTGGCCTTTCTGTTTTATTTCTTCTTGGCTTCCTTATCCTCCTAAAATAGCACATTTGATGCATGCTGTTATCCATGACAACAAACAATTCCAGCTTTCTGCTGAAGCTTGAGATGTTTTAAGTTAATACAGTAAAAAATTAAAAGCTTGTCCTGTACTCATTTATGATCCTTCTGTGCTCTGTCTGTACCTCTTCAGCTCCTGCTTAACTTTTGTTACTTGCCACAATAGGAAAAACCCTCACTGTGCAGTGCTGGCTCTGACCTGAACCTATCTCTTATAGAAATTACTGGCTGAACTAAATTTTATGAGATGTATTCAGAGATGTATGATTATGAAAGCAGAACCAAATAATTTACTGCAAAGAATTTAGCTTTTTATTTAGTGGGAGGTGAGAGGAATTTTTTTTTATGAGCTACTTGTTCTGGAGCACATTTACTGTACAGGACATGACATTGCTGGTGGGACACCATTTGTGACACTGAGGACACTTGTACATTTGAGCTGAACAGATTATTGTTGATTTGAAATATGGAACTAACTCACTATATGGTCTTTGACAATATGTTTTGAATTATGAATTACCTCAGGAATGCAGAACTAATTTTCGTAACATTCTTCAAATTCAGTCAACACACTATTGCAGATATTAATTTCAAAAATATATTCAAGAACATTCTTTTGAATTGTCCATGTGCCCGTTTTTGTCCACTACACAATATGAATTAATAATAAAACTATAATCTTCTTGTCACATTTCAGTTGTAGAGTCATCCTTAAGACTCTCCAAATTAGTTTAGTGCTTTTCTACTTTAATTAAAAAAAACAAGCAAAAAACAAACAAACAAAAAAATCCCACCACAAACTAGGAAGCCCAAATCCAAATCCTTGCTGTTTTCTAACCATTTCTTATCCCTTGAGCTGTCACCTGGCTGGTATCACATTACTTCACATTTTTTAATAAAGATTTTAAGAAACATATAAGAAACAACTTGATCTGTGTAGAAATATTTCTTCTTTCAAATTTTCATCGACTAGAGTCAAAAAATTGAAATACTTCACATGAAGAATCAAGACAGCATTTAACTGTTTCCCTTCTATACGAACTCCCTGTGAATTTTCCATCTTATTTCAGAAAGAGAGTGAGATGATGAGGAGAGTGTAAAACACCAGGGACTGACAATGCAGCTTTTGGATGTGAGGGGGTGAGAGGTCAGCCGTAGGCAGAGTGCACTGGGAGATGGAGGAAATTTGACAACTTCCCCAAGAAAAGCTGTAGTTCAAAGGTATTGAAAGGGAAGGATTGCACCTTTGTCTTTCAATTTCTCTTTGATGGTTTTGAACACTGTTCAGTGGCAGATGTAGCCAAAAGAGTTTGTTGATGCAGACCAAAGAATTTGTTGGGAGAACAAAGGAAGAAAAGGGTCTTTGAGGAATGCTTCTTCTATGCCCAGAGGCTCTATATTTGAAGTAGCAGAACTACATGCAAAATCAAAATTACTACAAACCACACCAATGTAAACAATTCCTTCCTCACTGCTTCCTGGGACTATTCTCTTTTATGATGGTTTGATTCATTTTTGGGTTATGCTTCAGGCTTTCATTTCAGATGTTATTTTCTTTTTGGTTCTCTTCTTATTTTTCTTTCTTTCTATTTCTTTTTCTAATCTCCAACAATGCTTAAATCTGTATCAAAGTCCAATAAACAATAAATTAGCACCAAAAGCAGAACTGCATGTAGGGAAATGCATGGGGAGCATTCACTGGTAGGCGTGTCATGGAAAGATTTCCCAGGTTATGTCTCAGCCATGCACTGAGTCAGGATAGCTCTTTTTAAATGCTCTTCATCACAGAGGAATAATAACTGAATTATTGAAAAGAAATTAAGTGAGCATCTGTTCTAAGTTTTGGAGGCCATAATTACCAAATGTTGCTACATTTTAAGAGTCACGTTTTGAAAACCATTAATACATACATGTTACTGCTTATTAGCACTCCTGGAATTTATTAATTAATATTTATTAAGCAATAAATTTATTAATGCAAGAATTGCATACTAGTGAATTACCAGAAGAAAAGACTTTAAGGCATAAAAATTTACAGTAGATTAATAAAATAGTGCAGAAATTTTCATGAGCCCCCAGAAGATTCACACTTATAATCACTTAGTTGTCAGATCCCCCTTGTTATCTCTGGTTCTAACTGGTGCTCAGGGCAGGATTGGCTCTGTGTTTGCTCAGAACCTTGTACATCTGTTTTGGATAACTCAATGAAATAGGTTCAAAAAGTCCTCTGAACTCTTGTTCATATCTGGCTACCTTAATTGTAAAAACATTTATTTCTTATCTTTAGTCCAAATTCCCCACACTCCAGCATGTGTTTGTTGCTTTTTGTCCTGCCTGTTTCTTCTCCAGGAAGCATCTGGCTCCAGCTCCACATCCTCCCACTACATGGTTGAGATGGCAATAAGGTCTCCCCTGTCTCTTTTCTTATCCTCTCCTCGAGTTTGCTGTGCTCCATCCAACCCCCCACCTTTCCTGCCCTTTGCAGGACTTCATTCCAATGCACCTATGCCCGGTGTGTACTTGGAGACACAAAATGAGACACTGCACTTGGAATGTGCCCTCACAAGTGCTGAACAGAGAAGGATCACTTCTATCAGACTTGTGGCTGCATTCCTGATAATTCTTCCCAGGATGCAGATGGCCATTTTTTGTTTCAAGGGCACACTGCTGCCTCTGATTCAAGCTGTCCACCAGCACCCTCAGTTTTTTCTGCAGTCACTTTCTCTCTTCCTGGTCCCACATCTCTATTCCTCGTGTGGGATTCTTCCAAGACACAGGACTTCACGTTTTATTTTGCTGAACTTCATGAGTTCAACATCAGCAACTGAGAATAAGGATGCAATCAGTTAATTGGCTTTGGCTTCATACACACTTTCATGTAGTACCAGAGGCATTTAAATGTGGAGGTAGTTGTCTCTGTCCTTCAAACACTGGCCTTTAATAGCTTTGGAGCTTGGGTCATTTAATAACATATTTTACAGCAAGGTCAGGTTAACAGGAGTTTTCATAGGTCAATATTTTACAGAGAATTGGTGAACCAAAACCTGTAATTATGCATGTGAAATAATCCCTTGAATAATTGGTGGTGATTAACTGGCTGTTATCATTGAGACAGGTTATATGGATTTTATATAAGAGGTAGAAACTAACTTACCAAACTTACGCCAAGTAAATGTTATATATTTCATAAAGGACTCAATTTACTGTCTTATAACTAGAAAATAGGGCAAATACAGCAATAATTGTGATTTTTATCAATTGATATTGCAATCTGAAAAATTGCATCTTTAAGGTGAGTCTTGATGACAGTATACCAGAGAGCTTCAAAAATTTGACAACCATTTGACAGTGCACAAGATTAAATGAGTGTTACCAGTGCTTAAAAGTTTAACCTAGTTAAGTATTTTATGCACAGCTGCAATTTTTTCCAAATAGTTTGATACTGTGCAACAGAACACAGGTGCATCAGGTTCTTAAGTATCATCTTGCAAGGTTCAGCAATATTGAGAATAGTGTATGGACATTAACAAAATTCTGTGTTTTTGGAATCAGTAACCCCTCCAAACAAATGCAATAATTACAAAAGGAACAGGACAGAGTGAGAGAGAAAAGAAAATCTCTGTGAAAACAACAATCATATTGTGGGTGAAATAATGCATCTTTCATTTCTGATTAAGACCAGAGTACATCATTCTGAAACTAGTTCCAGTTGAGTCCTCCCAGAGCCAGGAATTATGTATTGAATATATGTTAGAGGTTTGGAAGGAGGAGCTAAAAGAGATAACTTAAAATGTAAAGGATGTCTAAAAAATAAATAATTGAAAATAGCTTCAGTTGAAATGGTGTGTTTAGGAAGGCAAATTTCATCTGTGCAGCATAATATATGGACAAATGACAGGGAGAAAAAAACCAAAAGAATCCATGTTGATCTGTCAGAACAAAGATTCAAAATAATTTCTCTTGTACCAAGTATATTTCAAAAATATCAGTCTGTAAAGTGTACTGAGGTGTCTCAGATTTTGTTGTTGAAACTGTTTCATTTCCTACAGAATATTTAAATTTCCATTGGAAAAGGGACTAAATCCCAGAAGTTGCATCTTTCAGGAGACTGGTTGAAATCACTCCTATATTCAACTATCCCTTTCCAAGAATCCTTTCTTCAACTTTCTTGAGCAGACACTGACCTTCACAGGAGGATTCTTCTAGGTTTGTAGGCTTCAGACAGTGCCCTAGACTCTCCCAACAGTTGGCTTCGGCTCATATCCAATGAACTCTCACAGAGCTATTTCCTAAAACAGTACTGTAAAGTAGCTACTGATTATTTTGGTAAAATTGCTCTATAAACTGTCTTCTATTTCACTCTACTTATTTTTAAGCATGTTATGTACTTGTAGAATGATAAATACTAAAGAACTTCATTAGGTCTACTTGTAATTGCTTATGCAGTTCCTTTAAGAATGAAAATTCATCTGGCACAGAATTAAAAAGAATAAATTTAGTAAGTGCTACCCTCTTAATCTGAATACAAGTAAAAATAGTCGTAACACTCATTCCAGAAAGCATATACTATTTTTACAGTGCAGAACAATTCCTGTTTTGTACAGCTGGTGCTGATTAAAATAAATTCACCTAATTCAATTTAATAAAACTAACTAATTTAGGAAAAGTCAGTGCTTTAAAATTTACTGTACACAACAACTTTTCTCATTTCAGAGTGCACCCTACCCCTCTATTTGATTAGATTTCTTATTATAAGTTCTGAAAAGGTTAATGAATACCTTTACAAAGCAGCTCAGGTTCTATAATTGGGTGTAATAAGCTGATGTGGTGATGGGCTTCTAATTCTAATGAGAGATCTTTGATGTGCTATAAAAACAACATAGAAAGAAGTGTAAAGAAAAATATGATCTCCTAAGTTCCTGATTTACATATATGCTATAGAAATTGTTTTATTTCCTAGATGATGTGAACTGCTAACAAAGCTCTCTACAGTTATATACTCCATATCTGTATGCATGTACCTCAAAGGCAATTACTTTTCACTCCCATAAATGGAGAGGGAAAATTTCTGTTAAAAGGATCAAACTGTAAAAAGGTGTCTCCTGAATTCTTCTTGTCTGAAACCCAGTTGTGTTTTTGAGTTTCTAGTTGGGATTTCAGATTGCCTTCAAAGTGAATCCACCTTTCACACTTGACCTTGGTTTTGCGGGGGTAAAAATGAGAGGCTGATCATGTTTGCTCTACTGAAAATCCATTTTCTTGATCATTCAGAAAACTCATCTCTGAATCTAGTTCTAGTTTGCAGTACTACTCTTTGAATACATATGATGAATTATATAGAGGAGTACAGCTTGAGTAGCACTATTACTTCTGTATGTCTGTGGGGCTTCTTTAAGTCGTCTCACTGACTGATGTGTCTCAGCATTGCACTTGGTCATCTCACTCTGAATCCCACAGTACCAAACATTTGATTATTTCATATTTTCTATTTTGTGTTTTTTCAACTGTAGGAACATACTTTTGCTAATGGTTTCCAATTTTCTAGCCTTGCCTCTCCTGCGCTACTGAACTTTCATTCTGTTTGTGTTACGTGACTCCTCAAGGATATGCAGTTCTTATGTATGGTATCTGGAGCTTTTCTACATTCATGAAACAGCCTGAACTTCTTTCATCATCACAGCTGGCAAGAACATTCTTTATTTTTATTAAAAACAATTCTCTTTAACGGTGAGGATGTTTTACAAGATGGGTCCAAATGGAACTTCAAGGAATTAAATGTTTTTAAACTTTTCTAAGCTCAGGATTTTTCTTTTGTCACTTGCTTTTTCCATTCTTGTTGTAATAATTTCCTGATCTACCTTATAAAATTTTGCTAATATTTTTCCTTGAGGCATAACATTAAATAATTTACTGAAATATAGATCAATAACAGGTGTTGTGTTTCCTATATCTCATGCAGATTAGTAATAGAAATGGCTTGTGTGCAATAAACAGTGAAGGTAATTACAGTGGGAGAGGAATGGGAGGCACATGCAAGGTGAATGGACTGAAGTAAGTTATCACACCAAACAATGAAATTTAGAAATGAACCAGGTTTTTAACATTTTATTTCCAGCTTATGTTCCTAGTTTCAATATCTGCATACCAAAATGATTTTATGCCATCCTGTAATGACCAAAACAAACTTGGGGGGTGGGGGAAGAATATATTTCAATGTTTGAAAAACAGAACATGAAAATGTGAAATGAATTGGTGTGATGTTAATGGGTAATGTAAGCAGGTTCTCTGTCATTCTAACTGGGTGATCTTTCTTTAAGGAAATCTTTAATCCATCCTTGCCATAACCATCTTCAAATAGCATTTAATGTTTTCAATGTATTTCAGGGGCTTGGTACATTTTTATTAGAAGATTACCAAAAACTGGCTTTATAGTTAAGACCCCACATTTATCTAAATCATGTGGCTATGTAAGTTGATATCTTAAAATAACTCTAATTTTTGTGGATGAAGCTATCTTTCCATCAGAGATGGAAACTGGATGAAATTGGAAGGGACCTCCAGAGGTCCAACCCCCTGCTCAGGCAGGGCCACCAGCACAGATTACCCAGGACCATGTCCACACAGATTTTGAAATGCCACCAAAAAGAGATATTTTACAGCCTCTCTAGGCAACATGTAGGTACAAATAAGTAGTATTAGTATAAAAAATAAATTACTGTCTACCTATGTGATTTGCATACAAATATATCAACTTGCATTCATGAAGAATACAGTTGGACAAAATCTAAATTCAAAGTCTAACTCTACAAGTCTGCAGAAGTATTTCAAGCTAACTTTTTTCTTTAAGATTTACAGAATGGTTATTTATCATAATAGTTGTTCATATGTTATCATAAGAACCTTTCAATTTAAATTTGTTGTTTATCTATACAGCAACAAAAAAGAAAATTAAATCTAAAACATACATAAGATCTCTATTTGGTTTTTTTTATACCTGTTTCTCCTGACTGAGTCAAACTTAGGGGAAGAATTTGATTGAAGTACCTTTGCATTTATGCATTTAGCATAACACTTTTTTTATATATAGCATTTCTCAACTCATTCTACCTGAAGTCTCTTCCAAGGAAAATGCATTATTCATTTTTATATATTTCTAGCAGTGACTATGATATTCAAAGTCTTGTTGTATAAAAAGCACATAGGTTTGACCCAAAGAACATCTATCTCATGAGAACAAAGTCTGTTGTATCCACAATACCATGTCCATCATAAATCTGAGTGTTAAATGCACCATTTAAAATAGATAACTCAGTCTTTCATCAGTGTGAGGTGGACTGAATAAATGCATATCATATTTCTTCAGCAAGTGTATGTTTTTGACTTGTATTCTCCTTAATTATAAAAATCATTTATACACAGTTTGGTTTTATATGAATATAGGCCCATTTCTGTTGACTACTTGTCAGCTGGTGTAAATTGTGATTGTTCCCTAAGCCACTGAACCCATGAATGTTTGCATCAGGTTGACATCTGCTTGAATAATGTGCTAGTAGCTTGCAGCAACCATGGAGGGAAAGTGTATAAAAATGAAGCTGAATGAGTCCTAGACAAATGTTTTTGAATGGATCTCTCAGGCTACAAAAAAATTTGCATTCATAGTCTACTGTTTCATAATATTAGCAGCAAAAATGCAACCATGTCATATCAATAAGTTCTATGAAAGGAATATCCAATGTGAATAAAAGAAGTAAGAAGCTGTATCTATTACTTTCCAGTTGGTTTGGATTTTGGTGAAAACTGCTAGTTTATGATAATGACATTACCTAAGAAGCCAACTTCTTGAATTCCTATTCAGTATCCTTTTTTAAATTTTTTTTTTTCAAACCAACATAATCTCACAGGCTCTTCAAAGTGCCATACAGATTGTTAAAATAAGCATTTTTCTCAAAATTAGATTAACTTTCATTTCTATTTGTCATAGTGTTGTAACACACAACATATAAACATTATTTAGAAAATATACTCTCCAATCAACCAGCATTTATTTAAAAATATATTGGGTTACAGGGGAATTTGAATATCAAAAATATATGCTGCACTTCTAGCTTCCCTCATTAAATCATCACCAGAAAAAAGGCCTTATTATGTCATAGCAGGTAGAAGTGACACATGGAGTGATGAATTAATTCACTCTACTGATGAGGCCATTCACCTCCATCAATATTAGAGATTATAACTTGTCATAGTTGAAAACACATAAAATTTACTTAATCAGTTACCAGGAGATGAATAAAAAAAGAAATCTTAATTAGTGTCTGCATGTGAGGAAATATTTTAATTTCACCAAGTACTTTATCATTCTGATAAAAATCCAGTTGGATTCACTTTTATAGAGGAAATTCCTTGTTTCGTGTCTTGCCTGTTTTCTTGTTCATTAGTGCTTGACTTTGTCCCCTGCACACTCTCCTGTGTGTTTACAAGGATGTTCACTGATGTTTAGCTCGTATCTCACTGTAAAATAGAGAGGCTGTTTTTGCAGTGAGACATGTTGAGAGTAATAGCACAGCAATAGCAAAATGACACTAAGCATAAATGGAAAGTTAATGGGAGGCTACTCTGGCTACTGCTAGGCAAGCTTGTGTCAGAGGGATTACAATAACTGGTATTATTTCTATTATCCAAGGTCTGTTATGATCTTCTGAGTGCAACTGTGCTGTAAAAGTAGGGATGGGAAGTATTGAAAAATTACTGTAATAGAGGACTATAGAGCTCTGTGTAATTTTGAATGATTGTAGCACAGTTTCTATGCTACTTTTGAAAATCATGGCCCCACAAAGGGTCGTGGCATCCCAGCACTGCAATTAGAACAGGAGAAGAGTACACATCAATCTTCCTCTAAAATGCCATGAAACAGAATATAGTTTGCTGTTATTTACAGATTCCCAGAGAGTTTAAGGAAGATTGAAAGATGACAATAAAATGGTGACAATTCAGTTCAGGCCAGTGGCATATTTCCTTTCCTCCTGTGTTTGTGTATGCACTTTCTGTGGACAAAAACGTGAGAATTTGATCTTCTAAATCTACTTGCCAGCTAGTTTTATTCACTGATTCCTCAATTTCTTTTATTTGCACACCAGCACCTATCTGTTTAATAAATAAATAAGTAGAGTTTAAGTGCGTTCCTTTTCAGGTACTGTGACTGACTTCAAAACTCTTCTTGCTAGATTGGTTCTGTGTATAAAAAAGGGGTTAGAGCATATGTAACCAGGATAGTGAACCAGAAGCCATAGCCTAACAATTTATTTCGTTTCAAACAAAACAAATTTATGTCAGCTGATCCACTAGTACTCCCATGATGCAAATTTTATCTGGAACTTCAACTTTTTACACAAGATTTACACTTAGCTTTAAAAAGCATACAGGAGGAAGAAATGAGTGGAGTACTGTCACAGCAGCAGGCATCAATTAGAGTGCCACAACCTTCCTGAAAAAGCATCTTGAAAAAGACACCTTGGGGGCACAGGCACTCCTGCCCAGTGATTTCAGCTCTTGCGAGTTGTGCGACACACAAGGAAGGACAGAGTCCCCAGTTCAAGTTCCACAGAAGGTCTTTATTAGGACTCTGCTGTGAAGGTCCAGGGACAAATAAGGACTCAGAGAAGTCAGAGGCACAAGGGTTTGTATAGGGATAGAGAGGAGGTGGTACAGAGGTAGGATGAGAGGAAGGGCTAATGGGATACATTGAATCTGCATAAAGTAGCAAAGGATGATGGGATAAACCTCTTTTCTCACCACAACAAAGGAGGTTATCACCTTGGGCATTCCCTCCAGGGGAGGGTTAATGGACTCTTTTTTAGTAGGCCCACCAGCCTCCACCTATTATGTGTACTAATTAGAAATAAATTTAAAGTAAAAATATTTTTTAATAACCAAACAAAAGTGCTTGTAAGGAAGCTAAAAATTTACTGGATACTTGAAAGTTCACAATCTCATCTTCCTCATCCCCCCAGTTAAAAACAAAACAAAACAAAACAGAAAAACAATTAAAAGCCTCTCTCAAAGAATTTTGCAAATTACTGTGTTTCATGTTGTTTTCCTCTTTTGTTGGCCCACTCTTGGACACATTCCTACTAACATACCTCCGGGTGCTCATCTGACCTACTTCCTCTGGGATTTAAACTCAGCTAATAAGGCATTAATAACCTGTAATCTTAACCAGTGTTCTTGAAAAGATGGTGATGAATTAACAGCAAGTAGGAGAAAGACAATATTATGTCCATTCACCTAGTTTAGTGTTTTAGCCTTTCCAGTTATAGGGTCTCACCAAGAGTTACTGTCACTGATTAGAGGCTTTTATGGAAGGAAATATTGTAAATGGTTCACTAGTAATGGATATTGCTAACATAGAATATAATCTATTTGTATATGGAATATGAGCTTTTCTTATTCCCTTGTGTCTTTGAGTTTCTAATGATGGTGTGGTTTAACAACAGGCTCCTGATTCTTCTGGCTTCTAGTAAGTTTTTATTCTTGGTTGAATTCTCTGTGTCAATACTGATCCCTGTACTGTGTTCATTTCCAATGTCTGCAATTGAGGATGAATGTTAAAAAATATAGAGAAGCTCAGTGAGTTGAATGATGAATGATTAAAGAAAGATTAAAGAGAAAGTGTAATTCATTGAGAAAATATTCAAGAATATAAGTTTTGAAGTATTTGTCAAACACAATATGGTGATCAGATTTTTCTCTAAATGTCAGTGTAATAGAAAGTTACTAACAGATGAGCTTTCAATCTACCAAAGATTTAAATATATATATTAAAAATGTCTTAGAAATGAAAATTCAAGTTCAGCAAATTTAGGGCAGAAATAAAATAACATTAAATACTGGTAGTAAGTTAGCTATTGGAAAAACTTATCAATATATATTCTTTGCTTTTAATTTTTCCTACAATAAATGTTTGTTTGAAATGCAAAGTTATTAATAATATAAAGAAATACAAATGGTAGCTGTTTAACTCAGTTTTTCTTGACAAGTCATTATTGCCTTTTTATGCACACCTTCAAAAATATTGGTTGATTATTTCATAAAGTGTTTGTTTAATTCTTTGCTCTTTATAGTTAGGAAGACAGTCCATTAGTTCTTTGGTTATTCCCTTTGCTATTCTTCTACCGCTTTACTTTTTTTCAGTAGGTTTTCAGATGTTGAGGTTCTGGGAGAAGGGTACTTTTAAAAGTTTGATCTGTCAATTTAATTTTTTTTTAAATTATTTCTGTAGCTGTTGTTTATATTGGCATAAAACCAACTAAACAAGCTATCTTATCATAACAGAGCTTTGGGGTTTCGGTATAAGGATACTTTTTGATTTTTAGGTCACAAAAGAGACGCTGAAGCAGCCAAAATGTCTGCTAAAATCCTGAAATTGCTTCCTCCCTACTAATCAAATGTGCTGTAAATGAGCCTTTCCCATTATTTCCTCATGTACCTCTAAGCTTTGGTTTGACCCCAAAGAGGATGGTTCTGTGTGCTACTGGTGTGCTTTTCTAAGAGACATCATGGCAAAGATATTTACTTTTAGGAGTACACAGCCTTTGCACACATCTTCTGGGTTTTTTTGTTTATTAGGTTTTTTCCCAAAGAAAGTCTTTTTTAATTTTCTTCTGAGCAGATTATAAGAAATAAGTTTCTACTGTGATATTACTAATGTGTTTTTCCCTTTTTATCTTTATGCAAACACATTTGATATACATGATTCTCATTCTTTAATTTTGAGATATCATACATATTTCTGAATTATTCAACATTTTCCACTTTTTGTCTTTCTGTCCTTTCTGAAAAAATACTTTACCATTGTTTCTAGCTAAAATTTACTTGATAGTTATCCTGTCTCCCTTTCTGGAATGTTTTTGGTTTGCTGTTCCTTTGTACTTACTGTTTAGGCATTTGCTTAGACAGCATCGAGGCAGCTCTGATTAACAACATGAATCGACTGCTGAGGTTCATGTAAGATGTCACTAGATTTTTATGTTGGAGTTATACTGTACTTTAAAAAAACCTCTAGAGCCCTAGGGTATTTTTGGAACACTGTTCTATGTTTCATGAGCCATGGTAATGTGTTAAAAGAGGTACCTTTTCCTTGCTAATGCTAGCTGTGCTGTGGGCACCTGTGTTTTCACCTGCTGCATCAGCTGTCTCAAAGCCTCCAAATTGTGATGTCTTTTGGAAATTAGAGTTCTTGTAAAATGCAAATGATTGTTTCTATAGTCTTAAAGTAATCTTTTATACTCACCCTTCCTGAGTTACCTATGCTGACCAGATTGATCACTGCTCTTAGGCTCTTTTCTGAACAGCAAATCTTAGGGGAAAGATTTGCAGCTCAGCCACAGAAGTTGTTCACTCTCTGAAATTTTTAGTACTTGATGTGGCAGTTTCAGAGTGCAATCATGCTATTTTCCTCACACATTGTCCAATTTCAATTGAAATAAAGATACAAATTCTTAAAAATCATGTGACAGCAGCTATATTTTTAAGAAAAAAGTCTCAGTTTGGTCAACCAGAATTCAGCCATTTTCATCAAGGTTCTGCACAGTCACCCAGTCATGCCTGATAATCTAAAGAGTAGCTGCAGCATGAGCTTCTAAGCATGTTATCACAAGACAGATCTGATCCATCATCAGAGAACTAAGAACAGAAATGTAAGAACTAAGAGCTCAGAACTTGCTCCCTGATAGCTGTTCTGGTTGTGTACTTTCTTCCATTTACGTAGTGTTTTGAAAATGTTTAACAGTTGGGGTTTTTTTCGTACAAGACAATTAATTTGAAAGACAGAACAGGAATTATTTGGAAGACTTGAAAGACTGGCTGTGTTCTGATTAAAAAATGTCAGGTCTGTAAGCCTCTGAGTATTGTGAAAAAGAGATAGTAGAATGCTTTTTGGGGGGGGTGTTTTTTTTAGCTAGATCATGAAAGTACTGGGGATGAATATTTTTCGTCCTTCTCTGAAAAGGATTGTCATAGCAATATAAAATCCAATCAATAGATAAATCAGTCTTCTCATAAAATAGATTTTAGGTAGGGAGGACAAAAGGCATTTTCCAAAGTTCAAGCACATTATTTTTACTACAATATTAAAATACCAGAAGACGTTGACTCTCAAATAGCTATTATAATGATCTACTGTGTCCTGTTCACCCAAGTTCAAGGGTGCATTCTGGGGATCGTACTTCTTTTACAGGCTCATGAGTCTGTCAGCACCATGAGGATTCAATAAGGATCCTCAGTTGATGAACTGAATATGTTAAAGGTTTGTTAATCAGGGCTGTGCTTGGATCAGTGTATCTGATAGAAACCGTTCGTGTAGAATATGAATATGTGAGTCCATACATACATTTTTAAGCTTTTCTTTTAAATTATATACTGGTTGCATACAGAATCAACAGAAGGCTTCCAGCCACAATCTTTTGCACTTCCTACAAGCAGATAGGTAGAGTCATGCATATTAGAATTTGATGAATGTCTGTTTACAAGCATTAGTAAGACTATGGACCAAAGATTGTGTTCTGTCAGGATTGTCATGGGTCCAGGTCTACAAAAAAGGCAAGAGCAGTTTTGATTGCTGTAAAGTTGTTTATTTGTAGAGGCACATCAGTTTCGGAGACAGACAGTCTCAAGTGTTAAGTCCATGCTAAAAGCTGTTGGCATAAAGTCACAATTAGAAGTACATCCTGAGAAGGGTTGAAGTTGCAGCAGCAGCTCCAGTCTTCTTCCAGATGATGATGATGGCGGTGAGGAGAGAGGGTGAAAGAGTCTCTCCCCAATGCATGGATTTTTATGTACAAATTACCCAATGAACTAAAAACATGAACCGGAAGCATGTCTTGTAAACCTATTAGAATTCTAATTCTATAATGCAAAAGTTGACACATAACTTGCTCATTGAGCCAATCTATTCTATCTGAAAAATGTAAGCAATATTCTTACTATGTTTTTATTATGTTTTGAACTATGCTTTTGAGCTCTCACTGAAGCTTGTTTTTGAAGCTTGTTTTTTACACCAGATTCTAAGGCTTTTGCTCTTTAAGGCGCTTGAAACATATTCTTATTTACTTAAACTTACTTATTACTTACTTACTTACTTACTTAAAACTTATGCTTATACCTCTATTTCATGTATGAGTGGCTTAAGATACTTCAATTTACCTAAAGGCTTTAATTTGATTCCTGAGGAATTCAGAGAGACCCCTGTTTTACACACTCCAACAGTGTTCAAAATAGAGAACAAATTACATCCTTGTGGGAATGTCATTTTTGTTTTATAGTAGAGTCTGGAGAAACTGGAAAAATACTTTAATAAAAGGCATCGTGTTTATGGCTTGGTCAGAGGACAAAGTCTTCTAAAAGGCTGAATGAAAAATATAGTATGTCTTAAAGAAGGTCTTAATTCAGTAGAGAATTTCTATCATTTTGCAAGTTGATCACATAGAACATTCAGCTCTTTTCTTTATTAAAATGAAGTGTCACGCCTCAAGGAATAAAATCCTTTGCCATCGTTAGAGAGGGGAGAGGTGACAAGGTACTCTTGAAAAATATAATTCTGAAAATAACTTGACTGTCAACATAGCGAAGCCAAAAGTAATTTATCCCTGTGTAAAAAGTTAACTATGAGAGAGAGCTCTAAAGCTCACCTTTAAGTGAAAAGTGATTAGGTTAAACAGATCGTTTATCACATGTGTATGACATTAAATATGTCATTAACAAGAGACCATTAACAGAAATCATATTTTCAAAATAAAGTTGACAGGGAGTTTGGAACTGGATGAATTTTAAGATCACTTCCAACTCAGACCATTCTCTCATTCTGTGATCCTTATGTGGCAATATGATGGAGATGCTGACTCTTGAAGTCATTAACTAGAAAAGAGATTTTATTGAGGGTTTTGAGCTTTTTTTAGATAGGCTATGCTTGTAAGATATTTTTTTAATGTGGCAGCCTGAATTATGGGTTCTGTTTTGTGCAGGAGGGTGACTTGGATGATCACAGTGGGGTCTTCTCTCTACTTAGAAATCTATGCATATGTGGAATAAATAGGTAAATGTAGTAAACTGTCAGAAATCATGTAGAAAAAATTATGTAAACCACATTAGACAATACTATTTTTTCAATCATCTTAAGACACTATGAAAGGACCCAGATGGACATAAAACAATGGCAGTAGCTATATGTCTCTTCTATAAAATATACAGGATTTAGGCTAATATTAGACTAATGGAACATCTTGTGCAAGACTTGAGACTTTCAGTGACAGGACCACAGGGAAAATAACATTACTAAACACCTTTGTAATGTCAAAATCAAAACAGAAACTATTTCTCCCCGTATACCTGACTACAGAGACATTTGCAATATTTCCAAGAATCCTAAATGTCACTAACTGCATTGTATTGTCATTTTTACAGTATCATCATCTAAACAGTAACTAGAGAGTGGTTTAATTGCAATTATTTTGACTACTCACCTTGAAGATATCTTTGCTATATGGACAAATTATGTCATTTTGTCATAAGTACTTCAAATATCTCAAATTTCTGACACAGCACTTGTCAGAAATCTCTAAATCAGATTACTTATACAAAATAGATTTTTTTTCTTTAAAATTCCATATCTGAATCAAGTTATATGTTGTCCTTGATGTGGCATCACATCACTCCTGTTGACAGGTGATAGTTTCACAGGTAAAGAAGCCTATTTTACCAAAGGATTATGCCTGACAGGGCCTGAGAGATTTTGTGTCATCCAACAGATGATTGCAACATTCTTTGTGCAAGTTTTGGGAGCTGGGGATAAGACTGGATGACAGGGCTATCACAATGAGTTTGCATCTCGTCCTAGTTTAATAGAAATGGGCACCCAGGTTTTTTCATTTTAAAATTTTGTATTTGGATTATGAGTTACCACTTGAATGCTGAACAGCATGTCTGTGATAGACACATTACATTTTGCCCCCTTCTGGTTTTTAAACAAGCTTATAGGATGAAGCAAACGTTTGTCACTTCTTGTCAGCTCTGTGATGGTAATGTGAAGCTTCTTCTCTAACTTCAGATAGAGGTGTTTTGTTGCTTTCCATCTGCATCAAGGTTATTCAAAATTTAGAATCTTTCTGCTATTTTGATAGATGGGACATTTAAAACTTTTATTCCCTCCCCCATAAACCTCAAGACTGAAAGAAATGTCATTTTACTGTTTTTAAATTTCTGTAATCAGATGCACATAACTGAAGCCAAGCAGTTCTGGAAAATTGGGACTGTTCCAAGGTAGCCTGCTACATTTGTAAGAGAAAGCTCATCCGTTTTCAGCAGTATCTTAAGCCAAAGCCTGAATGCAAAGGCTAAGACAGACTGGAGCCTGCCTGACCAGCCACTCAGCAGGCAGCTGTTCACCCTCTCAGGAGACCTGATTTGAAATCCCACTGAAAATTCTCCAGGATAGACATTTATCTTGGAGTCACAAGATTTTTAAAAGCTAAATTTAAGCAAATCAACAAACTGTAGCCCATCCTGGTTTACAGATGGGTCCTTCAAGTACTCTGAGGAGCAGGCCAGCATGATGTAAAGATTCATGAATAACATCTTGTAGAAACTAGGGTATGGTTTTTAACATGCAAGTATCCACATAATTTACATTTTACAGTTTATCCCTGAGGGGAAAAATGCAGTAATTACTTAGAAACAGCTAAGTGATATGTTCAGAGTTATCATTTTCAAGTCAATTTATGACACTATTCAAATGGAGAGTAGAAATAATGCATGGACAAGTATTTCTCTGCTGTGCAGTATTTTAAGCATACTACCCGACTCACCTTAGAAGAAGGGGGTTTTCTTCTTCTTCTTCTTCTCCTCCTGCTTCTTCTTCTTCTTCTTCTCCTCCTGCTTCTTCTTCTTCTTCTTCTGCTTCTTCCAAAGCTTCTTGAAGAATCCACAATTGTCTAATTGGAGTATTTTTTTATTTTCAGCAGCTGTTGAAGAGCATTGCAATGATTTTAACAAAAGGAACTTTATTTCATGAGCATATATTTCTTTCTATAGCACTTTACTAGCCTTAAATTAGAATATAATGTTTTGATATCATAAATAATTGCTAACAATTATTAAGGTTTCAGATGGGAAGTCAGTACAAAGGGCAGTTGCAATGTAAATATTCCAGGTAGTCGCCGCAAAAAAAACCAACCAACCAACAAAAAAAAAAGCCCAAACCAAAACATAAAAAAAATCAGGAGCACAGATGTTCAGAACTGTGCTTTGATCTTGCTAGTTATCAATTCTATTAGCTCAAAAAGCCTGAAGTTAATTTTCAGCTTATGAATAAGCTGCTGTATGTCTGTACAGGGACAAGGTCTTCCACTGGTGTTTCTACTTGACCATGAAGGTTTGGTTTTAATTATAGGTTCTAAAGCAACAAAATCCTGTAACTAAGCAAACAGGAAAGCTCAAGTTCTTTGAATGTTAAAGAAAATATTTGTCATTATCAATATAATTAATTAGGTTCATTTTTCTGTGTAGTGGTTTTAGTTCACTAATTTGAGATTTTTTGGCCAACACACCAATTTATGTGGTGGATTTAGTGCTGGCCAAATTGCCAGTGCACCCACTAGAATTATTTACTCATTTCTTGCTGTGAGATAGAGTTAAGAGATGAGTAAAGTAGGCTCAAACTGTAAAGGGTATAAAGAAAAATTTTATTAAAAGAAAATAAAAGAGAAAATAATAAGAATTAGAATAAAACTTCCAGAACACTTCTCCCCCCACACTCTCTTTTCTTCCACATTGACAACATACAGAAACAAATCAGTCAGTTTACCATCTCTTTCTTCAGTTCACTTAGGGAGAGGAATTTCTCTCTTCAGTCTATGGAGACTTCACGAGAAAACATTTCTCCCGTGGTTTCACTATCACAGTCAATTAGCTGCCTGGGAGAATGGAAATCTGATCACTGTGTAAAAATCCCTTTCCACGACTTACAGTTTTCCCCACAACTATTTTCAAGGACCATGTCAACTTACGGGGTACCATTTTTAAGGATGAAACTCTTCAAAAACACAAATTATCTTCGTCCAACTCCAAGATCATTTTCAGCTCTGGGAACAGAGGTCTTCTTCCCTGGGGGCAAAGGGTCTTCATCACTCTTCTCTCTCTCCCTCTGTGTTCAAACTTCTTATGGGATCACAGCTGCTTCAACATCTGCTTACTTCAGCACTGCTGCTTCTGCTCGTAACTGTAGTTAGAGCACTTCATCCCTCACAAAATGCATTTTCATGAGTTACAGGAAAACAGAGTCTGGTATATCAATCATGTCTTCTCCATGGCATACAAGAGAATTTCAGTCCAAGACATCTCCCCATCCCCTCCCATCTGGAACCTGACTCTTCCTTCTTGTCTGACCTTGATGTCTCCAAGCTGTTTCTGTGCGTGTCTTCGTCTCTGTCCTTTCACTGAGGAGAGAGAATGGATGTCTACAGGTTTCATCTGTGTGGTCAAAGAGTTAATATCTCTCCCAAGGCCTGCAGATGTTCGTGTGATCCCTGCCCAGTGGTGGCCAGAGCTGTTTATGATGCAGAGTTTTTCAGATGATCTTCTACTCCATTATGTTATGGTTATGGATTTTTACTCAATGTTATGGTTACCATGGCCAGTGGATATGATTTTTGACAAGTGCATCTTGACATGGGATACACAGATTTTTATCAGGCTAAGAATGTATGCAGCCACTTTCTAATTCAATGCAGTACTTTATCTTTTAGCCAAAACTATTTATTACCTTTGGCAAGGGACTTGTTTAAATTATGTACCCAAGCGGAAAAGAGAATTTCCTGGGGCTTGTTAGTTTTCAAAATGAGTGTTCACAGAGGAGTGTTCAGCTTTCTCAGTGGTTTAACAGGTTGTCAATTCTAAAAACTAAACACTGATTGGTTTTTGTCAGACATAGAGGAAGCTCTCAGCAGCTCCTCTCAGAAAAAATAATTTCCGTGGGTGTCTTCTTCCCTCCTCACCAAATGTCCTATGCGTGAAACCAGCACATTCTGAAAATATTTTTCTCTTTCAAAAACAATAAACTATTCAGATGGCATCAAAAGTGTCAATGAGCTAAATGAACTCTTTAGTGGAAGGATTATTTGGGGGTCATTAAGTGAATAAAAAATTTTCAAGGAAAAATACATTCTAAAGACCTATGTGAAATAACTTCTTAATATCTGAGGACAAGAGCATTGTGCAACATTGTACTTTGAACACTGGGCACTGCTTTTGAGAGCTTGTTGAGCCAACTCAGTGGTGTGCAAGATATCTTCATTTATAATAAACTGTTACAGATACGTTTTGTTCCATGTTTGTTTTCTTCAGAACAACTATTGGATACATGATCACTTAATATGAAAAATAATGACAGTGATTGACAGAATTATGATAGAATACCTGCACCTTTATGTGAGTAGTATATGGTGGTCAGTTGCTCAGCATGTTATTAGGTACTTTTGCTTTCCTCTTTCTACCTGTTTTTATAGTATTTTTTAAAAATGTCTACAACAGCTTCAAATGCTGTATTTTAAAATTTCATGTATTATTCATGTATATCTGTCAGATCTCAAGTAACTGATGTTGAAAAAAGAGGTGAAGTTCTACTGAAAATAGATGTATTCTATTCAGAATGCAAAACTTACATCTTCAGTGCTCAAACTAATCTTTATAGAACATACAAACATTTGGGGGGTTAATTATGTATAATTTAAGTCTTGTTTCTCATGCGAAGGAGTAAGCTACCATGCTCCTGTAGTAGATAAAATTTATAGATTAACATGCTGTATGAAGGCAACATTTTCAAATTATTCTTTCTAAGCATCTTATGTATTCAGAAGTATATTTGTATATTCATTATTTTAATTTTTCAAATGTTTGGGTTTGATTGCAGATGATTTTTTATGGCTTGGAGTGTGGAAAGCTCATAAACTGGTATGATGTAATTGTACAAGTGGCTTAGATCAGACTGCAACCTCAATTTCTTTCACAGTGATTCCCTGTCATTCTGTTTTGCCTGAATGCATTGCAGTTGAAAAGAACGCCAGCAAATAGAATGCATTTGACTTGAATGAGAGGATGATGAGAGAAGCCTGGAGGTTTTGTACATGATGTCCGCTGCCAAACCGAGTCACAGTCAGAGTGGCTTAAGTTATCACAGCAAAGTCCCAAGTCTGCTGTCCCAACTCTTCTTGATCTCAGGGAGCAGCCTCTCTCTTTTGTGCACCTAGGACTTTCACATCCCTTTCCTATCAACTCCTTGTTCCTTCTCCTGGCATAAAACTCCCAGTTCACCCATCTTCCATCCATGTTCTGCCCATCCCTTTCCACCTGTCCTTTCCTCTTAATCTCCATTCTCTTTTGCAGGTCCTAATTTGATTCCCCAGTTCTTCTCTTCAATGCAGTGATCTGTTCTTTATGTCCATGTCAGCCCTTCACATAGCTTCTATTCTGCCTCTACTCCAGCACAATGAGATGCTGCCACTTCCGTGCATCTCACTCCCTCACCCCCATTTCACGCTGTCACCTCCTGTTACCATGTTACTAATGGCTCTCACGGCCAAAAGAGACTGCTCAACAGCAAATCATGTACTAAAATATGACCTAGTGGTGCTCATTAGCTTGGGAGAGCACTGAGCACTATTCATTAAACTATAAGCAGCTCTTCTTTTTGCAGTGATGATGCGTGTGGACAGATTGGAATATGTGTTTTTGACTTTCACCTCACTTCCCAAAATACAGCTTTGAATTGCCTCAAAGGATATGGAAAGATGGTAATTTACCAAAAGTGCAAATAGTGGATTTATAGGGAATAAAAACCTCAGAGCCAAAGCTGAATTTGTTCCTATAAATGCCTGATTCAAATATGCAGGTTATTCAAGTTTCCATGAATCCTTATTTAATGCTTCTTTCTCTGGGAGGAGGAAAGCACTGGATAGGAGGAAAGAAGCAAAAGAAAAAAGATTGTAGTGGAAAAGGGCACCTGCTTTTAGGTAAAATGGAAACCTCTAATATTTCAGGCTCTGCCTTCTTTGAATAAAACCTCACAATGGGACACCAGCACTGCTGCAGTGTAACGTCATCTGATCCTTAAGACCTGTCTTAAGCTCAAGAACCAAGGTGTTCATAGTAGAATATCATCTCTAGTTCATTTAACTGGCAAAATATTAGTTTTGTCATTTGGGTGCTGAGGGTAACTAACTTTTCTCTATGCTCTGAGATTTCCCATTATAATGCAATTTGTAATGTAATTTTCAGGAAGATTCATGCAAATAAAATATAGTTAACCGAAAATAAATACAAAAGGGGAAAAGAGTGCAGTGTAATTCACTTTTTAGATGGAATCAGATCTTTTGGGTTTTGGGGTTTTTTTGTAATATTCACAGTGCCACCTTATTTTATTTATACAATGATTTAAATTTCCCAGATGTATGGATCGTTTTGTATTGACATTCTCTCTGCCATGCCTCGGACAAAAGTTCTCAATGATTCACTTGAGGCTGCAGCAGCTGAGCAGGGCTGCAGCATTGCCTGATCAGACCAGTTTGCTCTTTCTTCTGAATCTTTAGTTATTTCTCCATTTTACACAAATGATTTCTAATGGAGTCTCTGAAAGAAGAAGTGAGTAATCAGCTGTGAAAGATGAATATCAAGCATCTCTGCAAAGTGGCATATATAAAGCAGGAAAGCTCTTGGGCATCAAGATATTACTCGTCTATTTTATACTGGTTTTACATGCCTGTATATTCTTCCAAGAAAAAGCCCAAACAACCCAAACTTGTTACCTTAGCAACGTGGTTATGTTATCTTCAGACATCCAAATCAAATTCTCAAGACACACAGACTGTTGGTGGGGTGAACCTCTATCACTGTAGGTGCATTATACAGTCAGCATATTTCATAGCAATTTTTAATCTATATTTTTATGCTGCATCCATCTGAGTTAGCTTCTTGGTTGTCTTTTCAAGTTTTAGTTCTTGACAATTATGTTCATAAATTGATTGAAAGATGTTTAATAAATTATATTTTTTATTTCTTTTATTTTTTAGATTTAAAAACATATTTTGCAAACATCTGTATTTGATACAAATAAGCTAGTATGCCTTTGTTTAAGAAAAAAATTATGAGGACATAATATGAGGACATAAGTCTCTTGCCAAAGAAAATAAATAGTTTTGGCTAAAAGATAAAGTACTGTATTGAATTAGAAAATGGCTGCATATATTCTTTAGCCTGATAAAAATCCCATGTCAAGATGCACTTGTCAAAAATCATATCCACTGGCGATGGTAACCATAACATTGAGTAAAAATCCATAACCATAACATAATGGAGCAGAAGACCATCTACATGACAGTGAAAATATATTCCATACCTATGCAGCAACCGTGCATTTTTCTCTGTTGCCTAAAGCCAAACGTAATTGATATGTTATTTAAGTACACTTAAGTATACAATTAACTAGGGAGTTTGCAGAATTCCAGGAAGATACTAGCACAGATGATAACAATCCCACCTCCCACTGCAATAGACCAAAACTATAAAGAACTTAATGGAGTCACTCGTCAAAAGATTCACATAGAAGTGGTTATCTGCCTGAGTGAAGCCAGGCTTTTAACTGCAATAGAATACACACCAAAAAAATTGCATATAAACTTCCTAGATATTTCTAAATATTCTCCACTCTGTGTTTTGCATTGTGTTGGAATATAGGCTGTACTGGAAAAGGAGCAACACATTTTTCCAACTGTTCCAATATTTACTTATTGTGCTTTAGACTTTCAGCAGCAAGAGTTAAACATGCTGTGCTGTTGGAGCTCTTTTATAACTCCTTTATCTTTTCCACATAAATGTGGATAAATGGGGTGAGTAAACAATCAAACATTGTTTTTGTTTTGTGGGCCTTTCCTAACAGCTCTGGAATGTAATAGTGAGCATATGCTTTTATGCAGGGTAATGACGTAAAAGTTGTGTTTGATTGTCTATGCCCTTCACAAATCACAAAAACTGATTTCATAGCACTCCATGCAATCAAAAACCAAACCATGCAGCACTGAAAATAAAGCACTTTACTGTGAATTGGGCAGCATGTCTGAATTGTTCACACTTAGAGAATTTATGTCTAATACTTGTTTGGATCACCTAAACCTGTTGATTAGAAAGGAAATATGAAGTATAAGTAAACTTTGAGGGCCACAAAGATTTGTGAATATTGCTTGATAACAGCAATGTACCTGAAAAACAAAATATTATGCTTTTTTTCCATCATTTTTTTACTATAATAGTACCAGGGAAGTTTTCTTGTTCTGGGAAAATCATCAGTGAGTATAAACTAGAGTGTTGACATAGCAGAAGAGTGGTCTTTTATAGCTGTGTGTCTTTTAAGAGTCTGTTAAGTAGGTAGTAAATATGAGAGATAAATATAGTACTATAGAACACCTTTTCCTCACAGGAGATTCCAGAATGCTTTACCCTCTATAAATATCCATCAACTGTCAATTTGTCGTTGCTTCTTTCCTATCATGCAAGACATCTCTTGCATAAGCTTTTGTACTTTGATTTTGACTGTACAGGAAATAGACTGCTAAATTCAGAAAATGCTAATATTATTCATCTGCCTTTGGGTTTCTATGAAAATAAAGCAGTATAGCTGTTGATAGCATAACACTACATGCATCTGACCTGACATGATTCAGTGATCACAAATTAGGAAATTATGGCTCATTCTGCTCAGTACTTCTGTTACATGAATACAATTTGCTGATTTTTTTATATAGGACAAAATGAGACAGCTTTTTGTATCCTGTATTTTATGTCATTTGAGAGGACATGCCTGCAGTTGTAGGTGGTCAGAGTAGAGTCTAGTTCAACTCTATTATTTATGAATGGAACAATATTGACATCAAAACTCAAGAGCTTCTTGTTAACTTTGGAAATATTATTATGCATAATAATATTTAGCAAGAATTTTGAGGTCTTAGTAAGATAAAGACACCTGTTGTGCTCTTCCTTCTGGTGTGGTTGACAGTGGACAGCTGTGATTTGGATCTTTCCCAGAACCCTGTTACTCCTCAGTTACTACTCAACTCCTGCTGCATAAGTTGTGCACAGCAATGCTGAAGTTATGGTCACAGAAATTGGAAACAGTTTTCTTCCTAACTAAATTCAGAAAATGGCATTCTTGGCCTCTGCTGAAATTTTGAAGGTGCAGATGAAGAGATGCACAAAGTAGCCCTCCTCTGCTACTGGTCACCACTGCTGCTGACAGATGTGCTCCATGGAATGCAGCTGTATTTTATATTCCTTTATGTCCCTCATCATCATTTAGTTTCAGCCAGCAACTAAACAATGCTCAGCTGCTTGCTCACACAACCCGCCCTGCTGTGGGGCTGGGAGGAAAATCAGAAAAAGGTAAAACCTGTGTTAAGATATGTAAAGTTTAATAATTGAAGTGAAATATCATTATAAAAATTATAGTAATAATTTTTTTAAAGGGAAACAGAGAAAAAGAAATAAAACCCTAGAAAGAAAAGTGATATCCAGTACAGTTGCTCACAACCCACTGTCCAATGCCTGTCCAGCTCCCAAAATTAGGCAGGCCTTCTATGATGTGGAATGTCCTTTGGGCAGTTTGGGTCAGCTGTCCTGGCCATGGTCTCTCCTGTCTCCCGTGGATCTACTCCCTGAGGGCATGAGACTGAAAAGTCCTTGACTGAGAGAGAGCACTGCAGAGCAGCAGCTAAAGCCTCAGTGTCATCAACGTTATACTCACTGAATCTGAAACACTGCACTGTACCAGCTACTAGGGGAAAAATTAACTCTATCCTAGTCCAAACCAGGACAGTGCTGCTGACAGACGACTGTGATGTGTGTAGGTATTTTTAACACCTCTTGAATATATCTTTTTTTTAAGTGGCCATGAAATTTGAAGAAGAAAAAAAAAGAGAAAACCTTCTCCATGTCTAAACCAACAGAAACTTCAGTTAAAATCTTCACTGCCTGAATTAAGAGTGCTGTGAGATAAAATACATTGTTTGTTGTTTACAACACATTTTCCATTAGTAGTATGGCAATGTGAAAAATGCATTTCAGGCAAAGGAAATAGCATATCTTGGCACTGTGGCTTAAGTATATTTCCTCTTCATTGAATAGATAAATGAAGTTTGCATAATGTGTTACTGAAAGTGTTGTTTCAACTGCTGCTCTATTACACTGTGATACCCACAGGAAATAGCCCATCTCTGGTACTCACCATCAAATCCAGTTTCCAGCTGGGATGTTGTACTTGCTATATACATTTAAATGCAGTCCTGTTTTTTCAGATGTGTTTCTCTTTTATATGTAAAATATTGTTGGACTTTGCAACTCAGAAGCAGTGGTTTATCTCATTGCTAGTGGCAGATAATGGTTCTGTAACACACCAGAGATTGTACTAACAAAATGGTATGAAAAGATTTTCAAATGAGGAAGCAGAGGGATGTTAAATATAAAGTTAAATTTCAGTGAGGGTGGTATAGATGGGTATTTTTCTCTTGTCCAGTTGGTATTGCATATACAGAGTTCAATGTAAATGAGTTTCTATGTTTTATTTCTGAGAAAGTTTTATTTCATTAAAAAGGCACTGAAAGGATTTTTTTTATCCTTCTTTTGTAATGTTGGTGAACCTTATGTTTTTAATTATAATGCAGAACAATATATAGTTCAAGAGAAGATTGCTTAATCTCTGGAGGAACAGTAAGAGTACAAGTGCACCTATTTCACTTTAAACCTAGTAGATTGACCAGTTTTAGCTGCTTGTTTTGCACAGAGCTTTTCAGTTTTAATTTAATTTCCAAAATATTTTCAGTAAAAGGAGTTTGTGGTCCTGGAATCCCAAAGCATCTTTTACTGCATTGGATCTTCCTGAGCTCCCCAGTTTTGCAGAGATGATTTTAGGCTTTGCTCTGTTTGACATGATGGACAGCTGGAGTTTTGCATGGTCATCCAAGGTGATCTGAGGGCTGTGGAAATGTTCTTGTTGACTTAAACACAGCTCAGACTAGACCTTCAGAAGAGTGGAGGACAGCCCACATACATATATATGGAAGAGAGGAAGGAGAAAACAAAGCTGCATAAACCACTCACTTTATTCCATAAAGAAATAGGTGCTAAGGAGGTAGATCCAGTGTGACTGTGGTTTTTTGACTTTAGTTATCACATAGTTTATGTATGGGCTGGTTCAGTTCTCCCTGGAGAGATATGGAACTTCCCATGACTTAACTGAAAGCATCATTCCTCCTGCCACCCCTGGGATGTATATAAGATTTTCTGGTTTATTTTTAAGAACAAAGAACAGTGAAATGAGAGGGCTTGAACTTCCATCTTCCTAAGAGGTGCTTTGTAACTCATTTGTTTTCTTAAAATCTGAATGCTTTGCTATAGCACAAAAGCTTTTAACTTTGTTCCTTGAAGACAGAGTATTTTATCATCTGCTGTGTCTTTTATACATTTTGAAATAAGTTAGCCTTGCCTGCAATACTAATGGGCATCTGTCTCATGAGAGATCTGCTTTACTTTGTACAGAGAGGTATTTGCAATGAGCTGAAAGAGGAAAGGTCTTTTTCTCATCTGACATAGAGGGTCTATTTTTGATTTTCAACATTCAATTAGACCAGTAACAGCTTCTTGGAGAACATTATAGCCAGCATAATGCATATTTTACTGTGAAATAATACTTATTTCTCTCTTATCACTTAGTATCTGTTATTCATCCAAACGTTTATGAGCCTTTTTTACACAGCTATTTCTTCTTTACAGAACAGGGACAGGAAAGGAAACAGACTTAGCAATTGTCACATCACAAGTTTGTCATTGTCATCATAAAGAGACCATTCATATTTCATGTCACTAACTGTTGATAAGTGTTATTGAAATTGTGGCTCCCCTCTGCATTATTTCATTAGAAATAATCTATGAAGCTTGAAGTTGATTGCCATATATAATGACAAGGCTCTGTTTTGCCCACACATGATGGTCCACTTCAAATAAAATCAGGCATCTGAAAAACCCCAAACTGAAAAAAAAAAAAAAAAAAAAAAAAAAAAGAGAAAGTAGCAGATCCTGCTTTCAATAGCTAATAAAATACCTGCTCAGGAGTATTCAGGAAAAGGTCAAAAGTTTGTAAAAATTGATTTCCAACTTTTGCCAAGGTTAGAATAGATAGGAAATAATCTTGCTTGATTATACTTTGGTAACTTCCAGTCTCCCATGTTTCATTACCACTTGATACACGAAAGATGCAAACCATACATGATTGTTACAACTACACTAATTTTTTCAGTACCTGTGAGGTGAAGACAGCTGGGCTCAAAGCGTTTCAGTCCAAGCTGTGTGCTGGGCAAGGAGGTTGAGAGGAAGCTCCTACATCTCAGCAGGGGAAAGAAATGGTCATTAGTGACCTAATGGGATTCTGCCATCTCTTTTTAACTTGACAAAGTTCTTATTCTGCAGATGGCATTTACAGGCTGTCTGGAGACATTCTGTCTCTTTGCACTGGCTGGCTGACACTACTGAAGCTGGGAAACCACAAAGGAACTCAGGCAGACTCAATATTTCCTCAGAAACAATTTCACAGCACTTAATCGTTAGGTACTCAAAAATCTGAGCACAGTGAAGTTTTGGCCACCAATAGGAAATCTTATTCCTTTCCTGTAAAAGAGATTTCACATATATGTGTATGCATACTCTTACTTATGTGTGCATATATATGTATAAATGCATGTATATATATATGTATTTATTTATTTATTGTGTGAGTTGAGTCATGAAAGCTTGGTGAAGCTGCTGAACACAATGGCTGTTATTTCTTCAGGCTGAAAAGTAAAGCAAACTCCTTTACTGACAGCCAGGAGAGCAGTGGGATATTTAGACTGAAGCCAAAGTTGATCAACATAGACCAGGAAATCTTGGCACGTGAATCCTAAAAGTTGTATCAAGAAGCTTGTACAAAAGACTTGAAGCTGAGGAAAAGCTAAATTTAGAAATAAGTAGTAAGAAAGTTTGGCAGCAAAAGCAAGAGGTTGCAGTATGACCTTGAAAACTACATGACTGGAGAGTTCCTTGGGCTGATGTGCCAGCTGGAATGAGGGAATTTCGACTAATGAGGATGTGTCCTAACATTTGTGTTCTAACATAGTGCTAATCATATCATGCCCAAACCAGGACTCAAGTTTCGTGTCCAAACCAAAGCAATCTAAAGGATTCTGAAAGGACATCCAAAACTATAGAATACATTATTTGAGTCCAGACATTAAATCAAGCTTTAGTTTAGGTGCTGCAGCTCAAGTGGAAGTGGGGAGGGAAGGTGAAGGGAGGAAGCTCGGTGAGAAGAATTACAAGCAGCATGATGTGTGGTGTCCATGGGTAGTGACACATTGAAATATTTTACAGAGTAAGCAGACCTTTAGTTAGACTCTTGAAATTGTTTCAGACACTTATTTCATAGGCGATATCTACTATGGGCAATGGGGATAAACTATGTGATGCCTGCAAGCTTTTAGCTTAATTTAGATATTAAAAGTTGAAAAAGCTAAAAAAAAAAGAAAAAAATTTACAAGGATTTTGTTAATATTATTTCTGTACCATGCGATAGGCTTAGACAACCAGAAGAATTTATCAAGCACTCACTTTGCAAATTGGATTAGACCTTAAATTAAAGTATGCATTTTCATTTTCATTGAGACTGTGCTACAGGAATTAAAAATACAATTTCTAGCTAGTTAAGCATTTGTTTAAATGTCCCTTGAATTTAATAATTAGATGCAGTAGAGATGCTTCTCTTACAAGCTGGCAGGCAGCACTACTTTAGTGATGGAATATGGTCAATTCCAATGTCTGTGAGCATTGGTCTTTACTGGCCCACACAAGGCCTCAGCTTTCACTCTCCCACAAGTATAAATTCAATTTCTGCTAGAAGGAATATAATAATATGTTCGTTATTTTCTAACTTGAGTTAACAAAGTTATTTTTGTATTGAACTGGCAGACTATATATGCCTGGAGGTTCCAAACTGACCTCCAATTTCATCAGCCATGTAAAATATTAGTGGATATAAATGCTTTTTTATTTAACAAGGCACAGGTCAGACCTTTGTTGTGCAAAGGAATGACTGACAAGAATATGAAAAATATGGATATTGAACAAATAAAACCATAGATAATAGGTAATAGATGATAATAGATAATAGTTGATGATAATAGATAATAGATTTTAGTCTCTTTAGTTGAACTGCAAAATTTGAAAGTAAACTCTAACTTTCCATTCCCACAAAAAGTTTCATGTTCTGGATGCTCTGGCTTTGAGAAAGAGCAGAGAATTTAACTGTAGGGAATCAGACCATGGATGCATTTAATCTGCCACCTCCTGCTCAAGCAGATCATTGTGCTAATCAAGGTGAAAAAATAATCATGCTGCAGGATCCCATCCCAGGCCAGGAGTGTTCCTTGTGGAGGTTTAAAGCCTGAGCTGTTCAGTTATTTGACACTGCATAGCTATGTGTTATTTGTCTATTTAACCTTCTAAAAGGACTGCAGATAGTCTCACAACAAACCTGAATTAGTGTCATGTTACCAAAAAAAACCGTTTCTTTTCTTCCCTTTCAGTTTATATTTCCATTTACTGTCTTTCTTCTGGGACTGTACTGGAGATTTACAGGAAAGCTCTGGCCAAATAGTCAAGGACTTTAATAACGCTCACTGCTGTGTGACCATTATTGATCTGCACCAAGCGTAACAGTTGTATAAATACAGATAATTGAGAAAGCTTAATTTCATTAGTAAAAATTAATGGGCATACTCTGTACTGAAAAGGTAATTTTGCATAAAAGTAATTAGGGCAATCAATTTGATTCTCCTCAGTCATGTGCAGTTTGCCATATTTTTTTTCTTCTTCCGAGCTGCAAAATTCTAGCTTTTTGTTTCTACACTTGTTTCTATTTTTCAGTTATAATCAGTGCTTTATCCTTCTCTTAATCTCCTTGGAATATGATAATTGTTCATTAAAATGTGCATCTCTAAGTTTATAGATGATCCTGGGCATAACTAAAACAATACACTTTGTGGAAAAAAACATTGTTTGATTCTACAATTGTAGTTGCTATGTTGTTTTAATCTAAATAACTTTCTTTTGATGATCTATGAAAAAAAGCATTTATCTTTGTAGTAAGTGTATAGCAACGATCTGTAACAATGACAAATAAAGCTATTAAAATGCCAGTAAGTTTTTAATATATAACCAAATGTATCTATAGGCAGGTTTATTAAAAATTAAATCCTGCTTTTTAAGCAATTTTAGTCATGAAACTAGTTATTATTAAGATTTAGATTTAGATTATATTACATAATTCTTCAGAATTTAAATTATTTTACTAGGATGTAATCATTTAGGAGAAATATACTTGAACTTTTAATCCTATATAAATAACACAGTATTTGTCTGATTATTACAAACTGACTGTGTGACTTGAGCATCAGAAGTCATCTGACATTGCAAATGTCAAACTAATATCCAACTTCTGAAACCTAATATGACTTAATAATTGCCTGTGGTTTTTAAATTTGGAATTTTAAAAAAATGTAAAAAAAACCAAAACAAAACCAAAACCCTAACATTTTTAAGCAGAAAAGAATGTCAGCTTTTGAGAAACGTCTTTTAAATAGAAATTGGACAGGAGTGTTAATTCCTGGCTTGCCAAGGAACAACTGTAACATTTAGGAGGGAGAGGATTTATTAAAATAATCTGCTTCCTATAAGGTGAAGATTAGGTGTTTGCATGATCCCAGTATATAATCTGAAATCAATGGCACGAGTTTTTGAAAACAATGGCGCAAAAAATATTGTTTCAATTCTTTTCAAAAGATCTTTTCAAGTAGTTGTGACTCGTGGCTAATAGGGCTGTCACGACACGTAGGCAGGGCTGATGTGTGGGTCAGAGCTCAGGTTTGGCACACCAGGTACTAAGTACACTAATAGCACCCATGCCTGTGTGTCTGTCTAGGCTGGGAACTGTGGTCAGTGGTGTCTCTGTTGAACCTGAGCCAACCACCTGTGCATGTTTTAGAGCCTCTGTGTTCCAGCCCGAGTATTGCAGAAGGAGTCAGGAGACATCTTCTGGGGTTTCCAGAGGTGGTTTATTTACCTAATCTAAAAGTTCTTTCCCTGACTAGCCAAAGTCCGTTCAGCAGCTCAGCCCCAGGCACACTGTCCGCCCCTGGGGCGGGATTATCTTTTTATACTATAAACTATGTAAACATTATTTACAATTATCTTCCAATACCTATGATTTGTATTGTACAGTCTGGTTCTACTCTAAACCAACCTAAAAGTGCCAACATCACCCAAAAGATAGATGCTAGGAAGAAGGAGAAAGAAGGGCAAAACACACACAGATTCCTCCATCTTGACTCCAGACCCTTATTATAGACAATCTTCAAAACCTATTTTTCCACCTTGTAAAATCTAACTTATACTCTACTTATTTTTTTGTGACTTGTGATTCTTCATGTAAGGGTGGTAGTTTTTCCCAGGGGTTGAAATCAAAGGCACAGAGGCTTTGGGCACTGTGCCCAGGCTCCTGAGCCCCCTGCCTGGGTGTTGAACCATCCAGGGAAGCCAGAGGGATGTCTTGGGTTCCCACAGGGAACATTCAACTAGTCACTGAAGTATGAAGGATTCAAAATGTGTGTGTTTTCATGTGTATAGTGTATTTTGCTTCTTAGATTTGAAGTTCTAGAAATATGAAATGCAAAATTACGGTCCAGTGGCCCATCTTCTGGCCCCCACCTCTATATTCCATCAAGTAATTGTTCTTAACAGCCATCCATTCATCTTTGTGTTAAAATCTCTCTGGAGTTTTGATATGGCTTATCTGCTGCACCGTCTCTTACATTTTTTTTTTCCTCCTGAAAATACTTCAAGTTACACCCACATGCCTGAATAAGTAAATAGAAAACTTGGTGGATTAGATCTTAAAACATTTTGTCTAGCCAGAGTTCAGGCTTGTGTTTCTATATCAGGCAATTTTTCCATTAGTTTTGTGTGTGCTGAAATGGGGCTGTGACACAGCTGAATTTCAGAGTAAGCTTTTAAGAGGAGGTTTGTATGTGTTTCATAAAATTGTATCAAACTCTTTCTATGGCTTTTGCAGTAATTGAATCAACCCAGAAAATCAACATTGGAATGTTGCCTTTCAACTGTAAGAGAAAAAAGGAAATTTTTCAGAAATTCATAGTGGGGAAAAAGACATATTTTGGGATAATTTGGGGGATTCTGAGCCTGTGAAATCATTTCAGCTAAATTTTGGAGTTTTTTCTGAGGCATAACTTAGACTCCAGAAAAGTGAATAATATTCGGTGATATACTGCATTAGTGGCTAAACCAGGATTCAAATATACCCAAACTTTTTTTCAGAACAATTCAACCTGTCTCTACTTTTAATTAGTTTTGTGATGAAAAACAGAAACTAAAACTGTTACTCCAGCAGAAAATCCACTTTTATGCTTGAATGGTCAGCTATAATGATTATGCAAACTAAAATTATGTATATTTCTTTTTTATTACTCTAACTAGAGAACACACTACTTTGCTGCAACCTCAAGTTCTTTAATTTTCTATTTCTGTCTTTAAAGAGAGCAAAGCATTTTTAATTCTAGAAATCTAAATTTGAAAATATTTCAGCAATCTCAGTGACTTCTTAGAAATCTTTAGATTTTTTCCTCAGCTTCACATATTTTGATATAATCTCCACTGAAGATACTGATTAGATGGAGAAAAACCAGTACCCGATCCTGACAGCACTGACTTTTCCATGTTTTTTTTTTTAATTTGTATCTCTCTCATTCTCTTAGGGCTGAGGATGTTTACATGACACAGCCATCTTAACTGCATGAAAGATAACAGTTCTTTAGAATCTGATGGGTCAGAAATATGCTACTGAAACAAAACAAAAACACAACAACAAAAACAAACAATCCCCAGAGCACAAGAGCTTGAGCATTTCTCTGGGGCAGCTCTGGTTGGCACAACCACATCCTATAGTGATGCCCTGAAAAAACCTTAAAATGAAAATAGTTAGAAAATAAGACTGAGCCTGCAGGGAAAAAAAACTCTAGGATCTAGCCAAATATGTCAGGAAGATTAATAGATTGGTTGGAAACTTCGATTGATCTTTGCTTCTGCCATACACATGCCTGAGTCAAAACTTGAACATGGTAAGTAAATTCTTTATCATTGAGGTGTTTACCCTTTGAAGTTGACTGAGCACTGGCACCTCTTGTAATACCCTGTAGTGGATGCTAGATTTGTTTTTTTCCAAAGAAGTCTGAAACTTCTAAAGGATCATCATTTAATCTATTTAATGTAATTTTCTTTTAGTATTAGAAGATATGTTCACTCATTCCTCACAATACTGACCTGTTCTCAGAGTCCCCTGTCCAATTTACCTTAAAGTGTGATTTTTATCATGGGACAATTGGTCAGCATTTTAAAACAAAATTCTGTAATGGAATCTGAGACAAATGTACCAGATTTAGAGCATGTACTTTCCACCTCTAAAAATTGGTGTAAAATTGTAATGGGAAAATAAAGCCTTCTACTTTCAAAAGAACTCTAGGCAATAGCTAAGGAATTGATGATCCTAATTCAGGGAATAAGGACACACATATTACCATTGAATGTCTGAAATGGTCTGTCACAAAGATAACACGGCAGCTAGCTTCATGACAAATGTTTTTTATTTCCAAAGTTACAGTTCTATTAAATCAATAAATAAAAGCACTTGAATCAGATTTTTCTGCCTCTCCTCCACCCAGAGAATTAAATCTTCACTTTTTTAACCAAATTATGGGTAGTCTGTTAATGTGCATCCATAATTAAGTAAATCTGATACTGTGAGTACTTAATTTTTTGGGGCTTCTTCAGCTGCCAGCTATCAGTGAAGGCAGGGAGACTTCCTGACCCTGTACATGGAGGTACTGAGTCTATTTTGTATCTTTAATGTATTTTTTCAGGATTTTTGTAGGATTTGTCAGTCACTAGAGAGTTCTCTCTCAATAATGAAAGCTCTTCAGACTATCTCAAGATTCTTAAATTGATTACCTGAGAAAAAGCTTCCACCAGAATTTGTGCTCTTTATTTTTTTAGACTGTGATATGTGTTCAAAATTCTTTGAGAAGCTGTACTCAAAAATTTTTGCAAGCAGAGACAAATCCTTAAACACTGGTTGTTTATGATTTCTTGGTGTTCCTATACTTGTTAACAGCACTACAGAAATGGCAGAAAGTCACAGGGAAAATGCTCTTTTTATGAACTTCCTACCTATCTCTATCTGGCTTCAAAACAAGATATGGTTTGTGACTTACATGTTATCTGGCATCCAAAATGTCAAATAATCCAAATATAATTAAATGCAGAAAAGTGCCTTGGCCATTCTCTAGATGAGGCTGTCTGCCTCTCTATTTTGTTAGTTAGAATTTCTCGTTCTAACAAAATACATATGATCCATAACAAAATTCCATAGCATTTGTGGAAGTAAAAATGGCTATGATACATGACACAGGTACTCATCTATTTATCCAATGGCTGCTTTCACACCAACCACTTCAGAGCAATTTCCTTCAAATTTCTTTATTCCCAAAATAATATATATAAAATGCAGCTATGTGCACATTATATATATAGAGTCTTTTTTATTTTTGCTGCATCCCATCAAAAGATGTTACAACATATTGGAGCTGTATTACCTACACAGCTTGTGATGACAAATACCAAAATTAACTTCTTCCTTATTTGTAGCATGAGTTTGGGAGTGTGTGTGAGTTGCTCTTCCTGACAAATATACCTTAGAAGAGTCTCACTATTCTCCTCATGAAACTCTTTGAAGGCTCAGACTATCCATAAATGCAATCTCTTAATTATTTACTTTTTTGCCTGACTAGAAAATAGCAGTTACGTAAAATTAAAGCTCTGAATCTTCAGTCTGCAGACTAGCAGACATTTAATAGATAAATGGAATTCAGGTTAAATCACAATATAGAGCAGAAACTACCTGATTCAAATTGTAATTCTCTGTGATTGGTACAGATATTCCCATTATATCTGATTGCCAAATAACAGAGTGCCTTTCACAAGGGTCACTTATTCCTGGACTTTGTAAAATTTAACATCTCTGTATTGATGTGTTGTTGGTTAACCAGAGGTCTCATCTGAAGTACTGTGAAGTAAATAGAAACCTTAGTGCTGATTCTGGTAAGCTGCTTTCTAGACTTCAGAAACTCTCAGTCTTTGGAGAATTTCTTTATCTGGATAAACCTAGACCTGAGAGTTAAAAACAGGTAACAATAAAGTTCTTTGACATTAGATTGTCATTTGACATTAGATAGTGTGATAAGATTTAACTTTCAGCAAAGAACTCAGCTGAGCTGAAGACTTAGAGTCATAGAACCACTTGTTTGAAAAACCTCTAAAATCATCAAGTTCACCACTAAACCATGGCCCCAAGTGCTACATCCATGCTGCAAGTTTTACATCCACACATCTTTTTAAATCCCTCCAGGAATGGTGGCTCCACAACTGCCTATGCAACCTGTGCTTGTGCTTTCAGTACATGGGCGACTGTTTCAGTAAAAAAGTTCTTCCTGATATCCATTTAAACCTTCCCAGCAGAACCTGAGGCTGCTTCATCCCATCATTTGTCATCTGAGAGAGGAGAACAACGGCCACTAGGCTTCAGCCTCCTTCAAGTGGTGTCAGCCACCCACCCAGAGGTGAAGAATACTCCCATCCAAGCCATTCTCCAAGAGAATGCTGGGGGAATCAAGAAAAAATTTTTAGTAAAGCCCAGGTAGACAACATTCACAGACTTGTCTTTATCTGCTTAGCAAATTAATTTCTTTTGTCATAGAAATTAATATAACAACTCTTTGAAGTGAGGAAGCAGCAACGTGGTGATTTTGAGGTGTGATGCAGTGTTGTATTGATTGTGAAGGCATTTGTGTGCTTATTGGAGTTTCATGTTTGTGCTAACTCTCTCTTCTGAATCTGTCTCAAAGGTGTTCATCTTAGCAGCACTGGACAGATGAAACAGTCTAAATTCTTTCCTGAAAGGGCCATTATATTGCTTGTTGCAAAGGCATAGTGATTTCTAGGCCACCTGAACTGGTGCAATTCAGTCAACCTAAAATAACAGCATGACTGCATTGAGCTGGGCATTGGGAAATTCAAACAACTTTTTCAGCTTTGGAGTTTGTGTTAAATCTGGAGAGCCATCAAGTATTGATATATTCCTGCTTGTACTGAGTGAAAGGCATACCTCCTTAGCCACCTTTATCTCTCTCCTTTTCTCTGCCTCTTCCCATCCCACTCACCTCTACCTTGCTTACTTCTGTTCTTGCTCTCTCCTTTTGTCCAACAGCTGGATTTGTACCTAAACCAAGCTAGGTTCCTACTCTATGCCATTGTGAAGACATCAGCTATGCCTTCCTGATGAGCATGGGAAAAGCAAGAAGTAAAAGATATTTGGCTGGATAATTATTTTTAGTTAGATTTAGTATAAGGTTATATTGGTTTTGACTTAAACTAAGATAGCAAAGTTGATACTAAAAAGCCCTAACCCCTTTTGTTTGTCAAATTAAAATAAAAGCTTTTTCAAATTAGATAGAGAGTAACAGTCATTTTAGAATAGGAACTGGATTTCATTATCATTGGTAAAGTCTCTAAGATATCAGAACAAAAAATGCAAACCATCCTTTATTAGGAGTTTAGTGGCAATTTTTTATTTCAAGATAATTTATGCTTGCTTAATGTCCAGGTTGATCTCTACACCTCCTGATAAACAAGTTTTTGAGATTTATTGCTTCACATATATTCAGTAACCTAAGCAAATATGGGTTGCAAAGAAATATGAGAGTACCAGAGTTCATTGCCTTTGCACATTTACAAGTTTCATTGTCTTTGATGAATTAATCAGAGTAGTAAGAATCAGACAAGGAAGTTTATTGGATAGGGTAGAGCTGAAAAGTCAGGAAACTTGCAAGTCTAGTGAAAATGGTTTAATAAAAGCACCAGTTTCTAGTGCATTGATTTTGAATTATATGCCTCCTGTGGCAAAGTGAAGTTTAAAATCCTTACCAAACCTTAGGATCACTCATGCTCTGACTGAGACTTGAACATGGAGCACAGCAGTTGGCAAGATTCAAGTGCAAAGGATGAACTTGAGTGAAATCAGAGGCATGAAAGTTGCAGCAAAACAAGAGTTTGAACACTTGTGGGCAGGTAAGAAGTGCAGCTGTGAAGTTTTGAACAGCTTCCTGTTCAAGTATTGTGGGGAATATAATAATAACAAGACTTTCAAACATTGATCTGTCTGTCTGTGTCTTGCAAGCATTTGTTTATCAGTAGTTAGGATTTCATTGCAAGCAATGCATTTTCAATAATATCTCAATATTTTAAAAATGTTGTATTGTTGTAGTACTAAATTATTCTGTTTATTGGGGAAAATGTTATGAAGCACAGCTTTTATTTTTTATTAAAGAATAAATCTTAAATACATTGACTTTTATATTCGTCAGAAAGTTCTTTTAGGACCAATTGACTTAGTGATCCCAGTTTTCCAGCAATGAATCTGATAGTGGCAGGAAGTTCTGAATTCTCACATTTCAGAATCTCATGTAAAAAAAGGTCTTGTGGGTTACCTCAAAACTCTGAGGTTGCTTTTAGTGTCATGACTTATTTTTGCATGCTGTTTTGTGCTTTGTAGAAAAATTTAATTATAGACAGAGTTGTGTCTGATAGAAAAAAAAGCAGCAAAACTTCTGAATTAATTTAAACTATTGATAACTGATGTTAGTATGTGCTAGTTGAACATACTGATATTCATCCAGTGAAATTGCCTGGATGAAAATGAATCGTGTTGGTTGGAGGAGCCTTTCAGGTTTCTGCTCCAGAAATATAATCTTACTTCTTTTAAGAAGAACTGTACTGCCAAATCTGGCAAAAAAACCTTACAGCAGCTCCCAGTCAGTCACCCAAAAATGGCCCTATGAGCTTTTCCTGCCCTCCTGTGCAAGAGGACTCTGGGAGCACAGGGGTGTGGATACCCAGCTTCCCTGTACTACACTTGATTAAGAGCGAAACTGGTTGTTAAATATCTGCCATATCATCAAGAAATACAATAAAATAATGATTTACACTGGCACAGGCTGCCCAGAGAGGTGGTGGATGTCCCATCCCTGGAAATATTCAAGGTCAATCTGCCCAGGGCTCTGTAAATAATTTACTTTCATGTTAGAACATCCTCAAAAAAGCTCCCATGCTTTCTCTTTGTTGTTTTGGTGTTTGGGGAATTTTGGGAGATATAGGAGTGTTACCAATTGCTGTCAAGAACTACCAGTATGAATATTTATTCTATTTAAAAGAGCTTCAGAGAAAGTGAAGAAATAATTAGGACATTCTGCGAATGTTTAGTATAAGATTTGCAGTGAGATAAATTATATTTTATATATCTACCTTCTTATTTTCCTCATTTTTATATGCTGATGATTATTTCTATGCAGTATTGCTTTTGACTTGGAAAAGGGAATTTCTTAACAGATAAAGAATTATTTCATTTAGGTTATTTGTAACAGAAACTTAAGCAGGGGGAATTTTTGTCTCTGATTTTGAGATTATTGTTGCATGTAAGATGTTCATTGAAGAAGTTGATATCTTATTCTGCAGCAAAATAGATCTTTTTCTTTTAATACTACTGCTCTTACTTAACTTTCTACAACTGTTTTGTATTCAGAAACAATTAATCATAAATATAAATATATATATATAACCCATTATTATATAGGGGGGTTAATCATAAGTTTTTGATTCAGGAACTTAACTCACTGAAGCTGCTTTCACAAATTGTACTGAGCCTATGCAAGGATCTGGCCTGGGAGTATGTGTGAGAAGAAAGTAAAATCTGAATCTGGTTTTCATCACCTCTTAGATAAAATATTTTTCAGTTTGAAAATTGTCTTAAACTGCATTGCAAACTGAAAGAGGTGCTTGTTTATTTTGCTGAAGTAATTTCAGACTAATAGTGAGTGATTACCAACACAACATTACTGATGCTGATTAGGCACTCTACTTATACTTTTTTCAATTTTCAGTGAAACATTAGTTACATTTGCATCCCATTGCTAAATGAGATAGGAAAGTAGTTCTATGAATTTATTTTCGTGACATCATGGCAGAGTTAAGATTCTTTAAATAGCAAGGCAACCTATTAGACATGAACAATTTTGAAAATAATTATATCCATTTTAATGAGGGGGAAATAATTTACTGTCATTGCACCACTCTTCTTATATGTGGTGTGTTTGTAGTCATCTTTTTAATTTCTGCCTTCCACAGGAAGCAGTCCTGAGTGCCCAGAGAGCACAAGCTGTGAGAGGAGCTCACACCTTCAGTGGTACTGAGAGGAGGCCACACTGCCCTGCCAGTAGGGACTAACTGGAATGGGGTTATTCAAGTAAAAGGATAAATGTGAAACTTGGTTTTAAGTAGACTTAGAACACTTTCGATTTTAGCACATTTTTTGGTCAGAGTATGAGGTCTAGTAACACTCTACCTTGAAGAGACATATTAAAAAAATGTTAGGAATAGTATTAAAGCTCTGATTTTAATAAGAGGGACTGTAATTTCATCATAAATGATAGAAGGTGTGGTTGACACCGTTTTCCTGGTGTTTGACTAACATAATGCATTTAGTCAATAAAATGAATTCATTATAAAGAAAATATTGTGCAGACACTATAATTCAGACTGAAAAGCTCTATTTACTCAATTGGAGGCAAGCTTTTTGTAAAACAGATGCATAATTCATGTCACTTTTTGCTCTAGCTGTTTATATGCCTGCTGGTATCCCATAGTCCTTCTCAGATTGCTATTTACAGTTTTATACAGAAAGAGATTAAATGCCTTATTGAAGGTCACACAGGAAGACAAACAAAACCAGGAATTAAACATAGGTATGTATTAATTATCTAGTTTTATATTTACTTAACACAATTTTCTAGCACTTCAATTACAGCTGTTTGGTTGGGCAATAGCCAAAGTCAAGCCACCTTTCCTAGCTGGGCAAGAAACTTGTGTTTTACTATTATAGTTAATGTTTCCTCTGTGATGACAAGCTGTAATCAGAACCAAAGATTATCTAAAACCAGGCTGTATCACAAACTCATGTGATTTTCACAATCCCTTAGCTCTTTACAAGATCTGATCGAATGTTATTTGATATAGTCTCAAAATCAAAAGTGATATTTTTTCAGAAATTTTTTGCCAGTGAAGTTTTCAACAGACTTTCACTTTAAATAACTTTAGATACTTTCTATACTGCGGAGAAATGCATCCTCTGAGGAGGTTTATTTGCCTTTTCCTTTGCCAATTCAATGACAAAAATATGAACTGAGAACATGGAAGGATGAGAATAGAAAGTAGAATTCAAATGATTGTTGCTTTTTCTTACATTGTAATTGTTTCACGCTAGAGTAGATAAACAAATAAACACAGTTGCCTCTTTGGTTTCTGAAAGTTATGAGATTTAGCCGTGGTAACACAAGTATTCTGGGTATTCTTTGTACATTTGGGAAGACCTGAGCATGTATTTTAGGCTGTAGTATCCTATTAGAAAAGAATATATCTCTGCTGAATCCTCTTTAAATGCAAACCTAAAACCTTGTAATATTTTTCTGAGTCTTTCTGTTCATTCTGTTCATCTTAGGTACAGGAAGTTGTTAAAAAGAATGGATGATTTTTTTAATATATTTTTACATCTGGTCTCTTTTCAAAGAAGCAACTAGTAACTTCCAGGGCACAGATTATTCCCCTGGAAGTCAGTTGTGTTTCCAGTGTACCCTTCACAGCTGTTTGACCTTGCTGCTTTCCTGCCCATAAAAGCTGTATTTGCTACAGAACCGATGGCTCTATGAGAAACAATCCATCAGTTTTACAGATGCTGCAAACACTTCAATTCTCTACAAAGTTAACAGTATCACAGTAATTCTCACATTACCAGTTCTGTTTTCAAATAATTGACTTAGGAACAAGTATTATTTGGCCCAGCTTATGGCCACATCAGGCCATGTAAGTCGTGGCACAGAGCTTAGGGCAGAGAGGGCTCTGTGGATATCACAGCAAGCTGTGACCTCCAGCTCAGAGCAAGGAGGGAACTTTTAGGTCAACCACAGAGGAAATATGGGAAGCTTTGTGGTGAGGTCCTTAAGCCTAGTTTGGCCAGTTTTAAAATAGAGGATTAATTTCTTGGAGCATGGATACTGCAGATTGGTTTCCATGTCTTGAGTGCCCACCTAGAGGACAGAGTCACGTTTTTTCTACCTCAGGGAAGACATGATTTTTTTTTTTGTTTTGGTTGGTTGCCTTTTTATTTTGGGGTTTGTTTGGTTGGTTGGTTGGGTTTTGGTGGTTTTGTTTGGTTTTTTGGTGGGTTTTTTTGTTGCTGTTTGTTTTTTTAAAATTATTATTACCTTTTTAGCACAGTAGAAAATGTTCCAGAGCCGCAGGTGAAATATCCATACCAAGAAAAATCTTACATCTTTGAGCATTTTCTCAGAAAGCCCCTGCAAGCTGCGAAATAATGTTAATTAAAAGGTGGTCATGTGCTGTAGGTGGGGTTCATCTAATTATGAACTGCTCTAAAATTTGATCCCTTGACTGTGAGCTCCTAAGCACAGATGATCTGAGCCCAGACTCAAGGGGTGAGCCACATGGGTGCAGGATTCCAGGAACCACGGGCAGTTGAGTAAAGGAGAAGTTTTTTTAAGCAGCATTTGAGCTTAATGCTTGAGGCATTTCTCCACTGATGTTAAAATGCCTACCTCTGTTAGGAAAGCTTTGGTGAAGTTCATATATTAATTTCAGTGTCATTTATATCTGAGTCCCTCAGTGGAAAGACATAAACAATTTTTGAATCTATTCTAAATTGAAGTATTTATGATGAAATATTGAGATTTTAATGATGTCACATTTCATAAATCTAAGGTTTGCTGGTGTTGTCAGCTTATACTAAAAAGGGAGAAAAATATCTGTCATCTTTGTCATCATCACCATCACTTACTCTGAGCACTTTGACATAAAAAGACTGATCATTTCCTGAGTGCTCATTTTATCAATTAAATAATGGCAGAAGTGTCATGTAGCTTATTATTTAACACATATAGATACAATCTTATTCAATGTTTTGCAGCAAAATAGTAAATAATTTATCAATTAACTTGTTTGTGAATGTTCTGTAATCAATTTAGAATTTTATAAAAGTGAGTTCCTTCTTTTCAACTGTATTCTAAATCACGTCTGTGAATTTTGAATTTCTTTGCCAATTACTCAAGCTATACCCTTTTATGAAAACTGTCAACTAAGGCTGATAGTGTCAGTTGTGAGAAATGAATCTTGCATATATCAGACTTCTATTCTTATAAATTCATGACAAAGTCTTGGATTAGAATGTGAATTTTGTGTTTAAATTGAGGGGTTTTGTCCCAGCAAATACTATTCATTGATGCATTGAGAGCATTTCATACTGACTGGAACATGGGTAGAAATTTAACAAGAAAGGAGTGGTGGCCACAGCAAAATGTTTAGCTGTGCAAAAATATTCTATCCAGGTCAGCAAATAGCATGCTTGCCCTAATGCTGCTACTAATAGAGTATAAGTCACATGTTTTAGTGGCAAGAGCTTTGCAATGTATTTTTAGAAGGGGTTTTTGAATCTGCTGTGTAGAAGGGATGGCAACACTGCTTGGATTGTGTGTAAGAGCAGTATACAATTCTTTTTCAATTCTTTTTCTAGTCAGTTTTCACAAAATTAGTAGATAGGATATCTGTAAATCTATTTATATGCTTCTCATGAGCATAAATCAAAGATTATTTATGCCATGACTCCTTAAAAATATAGCAAAATATAGCAAATAGAAGAAAACATTTTTTAATGTAGAATTTTCATCCAGTTTTGTGGTGAAAACTTCTACCTTTAGTCATTTTGCCATTCACTCATATGTTTGAAAGTGAAAGCAGAAACATGCTAGACTAGTTTGATCTGTAGTGCCATATCTTTCAGTACCAGAAATTAAATATAGATAAGTCAGTTTTAAAAACCTGGCTTTTAGACAATATTTTAGGCAAATTTTTTTTTCTTTTGTTGTATATTTGTCTTTCACTGGTTTAACTGCATTGAGGTTATTGGCATAAAAATATAGAGTGTTATTCTTGTTACTCATTGCTAAAATTACCTTAAAGGCAAAATTAATGGACTCCATACTTTACCCTGGTCTAGGAAATGAACATAAATCAAGACATGGTGCTTTTCTTCCTCACATCCATGTTATATATAGAGTAAGCATTTTCTAAACCACTTGGAAATATTCCTGATGTTAGTGGTAAATCGTCATATAATCATTATGTTGCTTAAAACTTAGGATAAATTTGAGTAATTCTTTGCCTATCAGTTCAATTACTTTTTAGAGATTAAAATATCAGGTTTTATGTCTTTCCATAGAAAGACAGAAAAATAATAAAATATTTTCTCTGTCATTCATTAACTTATTAAGGTGATAAGAAAAGGGCACTACATTTGAGTCTATTCAGGGATGTGGAGAATTCAGGTAAATTGTGTAAGATTTTGTGGGATTTAGGGATTCTCAATTTGTGTTTGCATGGGCTAGAAACCACTGGAGATACAGTTTAAATGCCATTTCAGAGCAAAGCCAGCTCTGATCCCAGAACTAGAATTGTCAGTCTAGTAATAACAACCCACAGCTTTGCTAGTCTCATAAACATCCTGTGGAGGAACCAGGCTGCAAACCTTTCCAGGCTTCCAAAGAAAGGTGCAATATATGTTCCATTCCTTTGATCTAAGGTTTGCTTCCAATTTTGTACATGCATTTTTAAAAAGTCACATATAACCCTTTTAAAAGCTCTCCCTGAAAGTGTGGCACACAAGATTACTCCGAGACACACTTGGTTTTCCACTGTATTACACTTTGTATATTCTGAAAGGGACTAAAAGTACTTTAGGTTGCAAACGTTTCTACCATTAGTGTAGCTGATGCATTAAAAGGAAACAGATTTGTTCACATCCAGACTTAATGCAGTCTTTTCCTAAAGTGTCCCCCAAATGACCCCATGTAAGAGTTCTCTTTTTCCATCATGGGACCTAAAAGCAGTGCCGTCTTCTGATGGACATTCTTCATTTCAGCCATGGCTTCCATTCCTCTTAGGCTCTTGACCTGAGCTCTGCCTTCCAGCTTGCTCTGTGTTTAGCTTGATGAGTTAGAGCTTCATGCTCTCCTGCTCCTGTCTTAAATATTTTTTTAACAAAGCAACAGTAAGACTAGTTCTAGGATTTTTCCCAAAAGTAACTTCCAGCTCTCAAATAGATAAGGAAATATTTCTACCTTTCTTAAAGTGGAAATTTCCATATTCCTCAGAGCACAAATTGCATTCCTGAATGTCCACAAGACACTTAAAACTTTTAAATGTACCTTCACACAACTGGAAGTGTGTGCAAATCTCACTTGTTTGTTCTGAATAAATGTGGTAGCTTTACAAGAGACCAGACAAGATGGATTTTGTTCGTCTAATCTCCTTAGAGAAAAAGAGGAAAGATCCAGATAATATTTTCTAATTTTACGTGTTATAAATGAGCAGCAACTGTGAAAATTGACTTTTAGCTGAATAAAAATCTGGATTTCCTGTTTTTAACATGGACATGAGAGATAATCTCTACTGAGGTTTCCAGTACTGAATATTATTATTTTAATTTCAAACCAAAAGCCTGCAGATTTTTATAATAACCATGATTTTATGTCACTGTGTTTCACTTTCCAGCTATTCTGTAAACTCCCTGTATCTTTTTCATGCAGGAATTGCATCTACCACATGGTTTCACAATGAAGTGTTTTGTTGCTGTACTATGGACAATGTAGCCTGAAAATTCTTCAATGCAATAGGCATTGAGAACTGCTTCCCTTAGATCAACACTTGTTTGTGCTCACTCACTGCCTAATCACTGTATCTCTCATTTAGCAGCAAAAATAAAGCAAAGCATTAATTAGTAGGAGAACTCAGCCATTGTCCCTTTTAATGCAATTCTTTCATTAAAGGCCAAAAACTTTCACAGATAAACGACATTCCTAGGGTAAATATTGTAAGAACAAGCAAATACTGACCTACTCTCCAGCTGCCATGCTATCATGTCTAAGACGTGTTGAAGTCTGTGAATGGCACAAGTTTTTCAGTGTCTGTGTGAAATCTCATGAGGCTAGAAATTTAAAGCATTTGTACAAGAGTAACTTGTGTAAGGAATTTTCATATTTTAGAGAGCAAGTCAGGCATGATTATTTTAGTCCTGTGCAAAATTTTGGATGAAAGCATGACAAAATTTTAATATAACCAATCTGTATCACAGGCCTGGGCTAATCAAGTTCTTAATTAGAAGTTTTAACCAGCCTAAAATAAAAATATGATGATAATGTAAACTGTGAAATAATGTTCCAAATTTTTCTTTCCTTTGACTAAGCTTTTTATGAATGCAGACAAATTAGTCCTGCAAGAGGAATAAATAGATACCTGAAATTAGGAAGCCTTTAAAACTATGGCTTTAGCAATACTGCTTGTACTGATTGTTCTGATTCCTAAATTCTTTATACAGATAGGAGGGAGGTAGTTGTTTGTGCACTGTAGACAAGGGATTAGGACAACCATGGAATTTACTAATTTGTGGTCACTTCCACAGATTTTACAATTACTGAGTAATGCATTGAAAGCCTGTGAGCATAATTCACAGGCTTACTGAATTTTCATCTTGAGTTTATTCTCTGTTTATCAGAAGCTGTGAATTTAAACTCGTTTTTTAATAATACCCTTTGCAAATTTAATCATCAATAATATGATTTTCTGCCAAAGCATATAGGACACCATATTGCCATGCTAAAGACATGTATTAAAAAATCTGTGTAATGGAAATTTTGTTAAATGAAAGAATGTTTTGTCTGCCACCATAATAAAGCCTTTTTATGTTGCAATGATTGTCAGAACAGGTTTATATTTTCTCAGAGTTACTATGTTTAATCTTTCTAGAAACTTCGTAATAAGTAAGAGACTGTACTCACAATGAATATATAATTCATTTTTCTGACCATGCTAATCATTTGGCAAGTTTGAAATCTCGACTTTCTTTTAAATTACAGTTCCATTTATTTCAGTTTTTGGTACTCTCACTGGTGTAAGGAAAATCTCACTTAGCTGTAAATCAAGTCGCAAAATCAATTAATCCTTTCATCCTCAGTCTTATAAATTAAGGTGCTATGTTGATGTCCTGCCCTTTAAGATAATATTTATTTCAACAACTGAAATGAAGCCTGGAATCTAATGATGATAGGGATGCAAACTGTATTGCACAGTACAGTAACTGTTGTGTTCACAAAAAGCCCATACCAAAAAGTAAAGGCTGTAAGTGCCAATTTCATTCTGTTTGCATTTCTGTTAAACTATAGAAAATAATGTATTCTCCTGCAGTTTTCTGGGCCTGGCACATTGTGGCTGTGAATGAATGGCCTATTCCTACTAGTTCCACTTTATTGTTTCTCAGATTTACTGCTCATGCTGTGAAATATAAATCTCATTTACCTCTTACAGTAATCTCTTTTGTGTGTGTTTAAAGTGAGTCTATTGATTTAATTGGCGAAAAGGACTAATCAGTAAGGGCCTTGTCTTCATAAAAATAATTCTTTAAAAACACCATGTTTTGGGAATTGGGAAGTGTCCAGAGGTTTCCTGCCTGGAGGCCAAGACCTCGGTTTCTTGATGCTTACATAATTCAGCAGCTGGAATCCTTGCTATGGTATTGCAAATGAGTTAATTGAAAATTATTATTTCTCACTTGTTAATCCTCCATGTCAGGTGTGAAATGCAAAAATGCATTTTTGACTACAATTTTTTCACCTAAAACATAAGTTAGAGTAGTACATTGCTTTGAAATGTATCCTATTTACAAAATTTAGCACACAATAAACACCTATGCAATAGATGGGTTGGGTCCAAACAGCATCAAACCTTTGCATCATCCCAAGCAATATCCCACTATATACTGCTTATTTTCATGCTTACCTTCAGATCTGCAGTTTGGGGAAAAAAAATAGAGACACTTTCTGGCAAACCTTTGGAGAAAGAAAAGTAAATAACAAAGTTAAAAAACCCTTCCTGAAAATACACTGCTTTAGGCAATTTCAGCTTCAAGCATAAGGTTTGATACGTGAAAGGAATTGTGTAAACACGAGGGAACATGTGGTCACCAAGGTCCAAGGAGTGCAGATGTTTAACGCCTTAGGGATTGACATCCTCGGCTTAAATTGTATTTGGAAGCAATGTGGAAAGTACTGAAAAATCTCCGGTTGTATTTTCCACTGCTCTGCCTTTCTATAAGCTGCTGAAATGTAGTAAAGACAGAAAACACAAGGCAAATGTAGTGAATGACATGAAGAAAATAATTTAATACCTATGTTACCTAGTGCAGTACTATTGCAAAATATGAAATCAATTCATACCCATCAGAAAAATATCCCCAAGCTGAAAGTCCTTTTACTGAAGCATGTATAATCCAGCTCTTTGAAAATTTGGACCTGGTCCATTGTGTTTCTATTTACAGCACTTTTACGAGATTTTGATTGCTTCTAACTTAAAAGTCTAATACCTGGTATAGGTTTCTCCTGATTAAAACTACTTCAAAAATATTTTTAATGGAGCCTTTCTTTTATCCTACCACAGCTCCCATGTCTGTTTGTTTCTCTGTGACTCATCTGTCTCCTACGTTTTCTACAAAAATCTCTTCCTTTATTTTCTGTATGGGAAAACATTTGGGGTTCCAGCATTTAGAACAAGGATGAGCAGTAGTATTGTTTAGCTGGAGTGGCTTTGTGGCCACCATCAAGCTGGTTTCTGACCTTTGAAACATTGGCTTCAGTAACAGATTTGGGAGATCTACACAGTTCCCTTAAGAATCTTCTATTTTCATGAAATTGGTAAGGTTCTGTCCATTAATCACTATTTCAAGCTCATGCAGATGTGTTGGTCAGGATTAGGCAGAAAACAGCTATTCCCTTGAATGTTTAGGTTTTGAATGCATGGCTGCTAGCAGAATTTTTTCATGAGTTTTAAAATAAAACCATCTTTGTTCAGTTTGGAATTTTTATGTTTTGGCATTGAAGATAGTAAATAGAGAGAAGAGAGCATTGTTGTTATGTTGTACAAGCTTCAAGAATTTTTTATTCTTCTCTAATCACTTGAGATATATTCTGCCCTCATATCATGTGGTCTGTTTTCCCTCAGACTAGACAGTTGTCTTAGTGGTCTGTGGATGGAGATAAAGGATGTGAAGTAGCTGCAAATCCCTTCAGGTTACTCTTGAATAGCTTATACAATGTGTAGAGCAAGCACAGGAGGTGTGCTGTGCTCTGCTGTGTGTAACAATTTGGAAAGCAAAAAAAAGTCATCCAAATTTAGACACATTTTACCAAAATCATGCAAAAAAGCTGGTCAAAAAAGACAGTTTCCTACAGTAGAATTAAGACTATTTAATCTGGTGGTTCCATGTCATGTCAGGATATCCCAGGCACCATTGCCAGGTATGTATTACACCATGGCCTTCACCACAGCCTGCCAAGGTCACTGGACGTGCTGCAGGACATTGTGTTCCCAGTGGCAATTGAATGATGGCTTACAGCAGTTTGTTTGCTCTTTCATTTGATATGGTAGCCATGATTTTCTGAGTGTCATGCAGCCATAAAGAAGCTCCTAACAGCACCCTCTTTAAATTAATTTCCATTTTGAGATTTGTATCAAAGCATAATGTCATTTAATGGTTCACTTTTAGTGTCGTGACTATCACTGGAAAAACTAGCTAGTGTTCATAATTACACTGTGTAGAATGAGGATTTTTCAACTTTGTCTTTGGGACTTGCAAATTCTTCAGTGGTGCCACCTGTATGCTGCTGATGAGAAGTGTGGTATAAATCTCCATTTTTGGCTCCTAATGTGAATTTTTTGAGGAATCTTCTCAGATGGGGTGATGAGGGGTTTGTTTCATAGATTTTATGTTTTAAAACACCACAAAGACCAAAAACCAAAACTGTTTTCATGCAATTATTATATAATTGTACTCTGCTCTCTGAAATCCTGTTGAGAGTAAATGAGATTTAAGAAAAGATCAAGATCCTAGAGCATGACAACTACATTGTACTTCTACTACTCACCAAAGAAATGCTTTTAATAATTGTGAAATATAACATTTATGACACTTGAACCTGGAGTGAAATACAGCAATGCTTCCATGTTCACAGAAAAAGAAATGTCTTTCCACTCTGTCCCTGTTAGAGAAAACTTGTAAATAGTGTTAATTTAAGTTGTTGTGGTCTAGGTCTTTGTTATATAGCTTAGAAGTAAAGGCTGTATTAAAGGACAATGGCTATGAAAGAACAACAAAAGAGACTATGAATTTCTGCTAAAAAATTCTGTATTTTTAGTGATTACACTTACTTTAAAATATTTTGGTATACAAAGAAGTGCAAAATTATCACAGCAAGACTGGAAGCCATAAGCAGAAATTAACTGGTGTAAGAAAACTGTATGAAGTGCTTTCTCTTTCTTACTGTCAATAACATAAGAGGTAAAAAAGAAAAATAGAGCTATTTTCAGCATTTATAAATCCAGCTATTGGATAAACAAGTGCCTTACCATTTTCATTAGGTGTTTAGAAGTTTTAAATTAAAGAAAGCTTGGAAGACATTGCTACTTCTACTTGAAGAAATGTACTGAAGTCCAAGACAAATCATAAAAATCTGTTTTAGAGAGATGAAAAACTTTACATATTGTATAAAGGTTGATTACTTATCTACCTTCTTGATTTATATATGAGATAGGAATTTTTCAGTTATTTTGTTTCTTATCAATCCCACCATCAAAGGTATGCTCTAGTATTGACCAACCCTTTTTAAACAATGTCTATACTCAGCCTTAGTACTGCTTACTTTTACCATCTAAAAAAAATTTTTCAGGCTCTATCTTCATTTTTATTCCTGGACATAGCATTAAAAAAATCCACAGCCCCTTGAGGGAATTCAAACAATTTTGACCTATCCTCAAAATAAGCCCGTGCATTTTCTAGATACAATAAAGAAATTCTCATATTCAGTTGAATCAGCTCCTTGCATATTAGGTTAAAGTCCCATCTCTTCAAAGCAGGAGAAAACAATTATGTTTTTTCTGTCTATCATGCAATATTGCTGTGTTTGGAAAGCTGCATGATCTGCATTCTCTCCAGGGGAAAGGGAAATAAAGAACAGACCAAAGAGCTAGTTTGCTGCATATGCATGATAATGTGGAGAATTATGAGCAGCTTCTGTTTTTCTTTTTTTTGTGCCCCCTATCCCAAATGTATCAGAAAATGTGTTGTAACAGAACAAGCATCATTGTTTTCTCTTGTTGTTCAAACTGTAATAATATCTTTCTTGATCTTGAGTTTGGAAGCCTTGAAACCATTTCTGTAGCATTTTGAAATGTAACTGTTAGACATATCTTTAGATTTTTACAGTGATTTACAATCACCTTCATCCAAACAGAAGGACTACTTGAAAGAATTTGTACTTTGCTCATGATTAAGGACTTCAAAATATGTCTTAATTCATGTTTTCTTCCCTCTTGAAAATTTTATATTTCTGTCTGTCATTATAATTGCTAAAAGACTGCTTCTCTTATCAGGTCTCATGCAACCCCTCCAGCTTATCTCTGACTCTTGCTTAGAAGTTTGGTTTTGGAGTATCATTCCCCATAATGGAACCTTGTGCAAATTCCTGCGCCCTATAGTGGATTGCAAACACCACTGTCTTTTCACCATAGTCATATAATTTAAGAAACATTTATTGGTCCATCAGATACTTCAAATTTATAGCTACCGTATTCCTACATAATTTGGTCCACTTCTAGTATTTTTTAAGTGGAATTTCATTAATCTTTCAGAAACCCTGTCTGAAATACTTGGACATTTTCCATTTATTCTGTTTTCCTCTTTCTTTTCTTGACATTACTGAAGTGATGAATGCCAACTCCACATCTTAACAAACTCCTACCAGAAAATAAAACCATAAAATGGAAGCATTTCATTCCCCTGGTAAACAAATCCAGTAAGATAAACAGGTGTGAGCATGTAGCACTTTCACCTGAAGATGTGCACTTCAATGTTTCTCTGTACCTGATTTGGGTTGCTGGATTGTGGTCAAATGCTCTTGTTCAGCCGTGTTTTTTCTTGTGCCCTTGTGTTTCTGATCTTTTAAATCTATGTAATCAGATCACACTGGAGGTTGTTCTTTTAAAGGGAGTAGCTACCTTAAACATGCTACATATCAACAGCTGTGATTTGCAGTACACTGATTCTTTCTGTGGTTCCTACAGTCTGAAGAAACATGTTAGTTCCAACATTAATCACAGTGAAATTCAGTGCTTTCAGACCTTGATGATGCTGAAGCAAATAAAGCAAAAGCAAAATAATGTTGCAATACCTTTTAATCCTGTTATCCTGTAGTAAATGTGGGTTGTTTTCTAGTTGTGTGTTAAGGAGCAGATGTTTATTTACATAATGACAAGATTTAGTTAGGGTTTAAGAAAGCAAAATGACACCTCAATTTTACAATGTGATTAATATATGTGTAAAGAATTAGATAAAACAAACCAAGCCAACTATTGATTTACACCTTATTTGTAACAATTTCTTTGTACTTAAAGCAGAATCATGAATGTAAAACAGTATAGCTAATTTTCAGAGAGCATAAAGGTGCACCTCATCTATAGCAAAATATTCCCCTAACACCCTCAGGAATTAAGATCAACTAGTTTTTTATTTTATTCTCTCACTAGCTAATTTGTATTCTTTTTTGTTTCTGTCCATATGGTAACTCAGAACTGGAGGTGACAATAATATCCAACATAGCCAGCACAGGGCTTCTGTTCCAGCCTGAAACCAAATTTCAGTGACTCGTTCTTTCCAAATCCCACTCAAAGAACTGCTGCTATTTCCATGTCTTCAAGACAAACTTTCCTTGGATGTCATTCTCCTTTTCCTATGTCACAGTGCAATTACAGCAGTTTTTCATTTGTAATTGTATTTTTTTTCTGTGCAGTTCTCATTTCCTCTGCAGCAGGATTCAGTTGCAGGATTCTGAAAAAGTTCTGTTTCCAAGAGCCAAAGGTGTGAGGAAAAGGGACACTGAGAGGCACAGGACAGCAAAAGTATGTGCAGTTTTGCATAGAAAATCTTGATACTTCTCTCTGCTAAAATTGTGTCCTTTATAAAAACAAATTTGATGTGAGAGCACTGTGACATTTACCTCATCTGTCTAAAAATAATTGAAGTCTCTCAGTCCTGCTCTGATTTCTGCCCTTGCAGTTTAATCTGCCTTAGCATTTCACAGTCTTTTGCACCTGGTCAAGTTGTCACTATTATAAGTCTAATACCAGGGGTTTTTTCTATTTAAATTTGGAATGTGAATCCTTGATGCAGGTAACTTATTTGATAAGCCTCCTTAAACATAGGACACTTCTCCAGCAGTGTTTTACTGTGTTCTATATAATGTTTGTTGATACTAAGGTTTTCAACTCATTATTTTCCTTATACTGAGTTTCTGACATGCCTATTGTATCAATGCCCTAATTTAAAACCCAGTATTCCTAAGCACACTTTTCTCTTATTTTGATTTGCTGCATTTCTCTAGAAACACACACAAAGAAAATTAACTTCCTTAAACCTCCCTGTAAAAAACAAATAGGCACAATTTATTATGAGGGAGGTTGGAGTGTTTTTAGCATAGAGGTTAAAATATGTGACTTTAGAAGTTAACTAAAGTCTTTGCAGCTGAAGTATTCTGTAATGTTTTTGTTTGATCTGTCTCATCACACTTAAGATTTCATGAAGGTACGAGTACAGAGGGTCACATGTGACAGAAGACAATACATCCTCACCTGGTGAATGGCTGACTGCAATGTGACTGTTAACAACAGCACTGATGCTCCAACACTGCTTTAACTGATCTTTCCAACACAATAGAACAGCAAAATCAAGGGAAAATTGTATTGAACCATATCAGGAGAGCCAAGGAAAAAGATAACTTTCAGCTGTTTCACAAATGACCTGCTGTTTGCAACAGCTCTGTTGCACGTGCACTTACAGCTCCCAATGGTCAGAACCTGCATGTTCACTTCACATTCCTCTTTTGGTTCATCATAAATAAAGAAAAGCCTGACAGAGTAGGATTCGTTAAAGCAGAAATAGTAAAACAAAGTCATACTTAGAGTGTTTTAAATACACAAAGGAAAAAACGAAAATACCTACCCAGTAGAACAGAGTGCTTTCTTTATTTTATTATGTTATTGTGATCGTGCTCTCGGTTCCCATAACTACTGAAAAACATGTGTCCTCTGACAGGCAGAGAAGATATTTTCCTAATTGATTTCACTGGTTCTAAAGGAAAACTTTTTTTATTATTTTGCTGTAGCAACAAAATATAGAGACAATTCTAGGATCCAAATTAATACTAAGCTACCTTGAATATACAATCATTGTAATAACAAGAGAGCAATTAAACATTTACATGAACACACGCTTTAATTTCAAAAGGTTTGATCCTAAGTAAAATTAGCTTACATCTAATATTTAAATGATAATCCAGATGCTTAGTTTTCATGGTTTGTTTACTGACTCTAAATGTCATGGAGTTTCAGCATTATGGTGAATTTTTGCAATGGAAAGACTCAATTAAGCATTGTTTTTAGATACCAGTTTAAAAAATTGAGATTTTTTTCCCCCCACAAAGCTGCATTATTTATTGATCCTTATTTTTTAAAAAATCTGTTGTTCATTGACTATTTTTTAGAGTAATTTGTCATATAAGAATAGCATAATAACCTAGACAGATTTCACTTTTAACATGGTTGTAAATTTTAGGCAGTTTCTAGTGAATTAGACTTTCAAACATAAACAGGACTTTGTTAATGTCAGTAAGACTATGTGCAAATGCAGAGTTGTCCCTAAATAAGTTAATCTATGCTTTTTTTTTTTTCCTGTTATACGCTATTAGGCAGAAGTCAATCAGTATGCAGTTAAAAGAACTAAAGATATTTCTATTTTGTCTGATAATTCTAGCTAATGCTAAAAACTCACTTAAATAATCAATATTGTACCTGACAGTTGTGGAAAATTTTGGAGAATTATGAAACAAAGTGATTCTGTGCATGGTAATACATGAGAAATTATCATCACTGTTTCCCCCAATAATAGTCATCCTTTGTAATATACAGAACTTCAGAAAGATCTTAAGAATTTCTGCATTGGATGTGGGTCTCCATTCAAATAATAAAGGAAATTGATGCAGTATTCTCAAACACATATTGCATGGGTTTATTATATTGTCATCTGTGCTTCAGGACTAAGAATGGTTTTTGCATCTGTTCTTTCTATTATCATATATTAAATTTCTCTCTTTGTCTCAGCTGGTATTAATGGAAAGTCATGCTTTGGTTGAAATATTCTCAGTGATCTACTGCTGCTCACATATATTAACACTACAATAGAAATTTCCTAAATCTCTAGCTTTTGTCATCCAAATCATATTTCTGAAGATCAAGCAGCTTCAGTCTGATTATTTGAGCAGTTTACATTTCAGAGCTTGCTCTGCACAATACCCACTTTGCATATAAAGATCCATGCTTGTATCCTACAGAACAAAAAACTATGAGGTCTACATAACTTTATCATTTGAGATGTTCTTCCCAATTTATTTGATGTTTCATATCTTGAAGGACAAGCCTGTGATTAGCTATGTACTTACAGCAGGTAAGTGTACTTTCATATAAGTGTAGTTACATGCAGACACACACAAGCTTCACTTCAAACTCCTCTCTAAAAATATGAAATCATTATTTCAACAGAACACTGCTTCAATTTTAATGAGGTCATCTGCAATATCATATTTCATTACTGTATTCCTATAAGTGGAATAATCTTCACCGTTTTTTACTCTTCCTTTTTTATCATTAGCATTCTTATCTCTTTTTTGTATTTAGTAAAACAATAATGATGGTTTTGTGTGCAAGTTCTTTTCAAATGCTTGTCTTTGGTAACACAATAATTAGTGATTCTGTCATGTTTATCATCTTAATATCAGCAATGTAGACACATGCAGTGGAAGCACCTTTGGTAGCTCATGCATAAGAATGTGGGAGAAAGCATCACTGAGTTTTACCTTCCACTTGTAATGGGTGCTTCACTGATGTTGTGACCACTGGTTGTTGCAATCCTTGTCTGTTTAGGGTACAATGAAGAAAACTCTGTCTAAAACACCAGTGAGATTTATTTGTACTGTAAAAAGTCCTACTCTGCAAATTATGCCCCAAAATAATTGCCAGCAGGATGAAGCTTACATGTTGCTTTTAAAATTCCTTTAGTTTAAAATCTTGAGGGAAGAAGTAGATTCTAAAATCTTTAAAAATAAAAGCAAATAAACACCTTCCCTCTCCAGACACCCTTCCCCAATAAACAAAAAAAACTTCCAAAGCAAACAAATAAACAAAATGAAAACAAACAAGGGGAAAAGTAACTCCCATGGTACAGTGAAAACTTTTTTGTGTTTCCAATAGTTTGTCTTAAACAAGACAACTATTTGCAGGTTCCCTTAGCAAAAAACTCTTAACATTTTTTTAATATATTTTGACACACAACAAAGTTTGTGTGACCAAGGTATGTCTTTATTTATCAGAAACAGAATCTTCTGGCCAAGGTGAGAGAGCAAAATTGCCACCTATATTCACATGCAATGGGAAATGCTGGCAGTATTCTGTGCTCAGGGTATCCTGAAAGTAGTCTGCAGCTAGGGGCCTCTTTCAACAGTACAGGTCATTAATTTCCTCCAGGATTGACTCATCCCCAAACCCATTCCACAGGGACTCCTATCCCTCCCAGTTTTGGATGCTTAAGGTATCCCTAGTTGTCATCACTGTTAGCACTATAAAATAATGAATAGGTTGAGTTAATTTTGAGTTGTTCAGAATTTATAATCCAGCTGTGATGGTGCAGGTCAAGACCTGAATATCCTGACAAATGTATTCTGTATGTAGTGAAAGGTTGGCAATTTTGAGAAAAGAAAATGTTGCCTAAAGGAATACAGATTTGAGGAGAGGTTTTCACAAGCCTCAAATTGACTTAAGTGCTCAAGAATTGCTGACACTTTAAACATAATTTTTGACCTCAGTGTATAATTTAAGGGACGTAGTAAATGTATCCAAAATACTTAATGGACACTTGAATTTTCATAATGTAGTGAAGATTTTATACTTAAAGACACAAGGTCCTGTTTTAATTCTATTGCATTTTTTACGTTTTCTATAAGAATGATCCCTTTTATATATATAATACTCACATTGTGATGTCTGCAATATACTGACATTTGCCTAATTTAAACTGCTTCATTTGCAGCCTTATCTGAAAAAAAAAAAGTTTCAGTGTATGACAAGTGACCTATCTTAATAATCATCTCTTCTGTAAGCCTTATGGTAAATAATCAAGATGTTTCAATTTACCCTGCAAAATATATAAAACAATTTTGTAGAGAACTCAGCTCAGAACTGACTCAAAAAATGACCCTTCAAGTGTAGTTGCCTCACATGGTGAAATGTTCCTCAGAAGAAAATTGAAATAAGTTTTAATTGTTCATTCAAACTTGTCTGCCCAGAGGGGACACACAGCTCTGGTGACTATGTGAGTGATTTAGGATTAGCAAATTCATCTGTAGTAGATTAATTGAGAAATGATTGTGTTTAAGACAGGCAATTGAATGTGCAGCAGGTAAACCTAAAAGGTCTGCAAAGGCAGACTTTTAAAATCCTTTTAAAATATTTTTATTCATTTCTATAGCCAAAATGCATCTAATCCAACCAATTCTTGTATAAAATCATTTCTATTCAGCTCTAATTTTTTTTTTTAATGTTTTCCTATTGAAATTCAGGCCTTCATACATTTTGACCTTTTCAAGAAAGCCTGCTTCATTGTGAATTGTGAGTGCATTAGGAAGGTAAACACATTCGGTACTTGTTATTCAATGAGTTTGGATTTAGAAAGTCATTGTCAATAGGTTAATCCTTTTGTACAGACAGTCTCTTTGGCTAAGAGGCATCTTAAACAAATAAAGGTTTTACCAAAATGCTAATTTTTCAGTCCTTCTGTCAACTGTCAAAGAACAAACCTCAGTGGAGGTCTTAAAATTGGTTATTTCTAGTTGATATTCACTTCATGTCAGCACAGTTTGAAAAAGAACTTCTGTATACAGAAGCCCAGTCACAGGCTATTTATTACTCTGCTCAAGAAATCATTAAAACCTAGGATTTTCTTGGAGTGTTTTATGAGGATGAGGGAAGGGATAAGTTTATCTGGCTTCAACAAATATTTATAAATACCATGAATAAAAAGGATACCAAATTCAGCAGCAGATTGGATAGGCACTTAAAAAGAAAATAACATATCCTCGATCTGATTCAAAGTCAAGTGTCTCTTGAACTGCATATCACAGTATTTGCCAAGTGGATATATTTTAGACTATTGGTTAAAATGTGAAAGTAGAAATTAGGAATTCTAAGAGAGAATTGCAATAAAACAGCTCCTTGCAAGAATTATGTGGGCAGAAGTTCAGCAATAAATAAGGTGAGGCTGTATGTACAACTTTTATTTCACTGGTTATTGTAAGTCCTTTCATTGCTTCACAGGCTTCCTACAGATCCTATATTTCTGTTTATTTCTACATCAGAAAAGACAGAAAACAGGACTGCAAAGGAAAATGTCCATCCACACAAGCAGGCATTAAGAGAGCCCTGTTGAAATACAAATTTTAAGTTTCTTGGATCAACAATCCACTGAAACACAACCTGAGCTCAGGAGTCAGAACCACAGGAGATCAAACTTACAGTAAAGGCACTCTTCACTGGATCTCTTTCTGGTTGTTCTTCACCATGAACTGTATCTAGATGATGCCCCCTCAATGTGAACATTTTTTCTTCACTTTCAGGGGGATGTTCTGAAATTTTCAACACCCCATACACATTTTTCCTCTTTTTCATTGAGGACACACATCTTGTCCAGAAGAGGAATGAGTCAGGAGGGACCTTCTAGATTTCCTTAGATGGAAACAGGGTTTTTTCATATTGAGTTCTTATCTAATCCTTGGGTTTGCATTAAACATGCTATTTTGCTCAGTATACTTCAACAGGCAAACAGAACTTTCTCCTTAAAATCTGCAGTATTTATAAATTGTACTTAAATTTTTAATGTGTTAATCATAAAATATGTATTTATTGTGAAGTTTATGACTAACGATGCTTCATTAAGATATAGAAAGTATTAGAATTATACATATTATCTGATCAACAAAAAAAAAGAGCAGTTCCTCAGCTGCTTCAATAAAGTCATGGGTTGAATGCCAGCTGGAAAAAAGTCAGGTGACATTTGCTACAGGTGTGATCTATTGCTTTGTCCTTCTATCAGTCTTCATGGTTTATGTTTTTCTGGACCTGTTCTTGCCAGATTGACATTTTTATATAATTTTTAAATATACTTCATATTCACATGCACATTTAATTTTTTATTAAATAGACTTCATAGAGTATGGCTGGCTGAATGCAAAATGATTGACTAATTTGAGGGAGAATTATGTCGATGTAGCTGGAACCAGGATGTGCCTGTTAAAAAGTCAAAGTGCATACCTGAAATTGTGTTGCAGAGTTTGGGCCCAATTAATGAGAATGGTCAAAAAGGTGCAAATGCTTCCAGGAATAAAAATATGCTTCATTTTGTGTCTAGAAATACTTTTACTCGCCAGTAGATAGAATTTAAAGATAGTATCTGGGCATACTTTTTTTTTTCCCCCAAAACACTTTATGTCTTTGGGATGTAAAGAATTGATAAAATGTTAAATAACATAGATTGACAACCGGTTGTTCCATTGTGTCAGGGAATATAGTTTAAATAAAACAAAAACAAAAAAAAAGTTTCAACACTGGTCTCTAAGCAGTTCAAATTAATGTGTTATGTTCCTCTTTTATAAAGTCTTGAAAAATGCTTAGCTTCTGTCAGAAGAGAATACAGTAAATAATTTTATTAATTCCACAACCAGTGGGCTTCTGCTCCACTCTTTTGTTATGAATTTATCTGACAGGTTTTTCTGGAGATTAATTACTGCAAATACATTAGTAGCTTTCTATAAAAAAGCTGAAGCATGTACTGATTTTATTCCTTCTCCTCAGTCTGCCTCTGAAACTGTGTATTAGACAATTTTGATATTTTTTCAGATTTCTAAATCATTAAGAAAATAGCCACACAAGAAAACAGCAGGTCTGACCCAGGGCTGATACACTGAATGCTGGTGTAAGTTTTAGCTTACTTCCCTTGAAAGAGAAGATAAGGAAAGAGAAGCAGATTTTTGTCCCTGAAACTGCTGTTCTTTGGGCAGGCATGTTTTTAACAGTCCATATAGCATCAGGGTATGTTCAAAAAGTTCTTCTTCATCAATAGTGTTAGATCAGGAATAAATTAATAACTTGAGCACAGTCATGGGCATAGTACCAGTCTGAGGTATAAGAGTACTGAAAAACTAATATTAAAAAAGTAGAATTTTAGTTAGGAGAAACTGGACTTGAGGTAGTTATCTGAAACTTAAATAATTGATTGCCTGTCAATTTATGTTTGCTTAGCTGTGCTTGCAATGGAAAAGGATGAAAGTAGTAGGTAGGTCCAAATAACACAAACAATTGCAACCAGAAACTCTTTGAAAATTGGAGTTGCCATTTGTATTGTCATTAATAGGAAGGTCTAGAGTTCAGGGTGAGAAAGACCAGCCTTACTTCCTCCTTTTAAGATCCCTCCCCACAAAAACGACCCCAGACTTAATTCAAGAAGCCAACCACACATGCTTAATATCTATTCAAGCTAATTACCATAGGAAGTGAGGGATGGGAGGGACTGGTATTATGAATATGCATTTGTTTAAACCTTTTGTCAATAAATAGACTCTGTGACCACCTGTGATTTTGCAGTGTGTGTTAGGGGGCTACCTCACCTTGCTGCCCAGCGCTGAACAAACATACCCTTTCTAACTTTAAATTGTGAGAGAGTCTTTTGTTTGTCACAGTTGAGTATCGATATTAGACCAATACTCATATCTTGGTAAATCAGTACCCTCTGAATGAAGTAATATAGCCCCTCAAATTACTATTTGCATTTAGAAAAAAAAACACAAACCATAATATATTCCATTATTTTTAAAGTATTTATTAATAATTTATTTTAAATGCATATACATTGGTCAGTATATTAAAATTTATTTATTTTGGGGTTTTTTTGTGCTGCATGAATTGTACCAATAGCTTTTAAAGAGCAAAGAGAAAGGAAAAAATCACTGGACTGTTGTTTTGAATTTGTGGATTTCTGTGCATGATTAGATGGGCAGTAATCTGATATTTGTTCTATATGGGTTCTGTTTACTGAGTGGAACAGTGAAAGGCCTTGCGCTTGGATACCATTTTTCAGATCAGGCACTGTACAGTTCCACAGATTTAATAGAGGCATAAATGCACCATGATAAAAAAATATTATGTAAAAAAATGTTTAGAGTTTAAAAAGTACCTATATCAAATATTAACAGGTTCAAAATTGTGGAAAAAATGACAGGGCAATCAGCCATTAATTCTGGTTTGAATGAGGGAAATTCAGTGTTTAACTGAAGACAAATGAACATGGTTGGCTGGCAGAATTTGAATAGCACAATAACATTCTAAGGGGCATACCTTCATAACACTGCTTCATGCTTTTTTCAAATGCCAAATGTCATTGACTTCAGTGAAGACTCAACTGGCTGGTAATTGCATTATGTTATTTTGATTTTTGAAACCATTATATTTCCAAAGTTTTGCTCTAACTACCAATGTTGTTCTTTACTCCATACTGCAAGTACAAAAGACACTTGAAAGAAAATTGCAATTTATATTAAGTTTGAGATAGCCTGCAAACATTACTAAAGATGTGGAATAACATTTCAATCTGACCAAGTAATTTAGAACCATCTTAAAGATCAGAGAAATGTCTCCTTTGAGGAGACAAGTAAGTTGTTTAAAATTTCCATCTGAGGAGTAGAGCAATGTAGTGACTTTGGTGGGCACTGGGCATCCAGCCAAGGTCAACCCACTGGCATCACTTCAATATATGATTATAAATATCTAAGTGTTTTGTTCTGGACTTTGGGCTGTAAACAAATGCATTACTCACTGTGTATACTAAATATCAGCATTACATCATAAATATCAGAGTCTATACTAAAATATGCTGAGTGTAGTAAATAGAAGCTAATTTGACATCTGAGTACAATTCTGCATCCACATGCAACATTATTAATAACAGGCATTGTTTCCTCTTGCAATTACATCATGGGGCAGCAAAATCCAGAGATCCAGTGTGCTAGCATCCCCACAGGGCTGCTCTCTATCCAGCTGTTTAAAGCTGGGTTCCTGTGTGTATGCCAGGTCACAACTGCAACAAAAGAATAAAAAATATATTTCTTGTGATGAATACTTTGAGTTTACCAATAAAGGTATCCATTTACCTACCAATATAACAGTGCTTCACAGCTATTCTGCCAAACACAGGCATTGCAATAGCAAAGTTTGTCTGGTGTGGGTTGGAGTTCAGCTGTGTGTAACAGTGCAGTGGTGGGCAGATGTGCTGCCTTGTTGTGGGGCAAACAGAACACCTTGTGCCACACAGGGCTGATGCAGGTCACAGAATGGTCACAGAATCCAGCTGTGAGTTGTACCTCGCCTCACCCCACTCAGAGACTACTCCTGCGTCAGCAAGGCTGCAATTACACATTATCACATGAAACTCACTCCACACGAGTCAGATTTAGCAAACTGCAACACTTATAAATAGATAGTGGAATAACAAAATGTATGGAATATGAAAAAATACTCTATAAAAATTCTGAAATACTCTGGTTAAGCTCCCATCCCTATTCACAGTTCTGCTTGCTTCATGACTAAGTTTACAGAACGACGCTGTAATCTAATTTTTGGTCACAATGGAAACATGACAGAATGAACATCAGCCCCAGGCTGCTTCAGTAATACTTGAGGTTCCTGTTATGTTCAGGGCTGCTCTTGCTGCATCTTCACAGCTCCTCTTATCTAATCTGACTTGCATATGTCTATCCATGCTGTTGACAAGTATCCTGAAAGTACTGGAATCATACCAAGAACTTGAAATAATCTCAAGCTAGCAAATGAAAAAATATTGTTTTAAGTTAACCTTGATTCACTTTCACTGTGTAGCTTTTGATCTCCCTCGGGCAGAGACCAGATGTCTTAGGCAGGATTTATTCGAATCTGGAATATGTTACAGATATTTCTGTTGGTCAGTGAAAGGATAGATTTAGAAATGCTTCAGAAATGCAAGGAATCAAGCTAAGAAATATTTTCATTTCTATCTTTTAAAATTATATGGGGGTACAAGAGGGTCTTGTAAGTTGAAATTTAAGGTAGTTAGAATATCAGGAAAACTTACAAGGTTTAAACTTAGACCCAAATTAATTTGTATTTTTAGTCACATTTTAGACTTTGTTTGGTCAATTTTAGGACCTGTCAATTCTAGAAGGCACAGAAACTATTTCCCATGTGGGATTTATCCTCTCTACTCTTTGAGAAAAAGGAACCCTTTTTGTCTGACAGTTGTATTAATAGATGCCAATGTACATTTTGCCAGTATTTAATGCAATATATTATGTCTTTGAAGAACAGTATAGAAACAAAGCGTTCAGCAAAAGGCAGCTGAGCTAAAAAGGGGCCTCTGTAGACAATTCTGGACTGGAAAAAGCCTTTTTGTCATATTCTGTGACAGATGCATTCCTCTGTAAAATTTTGCAATAGTTTTTTTTTAAACTAATTTTCCTTATTTTTTATTTAACTATTTTAACTGAATAGATCTGCCATGAACCACATACAACACTTTATGTTTTTGCTAAGATATAAACCTCTGCCCAATACATAATTATACATCATGGTTTTAATATGTCAATTATATAAAAATAAAAACAAATATGAGGCAATTTTACAATTAGATCTTTCATTCAAGACATAGTATGACAACAAAATCAGCTTTTTTTTTTTTTTTGAAAAAATCATCATAGTCTAATTAATATGCTGCAGTAATGACCCCACTGCTTGCATTCTTTTTCTTTCCCTGTGCTTTCCAATCTTTTTTTCAGTTAGCAATCTCAAAATACTGCCATATGGAGATTCCTGCATATGATAGTATTTTGCATATGCCATATCATGCATATGCCATAAATCAAATGCCAGCTTTGTAGAATTACTTAACTCTTAGCAGTGAATTTCAGTGAAGTTCTAAAGTAGTTTGGGAACATTTGGATTAAAGCCAAACAGCTGCATTATTATGTCTAATGTTTTATCTTAGGCTCTGCTGTGTTCAGCCTCTTCTGTCAAATAAGAATACACTGGTTGGCCTTTATTCTCCAAGCCCTGAAAAAATAGAATAGACTGAAATAGATGAGGCTTTTTTCATGTGGTTAAAGTTCAGCTGGGAAAGAGTAATTAAAACAGTTGAAAAGTGTTCTAATGATGATCTAAGTCCAGAAGGGAAACTTGATATCCTTCCATTTTAGCAATGAATTCAAGCATTTAATGATCCCTGCAGGGAGAAACTAATTTGAAACAAAAAAATTTACTCTCTCCTTAAATACCTTTGCAGACCCATGTGTGTTTCTTAGATGGACAGGAAAGAAAAAGAGGACAGAACAGGGGCCTGCAGTTCACCTGGGCAGCTGTGCTGTGAAACAGCCACAGGCACTGTGGTGTGGAGCCACTTCTGCACGCAGTGCTTTGTGAGAGGGTGGAAGGATTGCAGTCATTAGCACCACACAGTTAAGTGCATGCTCAAGTGTTAGTGAAATTGATACTATATGACCTGAATGAGGAAAGTGACATTTAATTCACCTGCACCTGAGAAGATAAAATATTTAACACCTTAGAGTTGTTGGCAAAGATACTCTTAACTTGCTAAGAAGCGAGGAAAATATTTGCGGTCTTTTCCCCATCATCTTTGATTCTCCAGTGTAAGAGATCATTTAACTATAAATTAATAAATTGTGTTTTATGAAACTCAATATTTTAGAAAGTTGAATGGTAAACTTCAACTTTCTAAAATATTAATCATCATCATAAAGAATTTTGTTTCTGATTTATGATAGCAAGACAGTATTCAGTCGGCAAGAGGCTAATGCTGTAGAGATTAAATCAATCTTCATTATAGTTGCAAGGAAAAATGTTATGACAATAATAAATCTGAATGTCCATGAGAGATATTTACTATGTAAATGTTTGCTAAATCAAGATGGAAATAAACCCAAAAAAGTGGAGGATAGCTCCAGTGAAACCTGATGTTTTATACAAGCAATTACTGGTCATTACTGTCGCAATATTTTATAGTGTATTTCCTTGGTGAAAATGGGAAAGCAAAATATTTTTCTGCAGAAACCCTGTTGAATATTCTGACAAAGGATCCATGAATATTTGGTCAATTGGGAGAGTTTCTGAATAGATATTTTGTGAGATTCAATTCTCTGAGCTTTCTAGGAGCTAATCACTTAGAGAGGGCAAGACAGGGCATTGTGAAAGGACTAGATTGTCCATCAGTATTTTCAAAAGTGCTAAGAGGCCTCTAGAGAGATGACATTTGACTTCTTAAAATGCAGTTCATGTGTTATCACCAATCTGGTGACATACATGCCCCTAGAAAGATTAACAAGGTTTGCCAGATATGCTGAAAGTAAAAATATACTGTCAGAACTTAACCAGGCTCGGAATGATGTCAAGTACAGATTTGCTCTTGAAGGAGCCTTCTTAAAATCAGTCACAGTTAATTTGATGTTCTTGACTTGTTTCTGATATCTGTGCTGAGAAGCATGTCAGTATTCCACCCTGCAGCATTTTCAAGGTGATTTGGACTCTTAAAAAGATGAAGCATAAGAGAGGTGCTTAATTATATGTAAGTGTGTGAACAAAGTGTGATATAAAGTAATCAAGTTAATAAAAGGATGGTGACTAACACAGTAATAATAGCAATATGAGTTTGTGATCCATATCCAGTAGAATTCCGATATGGTTGATAAAGATCCTAAATTAGTTTTCTAATTAATTGTTTGGAAACAAAATATTTTCATTTCAGTTTCCCTACTATTTTTGCTTGATTGCCATACTTTCATTTCAATTCCATGTTTCCACTTTTCTGCTCTAATTCGTCTTTGCAATAATTGCTTCTGCTTCTTTTCATTTTGCCTTTCTTCTGTAATTCCACATTGCAGCTAGTCTTCAGCACCACAAAGTGTAGCCACTTACATAACAAATGTCACCAATCCCTAATGCTGTCAGTCATTAGGCAGTGTTTTTAACTGGATATCAGCTTCTCAAATTATTCTCACACCATCTGCTTGTTGAATATTTTTCATAGTTCATGTTTTTGGTTCTGCTTTTAAACTGAGACATTCTGCAAAAATGGCATTATTCTCTTGCTGTGATATTATGAGAGAGTTATTTTCCCCTACCTGTTAGTTTAGTTTCTTAAGCAGTCCACAACCCTGGTGCTGTAGTTGTTGGTCTAGCAAAGCAGGCTGTATCTGCTGTGTTATTTCAGAAGACAAAATTCATTTGTATTTACAGGGAGGGGTCAAACATTTTTTGCATCTAAAAATGTACTATGTTTGCATCGTATCTATTCTGCAGAAATTAACAAAACTTACCCTACCTGTAGGTGGTGTGGAAATATCACTAGGTTTCCTTGACTTACACTGTTCTTTGTCTTGTTATTGGTAATTCTGAGATGCAAAAATGACCTCCTACTTTCTCTATCTCTTTAAAATAATTTCATGTCTGTAACAAATCCCCTACATTGTCCCTTCACCACATTCTCTCAGTATCCACAGAAGTTTTGAAGAGGAACCCCAGGGTGATTCACAGCCCCTGTACTGATGGTATTTTTACCACAGAATGCATCTATACATGGTTAGAAATGAGCTAAAGGTGTCACACGGCCACTGCAACCCTCATGTGGTTTTTTCAAATTACAGTGGTATTGGGGTGGTGTTGAGAAGTTGTCAATTGGTTTTCCATAAATCAATAACCACAGAATCATTAAATTTGGATCATTGAATCCAACCATTAATTTTGCCAAGTTGAAGAACCATAATTTGTTGATCATTAGCAGTACTTTGTATTATTTTCAGTTATTTCTGTATTTTTGATTTGTGATAACTAATGTTTCAAAAAGGGTAAAGACTTCCAGGTGCTGGAAAAAACCCAACTAATCTATTGTCTGTCAGCTATGAAAATTGTGGCATAGTTAGATATAAGTGTACAGGAGGACTACAAGCCTGACTGGGCTTCAGTGGTTTGGGGTTGTCTAGATTTCTCTATAATGCTATACCAAAAGTAATTTTTCATTCTTACCTCAGCTTCTCTGTTCTCTCTTACACACACTCTCTTGGCTTGGATAGCACATCAATGAAGCTGGTTATCCCTGCTCAATGTGGAAATACTCAGTGCTCTGTAGGTTGGGTGGAATTGCCTGAAATTAAAGTAGTTCTGCCTGGTCTTGGTTGAGTAGTTACTTTGTGATCTAATGTTTTCTCCCAACAGAGGGATATAACTGCAAGTTTCCTATGCAAGTTCCTGCAGTCAGCATTCATTTTGCACAGATGTTTCCTCGTAATGGATCATAAACTTTTTAAATTTCTATGAATTCTCTTGTTAGTGAGCTAGTGAGCACAGAAAGCTTTATATGCCATACCAGAGGTAGCTCACAAAGATGGTTTCCTATTCTGAATTATCGTTTTCATGAGCATCGTCATTTTCTCCATGTTATCCTTAGAACGTAAATGTCTATAAACATTTTCAGCCATCAGAATACTTTTCCCCTATATGAAGAAGCAAACTAAAAGAATGAAAACATTTTTAGGGATGACAACTTGGCTCTTTAAAAATTTTCTACATGCCTGATAGTGCCCTATCTAAGAGTGAAATTCAGTCAATATTTCTTCATTTTAGGAAAATTATTTTGTTACAGATTTGCAAGACTGAGACTTCAGATTTTATTTTATGAAAATATTTGGCCCCTTCCTGTTATGCAACAAGAAGTCTTTCAGGAGCCCAGGGCCAGGAATTCATTCCCCAGTGCCCTTGGCTGTGCCTCTGCCATGGCAGGGACATAGAGGGAGAAAGGGCCACAGCTCATCTCCCTCTGCTGTGGCTCAGATAAGTTATGCAGCTCTTGCACCATGGTTTAGAATAAAGTTGAGGACTCCAAAACAAATATACAAAAGTTTTCAATGTAATCTCACTTTCCCAGGAAAAGACTTTAATATCTTACGGTAAGAAACATTGTTAATCTCCTGATTGCATAAATGTTGCTTGAACTGTTGGTCCAAGTTACTTTTAAAAAGATAATACTGTGATATCAGGCCATGAGGAGCCTCCTTAGCTGGATGTGCAGTCAGAAGTCATTGAACAGGTTAATTGCCTGTACTTATCTTTTAAAGCAAAGATATAATGTTTAGGCAAAACACTTTTATACCATTTAATTCTTGACAAAGGTGATAGAGCCTTTAGTTTTCAAATGCACTTGGGTCATGAAACTTTATGGCCTAACAAAATTAAAATGTCACATCTAGTAATTGCCTTGTTTATTTTTATCTCTGAGAACTGTAAACATTTGAAACCTATGTAAATTATAAAATATTATAAAACCAAGATCTTTAACTTTTTCTTACACATAGAGATACTCCAAACTATAAAAACTCATTCCTCATTTCAAAACAAAAGTAGGGTTGCTATCAATTGCCATTTCACTTGTTATTCCTGATATGTTGCTAAATTCTATCAAAGATTGAAGGCTGCTATTATTGCATTGTTCTTTTCTTGAAAGGTATATTCCTGACCTAAATTGAGTTCTGTTATGAAGTAATTCTTATGGCAGGTATCAAATTTTTCTCTGGAAAAGTGATTTGAAGCAAAGGTGTTTAAGTGCTCCTCCCTGGCTGTCATGGTTCAACCCCAACTGGCCACTCAGCCCTCACTCACTTCCCACTGGTCAGATGAGTGAGAGAATCAGAGGGCAAAAGTGAGGAAACTCATTTGTTGATATAAAGACAGTTTAACGAGTAAAGCAAAAGTCAAACAAGCAAAGCAAACCAAGGAATTCATTCCCCACTTCCACAGGACAGGCAGGTGCTCAGCATCCCCAGCAGGGAATGGTCCCATATAACAGTGATATGGGAAGACAAACACCATCACCCCAATGCCCCCCTTTCCTCCTTCTCTAGTTTTATTGCTGAGCATGAAGCCACGTGGTCTGGGATCTCCCTCAGGTCACTTGGGATCAGCTGTCCTGACTGTGTCCCCTCCCAGCTCCTCCTTCATCCCCAGCCTCCTCACTGGTGGGATGAGGAGCAGAAAAGGCCTTGGCTCTGTAAGCTCTGCTCAGCAGTTACAGAGCACCTCTGAATTATCAACACAGCTTTCACAGAAAATCCAAACCACAGCACCATTCCAGCTGCTCCAGCACTCTTTTGAAAACCAGTGGATATAGTACTGGAGTTTTGAAAGACATAAATGAACTGAAATGTTGACCAGTCATTATTTTCTCAATGTAATTCTCTGTTGCTAATATGCTTAAGGAACTAAAATGTGGGATAATATATTTTATTATGTTTTCTAACATCAATTACTTGCTAACTTGCAGGGTCGGTTTCCCAAAAGTCGCTTAATATTGCTATGCTAATTCATCTGCCAAGTCAAGGGTTAAATACCAGTGTACTTCAAATGAAATTAGATAAATTAACTTAGCAACTAAATGGCTGTATGTTAGAAAGACCAAGCTGAGATATCCTTCTCTATTTTTAATCAAGAACATTAGAAAGTTGGATGTTTTAAGAAAGCTGTTGGATATAAAAGGATGAACCTCAAACACTTGCAACCTACATTTTCTTCAAAGATTAATTTGCATACAGACAATGTAAATTCGCAGTTTATCCTCCAGTTTTGATCTGGTGACAGGTACCAGCAGCATCATGTCTACAGTAGCTCTGGTCTTTTAAGTGCCAGTATTTGGCAATGCTGTTTATATCAAGTGCATATGCATTACAGTATCCTGAAGGCTTTCAACTTACTTTAACTTTTTAATCATTCTAAAAGCACTTTTCTATTTTCTTTTTTTTTTTTTTTTTTTTTTTTTTTTTTAGAATTTTGGCATAACTAGTTTTCTTTGAATTATTATAGAACAAACAGTTAGTGGCAAGTAAATTATTCAGAAGAAATTAAGTAGTACCAGAAAATTCAAAAAGACCTTTTGGCTTTCTTTGTTGCAAATTTGCAAAAGTAACACAACTATAGGATTAGAAATGAAATTTGAATAATAATATATTATTTACTCTTCTGCTGTCTGATGAAGCTTTTTCTTTGTTTCTCTTTTTAAGACTTTCTCATAGCCAATAAGTTCATTCATAAAAGTAGAGATTTTTTAATTTTTAAAAAAGAAAAAAATGAGAGAAAAATGAGAAAACCTTTAAATCAGAAAGGTGTAAAGTCAAGAACTGATTTTGGTTTACAATTTTATTTTTCATTGAATATATAGTTCTTTCTTTCTGTCAGTGCATTGTAGTGTAAATCTCCATACTTCTCTGCCTAGAAAGTATATTAATTACTGTTTACTTAAGCAGACAGTTTGCCTTGTGCTGCACATCCACAGAATTCAGCCCCTAATAATGCTGGATTTTCTAAAATACAGATGTGTCTGTGTGGGGGCATGTGCATGCACATTAGGAAATGTACACACATCCCCAAACATATTTTTGGCTTTTTCCTTTAGAAGTGTAACTAAAAAAGTAAAACCCAAGAGACTACCAAGACCCTAAAAGAGACAGCCCCAGGCCTTGGTACATGCTTGGGGCTTTGAGACATCTCCTCACTGCTGCCTGTTTCCCAGGCCTGCCCAGGTGCTCACAGCTCTGTCACTGCTTCCTTACTAGAACTGCCTAATTAACTGAGGTTGGGATATTTTGCTTGTCTGCTTTAATAAATAAAGGAGATCATGTGTACTCTTGTTTACTACTATTATTATTGTTATAATTGTTATTATTACTATGAAAGGACAAGAACATCATTCAGAAAGAATCAGAATATTGAATGAAAAGATGAAGATTATTTTCCAGTTCTTCCCTATCCCTCCCACTTTTCCATTTAAAACTAAAGCAGACACCTTCCAGATGTTCTAAATTATTTATTTTTACCAAATCCAGATTTTACAGGAATACCAGTCCCTTTGCTCTTCTACCACCCCATTCTGGATACAGCATTAACCTTAAAAAAGTCGATGATCAACTCTTGATGCCTGTGATTATCCCCACAGTCTTCTCCTGAAACAGGTCAAACAGGTCAGGCTGTTCCTCATTCTTGAAGAACACTTGAAGAAACTCATTTTGTGCTGCAGAAGTCACAGCCAAGGTCAGACTCTAGAAATGGAGCACAGCCTTGCAGTCTCTGTGTTGGATATCTCTGCCCACATGGGATTTTGAAGGCAGTGAGGTGTCCCCATTCAGATGCCCAGTGTGTTGCAAGCTGAGCAGTTTTTGTTGAGTTGATGCTGCTGTAAAACACCAACTACATCTTTTAAGCTAAAGCAGACAATCAGTGTGTGCTGCCCTGTGTCCCAGAGCCCTCTCAGCGAGACCACATGGCCTCCTGGGAGCTCTGCAATAAAGGAAACTGCGGTCAAAAGATTCTTGCTGCAGGTATGGCAAATGGAAATGAGAGTTATGAATGTGTAAGTGAAGAGTATATGACTTTCATGAAATATAAAAGTGGTTTGAGTTGATAAGGTACTTTTTAATGGCTGGAGTGTTAACACTTTATTACAGTTAGATCTTAGTCCTGTGCTGATAAAGCAAGGGGAGTTGCCAATAGCCTGTATGCAATTAGTCTACAATTGCCTTTGCAAGTGTGACCAGAGGATTTTTCACTACACAAGTTCTAACTTCCCTGGTTCTAAGGCAAATGGATCTCACAGCTTTTAAGTTAAAATGCAAGAACTCTAAGTAAATAGCTCCTCACACCATTACCAGTCCAGGAAGAACACTAACTTTCTTTGTAGCAGCAAGCAGTTGCAGAAAAAATTCCTAACTCACAAAATGATATAGAACGTGTGTTCTCCTGAATGCTCTTTCACAGTGTGATCAAGAGGCTTTCGTTTCGTGAATACATTTGCTCACTCAGTTTTGGAGAGTCGCCCTTCATTTATTCTTTCCCTTTGGAAGTACTTTCGAGTGCAAATTACTGCTATCAGAAGCCTTGAACTGAGAGGCTATTATTCTCCATGCTCAGATTAAATTAATTTTGAACAGTTTAATGCAGCATGTCCGAGCTGCAAGTCCAAGTGGTGTCAAATCTATTTCTCTGCTTTTTTAAGCTGCACCTTCAAGGGCAGTATGATTCATGGTAAATGTGTTCTTCTAATGTCTTTTGCTAGGCATTATTGTTTTCTTTCATTTTGCAAGTCATGAGGATAAAATGTTAACTATTTTCTTCCTAAAATTATATAAAGAATGCACAATTTCATACCAGCCTTTTTTTCCCCAAGATTGTTATATTTGCTTCCTGTGCATGAAATAAAGGAAAATTAGAAAAATAGTCACAAGGAAATCAAGAAATTAATTTTTAAAGTATCTAAAGGAGAAAAAGGAGTCACTATAGGATCCTGCAACATCATCATTGCATTAGCAAAGAATTATCTTTATCAAGGTCTCTGTAATAAAATTAAGGAGTTTTTAATGATTGGCTACATAACTCTATTTTCGTTTTTGCCAAGGTGCAAAACAAAGCTTGACATAAATCTGCTTTACTTTTCAGGCTGAAGCATTCAGCTCTCTCTCCACTGCTTTCGATTGCTAAGGTGTCATTGAAAGGTGGTAATGAAGATTTCCCACAGGTTTCTGAACCCTAAATAGCCAAAAGTGGCAACCAGGTTTGCACTGTGTGGGAATTTGCAATGCTGAGAGATGAAATGCGCTTTCTGTGAAAGGGAGCCTGATGGCCAAATACATTTACAAATCCAGATTTTCAAACCCATTCTCTAGCTCAGCAGTTGCCATTTCTGTTTCTCATTTTACACTCTTGGATATTATTGTATTCTGATATTCAGATCGTTTCAGTACTGCCTGATGTATTCAACATCACATTGACATATGGTGTCCCTATTTTAACTTCATCTTGTATGTCAAGTAATTGTTGTTACTTTCATGATCATACGTATCTTTGAATTTGGTACAACACCACTATAACGTATATTTGCATATTTATGAATAGCTATTTGGCTCTTGTGTAGCCTCTGTACAAAATGGGGTATATACACAGTTAAATTATACACATAGGGGCAGCGTATCCATCTGACAACTGAAGTCACCTGTATTAAAATGAACAAGTCACAGTGATATCTCCTTTAGTAACTGAAAAAAAGGGAATATGTAATTCTACCAGGAAAAAAAAAATTTGAAAAAAATCTTTTTGAAGAGTGCTGAGGATGAATTTTTTTCTGAAAAATCCTGTTGAATTTTTATGGGCTGGAAAGTAACAACTTTCATGTTGAGCAATTGAGGATTGAAATGTAACAGAAGAAAATCTGTTCTGTAAATTATACAATATAAATTGCCAAGATCCTGTCCCATATTAGCTGCTTAAGAAATAGCTATTTACCTGTTCAGTACAAATAATACATATTTTGATGGATTACATCACCAGTGATACAGCTCTCCTGGAATGCATTTTATTCTCACAAGCTGGTGATTGTATGGCTGTTATTTTTGAGATGTTTATTGAGTGTCTTCAATAGCTTAGCCTATCAAAAGCCTCTATCAAGTGATTTTTCTATTGTTTTCATGAATTTTCACTTCAGTAAGCTTAGTTTTATCTATTAAATAGTTGGATTACATAGTCCTCTTTATATTTTTACATAGAGCTTGGATATTTGCAGAGTTGTAGAATCCTTCAGGGGCAAAGATAGACCATGTCATAGGTAAGCATATCCATCATCATCATCATCGTCACATGTCAGTTATTTTAGCCACCACATATTTTTGTGTGTATATTAGGATGAATAATATTTCCAAAATACCACAATCATTCATGACATCAGAACACCTGTGACATCACTTCTTTGGTTTTTTTCACCTCTATTGCTATGGCATTTCCTTTATCTTAGACTTTTTTTGAACCAAGTGCACATCTACTTCTTCTATTTACAGCTTCAGATGCAAAGTTGAGTTCCTGGATAATTTGGCAGTATCATGGGACATTAATTGCTCAGACAAGGGAAGCTCTAAGGGCACCTTTTGTGTTGCAATTGCAGAGAAGAGTGATGTGCATCATCCCAGAGATAGGGATTTGCTGGTTGGGATATAACATTGTCATGAGAGATGTGTTGCTGTTAGGAGGGTTAAGGCATGGCACAGCACAGACAGAATGCCAGGCTTGTGAGACAGTGACTGAGAATAAGACCAAAGTACCAATATTCTGGTAGGATCCCTAATATTCATAATTTTAAAGAACAACAGAAAAATAAAATGAGGCCACAACATGAAAAATTACACCAGTGCTTATCATAGAGAGAGATGTCACAGAAGCAGCAGAAATTGTGACATTGATGAAGCAAAATAAGATAATGGAAAATGAGCCTGGGATTCATCCTTATTGGAGTTACTGTGAGTGAAATAAAGTATGACAGGAGAGTTGTTGGCTCAGATGCTTCCAAAGTATTTTGAAATATTTTGAAGTTGCAGTACACTTGGAATTCTCAGCCAACTGACTTTTCCAACACCTAAGACTTAGCAAAATTGAAGACAAAATGAACAAGTAAGTCTTAATAGGAACACTGACTCAATAAGACTACTGAGATGGGAAATTCTTTGTTGGGTTCAGCTATAAAATTACTTTAATCTTTGAAATACTTTTATGTATTTTGTGGGAAATTTGCCTTGGTTCATCTGGGCATGCCAACTGAGACACCTTTAGATGCATCTTACTGATGTGCAATGCCAAAATCTTCAGTTTGAGGGACTTGATATAGTAATTTTTATTAAAGAGGCTGGGGACTCATTTGCAATTGAATAATTCTGTCCCACTAGTACTGTCCAGGATGGCTGGTGATGATTAGGAGGAGTTTTTTGTGTGTAAAGAGTAAAATAACATCCAGTGTAGATTTTCCTATTCCACAAGAAGTTTTGAAATTTACTTTTTGATTTTTTTTTTAAATCCAGCTGGAAACCTTTTGTGCATTTGAAAGAATTTGGGCCATTTCTGATCATGACTGCTCTACCCTCATTGCTCTGAAGTTCTTCCCTTCAGTAGCTCTATCATCTTGCTTTTCCTATGTTGCCTGAAAGCACAAAAACAAATGTGCCCATAGCCTGTGGTGAAATCTGGCTATGCCAGAAACCAGGCAATGGGATAAACAATGGGCTGGAGACAGGTTCACTTGTGTGAATATCAGTGCAAAAGGGTATTCAGACACCAACTGCAAGGAGTGTTTGTATTTCCATGACATTGTATAATTCCTGTGCTGTTAATATGGTGTGAGTCTGACTTATAGCAGCAATTTTCCCTGGGCATTTTGAGCTCTGTGCCATTTTTAAAGGTATGGTCTCTAGGAACAGCATAATGAAATCACTAATATAATCAGAAAATCTCTAACAAGATAAAGAGTATTCTCATTCTTCTTCCTGTTGCTAGCAGTGTTGGAAATTATCTCCTCCTCACCAGCCTGTTCCTGTCTCACAGGGGGTGTATCTGGCAGCTGCAGAAGCCATGTGCCAAGTCTGAGAATGCATTTTTCATGTATTAGTAAGTAGGTCTAGTGCTGACTGTGTGAGAGCTGAGACACTCAGTTATGTAAATTGTACGTGATTTGTGAGCAATTTAGTCACTGTGGCATGCTTAAGACCAGTTTTTCACAAATCCCTTATAAGATCAACTTACAAGGTCATGTGAGACCACTTAATTATGGAGAGTGATTGTTTCTGTTGCTGATATTGGAGCAGAAACACACAACTAGGTCTTTATAGCCACCAATGCCCCTTTTGCATTTTACCAAAGACAGATTTTGTCCTAGCATGAACCTGAAACCAGAAGTTGCTTTGCTGCTCTGGCACAAACACTAAGAAAGCCAAAATAAAAAAAAATATGAAAAAATATGAAAAATATAAAAATTATATGAGCAGAAAACAGTCATGCTCTCTTAAAATGGCATGCCACTACATTAGGAACTTTAAATAATACATTGTTTCATAGAGTGGTGGAGGGGGTCTAATAAACTGGTGTTTCAACATAAGTCATGGTGAAATGAGTTTCAGAACATCTGGGAAACAAGATCTCGTGATTTGGATTGTGATTTTTGAGAGAAACACCCCTGGGATCCTCACATCCTAAAGAGATGACCAAAGAAAAATGTTGACTGGGTTTACTGGGACAGTCCTCCTGTCTCAGTTATCCAGGACATGCTCACACCTGTGCTAGCTCTCATCCTGAGGGCAGGTTACATCTGGGAAGAACAGATTTGAGGGGTTGGACAAAGATACCACAATGAGATTTCTGGCTGGCTGGAAGAGATGGTGGAGAGGGAAGGTGGTGACCTGGTGGAGGAGAGCAGGGAAAAGGCATAAATACTTGGGGGATAATGCAGTAGGGACAAAAGAAAGAGGACCTGAGAGAACTGCTGCTCAGCTGACAGGTGTGTGCTAGGCAGAGAGATGGGAGGTTAATTAGTACAACTGTTTGCTGAATTTATTATTTGCTGTTCAGAGTCTCCTTTTTTGAACAAATCTCATCCCAGTTATCTCTCATCTCTTCCCCTGGATGTGAAAAAGAACAATAAAATCATGCAAAGGTAAAAGCAGTAAAAGGCTTGGGATCACTTCCCTCCCTGCCCCCAATTAGCAATCTGATGTGCTGCAATCCTGATCTCTTGCTGCCTAAGTATTTACTTTACCAAGCAGAAACCATCTTGTTAAAGCCACTGTCAGTATTGATTAAAAAAAACCAAACAGACCTGTAATGAAACTATGCTAATTTTTAAGTTCCAGCATCCCAGAAATTTGAAAAAATTAGAATGGCACACCAAGTTATTTTTAAATACCTAAGTTATGATCTTAAATGTTGCGAGAATTATAATTACATGCATGTAAATTACATTTGGAATCACATGTGCAGGTGGTTGGTTTTTTTTTACTGTTTTATCTCTAGAAATAACTAAAAGCTCAAATTTTATAATAATTGTTGATTTTGGGGGGGGGGCGGAGGAGTAGAACAGCATTATTAAATATAAAAATAAAGGCAAAAAATCATGTCTTCTGAAAATATTAGTTCCTCTTCCTTTTCCTGAAAGACATTCAAGGCTTTTCACTAAAATCTGTTTCACTTTAGTCTTGTTGAAAGTGCATGGCCCAGTCCATTCTGCTCTATTTCAATTGATGACTATATCTCAGCAGTGCAGCACCAACAGAATTGTTTCATATCAAAAATTCCTAAGAGGGAAAATTCAAATCATGAATAAATAAAGAACAGGTTGTGACATACAATCTCTCTCCATTATCCTACCAACCTCAATAGCTGCTTGCAAGTGGAATTTTAGCTTGGCTGGATGCTTTGCCCCCATTATCTTGACAGCCTTGTTGCTCTACACGAATTGTCCTGATGCAGACTTTGGTGAGCCAAGCCAAGTTTTGTACTGACTGGAGCTTCCTGCTTCCAGTCTCTGAAATGCTGTGAGGAAAACCTGAAATAACCAAAGTTTTTGTCAACTGCAGACAAGAAGTTGCCAATGGAATGAATCATGGTTTTGCAATTTAAAGCAAAACTTGAGCAGCTTCATCCAGTACCAGCAGAAAATGATAGGAGAAGCTTGGCTGAAAATTAAAAATTCTTCCAGTTGGAAAACATATGTTGATGTTTTTTAAAAATTTTCTGAGAGAGAGTAAATCCTCCTGTCAATCTTTATTCTGGACTACCTGTATTTCTTAAAAAATTTTGCCTGGTTTTTAGATGATGTCAAGAGGAAGCAGTGGTGCTGGTGGGAAACGGCAGGAAGGCTTATTCCCAGTTTATAACATTCCTTCCCATTTCAAGCTATTTTATTTCTACGCTGACAGAATGAATAAGAAATGGGAGACAAATTTGAAGGCAGCCCTGTCTGAACATGACATTCAGAAAAATGTACCTAGATACTACAAGAATGAACCCAAATTGACTCTTGTCATTTTTTATCAGCTCTGAAAAGGAAAGTAAATGAGAAACTTACCTTGCTGACTGTATTTTTAATATCATCTTGAAAAAAGATCTGAGTCAACTTTGTCCCCTTTCACAAACCTATTTTAACTCCTAATTCTGCATTCAAAGATAAGAATAAAATATGTGGTTTAATAATAAGAAAAAATATCTTCAAAGTACCAGTTATACAATAAAAGCAGAATCTTAAAGCTAAAAAAAAGCCCCTTGTGCATAGAGGTTTATTTTTAAAACATTATGAATTGTTGTCGCTCATCAAACAGCATTGAGAGTACGTTGAACACCTACAAAAGATCAAAGAGCTTCAATATTCTGTCGATTCTGCATTTTTAGCGGAACTACTACATCAAATAAATTATTCTTTGGCATTTATTTGAATGCAAAGTACAGTAATCGGGGCTCTAAAGTTAATCTGATTAAGTGGTTTATTTCACAAAAGCTGTCCTATCTCTTTTTTACTGAAGATTAGCCAAAACCTCAATGTTTCTTTTTCATAAATTTAAAATTCAAGAATATTATCTAATTATTTTATTACTGACAGACTTTACACAGCGCCCTTTAAAAATACTCAATACAGCAAACCCAAACAAATGGGTTTCTTATGTTTGAAAGAAGAAGAATGATGGGATTGTTAAATTGCTGTAGAATTAGTAAAAGCCTAATCTTTTTCATGAGCAAATGTTGTAAAAAGCTGCAGGTAGAGTAATTTTCTTCCATATTATTTTTGGGGCTTATGCTGTGAGTATAAGTGCTATGAAAATGCAAATGAATTGCTAGATTATTTAAAATATGCATAACATGCAGCTACTCTTTTAGAGGGAAATTTGCTTTCCTTTCTCATCACCCATCTGGTTTGTTGTCTTGTAAATATATTTGTTTAAGATTTATATAAACACCCTTTAGATTTTGGACATCACATTCATAAAACAAAAGTGTCTGCAGTTCTGAATCTTTTGAAATTCCTCTTGGAAAATAGGAATTTGCCTGTGCTCTTACAATATTCATAATATAACACCAGCAAGGCAATAAATTACAAAGAATTCTTAATTCTTTTGGCTTCAAATGAAGATACATTTACTTTTATATTCCTTCCTTCTTCCCTTACCATGAGAAGTAGGAAGTCCAACCCACTTGGTTAAAAAATACTAATTAGGTGCAGTAATGCTACATTATATGTCATGAAATATGGTTTAATTTTCCTCAATATCATTCACTATCATTTACTACTTGTATTTGTCAACTCTGTGTAAATTAGGGATTTTGGTTATGTAATGAATCCTTTTTATTCTTTTAATTTTTTCTGAATGTATTTTTTTAGATTTTTTTTCAGTTTTATAGCTAGAAAGATATTTTTAAATCAGTATTATTTCTTTTATGTTTAGCTTTCACATCCCAGGAGCTAATGTGGAAAATACTCAACAAAATCCTATGGCGTGTTTTCTGCAAAACCAGCAGATGATTGTAATGATCCCTTTGGCCAGAAGAACTTTTGAATGCATTGCCTGGCCATCCTGAATGAGGAACTGTTCTTCTCTATCCAAATCTGAGCACATGTGCTCTCAGTGAAGTTGATGTCCTATTTTGTAGCAGATAATTTGATTGCATTATAGAGATTAACAGCATTTCCTGCTCTGAATCAGGTTCCAGCTTTTTTTCCAGATGAAGGCAGGAACTGGTTTTCCTTTTCTGGTCTGCAGTGTGACTCTGACAAAGTGTTACAGATACACCCATAGGTTTCACACATGACTTGTAATGGCAGCTTATCCCTCTGCCTGCTCCGTGTTTTGTGGGAGAAGACTGGAAAGGACTGTTTAGTATCACTCTCTCATGTGCATTTAGTTTATCCTGTGCTCACTGTTGGCTTAACAGGGGTTAAAGTTTGGAGTAGGACTGCCAGAAACTTGACATATGAAAGACTGAAATATTGGCACCCCATCCAAAATCTGGAAAATTAGGGCAATTAAAATATACCTAGTACAAATGAAAATAGCAAGATAAATTGGTGGGAAAAACTCATTCTACCATCTGATGATGTTCACAGGCTGGAGCTCTGCCCTGTTGCACTCTGCTGAGGGCACAGTTTAGTGGCTGGCACAGGTTCCAAGCCCAGATCTGTCTGTCCTTGCAGGCAGCACTCAACATTCCTCCTGGCTCTGACACCATCAAGGGACAGCATCCTCTTTACCTCCCACCCTGTCAGCTGTAGAAGAAAATGCCTGAGCTTAAAGCAAGTGCTTTAATTACCCCTGGGAAGCAATGAGGAAAGCAAGAAAGGTTTAAAGATAAGAAAAAGAGCCATTTGTATCATCTTACTAAGTCTGGCCATCACGGGGAGGTATTGGTACAAACCCTCATGTCTCTGCTGTCAAGCCTGTCAGGACTGTTTTATCATCTGGAGACACTGCCCTCTGCCTTCCTCAGGGTCAATTGGTTCAGTGTCTTTCACATTTTTTTGATCAAAGTTTCAGCGTGGAATTTTGCTATACTTCAGTAATGTCACAGTGTGGAAAATGTACTTCAAAACTATTAATGTTCTTTCTTGTCCATGTGAGTCCTAGCAGGTTCATCTGTCTGTGTCTGCTTGGGGAGGCTCATGCAATTTTTGGCTGATAAATAGCATTTAGGCAGCAGAATTGTGGCCAGCCAGTGCACACAGGAATAGCCAACTTCAGAGTGCTCGTGTATGTCACAGCTGGAATTTCTTTTCCAGGCATTTTTTTTAATTTATAACAGTTTGTATTATTCTGTCCTTTTACATCTGTAATAATAATTTCTGACATCTGTCCTTTAAGGATGTTTACTTTTGTCCTTGATCATGGATACTTCACACACAGTATGTAGGAATATCCTCCTAAATAATTCAGAATAGAGAAATTTGCGAGCAGAATTGTAGCTCAGCTGCCTGGGTACCTTTTCTTTCTCAGTAGACTGACAGATGCTGCACCAGAAAATAATTGTTACAAACCTTGTCTGGAAACAAGTTTATGCCATGAAGTTCATAATTTTTGAAACACGTGTCCTTTGAAATGTTGCATTTGCTTTTTCCACTTATAGGTTTGGAGTGGTGTATCTCTCTAAATCGTCTTTGCACATTTGAGTTCCAGGGGTTTTTTAACACCTCGTGCTTTTCACAGATTGCAGCCTTGACAACCTTGAATACTTTATTTAGTTCTCAAAGTGGTTGGGGTCTTAGATGTGATTATTTCCTACAAGAGAGGGCAAGCTTTTAAAGAGTGCTTTTCTTTTGTTCCCATACCACTCAATGTGAGGAAGTTTTTCTTTATACTGCCATGTTTCTGGTTGAGAAGTATGGAAGGCCTAAGACATTTTATGAAAAAATCCTTTAGGTAGAAAATCCTTTAGGCATTTATGCTATTTATTTATAAAACTACCCTTTTACTTTCAAAGAATTTGCTCCTTTTTTTTCCCCAAAATTCACATAATTAAATACAGTCTTAAAAATCACTTTTTCAGTGGGTGAAATTATCACTTGCTCTTCCTATTTCATCGTAACTCCACATTTGTGAGAGGAATATTACCAGGTACAAACCAAAAAAGTTGATTCATCCCAGATGTGTTTAATACAGATCTACCTTAGAATTTACTATCTCTTCATCTCTTGCTATAGCTAAGGAGGGGGTCAGAGCACCATAGTTTTACAATGGGTGGGATAATTCTGTGCTCAACACTCCAGAGCTTTTGGTTGTCAAAATATTTCATAAATTATTTCTATTAAATAAATAGAATGTGTGAAAACAATAGGAATTTCATACTGCTGTAGACCCAGCATGGCAGATTTCACCGAAGGAAAATTTAGGGAGGATAAAGAGATTTGATAGGGTAGTCAACAATTTGCATTTGTAGCAAATTCTTACTCTTGGTATAAAATAAAAAAGAGATGTTTAAAAATAGATGTGCTTAAAATGAATATTTGACTCTAGAACAGAAGTAAATTTGGTTCCAGTTTGACATGTTGCTGTATTAGTATGGCCAGTTTTTTCTGGACAGCTAGAATTTTTTAAAACCTGTTGAGAAATTTTGATGCTAGTCCTAAGAGTCTCTTTTCTCTCTAGATTAAATATTGAGAAATAAAGCAAAATATGTAAATATAGTATACCCAAAAGCAAAAAAAGTAATTTCCAACACAGATGGGTTTCAGGAGGTCTGCTGCCAAAGATGTTAAAATTCTTGTGCCAGGGGGTAATTTGCTTGCAACAGAAGAAAGTGTATCCAATTACCCTTATGAAATTATGAGTTTTGTTCCCAAATCAGGCATTTAATATGGCATTTGAAATGAAGGTGCAAGCAATGGCCATCTTGTTTCTCATACTCTTGAGACTATGATAGATTTAGTGTCTTGTTTCTCTGTGTGCCCTATATGTGAGGGGAATAACTATTAAGGACCATGACATGACCAAAGTTATGGTAAAAATTATTAATTTTTTGAGGGGTTTTTTTCTATATATGTTCTGCAGTCATTAAATTTAACCTTTAACACGCCATAAGGAGTGTTTCACTCCATCCCAGAATTTTCTGGGCTTGCTGAGGTCAGTGCTGTTCAGTTTAGCATCAGCCTCCCTGCAGTCAGGGACAATGGCAAAGCAGCAGAAGGTGGCACTAGATATGCTCTGAGTCTTCATTTCCCTTGAGGAAATGAGCCATGCTTGGCTTCTCCATTGCTCTTCTTTATCAAATTCAGGATATTTTCATTCAAATAGAGGTTCTCAATAAGTTTATTCCAAGAAGTTGCTCTTCACATAATGAATGTCTGTGTCTCCCTTGACTCAACATCCCTACTGTGATTTTTAGTACTTTGGGCTTGGCATTGAAAATCCATGTTTACAAGTACTGTACCAGTCCTTTTATTGAAAAGTCATAAATATGGAATGTGATCATGCCATATAAGAATGAATATTGATTTTTTTTTTTTTTTTAGAAATCATAAATTGCCCAGACTAAAGGGTTGTGGAAGCCTGAGAGAAGCACAGAGCTCTGGTAGCTTTGGAGGTGATGTTTGTCAAACTGCCACCAACACTGGTAGTCCCAGAGCCACAGCTGACACAGCTTTACCTGCCTGCTCTACTTTTGGAATGAGGAACACTGCTAAGGGATACTTATGCCCTAATAGCATAAACCTCTGATTTTGGATCCTGCAGGGGCCCAGTCAAACCAATTAGGGTTTCTCTCTTTAATTTCACCTGTCTATCAGGTGTTGTCATTCAGCCTCATAGGAATTCTGTGCCTGTTAATTAGCAAAACCTTGTGGAATCAGAGAGGACTCAACAACAGTAAGGAGAACAACACAGGAAAAAAAGGAACAGAACTGGGAGCAAAAAAAAAAACAGCACAGGAGAAGGACAGAATCCAAGCACGAGAGGCCCCAGAGAAGAAGGACAAGTGGAGAGCAGTGGTAAGTGTAATTCTGATAGAAGTTGAATGAAAGATTAGAAGGGATTTGTTTTACAAGAGATTTTTTTTTTTTTCTTATTGGGCAAAAATGAGGGAATAGATGCTGTTATACAGGTGGCCTGAATGAGCTCAAAAGATTTCAAATATATTAAAGTGTGTGAATAATTTTTTATTTCTCTCTGCCAAACAGTTTTCTACAATAAGGTTACTTTGCCTAATTCTGCTGTGTTGATTTTTTTTAATATTCTGCCCATTCTAAAAATAATAGCAGAAAAATAGAAGAGAAAGCAAACTTAAAATTTAATATGTTCAAAAGATTACCACTGCAGAATGTTTCAGACAGGTAGACCCCATGTATCTCACATAAATGAGAATTTTTTTTGTATTTTTTTATAACCAATAGCTATTTATTCTGGAATTTCATATGCTCCTTCCTCTCTCATTCCTCCTGATCTGATACAATTTAATTTTAAAAAATCTTCTACATACTTTATGGCAATTAGTTAGTGGAGAGTTAAAAAGGCTGGTGAGCGTCAGAGCTCTGGCAGTTGTCTCAGACAAGCATTAAAAAGTTGAGAAGGAAATTCTGTCTTTTGTTAAACTCTCATAGGTGATTCAGTTTGCATTGGAATCATTCAATTCCACAAAAACACTGAAGAAACCAATGAAAACTGGTTCTTCAATACTTACAGAATAATTTCTTGCATGTTTTTTTATAGTTCAATTTGTCATTTCATTGAGTCTACCAGCAATATGACTTAACCTGACTTAAGAGTCTAACAGACACATAAACCTTTTAGCAACAAGTTTCTCAAACCCCTTTTCCAAGCCTCTTTCTTCAATAGGACCAGAACACATAGTAAATCTTATTTCACTTTGAGTTTTTTTACTTATCCTCAAAACATGATAAATTTATTTTTGTCTGAATGTAATAGGACAGATTCCATTGAAAGATGACTGGGGTGGTTATATAAAAGACCAAATATATTTTTCTTATATAAAAGAAAAAAAGGTTGCATTTGCCTAGGCTCACTAGGCTTCTGTCCAGGTGATATAAACAAAATTTCCTTTCATGACCAGAAACAAAGTACTCTGAAGTAAACATTAGATTGTCTGTAATATTTTAAAAAGCAAAATTTTAAGGCTATAAAATAGATTAGACTTAAATATTTTAAGACCTCAAAGAAAAACCTATTAACTTGAATTAAAAACTTTCTCCTATTCCATTAACCATCTCCCTAATCTTGATTCGGATTTTACCAATGTTAAGTATAAGCAATTTATGAAATAGTTTGTAAGCCTATCTGCTGAGGAAAATTTGAATTGTGCAGGAAAAAAAAATCAGACTTCCGGGGGATAATTCTTTCTGTGAGTCCCTCACCTCTCACACAGAAGCAGCACTGCTGGAGCCATATTTCTGTTAGGATTCAGTGCAGCAGTCACAGTCTGTGAAAGTGCCCTCATCAGAGCAAATTATTCTGCAGTCTTCATGGCAGAATATGGTTGAAGAAGATTTTTGCTCCAAGAGAAAGTGGGTAGTCTCACAGAGCTCCTTTTGCTAACAGAATTGTTATTGCCTTGTGAAAGATTAAAGATTTATCCTTCTCACTTGGTCTGCAAAATAACAATGTATATTCCTACAAGTAAAACATGTGCAAGGCTTGTCCTTCTTCAGATAGTGACAACTGTCTCACCTATGTCCTTACCTTTCTTTCTTCTTCTGGCCTCAACTTAGACCATAATTTGGCTCCTAGACATAATGTTGTAAAATATGCATTTGAAAGCAGGTATTTAGAATATGAGGTGCTAAAATGTAAAGCAGATCACATCCCATGATTTCCTAAGGTTTCATATGCTGATATGAAAAGCTCTCCATTCAGAGTTTCTCTGCCTACAGAAATCTGATTCAGTACTGCAGCCAGACCATGTTCCAAATTTCCATGGATGCTGCTAGAAAGATGCCATACAACAGCTAGAGAATGCATTTGCAGCACTGGGAGTCAGGCTATGTCTGAATCACACCACACAAGCATAAAACATTCAGCATTACAGTGGAGGCAGAGCATACACTCCCAAGCCTACAGACCGGAGTGCTGCAACCCACTCACATGGGTAATGTGAGAAATAATTATTTAACACTCATGAAGCAGACTGAAAATTAAAAGTGCTGTAGAGTGGTTGCTATTAAAAATCTTTACAATTTGACTTTGCAATTAGATTACGTTATCACTGTATTCCCCTTCTGCTCAGTACAGGAGGAACATTTAGGGAATACTTCAAATCCATGAAGGCAGCAGTGGCATTAATTACTTGCAAATGTAATTAAGAAAAACAATACTGGTGATCTATGATGATCATGAAGTATCTATTTACTAGAGCAAATACAGTTTAGGACTGAAAATGTTGCATTTTAGAGTATGATTTTATATGTCAATTATAAATGATGTTACAAGTTCTTACTCTTCAGACATGCCTGATTGCCTTACTGTAGATGGGAATGATCGGATTATGAAATGTTGGCCTAATTTAAAGCAGCACTCAAATACCCTCTGACTTTACTAGGCAAAGTTTCATCCTTAGTCACTTGCCAAAAGCTGTAGAGGGAGTAGCTGTCACAGAAGAGAACTCATGAGAATTCGGGTTAGAACTGTGCAGAATATTTTTAGTGTAAATCAGAGTTCTTTAAAATGTTCCAGTTATTAAGCAAAGACCTGAAAGTCGATGCATTCTGAAATCCATAAATAAAAAAGTGCACGAGATCTTTAAAAATATTCATATTTTGATGAAAAAAAAACTTTTGATATAACTTTTTTTTTTTTTTTCTTCAGCTATTTTATTTCTTAGCCAAACTTGGAAGCCAGGAATGAAAAAAAATCTTAGTGATTTTTCATACCATTCAATCTTTAGTTCATTTATGCAATCCCTTGACCATGACTTTTTCTTATTTCAAATGGTCTCAAGAGCCATGCATTTCAGTTCACAGTTGTTCTAAGCTAATATTTGCCTTATTCTTTACTTTTTTTTTTTTGGTCTACTGCCACCCAGTACAAATTCAGAAAATCCAAGACAAATATGTGTCATTTGTGCTTTTTGATATGATTCAGAGATTGCACAGTGGAAGACAAATCTGTAGGATTCCTACTTATAGTGTGCTGTATAGTCCAAATAGGAGCCACAAATTTTCATTCTTTTAAGTAATTGAGCTATACAATTGATGATGCCAAGACAGATGAGTACACTGTGAACACAGAGTTGTTAGCATCTCATTGTAAATGTTCAGCTGGTGCCCTAAATGGTAAAATGCAAACAGAGTGTAAATGAACAGCCCAGAGTAGGTGTTGGGAGGGGGAATGAGGATAAATTACTGCAGTATTTTTAGATGGTAGTATTCATAGTTATTTTTGCAGTGCTGAGAGACTTTGAAACGTTTGGAGTAACTCTATTGACATTGCACTGGCATTGCCAAGGACCAGGCACAGCTGCTTGGATGCTGTTAACACTCTAACAATGCCATCTCTCTCTCAGCATCTTCCTGCTTTGCAAAATTTCTGTGCATATTTCGTTGGGATGATGTTTCTTTGCATTGATCCAACTTCTAGAAGCTTTTAACAACTTATTTATCACAGGATGTCAGGCAGGATTAGCACTTGTTAAGACCCCAGCAGAGCCTTCAGAGCTTGTTTGTGGCTGGTAACTGCCAGGATGTGTCTTTGAGAGCATCAGCTGGAGTGGAGGAGAGGGAAGGGAAAATGATGCTGTGGTGTGTTGTTGGAAGCAGGTAAGATGTTTGCCTTTTATTAATCTTTTTGATATCTGCAGCAGTGGTGTGAACAGGTGTGGGAGTCATTCATCCAAACATCATCCATGTGCATGTAATTACGCTCACAGGAACTTACACTCTTATATGAATTAATTTAAACATTGTAGTAACTACTGTCTAATAATATGCAGGTTCCCAGGGTACTTAGAGTATTAAATTTCAGATGACAATTCCTTGGAGAGACACAGGCTGCACATCCATTTGCTCAGGGAGGAAAAGCTCTGCTCAATGTATTGTGTGGCTGTAGCTCACGTTCTCTGTGCTTGCTCAAGAATTGCAGTGAAATACTTTCTAGGATGAGCAGCAAGTTCATTTAAGTCTGTCTCCATTTAAAACCTAGTCAGACGGCTATGCAATTTAATGATACTTAACACAGATTGCTAGTGGCTGCTGCCAAAGGTGATTTTTTACATTTTCACTAAATACTGCATGTAAAAAGCAGTAATGCTCTAGTGGCAGCAGTGTAAGTGTAACTTTAGGTTAAGCAAAAGCATGAACACAGGAGAACAGCAACATTTTTGCATTCTGAAATAGTCTTTGCTGTACTTTGTTTAAACTGGCCCTTATGGATATATTCAACAGGACTAAATGAATACGTATTTTTCAAGAGATAGTTTATGATTTTGACCTCTGAATTTTGGTTCCCATGCATTGTTGAACCTTTCATCTACACACCTTCGAGACCATGTGCCAATTCTTTTCTGCAACCTTTTTAAAACAGTTTAAGAATAGCAAAAAGGACAGGATCTATCAATAGTATAGGGGCAAGATCTGTACAGATCTCTGAAATTGGTTGGTGGTTGCCTTAGAGTAGTGCAAGTATTACTTTTGATTTCTGTAAAGTATAGACAGCAACTTCTGCAATACAATGCCACCAGACAGTCTAGCACATCTGGGACACTGAATTTTTCTGGTGCTTCCTGTCAAGTTTGTTATTTAACAAGAAGGGATTGAGCATATACCTATAATTAATGCATGAGAAGTCTGATATTAATAGATGAACTTTCTGTGCACTTTTTGTGTATTTACTCACATACTTAGGTAGTCATAAAGAGACAAAAACTGGAGAGGAAATTATTCTTAATATTGGATGGTTTTATTATCTTAATAGTTATCTTTCAGTATTTTAGCCAAATTCTAAATGGTTACATTAGGCATGTAAATTCCATCTGGCTTCTCTTTGCAGTTAACTCTTCATTTATTGCTCGAGTGCAGCAGGATGTCTGGAGGCCCTGGGAACAGGGCACCACCAAAAGCTAATAGTGTACATAAAACAGAAGTTTACACTTTCAAAATTTTTCTCTCTTCACAAGTATTGACATCCACCTGATAAACATCTCATACTGTGCAGTTGAAAGAGTCTTAAATTCAACCCACCAAACAATTAATCTCCTCCTGAGCAACTCTAAGCAATTGTATTCACCTTTTAATAGATGCTGCATGTTTAAATATTGCTATGTACAACTAAGATATGTGCCAAAAATTTTCAAACCTTCACAGAAAAGAAAATGTGTATGTAGACTTTAGTCCTGTCAGGCACTGAGATCATGTGAGCTAAGAAACATTTGTGTTAGGAAAACCAGGGATATAGAGAGATGAGGATTTCTCACACTTTGTAAATGGACTTTTTGACTGGAATTTTTTTTCCTTTTTTGTTTGTGGAAGCTCATTAGAAGTTCAAATTTATCTCATTCTATAGTCTGTCTTGCCACTGAATTCGTGTCTGGATGGTGTCTCAGATAATGCTGTTCAGTTGAGAATAATAAATATATTTATTCTAGCAATAAAAGTCAGCATTGCAACAGTTTTTGATCCTGGAAAAATATACATGTTGATTTGGAAGAAAGCATGATGTCAAAGAGCAGAAACCCTCAACAAGATGGAAAAACTATTCAAGATGAAACACAGATGCTTTTAATTTTAAATTCTTCATCTCTTTTTTTTTTCTTCTATGGAGGTGTACATACAGAAGCACAGGACAGTAAAGGAGATAGGATTGTATTAATAATTTATAAACACATTATAAAACATTTTTAATATGAGCTATCTGTACAGTATGTGACATAGGATTTATGAGGAGAATAGAGGAATATGTGGGCCACAGAAAACACAATTGCAAAGTGTTGTCCCCTTCAATTGCACCAAGTGGGGGGATGGGAACGAGCCAAGGTGTTGTGTATGTTTTATATAAATACCTGAATTGCTGTGGGCAACCTGGGGTTGTATACTCTAACTAACACCAGCATTTGCACACCATAAATGTCTATGCTCTGAATTAATGATAAATAATTAGTATTTCATTATCTGATTTTTATCACATAATCAAAGCATGAAAAAATGGAGTTGCTTCTTTCATGTAATCACACTATTTTAATGTTTCAAGTAAACACTCTAGATAACATACCTAGAGACATGAAGTATTTATTTGACAGTAAAAGTAGAGGAATTGTGGAATAACATGTAGTCATTATTAGAAAACATTGCATTCAAGAGCTTTTGGCTCTATGATTGTATTTTTATCTAGTAAACCAATTTCTTCATCTGCTAGGTCTGAGATTCTTAACTCTTAAATGGTAGCCAGGACATTTCCTACAAGTAATAAAAAGAGGTTAAATATTGAATTTAATTTGAAACACCCCCCAAAAGTTGGCTACATGCTGCTTTCTTCCTTAGTAATCCCTTAATGGACAAATAGAAATTGAAAATGAAACTTGCTTTGTCATCTGTTAAGTCTTTCAAAACATTTGGATAAGGTTTAAAGTGTGCTGTTTCCCAACTGCCTTAAAGGAAAAGAAGCCACTTTCAGATATCATGAAAGAAAGTAATGTGAAGAATACCTCTGGAGTATTCTGGAAATACACAGAAACACTGACATGAAAAAAAAAAAACAAAAAAACGAAAAAACAAAAAACAAAAAACCAACTAAACAAAAAAACCCAAACAACAAAAAATACCAAAACCAACTACAAGCAAGCAAAAAACTGCAAGTATTTTCAGAGGGTTTTAGCTTGGATGTAAGACATTATTTGGGGAGGTCTTGGCACAACATAGTAAGCCCTGTAACAATATTAGGTTTTAAACTTCAGATGTGTTTCATTTTTTCCAGGGTTTTTTTTTTGGGGGGGTGGTGGGGGCTCATGTAGATATTTTCATTCAAACAGAACCTGTCCTCCTAAATGACCAATCTTTTTTTTCCCTTTGTCTGCTTCCATTGGGAGATGCAGGGCTGGGATGACATACTCCTGTCAGAAAGAAATATCTACAGACCTGAGAAAATCTTGCAGCCAATAGTTAATTTAATTTGCTCCTGTTAGTGTTAGCTGCCCTGAAATATTTGATCAAGGATTTATTTGATCAAATTGGCATCCTCCACTCCTCTTTTGCAGACTGATTCTCTTCATCCAATGTTTATTGTTCATGATTAGCTGTTCGTTGATGTTAATTAGACACACATTTTCTTGCTCTGTGATCTATGTGCGCATGCAAATTTGCTTCAGTTTTCCAAAAGTGGAAATAGATGAGTAAGCATTTGCTATCATTGTGAATTTATGGGGTAAACCACAGCTATAAATTGAAATAAATTGAAACATATACTTCAGTGTTTTCAAACTTTACACATACCTTGTGTTCATTCTGGATATATATGTACTTAAAGCTGGGCTTCCCTTAATTAATTGAGTTATGGAAGCGGAGTAAGAAATAGATTACAGGTAGAGACAATTATAGGAAGTCAGTAAAGGAATGTGAGAGGGAAGGAAGTGGGTTAGGTCAGTGTGAGATAAGTGGCCCCCTGAGAAGCACCTGCAGAGTGTGCATCCCTCCTGCACAGACTGCAGGGCTGGAATCCTCCCTACTGCACACACCCCGAGCCCTGCACGAGGGTTAAGATGTGTGCATCCGTGGCACATTGCAGACGAGAAATGGAGCGAGGCTGCCTGGGTTTGATGAGAACATTAGGCTGGAGTGATAGATTGAGCTGATATTACTGAGGTAGGGAAGGCTTTATATCATAACAGAATGGGTAGACAAGGAGATAAAACAATACTATGCTTTGTGTCAACAAGAAATGTGAAATGTGTGAAGAAATGTGGGGAATTATAAAAAAGAATGAATGAGTTTCCTCTCCAGCACAGTAGTCTTGTATAAAATCTGTTGTTTAGTGCTTGTTTCAAGACTTAGAATATATTTTCTTATGCTTTTCATCTATGCTTTTTTTGGGCATATGGAGACTGATTGAAACTTCAGTTCTTCAAGCACTTAGTGCTTTGTATCATGATAATGATGCCTGCACTGGGAATACCAGCAATATTATAAGCAATAGGTTTGAGGAATAAGAGATTCTCAGACTTCCCTGCACTTTCATTTAAAAAGTTCATGCATCTTTAATAGTGAAGATCACATTGCAATTAAATACCTTGCCAGTACCCGAATGACTGTGCCGAGAAGCAGAGCTCACTCTGCAGTCTGCACAGAATTTTGTTCTATGATTGATAAGATGCATCAGGTTACAGCTGTCCCTGGCTACTCATCTCAGGAGATCAGACCTGGCAGCAGTCTCAAGAGATCTGCCAGTTCATTCCTTTAGCCTGAGATCAATTAAGCCAAAATTGTCCCTGAATAATATTTGCTAAAGTTCTATTTAAAAGAAAGAAACAAACAAACCCACAAAATAAAAACAAAATCTCTGCTTCTAACTGAGTTATATATATATATATATATATATATGTAAATGTTTATTTAGGGGACAAGAAGAGAGAGGTTACATTGGTTTTTTTTTTAATAACTAACTAAACTGAAATTTATCTTTTCCTTTTTCCTCTTTCTTATTTTACCAGCTATTTTGGAAGTCAAGTTCCCACACTTTTGTACGTATATCCATCCTCCTGTGATGTTATGATCTCATCCACATCAATATTGTGTGGAGGACATCAGAATAGTAAAATATTCAGTACTTTGCTAAGTCAGACTTTGTCACTCTTTAGATTTTTTGATATTTCAATGTTTTTCTTAAACTGAATTTTCAGTTTGGACTTGTATATTATTTTTAGTTAAAGTCTCCATGAAGCCATTTAGATATTGATAAATGCAAATTTAAATATCCACTTTAGTGTATTTTTTGTAACATGATGAATGAAACAAGAAGAAAATATATTGGCTTGCTCAACTAAAAGATGATCTGACACACAATCCACAGGTGCTCCTAGAGGTAGGTAGGAGGAAGAGTAGCTGTTATATCCAGAGTATTGGTTTTGCATATTTAATATGAAACTCTGAAAAATAAATCCACTTTTAAACTGTCTTCTAAGCTTGGTTTTCTCAGGTTTCAGTTGTGCAGCAAACTTTGTATTTATTCACAGTGGGTATGATCAAGCCCTGGAGCTAAACAAGACTTTTCTTGCATCTGAAACTTTTGATTGTGTAGGTTTTGCCAGGAAAGAGTTAGAGCACATGAGCAGGGAAACTCTCCCTCCTGTATCTTCCACAGCCCCCAAGCAGAGTAGAGGAAATAACTGAATTCTCCTATTCTTCAGTTGCCAGTAAATATCTGAAACCCATTGTGGAAGTTCTGGATCCCTTCTCAGAACTGGTCCATGAGGAATTATACAGCCCTTGCACTCACACTTCACTTGTAAGGAAGTAAATGGCATTAAAGATGGTATGTAATGGAAGAATTTAAGAGGATTTTTTTTGGAAGGGAAGAAAAGAAAATACATTCTGGGTTAAAGCACAAAGGGCTGATCTCTCCCAGTACTCTGTCACACAAATCTACTCAGGGGATGCTTAGGGAAGAGCAGGAGAATAGAAGGTTGGGATGGTCATTCAAAACTTTACAGGGCTCCAGCAGTCGGTGGCCTTGTGACTTCTGTAGAGAGAAGAATGTTTCAATCCCATCTCACTTATTTCTGGATAGAATTGAGTGGATGAGGCAGGGTGTTTCAGGAAGAAAAAAGATGTTCCCACGCTTAGTGACCTCGAGAATTGGTTTTCTGCATGCTCCTGACACACAGTAATTCTATGCTGGTTGCTAAACCCACACTTGATAAGGGTTTACCTGAGCAGTGAATATCCTGAACACGTGACTTGGGAATGCAATATACAATGCTGAGACTTCACAGCTGCAAATGGAGTAAATTCTTCTGCCTTGAGTATATAAAGTACAATATAGCACTGAATCAGATTTTGGATTTCTGGCATTGCATCTGCTATCTCTGAAATAGGAATATCAATATGCACTTATCTCAGATAGTTGTTATGAATGTATAGTAAAGGAACTAAATACTGGACTAATGAATGTCACAGAAAGGCTCTGAAGAAATTAATCATTTTGTCCAGCCAGGGGTTTAAATAGTGTACAATAATCAAGGCATACTACCATACAGTAAACAGTGGGGATAAAACTCGTAATATTGAATAAGTGTCAGCAAGTGATTTATTTGCATCTCGTGCACTGATTATTGGTAGTTTTTCAGAAATAATGTGGGGTTTTATCACTTGAAGGCTATGATCTGCTCTGGGTATGTGAAAGTAGGCTATTGAATCATGATGTTCCTAATTTTGGGTCCCCATTTCTGACATTTCAGTGATTTGAGCAGGTTGTGTCCTTCTGGGACCCAGAATCATTTCATATGTCTTAAATATCTCTGGTCCTTATTTCAGCTCTTTCTTTCATCTTGTATAGAAACAAATTTTTTAAGACTTTAGGGAGCAATTTTACTGGATGATGATGTGGACATGCAAATCCTATAAGTCCTAACTAGGCAACATAGCAACTTCAACATCATCACTGGCATCAGATTTTCTTCTCAGTTATGCAAAAAAAAAGGAAAATTAAAAGAAAAAAAATCCCAAACCAAAATCCTAAAATTAGAAAAACATGAACTTGGAGCAGAAAGATACAAGTTACTCACTGTAATGACTATTGCATTCAAGCAGTAACAACAGAGGAGAGAGTGATCTGTATGTAGAGAAGTAACTTTCTCTTAGGAGTGTCTGGAAAGAGAACTTAACAACTTACTGATATTATCAGTAAAGCAGCATTTTATTGAATGAGCATGTTGGCTTTTTCACACAAGTTTAAGTCTGAATTTCCCAAAGGTCTGATGGTTTGGAAGGCGCTATTGAGATTTATTCTTATCATTGTGTTAGACTTAGTCTGCATCATGCAGCCAGGCCCCAGGTAAACAGGAGCTCTCTGGGGGGAAGTCGGGAGCCTGATGAGTTTCAAAGACTTATTTGTCAAAATACTCTGGTGAGTAGGCATCTAGAGCTGCAGTATTTATTTTTGGAAAGTCAAAAAATAACCCTCAACCAAAGACCCAAGAAACAAGAAAAGTCCCTGGAAGGAACTAGCCACTGGCTTTACCTTCACTGGCACTGCAGCACAGCCCCCTGCGGGGATTTTTGTGCATTTCTATCTTTTGAGGCCACATTTAGTGACAGATGTGGTGGTTTTTCACAGTAACATGGATTTGTTCAGAAAAGAGTGGAGAAATTATATATTTACCAGCCAGAAGTTTCAACAGTTGTAGGCATTTCATTTTGTTCATGTTTGCAGCAAGCACATAAGTTTTTTCCAAGTTGTGTTGGGCAACATTTCTTATTAACACAATCACTAAGAACCTGTAGTGAGTGTTTAAAGCATGTTCAGCTTCTTGGATTCATACTAATGTTAATAAACTCAAAGAAAATACTAGCACCCTTTCCAAAGTGACCAGTACTGATTAGGAAAAAGGAAATAAAATAATCACTTTATTTGAGAGGCTTTACTTTCAGTAATGGAGTTTTATTGGATTTATTTAATGTAATGTGATGTGACACTAAAAAACAATAGTTATTGAGGCCTGTTTGAAAACCTGATGAAGTGAACAACAATTTCTATCTTGTCCTCTTTACTCTTCGGTCCTTGAGTATTCTTCATAATTATATGAAACACAAAATGAAATCCATTATTTCTTCTTGAGTTCTTCTGAACCCTTCCAAGTGAAAGTGCATAATCCCCAAAGCTCCCTTTCCAGATCTCAATGTGATAAGCTTCACACACTAAGAAAAACCGGTGCATATTTTTCTCCTTAACAAGTTAGTGAGGATCTAGGTTTTTACTTACTTTGAGAATTATGTAATTTTCATATAAAACTCTGGATTGAATCAGAACAGCTTGGAGGCAACACCACCTGATGCTGAGCATTAGTATTGTAATCAGTGGTTAGCAGAGGCAGCTCCTCTGCTGAGCAGCCAGAGGAAGGGATGGGAAGGTGGTGGTGGTGTAACCATGACAGCAGCACACACCACATCCATCACCCTGGGGGTGGGCAGAAATCTGCCTCTGGGCTCAGTATTGGACACCATGACCTTCGTGTGAAAATGCTATGATCCTGTGTTCAAAGCTATGCAGTGAATATGCTAGACAATATGCAAAAAAATATTGATACATTTCATTGAGATCTCAAACTTTTTACTTTGCTTGTCATCTGACTCATATTTAATCACTGTCATCTGGTCTGAGATTTTTCAAGGCAAAATGCTGTTATGAGTTTAGAGTGAAAAATGTTTTAAAAATTTTGAATCTCCATGGATTCATAATTTTAAACAAATTTTGAGGCATGCACACACACACACACACACATGTATATGAGTGATTATATCCCCTCCTTCCTTTATACACTGACATTACTTCCTAGTGAGTATATTCCACAGTTAAAATGAAATGGTTCAGATGTCTAATAGTAATTGTGAGTCATTCCTCCTCTCTGTACCGTGGAGTATGGAGAATAAATATAGTTTTCAAGTTTGGTAGTAAACATATCATGTGGCTCTAGTTAAAAGACCATGCTCTGTGGTTTTATGGCCAATATAAACTCTCTCTATTGATTAAGAACAGTAATGTTGCTGGAGTACCTGGAAAGGCATTCAGTCAGTACCACAGAAGTGTCTACATCTGGCACTGCATTAGTCTCAAAGAAATTCTGCAGCACTCTGCAATAAGTGAAACCCTTGGAGTTACTTCAGACTGGGATAATTCCTTTCTGCTGTCAAGGAATCTCTCTACAGCAATTTCAGTGGTTGCAGCAGAGAAAGTTGTTGTGTGCTACTGAATGCTACAAGGCCAGTATATAAAGTAATTAAACTGTAAAGTGGATTCTTTACAATATATATTGTGGAGAATATTTTGTTTATATGGCAACATTTCAGTAGCAAAGTCTTACTTCCTCAATTAGTATCTTTTTCTTAAGAAGGAAGAAGATGGAGTTATTAGTTTGTCATAAATTAGGAAGGTGTGCTAGCTATTAAAAATGAAGGTTTTCTATCATCCATCTCAAGTTGCTCCCATACAGAAATTATCTGATAGAGATTAATAACTTATAAATTTAAAAACAAAATTCCTACAGATAAAATTGCTTTTTGAACAAAGCAATTATAAAAAAACCATTAGAATACTGCAAATCTCACACATTGCAGCAACATTGCAGGCCATTCGCACCACCCTGGGCAGGAAAGATTTCCCAGGGGACAAAGATTTGCCCTACTACCAAAAAGCAGGAAGTAGAGCTCTTGCTAGCTTTGAAAGAAAATTATTTTTAAAAGTAGGTATAGAAATGCTGGAGTCTATGAGCAGAACACCTTCCTGTAATAAGCTTCTTGGACACAGTCAATAATTTTGTTGTTTCCTCTACTTTCTTGGGTTTATTTCCCCCTAGATACCACTTCACATTCCTATCAGAAAAAAAAATTGAGTAATTGAGAAAATAGGATATTTTTCTTCTTTTCATCTTTCTTCAACTATCCAGTAGATTTTTCTTCCTGTTGAAGAGAGCAATTCATAAAGATAGACAAAATTATCTTCAGTTTTGTTAATATCTGCACGAATCTGTGCAAGCTCCAAGGATGTCATTCATGCTCCAGTGTAAATAAAAATGCATAATTTGGTTTTGGCAGGACACATTAAACATCACATTAGGATGACAAAGAAAGGAAGAGTAAATAGCACAGTGTATGTGGCTGAAAGGGTTATTTAGGTCTGAACACAGGGAGTATTGACAGAAACAGCATGTTCTGCAGCACAGCTCAGGATTTGCTTAGCCTGGAGGTGAAAGGCTGATTCCATTCCCTTTCTTGCCAAAGAATATTCAAGTTCTCAGCAGCAGCAGGAGTGTCTGAATATAGACTATTCCTTGAGAATACACAGTGATTCACATCAAGTTGCTTTCATTCTCCACTCTTTCTACTCTTCTTTGTTGTACACAATATTTAAATATTTAATAAAGCAGAGACTGGGACCATATCCAGTAGCTGCTAAGTAAAGTAAATCCCAGGGTGACCATTTTTATTTTCCTATTGTAAATTGTGATTTACATTTATTTGAACTTGTTTTACTTTTGTTAAACAGTCAGAAATATTTTGTTTAATCTGGATTTTTTAAAAAAATATTTTAGTGGGAGGAAAAATCATCCTGATTTGGTTCAAAATTCCCCTATTTTCATAACAACAGGATAACCCTTTATTACCTCTGAGTTAGAGACTATTTTTTCCACTATCCCATCTGCCAGTTTAATCCTCATTTTCAGAATTCCTGATTTCAGGTTACTGTCATTAACAATTAGTAGTCCACCTGAGAATAGGAAAATATATAATACATTCCTTCTGAGCTTTGTCATCTGAGTCACCTTTCCTATGATAAGAAGTCAAAACAATTGGAATTGTTCAGCCTAGAGAGGAGAAGGTTCCTGTAGGACCTTAGAGCACCTTCCAATACCTAAAAGGGCTACAAAGGGACTTTTTACAAGGGTATAGAGTGATCTTTTCTGTTACACACAGATTTCTTTAATTTCACATGTTACTACTTCAATTAAAAATGCTTGGTGATTTCTCAGTTTGTTTAATCACCAGATATAAGATTTCTTTGCTCTTCACAAATCTTTGAAGTCAATATACATACATACAGATTTGCAAATATTCCCATAAGCGTTTTGTTTCAAGTGCCATCTAAATATTCTTCAGTTAGCTTTATTTATTTCATATCTTTAATGACTAGTTATAAATCTGCCTAATAACCAAAAGTGTAGAACATATACAGCAGGTCCTAGAAAAGCATTGGGAAGAGTAAACACTCTTCACTAAATAAAATAATTTGCCAATACCTGTAATTGTTTTTATTCAACACTTTACCTCATACTTTGATTTCATTTTCTGAAGATATACTGCATTTTGGGATTCTACATTGAAAAATAAACTAGTGCTCCTAAACAATATTTAAAATGACATTTTTATTATGTTGGCATGAAGCACGTTACTGAATTGCTTTTAATATGATAATGTTTTGCAGTTTACTATGCCATAAGTGCAGTTTGGCAGTTGAGTTTACATGAATATTTCATCCAGAAAAGGCCATGAATTTGTAATTATAAATAGACCTGTTCAACAGAAGGAGATGGATGATTCTACAGCTACTAATTTTCTGAGGAAATAATATGTAGTTGAAGACTGAAAGCAAAGACGTCCAGCTGCAGAGGGTCATCTGCAGATTGTCTTAAGCAGTATTAAATAGGTCTATCAACTTTCCTAGTGTATTAGTTGGAGTTGTTTATGATGTTCAAGTTTTTGTGTCTTAGCTCTTTCAGCTATGTATTTGCAAGAGTACTTGCTGATGAAGGAGGCAAAGCTTAGCTATCTTCTTTCTCCTTCACCTTATTTTGTTCACCAGCTCACCCAGCAGCTCACTCTGGTTTAACTATTTAGTGCCAGTCTCCATAAAGACATTACATCACATATCACATGTTCAGTATAGTGAATAATTTTTGTGTAAATTCTCTGAAATGCCAGTAGTGCACCAATAAAGCAACACTGAAACATTCCATCTTACTTTAGTGCATTTTTGGATATTCTTAATATGACTTGATTGCATCCAGTTTTACTAGTCAGCATTGTTCCTCTACAACTGAAAAATATATTCAAATTCTTGTCAGACTCTATTGCAATATCCTCTTTTGTTTTAATGTTTTTAGTTTTATTTTACTCTGCTAGTGTGTTGAAAACACCTTCAGTGCCAGATCTTCCACATGGGCACTGCAGGGACTTTACTGATGAGAATTCAGCCCGCTGTAGTCAGTGCTGCACATCAGCAAGATGAGCTCTGATGCCTTTGGCACATTCCTAAGGCTTTCCCTAAAGGACTTGGTAAAAGAAGTTTGTGTTTGTGAGAGAGAGAGAGAAGCAGCACGAACATGCTACTGTGATTATTGATTGAGGGGAATGATTTATCCAGGTCAATTCTATCTGACATCTGTGATATTAATTGCTAGGGATACAGACAATGAGAGATAGGGAAGCTCTACTGCAGTGTTCTATCTTATTATGCTGTATTTACTGCAAACTACTCTGCTGTGTTTTCCAGGTCTGTTAAACCCTAAAATTTTGCCCTTGGTTGTTCCTGTGCAATTCCCTAGAAGTAAATAGAGCTGTCTTGCATTAGCAGAGAAGTTTCTCTGTGTCCATATATGCCCACAGAGAAATGAACAGCTGTGGCACAAACATGTTTAGGTGTTTTCAATACACATTTGGAAATATTAAAAAAATAAATTAGAAAAGATGTATAATATGGAGAAAGAAACTAGGAGAGTATTTGTAAAGAAAATGGGGAGAATACACCATATGTATGTAATAGCTATATGAGTTAAGTATTGAATTCCTTCTTGAAAGAACTAAAGGGAGTAGAGGTTAGAGGTTAATCTTCCCTCCATCAAATTTAATGGCAAGGCATCTATTAACTGTAATAGGACCTAGATTAGCTTCAAAAGTACTGAACTATTGCAGGATAAAAGAATGCAGTGATGATGATGATGATGATGATGATGATGATGATGATGATGATGATGGAAGAAAACAGTGCAGATGAGTGTAAATATGTTGTTATAGAAAGAATGGAGAAAGGAATACACAGTATTTTTAATTAGCATTCCTGGGCTTTAAAGGAAAGAGAGGAGAAGGGAAGAAAAGATGGGAGAATGAGGGGGTTTATGCTGAAGGATGTTGCATAAGACTGGTACTAAAGGATGATACAGGACACGGGGAGGGAGATTCAACAGTCTCAGATTGATGTCTAGGAGAAAATGTCTTTGCAAATACCTCTGTGGTACATTTGCATTAAAGGCCAAGAGAAAATTGGTAGACTCGCCCCAAGAATAAAAAGATGAAATTAATTTAAAATATACAAATAATAATTTTAAAAGAATGAAACAAAGCACACACAAAAAAACCCCGCCAAACCAAGGGCTCAAGAAAATAAAATTTTTCAGCTTGGGCTTACTTTCAAAATACTGTGGGGTCTTTAGCAAACAACATAACCTCTCCTTGTCTTCAATCCCTAACATTCACCCATTTTATACATTAAATATTAATATTGTCCAATGATTTGAAAAACTTCTAGTAAAGTTTGAAAGCTTCTAGAGTGCTGGAAGAATACTTGTTTGTTGTTTGATCATATTCTTAAACCTTGAAGAAAGTTGCACTCTTTGATATTTTCCCTACAGACAAGCAAGCATGCTGTAATATGAAGTGGAAACAAATGGCATTGATCTGTTCAAATAACTGTTCCCTTTTAACTGTGTTTTTAAATCACGAGTTAATACTAATACAAAACAAAAACACTGAGAATTGTTTTACTATTTTCTATCCCAAATTTAAAATTTGTATCTTTTGGGTAAAAATTTTGTCCCATCCCAGGAGATGTTCCAGTATCTATATCTATTCAGTTACATAATATCTATTTACATTTTTCTTGAATACTTTTTCCCTACTTCTCTTTTCCATTTCAATCACACAGCAAATATTTGATTTCATAGGTGAGCAGACATTGCATCCTGCCCCTTTCTCTTGCCTTCTTAATTAATTTCCCAATGCATTTATAGGCATATTTTCTTTATCCTTAACTCTTAATATCATCTTCTTCGAGTGTCTCTGCTTTCATAAATATGCCTTTCCATAAATTAAAGGTTTTTCTTAAAGGTTTTGTTCTAAATTTGCTCAAAAATGTATTGTGAAAACAGCCTGTCACAAATGCTGTGGAAAGGTTTCTTTTTTGCTGTGTCTACATGTTCTCCTCCAAGAAATATTTGCATTAATAAAACTGGCAAAATGATGTCTTAATTTTGGCAGACTGGCTGCATAAAAAAACTAAAAAACCAGTTATCTTAAGAAGAGCAATAACCAAAACAAACTTGCTGTGTAGGTCAGGAGTTCTCAAATGACTCAATTTTATTTCATTAATGAGTAGAAAACTGTCAAGCCAAATTCAAGTAGATTTTGAAATGGAAGGGCTGACTCCACTTTGATTTGCATTTTAAAAAGCAGCAGCTTCAAATTAGGCAAAGAGGAAGGACTTATTTGTGTCAGAAATACGTGTTTGTGCATCTCTGTGAAAATCCATCCATACTTGGTGAAATAGTAAGTCCTTGAAAAGCTTCTGCACATGCTTTGAAGAGATTTGCTAAATGTAGAAACTAAACGTGGCTCAGAAGCTTTCTTTTTGTTGTCACAGGCAACTTCTGCTGCCCTGCAGAGTCAGCTCCTGTGGCCATTGGCTGTTGCTTGGCTCTGAGCTGCTGCTCTCAAGTGCAGCATGATGCTGAAGTAGCTGTGCTTTCCTGAGAGCTGCTCAGAAAGTCAGAGGAAGGCAGCTCCTGTGTGTTTGGTGACATTGGTGTGGTGACTCCTGTTTCAGAGTCAGGAATCCGTGCTGTCAAGAGAATGGGGCACCAAGAGAACATATTGCACTGTTGGCAGGGAGGGGAGATGGTTCTCCAGCTCCTTCCTAGGTTAACTCAGTAGGCTGGGGACAAGAGGTGCTAAAGTCCTTTTATCCAGGAAAATTAAATATTGTAATCTTGAGGCTTTCCACAGAAAAATCACTGTGACAAAGTTAGTGAGCAGAAATGACGTACTCTTTAAATTATAGTAGTGTATTTTTAAAAATAATATCCATAACTGAAGAAAATTTCAAAGTTTATAAGAAAAGTAGTGAACCACCTCCTCCTTCAAAATACAATGTGCTTTTCCTGGAAAAACTTTTTAGGCTGGGACTTGGCAGGACTGAGTTCAGGTCACTACCATGCTGATGATTTTCTGTGGGAACCTGGACCCTAATTAGCGTTAATTCGGCTTAATGTCCATGCAATAGCGTTAATTCATTGTAACTTGGTGGACTAATCTGAGATTAAATACCTTAGACATATTTAAATTCTCACCAAAAAAAAAGTTATCAGACAAGTCTTTGGATAAAAACCAGAACAACTCAACCCTTTCATATCCATGTGAGACATTCTGCAATAAAACTGACATAATTTTTAAAATCAACTTGTTTAAGTGCAAATTCTAGTTCTACTATGAAAAGAACACAGAATATATCATGGAGAGGAACAATACAGTGATTATACCACTGAGCTGAGATTGCTACTCTGAATTTTCAAGGAGTGTCTGCAAACATGGAAGGAAAGAACGAAGTTGCTGCTGAATTATGACAGATGTTGGTACGAACATTCTGTGCTTTAGTGGAGTAGATAACGCTCCCCCAGCTGGAACAGCACAGGAATGGCTGCCACAGTGTGGGTTTATGGTTTACTCAGCTCTGGTATTACACCTGTCAAGCCAAGACAGCACCATTGTCAAGCATCATTTCACATTGTGAAATGTCAGAGCCCGGGGTCAGGGAGGCATAACTCAGTGGAAGGACCTCACATGTAAGTTCACAGACCTAATTATGAGATCTTAAAAAAAAATACCGTGTACTTTGAGTTAGAGAGAGTTCATAGTTCACACTCCAGAGTCTGATTTTAAGCCTCTAACTTGTCGTGCTGTCATGTAATTTTTTTAAGTGATCCAAAAGTTCATAGAAACAAACCAATTTTTTAATATTTTTTTTTTTACTCCTTTAAACCAATAACCTATTTTGCGCTTCTCTCACCTTGTATGAAAGGGCAGGGCAATATGTTATTTCTGTTTCCTACAGAAAACAAACCTTCCTGTTACCTGTCCTCATCACAGTTGCTGCTCAAGGGACTGGAGTGCACGTGTCACTGTCTTCTCCTGAACTGTAATGGGCCCAATCACGTGTGACAGATTCCCTCAGCTATTTGGCTTTCACTCAGATCTAGTAGTTAAGCCTGAAATATATTTTTAGTGTGCTGCTTGCCCTCATGTGTACAAAGAACTGACTGCCAGCATCTGAAATACTGCATTTATTCTGCTGCCAATCTAAATTCATGCTGGCAACAGCTGATGGAAATTTCCTTATGTGTAGAGTATAATTGAATAAACTCTGGTTTCGATTTTTAAAATGCTTATGAAGTTTGGTTAACTGTTAAAATCAGAGAAAAACTTTCTGGGCTGCTAATATTGCTACTAAAAATAAGCTTAACACTAATTTCTTTACAGGTTCCTGCTCTGTATAAACTAGGCTTTCTCCTGATGTTTAAGGCAGGATCAAGTACACTCTTTATTATTATTTTAATGCTATTAAAATTATGTATCCTGAGAGAACAGGCATCTTTGCAGCATTAAAGCCTAGAAATCAGTGTTAATGACACACCATATCTCAACCCCCCCCAGTCCAATAGTAAATTTAAGGGACAAGTTCTCTCTGCTATCTGATACTCTACTTTTCATTATATCTCTTTTCTTGTCTTTCCCTGCTATTGGGCACTTTTGTGATTTAGCTGAATGGGGTCATGAGTCACCTTGCCTAGGCCAGGCTTTTGCCATGAAAGGATGGAACAGATGATCCTTGAGGTCCCTTTCAACCTGGGATTCTGATACTGTGATATTGAGAGTTTTCTGCTTAGGTCATGTGAATTGGGTCTGACTGAGGCAAAGTTCCCATCCCTTACAGTGCTGTGCTTTGCATTGGTAGCTGGATGGGTGTTGATAATAGACCAGAGTTTTGGCTACTGCTGAGCACTGCTGTCCCTCTGCCATTCCTTCCCTCACCAAAGGGGATGGAAGTGGGCAAGATCCTGGGAGGGGACACAGCCAGGCCAGCTGACCCCAATTAGCCAAAAGGATCTGACATCAGGTCAGATATATAAGCTAAGGGAGAGAGGAGGAAGGGGTTTCTGAGTTCCTGAGTTTTCAGTGTTTGCCTTCAGGAGCAGCTGTTACACGTGCTGAAGCCCTGCTTCGCAGGACATGTCTGAACATCGCTGCTGATGGGAAGCAGAGACTGACCTTCCTCCTCTTTAGCTCCTGCATGCAGGTCTCCCCTTGTTCCTTTCTTTTTGCTGTAACAAAGCCTTATGTCACCTGCTGGTCATTCTCCATCTTATTCTCTCCCCTGTCTCAGGGGGAAAGGGAGTGACAGAGTGACTGAGTGGGCACCTGGCACCCAGCCAGGGTCAACCTGTTACACCATGGTACCAGAGACAGGGAATGCAGAGGGAAATACATGGTAAGCCCTTATTCCTTGGGGTTTTGGCCAACCTGGGGGTGGATTAGGTGGAGTGTACGTTTTACCTTCTAGTCAAAACACTCCTTTTGGAGCCAGAGGGCATAGTCTGGGTCAGAGGCACTTCAGTTCTGCCCTCTCATGTTCTACTCATCATCCAAGAAAAAGTCTGAAATAACATTAATCCCCACAGGCAGTTTCTATCCACTGCAGATATTTTACAATAGGGAGGGGGTGTTGCATGCAGAGTTCTGTGCTCAGAGATCATGAATATACAGATACATCTTAAACTGTAAACTGGTACTCAGCACACTGATGTTCAACTCAAAAAATGTGTTTAGAAGTCTATAATGTGTCACATATTACATCACTTGATAGTGATTTTTACACAGGATGATGTGTGTATGCTAATTTTATTGATGTGTGATGGATTTATTAAACTAAAATGGTTCCATTCACTAGGATTTTTTTCAGTGAAATTATTTTGCTGTCTTGTCATATAGAGGAAATTTTGTTTGAAATGAGAGATCCTGCCTCTTAGTATTCCACATCTACCTGAACAATCTAAGTCCACTATAGCTGATGCATCCAAAAAACTCATAGTAAAAAACCAATATTATGACATGATAGAAGTCAATCTCAAGCTCACCAATATTATTTTGTGTTTGGGGAAGTGTTCTGTAGCAAAACTTCCAGCGTTCCTGGAGAGATCAGCTGTGCTGAATGGCTGCACATCATCATTAAGTGAGGAGTGGTGCCTGAGTGGAGGTTCCTTTACATTTATCTGCATTCATTGTAAGAGAAGCAGGTCCATGTTCTTCACACCAGAGCTCTCTTGCTGAAGGAGGTCCATGTAGCAGCAGAAGGAGGAGAATCTAGTCCTGATTCTCTGTGAGTGAAACGAATTTTAGCTTGAGAAGCCTCACAAAGTTGGGATTTCTACATTCAGAAATAGGTACTTTTAGTGTAGAATTTTAGGAGTAGAATTTGATATTAAAATATTGGGAGATCTTCAGTTATTTATGGTAAATTACTCAGGTAATTCTGTAATCCATGCAATACACTTTAAAAAAAAGTAATATGCATTAAGATCTTCTGAAGAAATAATGAAGAATGAGAATCACTGAAGGCATTAATCTTATTTTGAGAAGTAGGTACAATCTGGTCATCCTTGTTCAAGAAAAATGAACTTAAATGAGAACAGATGGAAAGAGGTGCAATTATGATGATTAAGTGAACAGTGAATCTATCATATGAGAAGAAATTAAAGTGTGTTATATAATAGTACCTGCTTATTTAGCCTGGTAAAATGAGGACAGAAGCAAATGATTCATCTTTGTAAATAAAACCAAGGGTTAAACAGAAGAAAGGGAGAGGAGGTTATTGCCAGTGTTTGATAAAGTGCTTAAAACTTGGCATGAATGAATGCAAACTGGATGTGTCAGAAGTCCTTCAGCAGCAATTTTAGATGCTGGAAGAGTACTCTGATACTGAGAAGAATCTGCTACAGGTGTTCCCAGTTCTTCCCCTTCTTTCCAGGCAGGAGTTATGGCCAGGGTCCCTCTAGCCTGGTGCAGCCTGTGCAAGGAACATGTCTTTTACAGAGACTGACCCAAATTTTAATAATGATACTTGTCTTAATGAACATTGTCTTTACCCTGCTTTCTTATGTCATGGGTAAATTTGCAAGAAAGGTTTTGGGGAGAATTTTGATATTTTTAAAACCTTGCTAGTATAGAAAATATAACATCAAATATTTGAAGAAGTGCCCATAAGCAAGTGTTAATTACTTAAAGTACAAAAAGGTACTATGCATATCTTAATATGTGACAGTGAAAATAAATTTTTGATGCCATTATTATTTTAATGCATATTTAATACAAGAGTCTTCAGGAGACTGAAAGCTGTGAATTTAGTCACTGTTTTTAAAATGACAGCATACATGAAAGGTTGAAAATTAGAGTCATGTTAAGCAAAATATTTTGAGTCTGTTGGTAGAGGATTCTAATTCATGGTTGCCAAAAGGACACACATAGAAAATTATAACTTAAAGGACATGAGTAAGAGAGGATTTCTGAAAGGTGAGTCATGTTAAACAAATAAGATTACTATCTTAGAAGTGAATGGCAGAAGAGAAAATGCAAGATTTAGTGTTTCACCATGTGAAAAAAAAAGCTTTTTCTTTTTCCAAAGTTTTATGCAACAGATTTTTTGTATAGACTATCTGAATAGGAATTGGCTGCTTAAGACTTTTAACACTGATAAGTAACCAGCTGGGAATGGGAAGTGCATATTAGTGGATTGTTGAAGAATAGAATTCTTTTGCTTTCTTTGTTGCAATCATTTATCTTCAATAATTTAATTATTGATTCAGTGTAAAATATGTAAGGTAATAAATATTTCAGGTGGTACTAAAGTAAGAAGATAGTTTAAATGGCAGATGGTTGCAGTTGCCTTACAGGATAATTTCTGATAAATTAAATGGACAGACCAGGGGGTGGAAAATTAAATGCAATATATTTAAGTGTTAAGTGGTGCTCCTGGGTCAGTGTATTACACAAGCTAAGTGCAGTTGAACTTGATATTGAATAAGGTAATAGTCAGGAAAAAATGTTCAATGCATGCCATTGACAGATTGAGTGTTAACTGCTTCCTTCATTGTGTAACAGCAATATAGGCTAATGCATCCAAATGGACTTCTAATACAAAATTGATCTTGTTTTATAAACTAGTTCATAAAGAATAGCCATTAGGCTGAATTTTCCTATTTTGGTCATTAACTTGTAAACATAGAATTATCAAGGAATAAAAGGAGCACATTCAGTGAAGTTGATAAATCTGGGAATATATGGTCTAGAGAGACAGAAATAAAGTAACATTCAGAGAGGTTGAGAGCCTCTGTTAATAGCATTGAACTTGGAGGAAAAACTATAAATCCTGCTTTTATGACAGAGGGTCTTCAAGGCAGGACTGGAGGGGTTTTTTCCTATTTATTCTTCAATCACATTATGTTATTTGACATTTCAAACTTGACACCGAGTCTTTGGCACCTTCCAGAAGGCCTCAGAAGTGAATCCCAAGAAAAAGACATTGCTGCTATTTCTAATCCCCATAATATAGATGTGGTTAATTTAATGCATGAGTTACCTCACTAAGATTGCTGCAACACTCCGTATATCTTAAGTTAATAGCATGCATATGTGTTTGCAGGATCAGGCTTCAGTGATTAGCTTTATATTTAGATGTAGCTAAAAACCCCTTCTGTGAGTTGGGTGGAATTTTCCCTGTCTCCTGTGAAATCTGATGTGCATTAGGAAGTCAGGAGTTACTGCTCTGTGACCACTTTTTCTTGTGCTGATAAACATGTAGGCTCTTTTTAAAGTGGGCGTCTTTCTCATCAATCTATTCCATTTGCCAGCCTTTGTATCTGTGAGTGGGATGGCTTTGACAGATTTTGACACTTGCAAAACATCATGGCTTTGACTGAGATGCTGGTCCAGCCTCCCATGCAGGTGGGGAGGTGGCCACTGGCGATTATAGTGGAAGGTGTGGAAATCAAACCCGGCCAAAGCTGACCTGTGATTTCTTGCTGGGAATGGCAAAAAACTTGTGAACTCAAAAGAAGTTGTTTTGTCTTTATCTAAAACCTTTAAAATGGGTTGTAAACCCAACATGTAAAGCATCATGACCCCAGTCAAACTGGGCTGACAATTACTAAGAAATTACAAATACCAATGGCATTTGCTGCAGCTGTAGGCACCATTATTCCAATTAATGTATGTATTTCTTTTTAAACGTTGTTTGCATACCTGTATCCCTTGTATGTTATTAATTATTAATTGTATATTATTAATTTCTATACATCAGGAATGCATGATGAGATAAGATCTTGAGGGTAGGATTGTCAAAATAAAGAGAGTTTGCATATGTAGCTGAAGATAAAAGAGGATGCGGCTGAACTCTATCTGATACCTTCTTTATCCACATGAGATACAAAGGTGCTTTGAGCTGAGCTGTTGGGCTCAGCAAAGGGAATTCTTTGTAGGTATTTTCTGTCTTATTTAAGCTTTATCTAAGACTGCCCATAATCAAGCAATTCTTATGTCTTACTATTGTGTCTGTAATCTGTTCTTCACTATTTTCTCAGGGATTACTGATCATTGCAGAGTATCAGCAAAACAATGTCGAGAACAAAAGCTGCTGCCATGTCTCAATGTTTAGCTTAAACACACTGTCATTTTTAAAATTTTTTTGCAGTTGGTGCTGCATTCATTATTGAATGCATTTCTCCTATTTAGATGAGGATAATTTCTATAATACTTTAAGAATGAATAATTTTTTTAACATAGCTAGTATATTCAGTGGCAAGGGTAAATATTGTAAGCATGTAAACTTACCATTTAGCCTTGATTTTTTAACCATACTTTATTGTCCACTGGTAGAAAAATGAGCAAAACACATCATGGCATGGCTTTATTGTACCACTGCCCAGCAATTTTTGTATATTGTTTCCTTTTATAATTTGAGACATGATGATGATCTTTGCAATAAATTTTTTCATAAGTATTCTTACTGATGGATGATGCATTTATTTAAGCATCAGTGGACAAATAAAGTTATCCACGGATGACTAACAACCTTGAATAAATACCATTTCACTCAGCAGCTATCCATAGTACCTTAGCAATGCAATTACATGCCAGGACCTATTATCCCAATTAATGGACTGTTTTATATTCACTGTGCATTATACTTGAAACTCTTCAGAGGCCTGGCCTTCATTTAGCCAGAGGCAAAAAAGAAGTGTATAACAAATCACTGGGAAAAGTCTTTCATTTACTTTCCAAGATATATAGTGTGTAATTATACTTAAAGCATAACAAGGATGGTCTCAGAAATGCTCTTTAAGTTACAGTAAAACTATATATTAAACCCATGATTATTAAATATAGCTTGTTTTCCAAGATCATTGTTGTTAACAGCAAAAGTAGATATTTTGCTATCTTCTTCCTGCATTGTATTTTTTACAATTATTTTGCCAAAGGCCAAGTTTCAGGGTTATTTATGAGATTCATGTTTCTTCTCTCTTTCTAAAAAGATGCTAATAAGAGCATCAGTTCCTGGGGATGCTGTATTTGATGGATGGGTGAGCAAGTAAAATAGTCTACTGAAAAGTATGCAGTGCACTGTTGTGTTGCTGCTTTGTAAAATGCCAGCCCTGGGCTGTCTTTCACAGGGCTGGAATTTGACCACTGGAGTTTCCCTCTGCTCCCTCTGGTGGTTTCCAAAGCTGCATTTCTAAAGCTATAAAATAAAACACCGTTGTATTTCTTCTCCTCATTGTAAGGAGCATTGATTGCTTCTCATTATATATTATAGCAAAGGGGCAGTCTATTACATGAATTTATTGCATTTTCTTCATGATAATTACTGGAAGTTATTGAACAAGGCAGGGAGTTATCACCAGTAAGTTCCTGCTATAGCTGAGGAAGCAAATCCACAAATATTTAGTGGATCTAAAGCTGTAAACAACACATCCTGTTTACAGTGTAGTAGGAATTTACAACTTACAGTGCATCTGAGGATTTTGTAGGAATCAAGCTCCAAATACTACAAATTCAGGCTTGAAATATGAACTGCAGTAAAAAATTGTCCTTCGTTGTGTTGTGCAGATACCTTTTGTTGAGCCATTAGATAGCAGTTAAAACGACCACTAGATTCTCCATTTCCCTTACTCAAGAATGACATTACTATTTAATGAGCAGCTGGTTAGGGAGTCTCATGAAATCTGCATTCACACATTAATGCAGGATTGCTCTTTTACATTCGGAAGAGGAATCTATCAATGGGAAAAATCAATAATGTAAGTGTCCCCATAGGTCTGCGGATTCCCGTAAAATACAATCATTGAGCCATCTTTCTGTAATTTCTTTTCACAAATAATTTTTCCAGTCCCAGTTCAGTAGTATCCAGTGGAGCACTAGGAAAGAGGATAGCTGTCACAGCCAGAACAACCACAGAGTGCTCTTCCTAAATTTCCTGGGTGGGTCCTATTGCCTCCATCCCTTGCCCCCGACAGAGCTGGATGAGTCCTTGTCACACCACATAATATCAGGCACGGGGAATGCAGAGAGCTGGCCCAGGGCTGCTAGAGCTGCCCTTGGACGCCTGGCTCCTGAGAGCCTCAAGGAAAAGAGGGTGAGCAGGTATCTGCTGTCCACTGGATACAGCTGAACCTACAGTAGCAGCTCAACATGGCATTAAAAGATAAATGCCAACAATTGCAAGTGTGTGAGTTTCTATTTTCCTAATAGCTCCTTCTTTTTCTGAAAGAAAAGGGGGCCTCATATGTGAGATGGCTGCTCTCCTCTGCTTTCTGTCACAGGTCCTGAGACATCAGTGCTTGGGATAGCCAAGATGTTCAGATTTGTTTCCAAGTTCAAACAACCTTTAGATTCACAACTGGATCCATTCCATTCCAATCCATAATGGAATCACCACTCAAGCCACTTTTCTAATACGGTTATCATATAATTCTTTCATAAACATAAAGCCATGGTTTAGAAACATATGTAGAAAAAGTATTTTTACTGACTTGAAATGCCAAAATTCCTAGATTTTTACTTACAATGCTTCTAAGACATCGGAGGGGGTTTGTTAACATGCAGGTACACTGTGGGAAGTACTAATGCATTTAAAGAGCAGCCCAGCTGTCCTACCAAAGGAATGCTACAGGTGTAATCCAAATGCACATTTATTTACAGATGGAAGATACAAGCCAAAAAAGAGTTAAGATAAAAGCCAAAAACAGTTAACAGCCAGTAAGCTTAGCATTTTATTATTACATATAGGATACAAATAAACTAGTAGGGAAGAAATAAAAAGCTAGCAATTAAATGTTGATGAGTTTGATAAATCATGCAGTCTAAATGAATATAAGTGATCTTCACATTATTCTTCAATTATTGACACCCTCCTACTATTTTGAAGAAGATTCATCTTACACCAAAGACTTTTATTGCTACAATATTTCACAACTGACTAGCCAATTTCTTCTATTATCTTAATATTCACAGTTAAAATAAAGAACTAACAATTTCCCTTATGGCTATCTATGTCATATACAAAGACAGTGAGGAGACAAAACATAACTTCAGAAAGAAAATTCCTGGCCATTATTCACTGTTTCTTACTTCTATATAAAATATCACACTGAAATAGGCTGGGAAATATTTTTTTTTTCTGACCTATTTTTCTGGTTTTCTTATCAGTCTTTTTGCTTTTTGAAGGCAGAAGCTGTAGATAGCTTTTTTAGAGTGTTTAAAGTAGTTTAAAAATTTTTACTCCCTAAGTAGAACAATTTAATCACTTTGATTTCTACCATTACATTGAGAGAAAAGCATTTTACTAAACTGCAAAAAAATATTTTTTCCTAGTTCATTGTGGAGCTGAAGCAAAGACTTAGGAAGTAATCTGTGGGAAGAATTGGACTGGGGAGTTGGTCTCTATTTTAGCAACTAGGTAGAGAAGAATGGAAAAGGAGAATAACGTGATAGGCCTTTTGATTCTGCTTCTGCGTTTGAATAGTGCCCTTCTGCCAGGAGAAATGGGAGGAGTCAAGCCCTTAAGGCTGCAGCATTGCTGTGAGAACAAGTGCCCTTGATATGTACTATGATTGTGGCTGAAAATCTGCAGGATCATAAATGTCATCCCTTCTTCCTGTCTTGCAGCGATTCATTGCTTTCCAAGTGTCTTAGTTACGACTGTTCAGGCAGCAAATATATATTGGTTGTCTGTAAGTATTAATTACAGAGCACCACACATGATAAGAATATTTAATACCTCTAATGTTGGTAATTTTCCAGTAGAAAAAAAAATTAGTAATAATGGCAGAAATATAAAATCTGGGGGGGGGGAATGGACCTTTAAATAAATTCTGATTTATTTTCTCCCTTCCACATTATCAACAGTATTATTGATACAGAAGGAATGGCAGTCTCCTGTCCAGAATTTACTGGAGACTTACAAAGCAATGAAACACCTTCTAGGTGTTGTGATGTTGACAAATTATCGCATATTATTACATTACAGAATTAGTATATAATTAAATATTTCAGTGTGTACTTCTCTGCTATACCTCAGAATAACAGGAAGGTTGAGTATTTGGTTGGGTTTGTTTGAAATTGTGCAAAAATATTCATAGTATGTGGATGAACACAGCTTTTCTATAACAAAATGAACTTTGGTGCAATTTCCTTATCACAATAAGACATTTCTAAGAGTGTGGTATTGTAAGATAGTTCTTTTATGGATCATTTCTAGGCCACTGGAGCATGTGTTATCTCACTTTAACACACACCTTGTGGGTTTTTTTTTTTTTAATTTAAGAAAATGACGTTTCCAGGCCAATACCTTTTTTTTTTGTGTACAGAACAAACTAAAGAAGGTGAATAATGTGACCATGGGAATATTTTAATTTAAAAAGAAATGTTTCTTAATTAGAGATAATGGTAGAAGCTCAGCAGGAATGCTCACCGTATGAGCAAATCTCAGCAGCCCCACTGTTCTTGTAGAGAGAAAGGGCTGTAAGTAACACCCTGCTCATACTTAGCTCATTGACTTTTACCAGTGACTTCTAAATACCTTTTCCAAACCGTCTAATTTTTTTATTTTTTTTTATATCTATGCTCATTAAGGTTTGGTGTCAGATTTAGGGATTCTTAAGCATGTAAAACTGAAGAACTGTCCCCTCATGAGGGGACTGCAAAGGTATAGCATGCCTGTACATTAATTTATTTAAAGTAAAGGGAAAAAGCAGCAAGAGCTGTGCTGCTGGGAAATCAGCCTCGCCTCAGGGTTCCCACAAAGACAGGGGCAGCAGTGAGGGAGAGCTGAGTTTTAGTCCTGGGCTGCTCTGAGAGCTGAGATTCAGCTTTTCCTTCACTTGCTCTGATGTAATTCTGCTCTCGAACTCCACAGAGGAATTTTGTTTCTCCACTCGCCTTCTACTTAACAGCAGAACAATTGCTGTGCAAATAACATGTTCATGAATGGCATCCGATATTCCTCCTTTCAGCTGCACCACTCTTGTTAAACCGTGATGGAATTGCAGCTTATCCACAACTCTGTTGCAGAGCTCATTTATCATCCCAGCCCCTGGTTCTAGTGACTGTATCACTCCTCAACACTTGTCCTTTTTTTTTGGATCTTCCTCATCAGACTTAAAACTTTATCTTCCATTCCATCCCCTCTCTAATCAGCTACAGGAGGTCAACTTTTGCCTGCCCAGCCCTCTGCTTGCCTTCGTGCTGGCTTTGTCTGCAAATTCCTGCCCAGCCACGTTGTCATTCTGCCTCAGCCCCACAGTGCTGTCTTCTGTGCTGGTCCAAAAGAACTTGTCAGCACTTTGCTCATGGCATTCTAATCCCATCACCTACTTTTTTGGTCTCATTTTTCCTATGACTATTTGGTATATTCTGTCTCAGAGCAGAGATTCTTCCCCCAAGTGGAAATAAAGATAGTTTTGATGTGTTTCCTGTTGGGAATTACTAACTCCTTATGAGTTTTCTAAAGCTTAATCACTATTCAGTGGAACTTGTAAATCATGTAAAAAAACAGGTATGCACAATAGGATGCAACACACACTTGTGATTACCATTACAAATGACATCTTTCTTTGCAACACTCAAAATATAATTTCTCTATTTTATTTTAGTCTTTCCTTATTATATTCTGTCAGAGGTTCAAAGCAGAAAAATGTGAATTGTAAAAGGAAATTCAGGCTCTTAGTGGAGTCCTCCCTTATTAGTGCTTCTTTTAACTACTCTGATTTGTTCTAAGTATAAATGACTTTGAAAATATTCCTTCCACTTGGCCATTCCATAGTGGTGAATTGCACATCAGCCTTCAAATTGTAAGGAAAATAATGAAAAGGAAGATACAATGATCAGAGAAGCAACAAAAGATACCAACGCTTTATAAATATAATTTTTTTTTAGGTACAGATACAGTCCTAGTCAAAATCTCTTACTATGGAACTTCTCACCTCTGTTTGAGAAATTAACAAAAATAGAAGTGACTGCAAATAACAAATGTGTGGTGTAAGATATATTCATCACAGGACAAAGCAGCTGAACCCAGTATTAATAAAGATTGCTATTCATTTTTTGAATTTGTATGATTGACCACTTAAAGAAATTACTAGTGCTATAGAAAATCTTGTGACTAAAAGGGAAAAGTCATTTAGTTCAGGGAGGTCTTGTCGGCCTCATAAAATAACTGTTGATTATAATTATACAGTAATCTCGGAAATATTCTTGTGGGAAGTAGAGAGAAAATGAACAGGGAAAAAAATTACCTCCAACTGATACACATTACTGATATCAAGAATACACTTTTGCACCCTATTGCATGCTGTGAGAAGCTTTCCAAAGCTTGTGTCTTTTGCTAACCTCTCATTTTGTCTGTCTAGTTACTTATCCTATGTAAGGCAGAAAATTTGCATTTTCAAAGACACTTATATAAACTAGCCAAACTATTTTTGTTTCCTCAATGGCCATGCTCTAAAAAAAATCCTGTTTTATGTGACTGTTTAGCCATAAGGAACATAAGAACAGATCTAAACTTCTCCAGCATCAGACAGTAATTGTTTCTGTGACTTACACCGTCGCTTTTCCACTCTCAGTAATATTATAGTGAGGGAAATACTACTGGTATAACAATTGCTCTTGATTTTTAGCATGTTACAAATCTGCTGCTTTGCCCTGCTGCTTTACAGTACAAAAACCAGAGAGCAAATTTATTTTTGTTCTGGTTTAACCAAGAAGCAATTTTTCTAGTTTTGACCTGGAAAATTTGCAGTCATGTTTAAAATCCAGTTGGAAATGGTCACCTCCTCCTGGTCTGTGTTAGCCCTGTTGGTATGTGGAAGGCACATTGTTCATTTCTCACTAATTAGAAGGTGTTTTAAAAGAAATTAAAGTAGTGAACACTGATAGATACCCCTGTCTGGTGTGTTGCTGGAATTCCAAGGTAATATAAAGTCTGGAACAGTATAAAATCTTGTGTGTTTCTTCAGAATTAAATCTATAATGGAGAACCATGGACACATTTAAGATATCTCACTTTGTTTTAGGTGTTCTTATCCTACTAGACTGTAGAATTCCCCAAACTTATAAATACATAGCCCATTTAAAGTAATGAAACTTCACATTCATTCTTTAGCCTATGGGATTGTGTAAGCAAAATGCGTATCCCTGTTGATATTTAAATGATTTTTAGCATCTGCTTTAAGAGTTATTGAAATGAACGACGTTCCAGTATTCAGGGGTGTCAGGTCTCTGGCAACTAGAAACTTTTATTTTTTAAAAAACTGAGATAATCTGGAGAACCGTTGCCCAATGCTTTTAAGCATAGTGCTCTGTGTGGGGAATCCCACAAATTCTATCTCTTAAAGGCAATAATAAGCAGTTCTAAGCTTGATCAAAGTCTCTGTTATTTCTCTAATGTGAAATCCCAATGGTGTTAGCCTGGAGCAACTTCATACTTCAATGTCAAACTTCAGTTTGACACCACTGACCTCAGGACAGCAATTGTGAGGATGAATCTGGCCACTTTGTCAGACCCATTGTGATTGCCAAAGAGAAAAAATAATTACAGAAAATTAAGTCTTCTATTGGAAAAGTTTCTGAAATTAAATATCTCTGCCAATTTACAAACATCTTGTACATGTTTATATTGCAAATCATGAATATCTCTATCTATAGAAGATCTACATGAAACTACTAGAACAATCTATACATTTTATCTATAGTGAAAGCCTGCATCAAAATCTGATATTACAGAGTAAACAAGAAATGTATGTGTAAAAAGTTACAAGTCTAGAAGTGTTTTAGTAATTTTTAGAGGTCAAAAGTGATTGGCCACAAATCAAAAAATAGATAGAAACAAACTAAGATTCACAAGCACCATACTGATTTGCTAGAGGTGAATTTCCATGTGTTACACGTGGCAGATGTTCTTTTCAGCTCATTACTGGCAAACAGCCCAATTTGTCTAAATCATATTTAATATACAGCAGTTTCTGGCAGGTGTAAAGAAAAAAAATATATATCTTGCAAGACTTCCATGGTATTCTCTATATAATTAAAACTGTTTTTGTAAATGACCTTAATAGTATTTAAAAAGGGTGGGAGAGGAAAACAAAATTTGATAGTGAGCAATTAGCTACAAATTAAAAAGCTATTGCATGTAAGCTTCCTGTTTTCACCTCGAAAAGGTACTGGCCATACAGATTTAAGGAGGGGTTTCTGTGGAGATTCTGAAGTCACTTTTCAACATGCCCTTCATGGGTTGCACGAATTCTCAGTGTGGATAACTTCTTGACCGTAATAATCACTGCCGACAGTTTAAATGGAATTTGTAGGATGAAGAGTGAGTATGGGCAAAATCTGAGAGTATTTTGATTCTTTTCCTGGCATAACCATCTTATGACAGTGTCAGCAAACGCTGTCCCTTGGAAGAGCACTGACAGCTTGAGAGAGCTCAAATGCTCATTGCCTGTGCGGGAGCTGCTCGACCTCAGCAGCTCTTACCAGAGCTCTGTAGTGGGAACATTGTGTGCATTGAGAGATCTCTGGCTTTATCAAAGGTGTTGTTTCCAGTACACACAGTCCACAGTATGTCTCCTTGGAAGAAAAGTTCTGTTGTCTCTTACCCAGTTATTCTTCAGTGGTATCCATGAAAGGTAATGGATAAAACAATGCACTGTGTCTCAGGGGACTTCTTTGTGCCTTGGCTGGAGATACTGACACTTATCTCTTGCAAAGTCCTTTGAAATTTGGAAATCTAAAGCTCCAGATATTGGCTAATTGATACATGTTGTTACCATTATTCAGTGAGGAGATGAAGTTCCTGATATTGAATTCACAAATATTTATCAAATTCCAGTGCAATTTACTAAAATTATTTTCTATTTAGTTTAGAAATTCTCTACAATGTCTCCTGCAGTATAAGAATAACACAGTATATTAAAATTATGGAGGTAATTATTGTTAACATCTCAATGAATGTGTGAACATATTGTGAGACATTTTAACATCTTTTGATCATTCTGTGAACTCACCTTATGCTATAAAGGGAGATGGATTATATGTGATGTTTGTGAGAGGTAAGAGATTGACACAGTGGCAGGCTGTTGGTTCAAACACATCTTATTCAGCATTGTGTTATTCCTTACAACTGACATCCTCTTGATGGCTTTGAGACAGATGTCCAATACTGAACTAGACAGAAGTGCAATTAATATTGAACAAATATAGAGGTTGCACTTTGCATGTTGATTCAACCTGTTTCTCTACAACAATTTATTTGAATTTCTACTGGAATAGCAACAGCAGACTGTTTGAAAAGAGATTTTGAAGTCAGACATATCACCTGGAAAACAGTGGAAAAATTTATCAGGAAAATACATCAAAATTGCAGAGAATCATTTTAATGAGGACAGGATATTGCATAGAATCATAGAATCTAAAAGCACTCTTGTTTTTTTTATTTAGTATTATATTTGTTTATGTGCTATAATGTTTAAATAAAAATAGTTTACATTCATTTCAAAAGGGAAAAAAAAGGTCTTTTTCCTGTAATCTGCAGTGCAATAAGCTTAATGTTAGAGCCTGAGTGCAGTTGTACTGAAATCTGTAAAGAGCTGCTGGGTAAAGATCTTTTCTCTAATGGCCAGTGAGCCATCCTATCCCCTTTTTGTGTACAAGATATTAAGATATTGTCTCTAGGGCTGTAGAACAAATGAAACCTTTGGCAGGGAAGCAGATATTCTGCTCTGAGTTTATTGCTCTGGAGCTTTGAACCCTCCAGCCCTGCAGTGCTACTGCAGAGGACCCAGAAAGTTACCCTGTAAGTGGAGGCTGCATATGTCACTCACTGTCTGGACTCCCATGGAAAGATTGAATACACTTTTTCTTTGAGAATGTCTGGATATATGTTGATTTGTGCCCTTTTTCACCTACTCTCCAGTTTATTTTCTCTGAATTCTGATTTCAGAAGATATTTGAATCTGTATGAAATACATTAATGTATTTTTGTTACACAGTTTTTATGACATTTTTCTACAGAAAATATGAATATATGCTGTTTATGAGCATCTGTTACTTCTGGAATCAGCTTGGTAAAGGACATTTTGTGTTTGGTAATCCAGAAATTCCTGTAGTTAAACTTTCAGAAAAACAGTTATTTTTTCCATGCAAATAAAGCAGTGAAGGGTTTTTTTGTCAAAACATAGTTGTTTGTTATTCCTTTTACAAGATATATAGTCTTGTTTTGGTCATGATTGCTCATGCAACCATATGGGAGTTTGTTCATATTCTAGTTGAGCTAAAATGTGTTGCCATGTGTTTGCCTACTCATAGTAATTTTTTAAAGGCTTGTCTATTTTTCACAGCTAAATTTAAGCTAAATTTGATTTTATTTTTATAAAAGATAAATTATGACATCATATGTTGACTGTTTAGGAGAGTAAACAACAGAGAAGTTAGTTACTTTGTGGTTTTGCTTCTTTCTAATGAAGTTCTTAAATAGCAAGTTACTAAAACTATTTCTTAAACTGCACTGATTAGTAGTAGTAGCAGCAGTGGTACTGAAAGCCACTGGTAATGCAGGCAGCTAATGATAAAACTGGAAGGGCCAGAGATATCCAGGCTTAAATATCCCACCATCACTGAATTTCACAATCTTGAAATAAACAGCTGATTTCTCACGTGTTCTTCACTCTGTCTGAGCTTTATGGAGAGGCATGCAGGGTCCACGGAGAAATGTGGAAGGCTTTAAGGGTCAGGGTATTTGCAGCAATACAACAGTCAGACTTGCTGATGGTTCCATGCTGTGGAAGAGGAGGTATATACAAGGATCATGTTGAAACTCAGCTCTTTTTCTCTCTTTTTTTCTTTTTTTCTTTCTCTCGTTTGTGTGTGTGTGTGTGTGTGTGTGTGTGTGTGTGTAAATATCCTTTTAATATTACTCCTTTGGATAAATTAGTCAATTAAGCAGTGGGGAAAAACTGCTCAATTCTTAGGAGCTGCCTAACAACACCCTGTAGCAGACACACTGATTTTAGATGTATATTGACTTCATCTGCCAAACATTCTCTAAGAGCAAATCTCAAGTTTTACAATTTAGTTTTGTTTACTTGTATTCTCATTTAAATGTATATGAAAGAATAGCTTTTTTTTAAGCAATATATTGTTCTGATAGATCACTCTTGCTCAACAAATCTGGTAGAGTTGTGTGAGGGCTTTGTGTGGTGTGCAGGCACCCAGATGGAAGAGCCTGACTGTGTGAGAGTGTTGTAGTGCTCACACTCATTAGTTTCCTTTGCAATTTAATGACCTGAGTTAGACTGAAAATAAGTCTGTCAAACAAAACATGAAAAGGGTGACTGACTGAGAAATAATTTGAAGGTAGGAAGAAGGTAGAATAAATTATGTAAATTCCCACTAAGCTACCAAGCTGACTATATTACCCCTGATCTGCCACATAACAATGTAGTATCACTGTTCTCTGTTCTTTCACGGGCCTAGGATGAGACAAAAGTATTCCAAGCAAACCAAAATTATAGGTAGTGAACACAGCTTTGAAAATTCTATGAATGGAACAGAAGAATAAAAATAAACATTAAAACAAACAAAAACTAAGGACCAGATCTTTTGCTGTCAGGAGTCTTGAGATTTAGTGAGCATTGCTTCTGAGAACAGAGGGTGCTTTGAAGTTTAAATTTATTCAGGTTTTATAGAAATATGTGTCAAAAGATTATACAGATATTCCTGTATTAAACAGCACTGCTGTAGATGCTGTTCTTCCACACCCTGATTGGACCCTAAACCAGTTGGAGAGCAACACCTTGCTGTAAGTGCCATACTTCATGAATAACAAAATCCACTTGTTCTGACCAATCCTGCTTGGGATTTTTTGAGGAGTTAGCTTTTCCAGTTAGGAGAAAATAATTTTGAAGAGACATGAGGGAGATTTGTTTCTAATGTTGTTTCTATTTAGCTGTTGGAGCAATTTAGCCCAAAATTAGATACCAGGAAGTCAGGTCTGTACATACACAAGGTGTTATTGTTGCAATGCTTTCAGTTGAATTTTCTGTATTTTTTCTATTTCAATTAATCTTTCTGTTCTTGACACCTTTGGAAACACAGGGGGCCTCAAACATTGGTAACAATAAGAAATCACAAGTTAATGACTAAAAAATCCCTGCTAGTCATAGCAGCTCCACTACACAATCCCTTGACTTTTCTGCCACAGACTTGTCACGAAAAGCACTGGAGGGCAATTGACCATTGTGATTTTTTATAGCATGTCACAACTGCAGAAACATCTACACACACAGAGCATATTAAAACTTCGCTGACAAGGCCATAAATCATTGAAGTGCAAAACCCTGAAATACCAATTTTGCAGTCAGTCATTAAACAAAACTCATAATCTATGAAATTATACATTCCAGTCGAAAATGCAATATTTCACCTCATGTATATAAAGCTAGGTACTCACCATTCCTTTTCTTTTGCAAAACACAAGGCTCGTCAACAAAGATATTTCTGTCAGTGTGAATAAAGGGGCTCTATCCATCATTCTCTTGTCAGAAACAGATACATTCCTAGTTAAACCTTCTTTTCTTTTTCTTATACAGATTGTCAAATATAAGGGACACAGTCTTTGTTCTGCTTATGAGTCCCAAGAACATTGGTGATAAGTCTGTATGTACATGGAGGGTGTGCAAAATATTTTCACAGGAACATGTTCACAGGCTACATTTTTCAGAGTGATGGAGGACCAAGTTAGAGCCTGTGCTCAAGGCCACATTGATTCCACTGCTCACATCCTTCACCTATCATTGACATCCTCTAGTCTACAGAACAACTCTCCTAGTACACTCTTGGAGAAAACTTGGGTATGACCTCTGGGTTAGGAAATTTTAGAGTTCAGGCTGATCATCTTGTACCTGGCTTTGCTGTCCTCTGGTATCTTTTCTGCTCTTGAGTCAATGACATATGGGGGCTCACAAGGAAAGGTCTGGGGGAAGTCTTTCCAAGAAATTTATTTTGATATGACCTGCTGCAGGAACAAGTCACATCAGTATCCTAGTTTCAACTGGATCACTCTCTATACATGGGCAACATGATTTTAAGGAGCTAAGTCTCTCTAACTCTGCAGACTTTCCATCCTGGCCTGAACATCTCATGTAATTTCATAGTGTAACTATGAGTCAGCTTCGTGTTTGGTTGAAGAGAATCTCATTTGAAGCTGTGCATGAGATTTTGGGCTGTATCATGAGGAGATAAAAGGGAGTTAGCTCGGCCTCCACCCGTGCTTATCAAGTACTGCTATGATGCCAGGAATAAACTGCTATTTGGATGAGTTCCTGAATTTAATGAAATGAAGCAATTATTGCTATTACTGCAAGGGTCTTGAGAGAAAAATAATTTGCTTACATGTAGGCAACCTTCTCCTTTCCCCACTTCAGACAGACAGGCTGCAAACTGTAACTTTACATGAATAGACTAAAGAGGAGAGAAAGTTTCTGTAAGACATTTGTCTTGCCTCCAGGGCAGAGGGTTTGGGCATGTAAGAGCTGGGATTCTCAACAGATCTCAACAGCAAGTTTCAGAACACTTGAAACTTTTCATTACTAAAGCTATGTTAAGCTAAATATGTTCTTCAAACTCCAACATAAATTGCACTGTTTTTGTTGTTTCTGTTAAATGTAGTCTTGTGATGTTATGGACCCCATATTTTCCTTTCATCTTGTGTATAGTAGTACTGCAGGAAGTGGAGAGAAAACTATTTCACTGCCTTTAAAAATTTTAGCTTCTTTGATGGGATATCCAAGTTTAGATACAATTTGTCAATGGGAATGATGCATATTTTCAGAAGGGAAATTTTTCACTCTTTAAACAGCAGTCTCATTGTTGCATTCATTATGTAATGCCTCAAATTGTTCCTTAAGTTAGAATAACTGACACTGATAAACCTAATATACCAATAAATCAAATAAAGACTGGTAGAGAAGAAAATTAATATTCTCAAATGCTTTCTTCTTCATAAACAAAAAGGAAAATAGCATAAACTTAAAATAAATGAGATTGCATTAGCACTTGTGTAAGATGCATTGGAGGAAATTCTATATCCTTACTTTATTTTTTTTTTTTAAATCCTTATAATTTCTGGTCACAGTCCTGGTTCCAAACCTGACTATGTCTGCATACCAATTCTGCATCAGAGTCTTTGTGCTCTAGATGTTTGATTTACCCTCAAATTGTAGATTTATACATAAAATAATTAATAGAGTATTTCTGAATCCCTTACATACTGGCATAGATTTTGATGTCCTGAATTAATAGGAGAGAGGTGTTTGACATGATAAAACAAGAAAATAAAGCACTGTAGTGCATTAAGATTAGCTGCATGTTTCCATGAGGCAGAAAAAAAATAGCAGATATCTGTCATGAAAGTAAACTATGTCTTTGTTGATCCACCTACTAGGTTAAAATATAGGAAAAATGAATATACATGGCATTCATGGAGTGTGCTTCATCTTGATGGACTTTATAGTCATAAAGTGAAGAGACTCCTAGAAATAGGAGGGTGATCAAAGCTGTTCAAGAGGGTATTCAGGCAACATCTGAGTTGTATTAAACCTTGATAACTGAGCCTCCTTATCATTCATCTTAATTATTCTTTGTTGCATGGGTAGTTCCTGTTTAAAACCAGTTTGAACATGGAGTCAAAAAGTGAAAGGATGGCAGGCAGGATCACGTTCAAAGAGCTCAGAAGCTCACACAGTCCACCTTCCTCCTGAGAAAGGTCAAGGTTCAGCCAGGCAGCTCAGGGATTTTATTATGGGATCTTGAAAATCTCCAAGGACAGAAGCTGCACAAGCTCTTTGGGCCCCCATTCCTCTCCTCGACTGTCAGTCCCATGCCCTGAATCTGTCAACTGATCTTACCTCTCCTGCTTTCCAGTGATGGAAAATTCAGACTGAGTGATGTGATGAACCCTGTTCTGCTTTGTTTTGTGACTAGGTTTATATACTATGCAGAATAAATGCATGAGCTTTCATTAATTAGAGTACTCCACAGAGAACTGGGGAGTTGTTTGTTTCCAAAAAGATAGATAAAAGCTGAAAATCCATAGCTAGAGTCTTTGACAGCTGGCTAGAGCCTAGAGACAGCTGGCTCTGGCAAGGGGATTTTGGAAGTCAGAAAATGTGCCCCTTCCTTTGATTTCTTTAAGGTAGAGGTTTTAGTAGTTGTCTGAATTTTAAATACATATTCAAAAAAGCTTATGTTGTCCCAGCAGGTTTTTCTAGATTACATATTCTGTTCTTCATCTCTCTAGAATTTGTCCCTCTTTCAGACTGCAGACAACCTAAATAGTCAGAGGTCTCTGTGAAAATGCTCTGAGGTACAATTATTGACAATACTGATGTTTTAATTGTTCCCATTAAGTTCTTAAGACTTTGCTGCATTAGGAAAGTGTGGAAAGCTCCAAGGCATTTTTTTCAGACTTTTCAGACTTAAAAAACCCTGTCTATTAACATTTAGTTTCTGAATTTTTCCTTTATAATAAGAAAATTAATTTGAATATAAATGTACTTTCATGTTCCTATACATATATACACACAAATAATATTTAAAACTAAATGGTTTAAAAAGATTTAGGGTTTCCTCAGACCCTTGAAAAAGGCTTTGCTAAGTTAAGAGTTGTTTGAAAGCAGTTTTGATTTTTTGCAAGTCATAGCTATTTGTTCTGGTTCACTTCTGTCTAAGGGGCAACTCTCAGCATATCCAGGGCTGCTGTCTTCTTCACCTGTAACACAAATGTTGTTTTTTTGTGGTTCAGTAGCAGATTTGGGTACTCCTACATTAAAAAAAAAATCCCACATAGATCTTCTATATTCCTATAATTCCTATATTCACTTTAAGTGATTTGAACACATGACAGACAGGGTTGGCGAAATTCCCACTATTCTTAATAAGTACCTCCAAAAATAGCTCTCCTGTGTGTGCTTGTGGACATATCTCCTGTATTGTGTTTCTACAGCAAATTACAGTGTTGGGAAGTTCTGGGTTATATTTCCTGACAAATTTCCTGACAGTATGACTCTGCTCTCAACGCCACCATCATTAATTAGTTTTCCTAGGCAAAATTCAAATAGTAAACATCATTCTGTGCAGCATATTTTAGTCAAAACATATAAGCCCCATGAATGGTAGGTGTAGTTGCGTGCTATTGCTATTTTGTGATGCACAAAACAAATCCATAAATTTACTGTGTATTGCAGTGTTGCCTTTCCTTGGCTTGTGATTATCATCTGCAAATAGCATTTCTGCTAAGCACTCAGTTTATTACCCCTACATGACTTAGGGATTAGCAAGGTTTAAAGAGAAAGCAGACAACACAGAGATGAAAATTATGCTGTGGTGGTAAAGATGGATGAGGTGATCTAAAAAGATCTTTTGCATTTTGAACTACACTGATCTCATGAATTATATATTTAAATCTAAACAAACATATGAACACAGTAACTGAAGAAGTTCATGTAACATTCGTGTTCAGTCAACACCTATCTTTTTTTGCTAATCTTTTCCCTGGAGCTGAATAAAAAAGTACATTTTGAAGTCTAAACTTTGCAAGTCCTTTCATCAGAGAACTGTAGCTAGGCTAGTGCTCTTGGAAGGAGGTATAAGGGTCCTCCTGGAGGAGCCAGAGCATTTGTTGGTCCTACCAGGATCAGACATTGGTGCTGAAGCCTTGGTTACCATCTAGACCTAACACATGACATGTAACTTCAGAATACATGGCAGTCCATGCAGAAAGCTGGTGCTCCTTTCTCCTTCCTGACAGGACAATCAGGCTGCTCATCTGGAATGGTGGTGTTGGAGCAGCTGTGTGCCCCTGGCTTTGCCCTGGCTCAGCCTATGCCCACCGAGCTACCCTGCCTGCTCCCTGTTCTTGATCCAAGAGTGAAGCCTAAAAGCTTCTGCTCCTCAGCATGGATTCCCTAAGCTCTCCAGTTTGGGCTTGGCTTTCATGTTTTAACACGGACTTGGTGATCTTAAGTGTCTTTTCCAACCTAAATGATTCCATCATTCTGTGTCTCGTGGTGACAAGAAAAAACAACTAGTTTCCCATCAATCTGAAAACACATTAGATTTTGCTTCATGTCATGCTGGAATTAATGACTTGCTGAATGTCTTTACAGGCACAGGGCTATTCCCCATCCAGCCACGCAGAAAAGTCCTGTTTCTGAGAGCTGTGCAATTAACTCCTGTCTACAGCTTACCTAGAGGTGAAAGACTGATTACTCACATATATCCTAAAATATTTCCCATGCCTTCATGTCTGTAAAAAGAGACCTTTTTTTCACTGACTTGCTATTTTGCAAGCTTAATGGAATGGAGTTGAAACTTTAAAATGCAAAAAAATGTCCTGGTTTTGAACAATAGTAATGGAATAGTTTGTTGGGGCGACTTTGCCCCAGAGGGTCTATGTTCAAAGAAAAGTGACAGCAGCAAGCTCAGGCAGCAGAATAATCCTATCAGCAGAACATTCAAATTATTTTATAATGAAATAAAATTTGCAACTTATATAGAAGCAGCAGACGCTTTAAGACCTCGAAATTCACTGCCCCTGAATATATGCAGAATTACAATGACAAAAGGTGGCAAATGTTAAAATTTTAATGACACTCACTGCGCTTGCAATCATGTAAATTCCATTACTACTGAAAAAAAGTTCACATGACTCTGTTCTAACCAGTAATGATTTTTAGTATCATATTTTTATGCTGTTTTTCTATTTTTATTCTATTCTATTTCACTTTCATTAAATCTTGATGTTATTAACAGGTATTCTAGTAAAATTGAGAACTGAGAAATGATATTCATTTATTCTCAGAGTATTTCAGCTGAGGCATGTGTAAGAACATACTGAATAGTTTTTTTTGGGTTTTGCCATGCAAATAAATACTTTTTATAAAGTATTTATAAAAGTATAAATACAAAATATTTATAAAGTATAAATAAATCTTCTTATATGATCTCAATAAAATTTGAGCTCATATAAAATGGACCAGGAAGGTTTCAGATAGTTTATCAATACCCACTTGACTTTAGCAGAGTGCTTTAGGGTGAATGTAAACAATAGGTTTTCACCTTTTTTAATCAAATTTCTGTTCATATAAAAATAAGAATTAACATCTACTGTTGCTGCAGTAAAGAATAAGAGCCTTTTTTAAGCTGTATCTGAAGACTTCTGTAAGTAAGCAATGTTTGAGGGAACCAGAGTAATGACCTTATGTTTTGTAAAGTTACGGAGGTTGCCTCATCAGAATAGTGAGAGTTATATCCTTTAGAGTTTACAGTTTGCATATTTAATTAAAAACATTAACACAGAATTGTTCCCTCACTCTATTTCTCTGCTGTGTGCATGTGTGTGTGCGAGAAATCCAGCACTTCTAGGCTTGCTAAGGAAGCACAGGCTCAATTTTTTGCTGCTGCAATTAGGGCTGAGCACAAGAATGCAAAATATGGAAGTTATCCTCTATTATATTCTGCCTATTAATTTGCCACAAGCCAACTGTGCTATTTTTAAGCTCACTTACCAAAAGAACAATGAAAACATACTAGTTGTATTAAATGTGTATATTTAAAAACAAAGTGCTCTTGGCTATAAAAATATTACTTTTATTAATGTTGAAGTATGTTTGCAAAAATATATTTTTTGGTTTTAATATTACTTTGAACATTGGGTTGCCACATTGAATGCCACAGGCAACAAAAAGGATTTTAGTAAAAAATACTAATAACTCCTTCTCCCTTAATTCTGAGTCCTTTTTGGAAAAGAAAAAGCCCCACCCCTCCCTTATCTTTCTTGAGTGCCCTTTAAATCAGGACACCGTTGACACTTTGTTTCCAATTAACAGTAAAAACCTTCTTTGATCCTTTGACTTTTTTATGAGATGAATTTATATTTTCTAGACTAGCATGCATGACAACATAATTCTCCACACTCATTAATATTCAACTTCTTTGCTTTAATGAGGGAAACGAAGAGAAATGGAATGTCATCTGCTTATCTAAAGCAGCAAGTGCTTTGCTAATATTCACACACGAAACACCCCACATTTAAATAACATTAAAGCTGTGACACATTTGGCCAAAACCAGGTCATTCCAAGTTAAGCCTGGCACACTCAGAGCTGAATTAGATCTCTATGCATGATCTTCCAACATAAAAACTTGGTAAATTTGTGTTTCCATTCGATTTTCTTTCATTTTCTTTTTGAGATATGATATGTGGAAAGATTAGTAGGTGTATTTCTATGAAATTGTGGCCTTAAGTTCTAGCTTTCACATTTTTCAGATTCTGTACTACCTTAGTGAGACTCTGAACTTCATATAGTGCTAGTAAGTTCACATTTTAGTTAGACAAAGCATTCCTTTTCCAACCCAAAAACCAGGGACACCATTGCAGCTTCAGGCCCAAAAAGTGTAAACAGCAAATTGAGGAGAGCAATCTGGGAGGATGGGACTTCATAATCTGGAGCTGTAATTGGACAATTTACCCCAATATGGAATAGACCAAAAGTTATAAAAGTGAGAAAACTCGTGACACACCATCCACCTTGGGTGTAGCCACGGCCGGGCTCTGTTACTGCCCAAGGTGAATCCTTTGAAAGGTTTTTTAATAAATACCCACTTTGTTCCTTTAACACTGTCTAGCCTCTGTCACAGGTAGCCTCTCTAGGCATCAAAATAATGAACCTCTGGCATCTGCTGATTCCAATGTGATTCACTGTTGTGTTTCCCAGACAATACTTAGTGGGATCCTTAGAGCTATGAATAGACACAACTCCTTATTCCTGCTGTGGTTTTGACCCTAAATATCTCTATGGCAGAACTCCAACGAGAATCCATATTTTGGTTTTGACTCCATTAAAACTTCATTGATATTAATATAATCCAAATTTTAATCAGTTTTACTACTACAACTGGGTTCAAACAAAGTGTATGTATATCATGTATGTATTCTCAAGGGGCATAAAATTTTGCATTCATAATTTTTCATCTAGTTTAAATGCCAGACAACTCTTACCAAATTTAATATGAAATTCCCTTTTGGAATACACAGATTAAATTGAAAGAGTGTGCTCTCCTTCCCCATTTCCTGTTTCTCATAATTATTGAGATTTTATAGTACAAGAATATTAACTTTATGTGATATGAGTACTTAAAGCTTCATCTTAGAAGGTTGGGTATCTAAAAATATCCCCTAGTTATTTCTTAAAATAGCTACCAACAGTCTTGAACTAATACTTCAGTAATGTTTTAATAAGATTTCTAATAACTTATGTTACTTTTGCCCTTTTAAAAAGACTTTCTCTTTTGGTATAGGAACATTATTGTGTAATTTTTTCATGACTTTGAGAATTTTTTGGCATGGAGTATTATGGATCTTTACAAAGAAATAGAGATCTATACCTGTAATACTTTTTAGTGCGTGATGGAAACTCTTAGGTCAATAGCATTACCACTAAAATGGAAAATGCTGTACAGAATGTCCAGAAAAAGTTTCCATTAGCAGCAAGCTTGAAAACCTGAAAACAGACATGACACTATTAGTATACAGATGGAATTTAAAGGAATACACAAAGCTTTCAGTCAGCTAAGAATAAAATAGAATAGTGTTGAGGTATAGCTGAATAAAAAGGAAAGAAATAAAATTTAAGTCTTGATAACCTATCTGAGATATTGTTAGTGACCTGGACTTCAAATAAATTTCTTTTTAAAAGCATTCTGTATTTGAACAATGTATAAAAAAGAAACTATTTTTTCCCTTTGTGATAGATCCTTTAGATCAGTCACTTCTGCATCAATTTTCCTGGTATTGGATGCACTTCACCTTATGATCCTCATATCTGCTTCTGATATCAGCAATATCTGAATGCTTCAAGAAAAAAATTATATACAGATTAAGCATTAGTGAAATCATAGTTTTTCAAGTACTTTGAAAACTTGTCAAGTCATTAATTTTTCCTGCATAAGCTTTTCTGCACAGCTGATACTTTTAGTATTGTAATGTTGTGACCAAATCCTGCACCTTCCACAGTGGTTGAAGTGAATGCAAGCATTTTAGCCATTGAATGATACACTGAAATACAGTCCCTGAAATATCATCTGATGGAAAAAAAGACATGGCTGGGAGTGTCTGGGGAGAGGCCAAAGCATGTGCTGCAGACATGGTCTGGTGTGCACTGCAGGCAGGGGTTTCTCTGTAGGTGATAACATCTTCATCTTGCTTCCATATTAGTGACTTGTAAAATGTTTTGTGCTACACTTGGGATGCTGGGGTAGGGGAGAGGTGAGGAAGCACAGGAGAGAGCCTGGAGATGGAGTGATAGGTGTGGAGGGGAGGAAAGTCCAGGAAATTCCCCTGTATATGTCCTGTGCTGGATCATGTCACTCATGAGATTTCCATGTCTATCCATAGAGATCCATTTCTCTCAAATAATAAATGTAAAGCAAGGCATCAAATGGTAAGATGTGCATCTCATGCCTGTGGGTTTGCTTGAGATGGTCTTAAGTCCCAAGATACTCTTCTACTGTGCTCAGTGCACAACAAAAATGGGGCCTTAATTTGGGGTGACTCAGAGGCCAACCACAGATAATACTGTGCAAATATAATGCTAAAAAGCAACTATTGAGTGTGTTCATCTTTTAACTCAGAATTGCAGTGTTATATTTTCCATGAGGATGACAAATTTAGGTAGGGATGGGGAGAAAGAGATGTAACAAATAGATTTTAAAATTAGACTTATCAAAATGCTGTGAATACTGGAATACATCCACTCAGTAGAGTGAAGACATACAGATCAGAATTCTTAGATAACAAAAAGGAATAAACTGAGTATAGTAATGGAAAGATTCTCAATATTCATTGCTGCTATATCAAGCTAAAGGACTTATTTATATTTATAGATTGAAGCATATCTCAGATGTTATAGTAATCTAAAATTTTAGTGCTGTGAGAGAAGTCTATATTCACAGCACCAAAAGATCTGCCTGCTTGGGGAGCAGACACAGCAATGGACTTTTCTCAGTGCTACCATGCCATGACCTTCAAGTGTCATTACTTTAAAAACAGGATTAAGTTTCTTCCTGTCCCGTTTTATATCCTTCACTCATTTTCAGAGCTGCTAATGAAGCTTTCTCTTAATAGTAGTTACTATGGTGTTAATGGTGTGCATATATTCATCACCAAGCATTGCTGTGATACAATTGGTTGTGCTCAGATGGGGCACTTACAGTGAAAATTATGTTTATTTGACTACAGCTGAAGACCACCAACAAAAATTACTAATTTTCTTTACACAGTACAATCTAAACTATTTTATTTAATAGTCAGTTATTTGTCTACCACACAGTAGAAAAGGAATGTAAGGGCAGTCCATTCCACCCTGAGAAGCAGCTTTTATGGACAGGACTGTTGTTACTGGAGCTGGTAGTGTGTCATGGCTAGAGGTAGTGGGGAGGCACATTGTTTCTGCCAGCTGCATGGCTTCAGCTGCACTTATGTCTGATGTCAGCATGGGGCTGCTGTTCTGTATTTGAAATGTCCTCTGGATAAAAATTTCCATCACAGCTGCCTTAACCAATTGACAGAATATTCTGTCTGAAGGTGCAGATGTGTGGCTCCCAGAGCAGAGATGGATAGCTTCTATCAGTACTAGAAGAAAATTGAGCCTGTCTCCTAAGCATAAACTGCAACATTTTCTCACGATCAAAGATGAGAATCAATGTTCACCCTTACGAAGGAGGAGACTCCTTTTTTTCATACTGATTTCCTATTCTGATGTAGTCTAAATATCTAAACACACACACTATTGTGAGACTCATGGTACATGGAAATGGATTTTAATAGCTTGTGTTGTAAAGATATCTTCTTTCGATGGCTCTCAGAGAATAGTGGGAAATCTTGTAATAAGCAGATTAATGTCTGTAGAATATTAAAGAATAAAACAGCCTATACCTTCCAACAGATAGCTGCCAGTATAAAACTCTCCTTGCTTGTTATCCCTTTTCTTTTGTCTGAAATATCAGTTAGAGAAACCCTTTGAAAATATGGAGTAAATATGACTTAGACTAGCAGAGAACTTGACAGAGCTACTGAAGATCTTTGGTGGCAGTAGAACTCACAGCACGAGCAAGACATAGGTTAAACGTATCTGTTCTGAGGATATTGCAGAGCAGCATTATTTTTCAAGAGGACTGCAGACTGCAAGGCACACCTTTATTCAAAAACTAAAGGGAAACTGTGATACATACAAGAGTTTCATTTTAAAAGCCACCACTGTTTTGGTGAGCTGCAGAATTTACTATGCACTGTTTATCAATCTAGGAGTGTATCCAGGTGATTAAAAAATTGATGTTTTCTTACCCAGTGATACTGCTTCCTGTGCATATTTCAGTGACAAAAGTAATTTTCCTGCTGTGTTTCTCCCAGTCAGACCAACAAAAACTGAAGAAACTGAACTGAATTTTATTTTAGATATTGAATCAGAAATGCTATTGCAATTTTTTATGAATTATTTCCAATTACGGTTAATTCACAGCCGAATAGCAACACAAAGGCCAGAATTCTAAGCAAAATACAGAAACTCAGGGGATGAAAATCCAAGATTTAAAGATGTTTGTATAATCTCTCAAATCTTAGGTCTTCATCTGCAGTTCTGCAGTCTCCTGCCAAAGTAAAAGCCTTAGTAACAGTCATATCCAGACGCTATCTTAAAATTTATAATGACAAAGTATTTCCTTCTATATAGTGGTCCTTAAGGGAAGATAAAATTGGTGATACAATTTTAAAAAACCAATAAATTATGTAATTTTCTTACTTGACAATTTTTTACTAGATTATGAAATTTGATGTTGATCTTAAGTTAATTTTGACCCTGATAAACAGGCAACATTAAAAAAAAAAAAATTACAGTAAAGTAGGGTAATCTGGAATCCCAGTGGCAAGGCATAAAAAGCCACAGTGTTACTTAGGCAACCATTTTTCTGTGTCTTACTTTCTCAGATACACAAATTGAAGCAACTTCCCTGAAGCATAAACCAGCCCAAGAAAACAATATAAGATGAGATTTTCTGAGATTTACCTGCTCTCTATTGGCCTCTATATACTCACCTGTAAACAAGGCTCGTCAGTGCTTAGGGATGTGTTGCTATCAAATTTGTAGGTTCTAGATTACTGAAATGAGAGAATATTGTTTTCTGTCATTCAATCAAGTTATTTCATTGACTCAACAGAATTTGTATGATTACAATTCCTCTTGTGTTTCATGAAAGCAGAATAATTTACACTGTAGTAATATATTCAGCCATAGTTGACAACAGTATTAAATAAAGTGTTGCTTCCTTTAACTGAGGTATCAAAAAGAACAAGAAAGAGAGGGCAAAAGAAAAGGGAAAAGTAAACAAAATTATACCTCATGGAAAGAGAAAGCGCTTGATGAAAAGAAAATAAATTTTCAAATTGTGACAACTGTCTGAATAGGAAAGCACACTAGAATCAGATGAATCAGAATACCCTGGGCAAAACATTTCTAGTGTGCACTCCTTGAAAAAGAAAACTCTACTGAAATAAAGGAGCAGATAAAGAGCTGTTAGAATCAAAGCAGATATTAAGTATGTTGAAATCAATTTGCAGAACAGAAATCCTAATTCAAATCAGGTGCATTTGCTATTTATCTAACTGCTCAAAAAAAGACTTTTTTTTAGTTAAAATAGTAATGCTCCAAGATGATACATATACAGCAGATAGATATGTGCCCGTTCCTCATCAGAATTTCATTTGACTTCTAAAGAAAGAAAGTCGACTAGAAAACTGATGGCATATAGTGCTAAACTTCTTTTTCTTTCCCCTAGAATTAGCACAGTAAAATACAAACAAACTGCAGAGGCAACTAGGGTTGTGATCACGTGTCAAATTTCCTTTGTCTTCAACTTCCACAGCAGCTATGTGAAAATATGAAGGTAATATATAAGCTCCTCAGGACTTCAACATCTGTACATTAAGTTATTAATAAAGTACAAAAAAAATCTGGTTTTCCCTGCCATCCCATTTAAAATATAATTGCTTCCTAGCTCAGCCTCTGTTACTAATTCTAAATGAATGTTGTCAAATTGCAAAGTGCATATTGTTGTCAGTATAACCTGTTATTACACACTAACACTGTGTGTTAATGAAGTGTTAAATATCCTGCCAACACCTTGATCCAAGGGAAAATGAACACTACGAAATGGATGTGATATATGGCTAAAATGATAAAAAATATTGATCATTGCTTGAATGCATTTTTAATACAAATTAAGTATGTCTTTCTAAATTGAGATATCTTAATAATCTAAAAGGCCAAATATTGGGTTTGTGTAGTAGCTCGGCTTCCGTCTCTCTACTTTAATTTCTGTGAACTGTTAATCCTCTTTCTTTAGGGGTCAATCCTCCAAAGTGGTGCAGCTACATTGAAAAGGCTGCACACTCTTGCTTTGTACTTGATAATAATAGTGTTCCACCCTTCGTAAGTTCATGTCTTGAATAATCAAACTTATTGATATCAGTAGCCTTATTCAATATTTAAAATTGCAGTTTAGAAATGTACTCATTTTTCATGTGAAGAAAGGAATATGATGAAAGTCTACAGGGCAGTGATGTGCCTCAGAAATCATTCTACTGAAATGAATTACTTTTTTGACTGAGTAACTTCAGAAGACATTCACATCAATATGGTTTATAACACGTGGAAAGGAAAATTGACAAGAATTCTTTGGAAAATAGAAGCAATACTTTCTCACCACTTCATAAACACTGAAATACACATTCTTTTATGTAAAGATGAGTGAAGGGGTTGAGATGTTCCTTGCCATCCAGCCTTTTTAAAGGAATCAGTCTTACTAAAAACCACAAAGATGCAAAAGTATCAAATGTAAAAGAAAATGACATTGTTGAATTTGGACTGTACTGTCACAGAAACGGGAGCACATTAGGACAAGCAATACTACTTTTATTAGTAGCTGTCCATTCTAGAAGATTGCTTAACTCAGCCCATTTAACAACCTGTTCCTTGCCTTTACTTTTGGAAATGCATTGACATTTGCCCTTCTTATTTCTGGATGCAGCCACACAAATCCAATAGACTGGTCCAGTATGGAAAACAGCAGTGTCATAAAGCTTAATTTCAATAACAAGCTTCAGCAGCTCAGAAAATGCATACTCTTCATTCCTCTTACAATGGAAAGAAGTATCATTTAGCCTCTAACAAGGAAAGAGGTAATGAGATAAAGATTTAGTGCTTGTGTTTATAGGAGGTCTGCATGAGATTATCAACTGGAGCAAAGTTTGGTTTGGTTTGACTGGCTTTTGAAGGGGTTTTTTGGGTCACATTTGAAAGTAAAAATTTCTTGAAAATAGATTACTGAAAATTTCTTTTAAAAAGAATAGCATATTGGTTTAAAAGAATCTGTGCAATAAGCATTATGTACATTTTTTCATGCAGCTAAATATCAAAAGTTATTTTCTACACTTGTAAAATTATTACATTTTTTTCTTCTGTTCTTCCACACAATAACAACAGGGATTTTTCACACTCCTATGACATACTTATCATTAATAGAGACTAATGTTCTTTTTGTCAGTGCTGTTCTAACAGAAGTAAAAATAAGGTCTGGAATATGGCCAGTTGCCAAACTGGGAGTGGGACCTAATTTGCATAGATCTAAGTTAGTGCTTGATTCCTAAGTCAGTGATTCCCAAACAGTGATGTAACAGTCTTTACTTATTTTTTGCATTACTCCCACATCATCATCAACAGTAAGGAAGCAGGAGCTCCAAGGTAGGTCAGACTTTTTTCTATTTCTCCTCAGCCAAGATTGATTCCAGCACCAGTGGCTGCATTAACTCCTTTGACCCTTGCAGTTTGCATTCCATCAGTTCTGGTCCTCCTGCTTTTTATCTCCAGCAAGGACGGGGGAATAGAATTCAGGAAGAATGTCAGCAGTGAGTCCAAAAGGCTGAAAGCCATTGCATTTAGTTGCAGTTACTGAGAAGCTTGGCTAGTTGTCACTTTTACTAGTTTTGAGAAAAAATAAATGTCTGCAATTCCTTGCTCTCCACGACCACTGGGAGTTTTATGGAACAGAAGCTCTTTCAGCATTTGCTAGGTTATCCAGCAAAAGGTTAATTACCTCTGATGAGGTCTCTGAAGAATAAAAAAGTTACCTTTTTGTGACAACTATGGAAAATTATCAAACAATTGAGAATTGTGGAATTTATAGTAATGCAAGATCTTTGAAAGAGGGAAAAAATAATGCATTTAAATCTGCAAAACATTATCTTCAGCTGTAAAAATTTGGTCAGATAGATACTATTTAGCTATGCTGCATGGCAAAACACAGTTTTAAGAAGTATTACTGCACTTTTCCATTTATCTTTCAACTCTGTCTATATTTCATTATTACTTCTACTCATGACTCATAGTATTTGTACATTTTTCTACTATGGTTGACATATCTCATTTATTTTCACACCAGAAACCTTTTCCATGCATTTCCACAGCCAGATACTAGTTTTTTTTAAATAGTATATAGGCTTAAGGCCCTATTTTTCCAAATTCTAAAATTCAGAGCTCTGGGAGCTGCTATACTCTATGTACATCCTATCAGTAGACCATAGGATATGCAATAATATTTCTATACCAAGTTAAGGCTCCCCATTATGTGTGTGTGTGCATATGTCTATATATAAATCTAAACACATATTTGGGCTTATCAGTTTGCAAACAGAAGAACTGCACATAATTCCCTCATTTATAAACAGACTTTTCAACTAGTCATTAGTTTTTATACCAAACATTACGTTCAATTGTTTGAAAGTGATTCTCCTCTTCCCATCCAATACATAAACAACATAAAGCAGCCTTAGGTAAAAGAAGCATGAGGGAACTCTCTGGTGCTTATGCACTCATTCCCATGAGAATGATTGTGTTTCTGATCCATTGCTGCACAGTGAAAATACAAATTAAAGATTTTGCACTTAGGATGAATAACTGAAACATTAAAATTTACCTCAAATATAGCAAAACTGTAAGTTTAACTTACTGCCCCACATCCCCATGTGTTACTTAGTCAGGTTTACACACTCAATACATTTTCCCAAAGGCTATTGCAGATTTACAATGCTTTCTGCTTTCCTGAAGTACTTGCTTGTCTACAAAGTACTACTGATTAAAAATTAGATACTAAACAAATGAGACGGGTGTCAGAAACTTATAAATAATGAATTAAATGCTAGTTTACTAATAAATATTATAGAAAAGACCAAGATATGCCAAAAGAGTATTTCCCTTATCAGCTTCTTATTTGAAGTGCAAGGGTGTGATACTGTTTAGGATGCTGAATTATATATATCTGGATTTATAATTAGTCCAGCTATTAACCTTTTCTCCAGTTTCTCTCTTTGGTGATATACTGTACTATAAATTCCATAAGATATTCCCTTGCAGAAAACGTGTTTTTTCATAAATGCCCCATGCATATTTCATAATCACTTTTAATTTATTTATTCTCCATCTGATTACCTACTGTCTTACTGGTGCAGTTATACCTGTGCAAGACGGATATGAACAGAATTTTGTGATCACTTAAACCAAACACGCTTTACTTTTTTTTTAATGGATATGCATAACAGAGCTTCCATAGGTTCGAGGCTGCTCAGAATTTCAGGTGTGGAGTAATGTGCCTGGCAGAAATTGCCAGCAGTCCTAGGACACTAAACCACTGTATAATAAAATTATCAAATCTTATTCCTCCTGAGCTCATTATTACCCAAGCAGACATGTGTACATATATATCTATATATTTGTATATACACACAAATATATATATCTATGCAAGGATTTCTGCAGGTGACCAAGATTTCTGCACCCAGATGTCTAAATGGGTTATTTTTAAAGAAGTTGCATCAGAACCTTCTGCTCAGAGCTGATGAAAGCCAGTAAATGGGTGCCCATTAATGCTGCATTAGCATTGTAAAACTGCTGCACTTCCCAAAAGCCTGCCAGAACACGACCCAATATGGACTCTTAAAATGGCTGCACATGTATTTATAATTTGCCATCCATTCAAAAGCTGAAAAAAGGAGAGATCAAATTATCTAACTCTTCACAGATCAAATTACCTAACTCTTTCTGAAAAACCAAACACAATGTTGTGCTGTAACAGTTTCAAACATATCTGCAGAAATTGTGTATACTCGAAATGCTTGTTTTAAAGATATTTTAATTAATTATTCTGATACTTTGTGTTTTTTAAAACAATAGGTTGATGTCTATGGGGATTTCAAAAACCAAAACTGACAGTACATTTTTAACTATCATAACCACCCAGCAATTACATTTAGCTTCTGCATTCTCATCTAACTATCCTTGCAATCTAGGAACTTCTGTGCATATTGGGATTTCTGTAAAAGTTAGCATTAATGAAATAAATTTCCCTAGGCTCAATCTAGACATTAAGAATATAAATGTAAATTAACAGAGAAGAGCAAGCAGCCTTGAATACTAACATTTTCGCCCCATAACTTTTAGTTAAAAATGTGCTACAGAATGTGGGATCCAGCCTTCTGCAACTGGCACTCTCAAACTGCACTAATAATTATCAGAATATTTCTGTAATTGTCTATGTGCTTGCTATAGCACTGTAAGACTCAGACACCCTCCAGTTATAGCTTATTACTGTCTGTCTGATAAATAATTCCTGTCCAATTCCATTTTGACTTGAAGACTGCTTCTAAAAAGATTCTTTTCTGCTTAAAAAAATCCATTTATAAAACAAATGTGGCACGGTATTCTGCTTATTTCGCTTTTTACCACCAAGACAAACCTTGCAAATTCATTGCCTTTTCCTGACATTTTTATAGCCACCTGCAGTGTTTACTTTCATTGCAGTGTATTTTGTATGATCATGGGTGTCCACACACTGCTTTCAATCCCCATCACCAGTGACAGTATGTTCTGATGGCAAGCAAGTGAAAAAAAGATAAATAGTGAGAATATTAAGCTTGTACGTTTGCTCTTACTTCAAACTATTGTCATGGTTAGTAGTGAAGCACCAATTCTAGTTAGAAAACCTGAGATTTTTATACTTCAGGAATGGCTCTTTTAAAAACTTCTCAAAGTGATTAAACGCTCACTATTTGTTATGAGCAGCTGCATAATCCAACTCTTCACCTACTCAGAATCACTGATCTATTTCAATATATGCTGATAGTAATGACCATAACTAGAAGACAGTAAGGAATGGAAGGACAATGATGATAAAAATTTCACTTTTCAAAGTTAAATGAAGTGCTGGAAAAATGTTTGTGGTTTTTTTGGTGGCTATTCGGGATTTTTATCTTGTTGGAACAATGGGTTGAATAAATTAAAAGGAATAGCTTGTTATAAATATATAAATAGAGTGATTGTGAAGGCTTTATAGGAAAAGTATTTTTATCCTGTTTTCTTTTGGTGTAATGAAAAAAGTGATCAATCATAGAACTAAAAAGTAAGCTGGAGGGGATCTCAAGAAATTTTTTATCTTAGTACCACTTAAAGCCTGGACTTTTCAAGTTTGCATATTCCCAAAGATGAGACCCCCCCCCAGGAAACATGTTCTAGTATTTCCATAAAATGAAAATATTCACTTGAGAAATTTGAGATCATTTCTCATAATATCTAGTTGGAATTTCTCATGTGTGCCTGTTGCCTTTTTTCCTGTCCCATCTTGCTGAACTCACTCCATAAAGTTGCTGTCTCTCTTGTACTAGGGGAACTCTAAACCATCTGCCAGGTGTGGACTCAGACATCCCACAGAGAGGGACAGTATGACTTCCCCTACCTGCTGGATACAGCCTGGCCTGCTGTCTTTCAGGGATATTTTGCTAATTCTTGTTCAGTTTGTTCCTCAGGATGCCCAGGTGCTCCTGCTGTCCTGCCTCAGCTCTGCACTGTACAGGCACAGGGCTCCTCTGCACTCACAGGCAGGACTTAGTGCTACCCCTGGCTGAAGTTCCTAAGGGTCCTGTGAGCCCTGGGCTGTGATGGACCACCCCCCTGCACTTGGTTTTATTCACAAACTCGCCAAGTGTCTGCTCTTACCCACTGTTCAGGCTGTTTTAATAAAGGCATTCTTTGTATGTTCTCTTGACATCAATGTGCAGTAGAAGATAAAGAATCTGACAGGTATCTACATGGATGGATAGATGAATGGTTGATTGCTGTTTGTTCCTGTTGTTCCAAAAGGAACCATATGAATCAACAATATTTTAAAAGACTAAAAACCTTCTCAATGAATCTCGAATAAAGAAGCATGTATAGATTTTCCCGGACACCTGCATAAGAATGATGTAAGCCTCAGAAACGTTTGTGTGAAATACGGGGTCTTAATTGACTACCTCAAAAAAACCCCACATCCATCAGTTTCAACCTGCAGTTTTTGTGGGAGTCATTTGAGAGATTTTGCTAACAAATACAAAAAATTAAAATGAAAAAAAATTAAATTCCCTTGTAAAAATTGGAAATTCTCTATTTGCTCCAGTGTAAGTGATGCTAAGGGATGAAGATACCTGACAATCTTCTATGCGACCTTCGTAACTTTCAATAGGTATTCCAGAAATTTGCTAATGGATTGTATCCTAAGTTTTGGGTAATTTGGTTTGTTTCATTTGGATTGAATTTCTGTTCTGATTTTGTTTGGTTGGTTTTATCTCATAGATAACATATTTTTTAGCACTGTATCCTTTTATAAGTTACTTTTCAATTTTCTGACAGTTTCAGCTTCAGTTCTGAAGACTGTTCAGTGTCTTTCTATCAAGTGAATTTTGGGTACAATATTAGAAATTGCTAGAGAACAGTAGCAAATTATTCCAGCATGACTCTTGATTATCTTTGTTATAAGACAATTAGGATACTAGCTTAGGCCATAAATTTTATTGCAGTTGCTTACAAAAGTGAAGGTGAACAAGAAAATTCAAGGCATCGCAATTTTCAGCAAGATGACTCCAAAAAACCATTTATTTTAAAAGCATTTGACATAATTTAAAAGACATTTTTTGCAAGCTTGCCTCCTAGGAAGCACTTGGGAGTCTAAGTAAAATGTTTATGTTTTAAAGCACTTTTAATGCAAGAAATCTGTGTATAATTATCTCTAATTAGTCATCTCTTCCACTGAGATTTATACTAAGCATTTAGTTTTTCTCTACAGTAGCTATTTCCCAGGCTTCTTTAATAACTAGGACTGTCTGACAAGCTGATCTCAGGATCAGATTTCAAACTCATCTTATTCCACTCTACCTGTTGCTTCAGGACATTTCTTAATGAGGCCAGAGTTACTTTCATGTCTAATTAAGCTGAAGAGATTAAGATATTTAGGTCTTGTTTTTGTATACTCTCCTGAGGGAAAAGTAAATACATAAGCATAAGAGATCAGCAAAAATACAAGAAAGAAGAAAAGCAGCAGGAACACAGGGGATTATTATGTAATATAAGGGAACAGGAAAGGCTGGGTAGATTATCCTTCCTAAAGTATGTTCACTTGCCTCAAAAAATATTGCACTGAACTGAGTCAGTATTCTCCCTAACATGATAATATGTATTTATCAGATGAACCTGAAAGACAGATATGGAAAAAGGGATTTTATGTCTTTATAAAATATATTTGAAAACAGATCCTAATTAGGATTTCCTATTTATACAATAAATTAAACTGCAAGGCAACCACGAGACTGATGAAACAATGTATCCAAAATACTCTATCAAATATGCCTTTGTTTTTTATGTTCCTTATCTTCTCCAGTGCCAGCTTTCAATGAAACAACAAGTTTATTATTTCATTTGGAAAAGAAACGATCCCTGTAAATGTGGAAGTTTAATCTCTCTTCAAAAGTGCTTTACCTTAGTTCCACTCTAATGGGCAAGCAGATAGACTCAAGCCTCTTTTGGCATGCATTCCACTTTTGGAATAAACATTTCAATTGACTATTTTTCAACAATGCTTTTTAATAGTCATCTTTCTTAGTAAAAGGTTTCTCAAATCTTCTAGTTTAGGTATAGCTTTCTGCAGTACCAAAGAAGTTCCCTCTAAAAGCAGCAAACCATTTAAACTAATCTTTTCATACCTCCAGCTCCTTTCAATTACCTGAGAATATACTTATTTATACATTTTGCATGTTTCTCTTCTATGATTTTAGGGGTTTTCTTCATTTTTTCTTAAGATCTGAAAATATATGGATGCTCTTACATCTTTTTTTCCCTTTTCATTCGTGACCTAGAATTCATTTTTATTTAGGTCTTGGAGGAAAGCTGGGAAATACAACTGGTCTGTTTGGAGGGTTCAAACCAAAATTATGAAGAAAACAGTTCTCTGTGTCAGTTGATTTTTTTTTTCCAGTTTATAAAAAATAACCCCACTGGTTTAATTTTAGACAAAATGTTTTATCTTAAGAGATAGTATTACTTATAGTGTACTTGAGGCAAATGAAATTCCTGGTAGTCCAGCTATCCATCGGCGAGCACCACCCAAGTCAGGCTTCCTGGGAAGTGGCGAGTCAGCCCCGGTGCCAGGAGCATCAGCACCACCTTGTGTTCATGGGATAGGAAACTCAGCCAGGAACACAACTCCCCAGCATCGAAATCGCAGCTCTCCCCTCTTCTCCCCACAGCACGTTAACGAAGGAGCCATATTTGTGGGAAAGATGCATAATTTTTGTTCCTGTAAGTTTAAAATCATCAATATATCCAAGTACATGAGAATATATCAGGAAACTTGCTTGCATTTTTGGTCAACGTGTTAGGAGTTGCAGCACATGAACAGCCCAACTATTGCCAGATTTTTTTGGTAGGCATCTTGAAACAAGATAGGTTAGAGGTGAATTTTGTGAGAAGGTTTGCAGTTATTTACAGGAGTTCTTTCTGAATGTGAGACATGACACTGTAAAACCTATTCTTTTCTTTGAAAATTTAAAAAAGGAACAAAGGAGGCAAATGTCATGTAATGATGGAGAGCCTTGAGAGACAGTATCATGTTTGGATTTCTTTTTCATAGCCTGTAAACAGCCTACAAGGCAGTGCTGTTTCCTTCAGTCTTTTGCACGGTAGAAACTGTTCTGTAAACAAATCTATTTCTGGTACATTTCTCACCACTTGACTATGAGAATACATCAGTTTTCATTTCTTTTTCAAAAAAATCAGCTTCTCTCTATCCATTTGGTTCTGGGAATACAGTTTCTGGAAAAAAATATCCCATCAGAAATTGCAGTTACTTCTCTTTTAGTTCTACTATACACAGTAGTATGCAAGTACAGTTTCTAGCAGAAATTCTGGGGCAAAACCTGTTCAGGAACTGAATAATATGGGAGTGCAATTTCATAGACAGTTTTCTACACCTTGTTTAGCCTAGCTTCACAAAATCCAGGTCTTGTCTCTGAGAATGAAATAGAATATCAACCTCCCCTACTTTCTGGCCCCTTCTTTTGGTCCAGAAATTAAAAATTTCTGATTGGTGTTTCACAGCTTACTTTCACCTTTCTTATCTTTTAAAAATTTGAATATTCCCAGACAAAGTGCAAGACTGTGTGCCTGTACATCACTTTTGTGTAATGTATCAATTTTCTTTTCAGTTCACATGAAACTAGAAAACCATATAATGATATATATAAAAAATGATCCTGATTCTCTTTTACCCTTCAGCTTGTGCATCATTACAGAGAATTTGCACTGGGGACAGACTTCTGTTTTGATCATGTTTTACATCCATACCTCAAGTGCACTTCTATCAGACTGATACAAGGTATCATTTTTAAAAATTGAAAATTTCCAAAACCACTGTGCAAACTCTGCCCGACAATCAGTCTCATTCGTTTTATCAAGTATCAAGTTTTTAAAAAAATGCAACCTTGTGCAGTATTGTTGGGAACCCATGATGATGTACACTACAGGATCCTCTTCAACAGTGTCCTTTTAGAGGTTGACAATGTCTCTAATGTCCTTATAATTTTTCTCCCCATTCCAAAAGGCACAGGGCACTGTTATTAGCACTACTCAGACCCTTCTGTCACTTATGGTCAGACAGCTGGGATCTCAATGTCCTTTATATTTGGGCAGTTTACTACCAGAATTAAGGGACTCACTGTGAATATTTCATCACCTTTCTGAAATAATTTTCTCTTTTTCTGTTGAAAAGACAGAAAGGAACAAGTCCTTCCACTACCTGACAGGGCAAAAAGAGAGCTGTAAGAGAGACTTTTTACAAGGACAGGGAGTGACACGACAAGGGGGAATGGCTTCAAGCTGCCCGAGGGCAGCTTTAGATGAGGTGTAAGGAAGATCTTTGCTGTGAGGGTGGTGAGGCACTGGCACAGCTTGCCTGGGGAGGCTGTGAATGCCCATCCCTGGAGCGTTCAAGGTCAGACTGGATGGAGCTCTGAACAGCCTGGTCTAGTGAAAGGTGACCCTGCACATGGCATGGGGGTTGGAATGAAATGGTCTTTAAAGGTCCCTTCCAACACAAACTATTCTGTGATTCTATGAAGTTGAACCTTTTATTTTGTGTATTTAGTAGTGGGATCTGGCTGACCTCTTGCCTCTGTTTTGAAGCCTGTTAACTTTATGAAGGAGTAATTCCCACAAATGGCAAATCAAACAATCACTTCAAATATTTAGGGAAGTATCTTATGTCTCACAGTTGTCAGGAAAGCAGTCATGTATAAACTAGGAAAATTCCCCAGAATTTCAGACAAGTTTTTGAGGATTTCATCTGATTGGAACAACAGAGGCACAAAGAGGAATTTTCAGCATCACTCTTGGAAGCATAGGCTGACAGAACGTTGGTGAGTGGTGATATCCTACCCCAGGTGGGTTGAAAAGTTCCTATTCAGCTGTGAGACCAGCAGCTGTGTCTCAGGTCTCAACCAAGATTATTGCAATGCAGGCAATGATCTCTATTCCCACTGGAGGTATGAGAATAATTTAAAAACAGTGCTTCAGCATAACTCATCAAGTAAAGACAATGACTCACTCGGGAGGTTCATCTGAACTTGAGCAAGCCAAAAGGTGTCAAGCCAACCCTTACCATCAGTGCTGCAAAGACAAGTGTTGCACCCGTGCACTTGAGATACCATCCCCTGCTACTTACAGGGCAAATCTCTACTGCAGAGAGCTGCAATACTATATAAACCTACATGTGTAAGAAAACTCCATTTGGTGCCAGCATATCTAGCAATGTTTTACTTGTTTTCTTTTAAACTAGTTTAGCAGGCTTGGCAGTGAAACCTGAGGGTCAGAATTCTTTTTGCTAAATGTATTTAAGTTTGATGTACTTAAGGACTCTTGTTGCCAGGTATAAAAATATCCATCCTGATTCTTGGAAAGCTCTCTATCTGTATCTGTTCCTTCTATTGGAGCATTTCCCCTTAACGAAGCACTCTTATTATCCCACGGGTTTTGTCTCGCACTGGGATCTGCTCCTAGTTCTGTTGGAGTTTGCATGTAACACACCTGAAATTCCACACTTTCTTCTGCCTCTTTCTCATGGAACAATATGTAGTATCTGTGTAGTTCTCCAAGCAGACCTTTTGAGTTTCCCTAACCTCAACTCACTAGGGAACATCCATGGGTACCTGAAATCACCATACATATGTATATACATATAGGTTTATACACACACTACTCACCAGGCACTCCACTTGATTCCTGGCAACAATTTTCCACTGCTGAGTTTTTCTACTTTGTTTCATTACCTGAGCAGTGGCTGAAGAGACAGAGGTAGAATTAGATGTCCAGCTCCAATGGTTATCTTTTTATGCCTTCCCTCGATGAGGCTACCATCCTTTTATGACCACTCTATGTTAATGACTACAACAGGCAATTCCATAGGATTCCAAGAAGAATTATTAATTTGTGTTTTGTTCGCCCACAGCAGAGTCATTTACTTGACTTTGGTACTATCTTAAAACCTGGACTCTAGATGGTTCAGCTATCTTGGTTAATTTTTCTGTGACTAACATGGAGACTTAATTCCAGACCTTTTTCTTTCTTTGGTATTAAGTTATTTCCATGTTCAATCCATGGAAATTTTGTGGTAATGAAAAACAAATGTTGAAGTCTATCCAGAGAGAGAAAAAACCAAAACAACCATGTCTACTGGGAAGGAAAATTTACCTTTTACTTTGGCTCAGAAGAGCTCAGACTGATCTATACTGCTGACGAATTACTCTGCTTACCAGCACTAAATCACAGAAATTTGTGAGGACTGTTTTGGTTTAAAATAATTAACTTCTAGAAATAGTTAATGGTGAAGATTAGTGAATGGCTGAATGGTGAAGAATGGAATGGAAGAATGGTGAAGTTGAATAGCTTGAAGATTCATGAGAAATAGATTCGGTTACTTCTGGCTCTTCTGGGCTTCCTATGAAAGTAAGGTATAGAATAACAGACAATTGTACCTTTTATTTTTTCTAATGCATTGCAAGATAGGTATCTTGAAGATGTTATTTTCTCCAAATACTTATGTAAGCAATATAAACTGTCTGAATGAAGTATGTTCTGGGGCACAGTACAGAGTAAACAAAAGGACTCCACTTCGGGTGGTGTATGCAGAAACTTAGAAAGAAGTAACAGCAATAGAGAATTGCACTCTTTTTCCCAGTGTTGTCCTGGGGCTGAATGCACAAGCTAAATGACATAAATAATCACGGTAACTTTTAGGAATTGATAAATACGTGTACACAGAATCCATGTGAACATATAACCAGGATGGCAACAGACTGATGAGCCAGGTCCAGCCTCACAGGCACACCTTTTCCAGTTCCTTGGATTTCTTCAGCACAATAATTTTTTTACAAAAAGTGAGTGCTGCTGCAGAATTAGCTGTTATGAAAAGAGCAGGTGGTCATCACCTTTATGCCTTATATGTACTCCCGAAGATAAAACAGTGTAGAAATGATGAAATTAGAGATCAACACCAGCTGATGAAGTTCCCCTCCACTAAGACCCGAGACTGTTAACGGAGGTGGCTACAGGAGATCCGCACATGAATGAAGTCAGATCGCCAAAGGAAACCTGCTGAAGCACCTTGTATAAATCAGCGTTCCTCTCCCAAGCCTTGATTCCACTACCGCTCTGATTTCCTGAACAAGGTAAATTATTTAGAAGGTGTTCTGCACTACATCCCAAGGCAGAGGCCCGCCGGTGGGGCTTTCCTTCCTCCCTTTCCCCGGGACGGGCGGCGGATCCTGGCGGAGCCGGGGCAGCATCCCTCCCTCAGGAGAGCGCAGCCACCTCACCTTCCCGCAGAGTTCCCCAACTCCGCCCGAACCTTGCACTGCCACGGGCGGGGGCGGCTCGGGCGGTGGTACCCGGTGCCTCCCTCGCCTTCCCCGCCCGGCGCCCCCTCCCTCCCTCCCGGCCGGGGCCGCTCCGGCGCGGCTCTCGCCCCCTCAGCCCTCGCTCGGTGCGAGGCGGCTCGAGGCGCGGCGCTGGGCAAGGCGCCTGCGCGGCTCTCCCGGGCATGCTCATTAACAGCGGAGAAGCCGAAAAGGGGAAAAAAAAAGAGGAGAAAAAAAAAAAAAAAAAGAAAAATCCCACCCTGAGAGCGAGCGGCGCCGCTGACACTACACCCGCCGGAGAGCAGCGGCGGCGGCAGCAGCGGCGGGGCTGCGCCGGCCCCGCGTCCCCTCAGCCTCGGCTCCCAGCGCCCCCGGGGCAGCTGCGGGGCGAGCCGCGGCAGCAGCAGCAGCCGCGCGTCGCCCCGGCGGGGCGGAGGGGCCAGGGCGGGCTGCCGGGGAGCCGCCGGCAGCGGCGATGTGGATTTATATTGGCCCGCGCCGCAGCCGCCGGGGAGCGGGGCGCGGGCACCGCACCTAGAGGCGACGGGCGAAGCCGTCGGCGGGGCTGAGCCGGGGCGCTGCTGAAAGTTCAGCCGGTGGCCGCGCTCGGTAAGTTTGCCGGGGAGGCGGGAGCGGCGCCGCAGGCGCCCGAACTTCGCTTTTCGCGGGGGGCAGCGGCGTCCGCGCCGGGGCGGAGAGGGGAGCGCTGGGCGCCGCCGGAGCTGCCTTGCCCCGCCGGCGCGGGAGCCGCCGGGCGCTCCGGAGGGGGTTTGTGGATGGCACTGGGTGTGTACGTGCGGCTCCGTGTGCGCTGAGCGGGCGGCGGTGCCGGCGGGCGGCTGCCGGGCTCCGAGGCGGTGCGTGCGGGCACCGCGATGCTCGCTCGGGGCTGAGCCCCGGCACCCCGCACGCTCACAGGGGGTCTCCTTCGGGCGCGGTGTGTCGGCGCCGAGCGGCGCTCTGACCGTCCGGCCGCGGTGCCATCGCCGCGGGCGGCCGCGGCTCCCCGTGCCCGAGGCGGAGCGCGGCTCTCCGCGGGGTGCGGCGGCGAAAGGCGGGGCGCTGCCGGGGGCCGGGCTCCGGCTCCGCGCTGGCGTTGCGGAGCGCCCGGGCCGCTCACATGCCGCAGCTCCGGTGCGCGCAGGGGTGAGGCGGCTCCGCCGGGGCAGCGGCTCCGCGCTCGCTCCCGGCTGGAGGATGGAGCAGCCTGGTTTCTCACCGCTCCTCAGGCGTAATCTGCCAAACGTGTGTTTGGTGTATTCTCCTGCCACTGATTGTGGGATCTGGTAATCTCTTTTAGTCAAGGCTTGTGTACATACAGTCGTTACACAGCTCTGCGGCTTCCAGCTGTTTTTTCTCTAAAATGCCTTACAGCTGTAGCTCGTGACTGACTGTTTAAGCTTGATGTATGCTTAGACCAGCTGTGGATGATTGTGGTACATAGTGAGCAGCCTGCCTCTGTAGTATTAACTGTAGCCTCTTCTGTAGTATTAACTGTAGCCTCTTACCGTGCTGAATGGCAACACGTTTACCTTAGCAGATCTGGGCTTTACGCGTTCTAATACTGAAATCAATGCCAGAACTCCCCGCCTTCCCCTTTATTTGGCTTAAATATATGCTACCTTTTTAGGCTGTATAGTAACTATCTTAGTGATAGCCTTTTATTGATTGGTTTCCCAATATCCAAAGGTTGTAGATACCCATCTTGATTGTGCTGATACTTCCCTGATAATTAACGAGTCAGATACACTGTACTATGGAAATAAATACCAACTGTCCGTGTGGTGGGGCAAGCATCTCAGACATCTCCTGTGTCTCCAAATGGTTTTGCAGTAACAAACCCCCACCACTCCTAGTGCTGGATTTTAGCTATTAATTGTGAACCTTAATGTAAAGCAATTTGATATTTGAAGTATGGAATTCCTGATGTACAGAGCACTTTGTGAATCACAGATAGGAAGATAAACTGTAGTAGGGGAAGAGCTATACATCAGAAGGTGAGACACAGCCCAATAGCTTTCCTTCTTTCTGATCCATAGTTTCTTTTCAAAGCTTATTTTATACATGACCCTTAATGCTGTGGATTAATCTCAAAACACTTCTTCACAGACGAAATGCAATGTTCTTAATAACCTGCTATCCCTATAGATATCATATTGACAACATAAATTCATCAGAAGTCGATACTGTAGTTTTAATATAACTGTGTGTCTTGGGGATATTGGCTTGTTGGTTTGTTTTAAGAACTCAAATCTCTAAACTGCTGGGGAATTTAGGAACTTCTCTTGGTCTTGCTGGTTTTTTGTTGTGTGTGGGGGGAATGTGTGTTTGTTTGGTTGGTTTTTCAGGGGTTTTTTGTGGCTTTTTTTGTTATATCACAGTTTTGTTTCAAAGAATGGTTAGAAGTTTTCTGAACACATATCCAATAGGATTTTTCTCTGAACATCTGATCTTTAAAAAACCCGAAACAATCAAAACCAAGTAAGACCCCAAGAAAATTATATTTCAAATACTGAAATAAAAATCCTTTATTTTAAGAACAGTTTCTTTCAGTTGCCAAATTTTAAGTACTTAAATGATGTGTCTAAATAGCAAATGAGAAAATTCATATTAAAAGCAGCTTTTAAGAATGTGGGAATGCAAATTACTACTCTCAAGTAGTCAGATGTGGAAATAAATGAGCATATTGTATTGATGGCTTATGTGTAAAAAAGCCGTTGAAATGTATTCAGAGTTCTATAAAGGCAGTGTCATATGAGGAAAACTGTGGCAAAGGAAATCTATTACTCATTTGATGTGGCATCATAGTTAAAATGGTAGTTTTGAAAACCGAAGAAATTACCTGGTTGCTCAAACAAGTGCCTGCAGTCACATATGGAGGTGTGCAACATTATACTCTGCAGTAATGGCTTAGGAATAGGTAAATGTATACTTCCTTCTTTCCATTGAGATAGGAAATTCGGATTAGTGTTGATTTTAATTGGAGCAGGCAGGACATTACTTCAGTTTGATTCATGAGGTCTAAACGGTGTGCATTTAATTTTTAAATGGTCTTAATCTGAAAAATGTAAGAAGAATAATGCCGCTTAATTTATCACAGTCTCAGGGCTTTGGGTATAGGAGAACAGTCCTCTCCATTTGGTCAGGTATATTTTTTGTTCCTCTTTTGCAAACTGAGAAAAGCATGCGCTTGCCTCTGTCACAATGATTGCCAGTATCTTACAGTGACTGTAGTGGGACTAGATTTTGTATGTTTTGGAGACCATATAGAAGCTGGTGATGGAGCTATGTCTGAAATTCATGAGTTTCTGTTTTCTTGTCTGCTACTTCATTTAGATGTGCCAATTGATTATATTTGACAGTTCAGCACAACTGAGTTAATGATAACTTTTGTTAGACCAAACAGACTTAATAGTTTTTCCTTTTCTCTAAAGGCCCAGTCCTGATTTGGGGTCCAAAATTTTCTGCCTTCAGAGTTAGTGAGAATAGTATCAAGTCAAACTGGTTTGATAATTGTTGGTGGAAGCAATTTTACATATTGTAGTCACTATTCTGTTTAGCTTCTCTTGTGTTTTAAAGTGGTAAGTGCATGAAGTACTGTAATACTTAAGCAGTTTTTATATGAAAAGAAAAGGAAATACAGCATTTGCTTTGTCACCCACCTTTCATTTGCTCACCTTTAAAGTTCAGTTATAATCCCAGCGTACAAACTTTAGATTTCCCAGGGTTTTTGTGCATTACATACGCAAGTTGATGGCAACTTATGTCTCTAAAACCTAAACAAAAGTTACCAATAAATGTAGCAGTATTAAAACAGTAAGAATTTAATGGAGTCATAGGATAGTTTGGGTTGGAAGGGACCTTTAAAGGTCATCAACTCCCCTGCAATCAGCAGGAATGTCTTCAAGTAGATCAGGTTGCTCAGAGCCCTGTCCAACCTGACCTGAATGATTCCAAGGATGGGGCATCTACCACCTCTCTTGGCAACCTGTGTCAGGGTCTCATCACCTATAATATAAAAACTTATTCTTTTATCTAAATTGACTCATCTTCAGCTGGAAACCATTACCCTTATCCTGTTTAAGTCATTGTTGTTGATATAAGTGTTTTACTACAGTTCTTTCCAATAAATAAATAAATAAAAATAATTATTGTCTCACAAATTAAAATGTGCTCGGGGAAACCACATTGAAGCTAAGACTCGTGAAGGTTTTGGTTCAGAAAAAAAATAGCATGTTTAGAAAAAATTTCTGATTTTTATGATGTAAGGTTGTGTGGAATCATAGGTGGAAATGTGTTAAAGTGATGCTGTTGCTCTCCTATAGAGGTTGATTCAGTCTTACACTCTATTGATAAAGAAAAGTTACAGCTGGTTATGCAATCTTCCATTCATTACCTGTGTTGCATTTCTGTATTATGCTGGTTTGCAACTGGTGTGACTAAATTGAAATCCCACTAGAGAACAAAAATCTGAATCTTACTGTAGTCTAGGTAGCGTGCAAATCTGTCATCTGTGGTGACAGAGAGATCAACCAGGTACCAGCATATCAACCTTTAGATTATTCTTCCTGACCAGCACTGCATCATTGAGGGCTTTTGCATGTTTCCAGTTTCTCAGTGATGCTCACAAGAGCATCATCATTATTTTACCAATAGATACTTATTTTAAATGATTGAGCATATTGCTGAAGTACTGGTAAGTGGCATATTCAAAGTTTATTGAAATCAGTTAGACTTGTCCCTCCCTTAACTTGCCATTTTACTTACTTACTTTTTATGGTTCCTTGACCAAGGACACAGCGCAGTAATACTTGCCTGAGCTATTACATATGCACAGAATTATTCTGTAGTACAGCTATAGCTGTAGATTTTAGACTATAATAGAATTGCCAGCGGTAGCTACCTCCTCCAAATTGACAATCCAATATGTATCTTACTATTGTTCTCCTTTCCATGAATCAAACAGTTAACTAAGAAAGAGACATAAATGTGCTAAGTATCGGTTGATCTCTATGAGTAAAATAAGAGGGAAATTATGTTAAATGGTACTTCTGTTGGATGGAAAGTAAGATTTTGATGCTGCTTAAGTAAAAAGGAGATATTAGTTATATTCTTATCTTGGCACTTTGATAAGCCTGTTCTTGAGACTATTCTGTTGCATTTCATGATGAGGAGACTATGCTTAAATGAGCAGATTTCAGTCCTCATCCATCTTTGCCTGAAACCACATAAATATTAATTCCTTAAAAAAAAGTCTTTACTGGTAGGCTTGAAAATCGGTTCACGTGGATGGAGCTAAAGTCTGCCATTGCCATTCTAACTTCAGAAAAACTCTTTTTTATTTGTTGATGCGTGTTTTCTGTTTATTTGTTTGAAAACCTTCCTACGTCTTGAAATTTGATACACTGTAACATGGAAATCTTTGTGTATAAATTGTAACTGTAGTTAGCATTCTGCAACACAGTAATGTCTCTAGTATTTATGCTTGACAGGAGAAGTAATTTTGTTGCTTCCCCCCTTTTTTTTGAATAGCTTGTAGGTGTTACCTGTTCATTTAATACACTATATTAAATGCCATTGGTTTTACCTTAATGTACCTTTAATAAAATTAAAAACCTGTTTGAGCAACAAAAAAGCACCAGAAATACAACTTTAGTGAAATTGAAATATTAATATCAGTGATACAGGGTTAATTGAATGTCAGGAAAAAAATACCATCCAGAGGATGAACAATCCTTTCCTTGTAACTTCTACATAGAGAGCAATTTCAAGGTGTTTTGGAAGTTGAAATGAGTGCTAAAATGGTGGGAAAAATGCATCCTAAATCTGCAGCTTCTAACTTAACTGTTGCTGTTATATTTGAGCACAAAACCTAAAACAGTTTCTTGAATAATAATGAAATGAGGCATAAAAATTAATCTCCATAAAAAGTCCCTAAGGGGGAAAAAAAGACAGATGACTTCGTGAAGAGCATTCTGGTGTGCAAGGAGATGAGGCATTTCTCATATTCATGTTGCTGAGTAATCTTTATTTACTTATATGGAGTAAGTTTTGGTACTTCTTTCCCTTATTTTCTTGAGCCAAGGATGTTTGACTCTCTGTACCCTTTCCACTGAACAGGCACATGAGTTGAATGCTCTTGTTGCCAGTTGAGCTGGATTCTGATTATCTGTCAGTAAGTAACTGGTATTTTCTTTGTTAAAGTTCCAGTTAGTCTGAAAAAAAAAGGAAACTTTTCCTTTCAAGATTTCAGAAGCAGTTCACATCCTGACAGCACTAAAGCATTGTCTCTTCTGTAGCTTGTTGTTGAAGCTTCTGTGTTGACGTCAGCACGTTTCCATTTTATCTCGAACTGATGAAGAGTCAAAACTTAATGTAAAAGATTTCTCAGCTGGGAATGAGGATGGGATTTATTTTGGGGCGCTAAGATTTTGAAAACTTGTGTATTCTCCTCTGCTGAACATGGAACCTACATGTTGGATTTCTTGAGCTTTTTGATTGGGTATTGAGTAGAGCAACTTTGGATTCCTGTTAGGTATTTGCCGTATAACCTTTTGTGCTTTCAGATATGTAACTGTATCTAGAAATGGCAGATGTATAGAAATTAAGTTATGCTGGTAATCATCTTATGTATATACATATATACACATGCTGTTACACTGAATGTAGACCATATGCTCAAATTAATAAAAAGTTGGGTTTTTTTTTTATTTCATAAGTCTCAGAATATGATCGCTGGATTGTAGGTGTCTGTATTGCTTATGATTTAAAAACCTGTCTTAAGTTTTCCATGCTCAGAACTTCTTACAGACATACCATTATATTGTGTTTTATCATTGCTTACTACTACAGCGCCATAAATCATCAAGCCAACACAAATAGGGCCCTTGAAGTGTTGGTCATTCCAGTCCCATTCTTAATGAGTAACCTTTGACATTTCAGGAAACATCAGCATGTTGGGTGCTAAGTGTACTGCCTACATTGTTATCAGATGGAGACAAGTTCTCATTTTTAAAAGAAATTACTCAGTCAAATGCAGGAATGACACAAGAGAAATGTGTATTGCCTGCAAGTTCTTCTCCTCATGTGCTTTTGTTTGTAGATAAGTAAAGGGCAGAAAATCTTTCTAGTGTGTACTAGCTCTTAACAAACAGAACTCTGAGCAAGTGTTTGCAAGCTCTGATTTCATCGTAACAGCTGTGGTCAGCGTGCAAGGTGTTTACAGGATGAGCCAATGACCAAGGACCAGGAACTCAACTGTGTCAGTCAGCCAGAGAGGTCCAGCACCTTCATTAGAGCTTGAAAATCTAGCAGCATTTTTGCATAACTACTGTATATTTATACAATGACAAAGCGATAGTGAGTGAAGTATAAACAGTTCTAGCATGATATGGATGGTATATTTTACACCAGAACATGAGAAGCAGCAGAAAATCAAATAATGGCTCTTCATATTTTAGTAATGTTTTACTTTATTGGCTAGAAATTGAGAGGAAATAGGAGTCACACATTTTAGGTTACCAGATCTTTTTCTTTACTCACCATCTTGCTGATGAATGGTCTGATCTAAAAATAATAAAATGTGTCTCTGACATCTGTTTGAAATAGATAGCTTAGTGTGTTCACGTTTTTTTTGTTTTGCTTGTACATATAAAATAAAGCTATTGAGAGCCCAATATTTTGTATGAAACAGCTTGGTTATAGTACCAGGGTACCCCTAGTAGTTGTTTTTTATTTCCAAATAAACCTGAATGTTTTGTAGATTTTGGGGTTTTTTTAAAAAATTCAGTCTATGTCAGCACTTTTCTACGTATGAAAACAATTACAATTTTTTTGAGAAGATCTGCCTCTATCTAAAAAGTAACCCAAACTGCCTATATCCTTAAAATGAAATACCTCAATCAAGAATCACTCTTCTATTGCACGTTATAATATAGTAGGAAATATCTACTGTCACACTTTCTCCTCAGAGTTTATAAGCTAATTTTAAAATATCAAGGAAAATAAGAGATGGGAGTAAAAACCATGGAATGAAATCAGAGGGAAAAGGTTCTTAATAGAGTGCTACTGTTTGGTGTCTCTCCACAGAGAGACCTCCACCTGCCACTTTTGGTGTGATAGTATGATACCAGAGAAAAGTTGGGCATTCAAGAGTTTAAACTGGGCGTCGTTTATGAAAGACTTGAGCAGAAAGGATAGGTGAGAAATAAATTGGAAGGTAAGGAAACCAACTGCAGTTCTAGGCCAAAGCAAAACTGAATATGCTCAAGGTGATTTGAAAATGGTGCAGAGTGAGGAAAAGAGATGAGATGAGGTGAGGTGGAGCAGGAGAACGAAGCTGCGTGACTGGAGCGGTAAAAAAGGCCAAGGGCGTTCCCAGTTGCTCTCATGTTCCAGGTAGGCTGCCACAGGCAGACTCATACTGCTGATACCACTTGCTAGCAAAGTGATTTTGGCAGATCTGAACTATTCTAAATTTGCCTTGACTGATGTAATCAAACACTGAACTTCTTGTTTAAATATTTGTAGTGGCATGTACATGTGCTTCCCCTACCTCTGAGCTTGTGTTCGACTACAGTGGGGTCCTGTATAATTAACTTCTGGTATATTTTCTATTTATGTTAAATCTCATGGGAAGGTTCGTGGCAACAGGGTTAGTAATAAACCTTAACTTCACAGCTTTTCTGGAAGTAGCATTGAATCATGATATCCATTGATAAATCAACAGTGAGCTGCTCCAGCTTGGAGTTGTGTCTCTTTCTTCTCTTCTTTAGATGTTGTTGCTTTGTCTTGGATTTTCCACTTGCATTTTTGTGTCACTATTTCTTGCAGGTTTTAAACCAACTGTTTTTAGTCTGAGAAATATTAAGAAACTTGAGGACAAAAGGGAAAGTCTAGGGTTTGGTGTTTTTTTTCCTTCTTCTTCTTTTGTTACTGGATTATCATTAGTATATGTGCATGTGTGCATGTTTTGTAAATATTTTGTAAAAAAACCAAACAGCCTTCCTAATTACTTTGGATCTGGGAGGTAATTAGAAAAATACTTCCAATTTTCTCCCAGCAAAGAAAGTCTTCTCGGGCTGAAAAGAAGGGGCACTGATGGCTCACCTGTGGGCTCAGTGGTTCTGGTTGTCTTCTGTAGAACAAGGCTTGAGATTTCCTGGGGCTCTTTGTTGTGTCCTGTTAGAGTGAAAACTATAAAGGCATGTTGGACACCTTGATGGCATGGAGCTGTTCCCTGGAGCAGGCTCCTCAGGTCACGGCACCGAGTCTGCCAGAGTTCAGGGAGGGAACAGTGGGGACAGCGTTCTCAGAGCCATGGTGTGATCACTGGGATGTCCTGTGCAGGGCCAGGAGCTGGACTTCAATGGTCCTTGCAGGTCTCTTCCAATTCTGGGTATTCTACAGTTCTATGATCCATCTTCACACTGACCACTGAGATTGCTGTGATTTGTAAGGGGACACAGTGTTTTGGTCTGTGCTTATTTTCAGTGAACTGTGACCCCCTCTACAGATTTCTTGTGAAGAGCATGAGAGAAGTGAAGGATGACAAAAAAATCTGGAACCAACTTTCTGCACTACTGTTTGGCTAATGTATTAATGGGAACCTTAGGAGTGACAAAGTTTGAAATAAATTAGAAGTAGAAATGAGGCATTTTTCAAAAATCCTTCCAGTAAATGTTTATCTACTATTAACTGATAGGCAGAAACAACTTAAGTATTAATTTCCTACATTGAAGATGAGTGAAATGAGTTCAAGGCTATTGTGCCCTGAATTTGCAGACAGCTCATTGTAATTAAGAAATAAACCTCATAGTTGTTGTTTTGATTTTTCTCTGATGCTTTGCCTGGGGATCAGAAATGTGTTCTGGATGCCTGTTGTCTATAGGCACTAAAAGACTTAAATAGCACTGTGCCTATTAACAGAAGTTGTTTGCATTTTGCAAATATTTCCCTCCAAAGCTGATTTAATGTTCCAGCATAAAAGGGCTGTGGTATTACAAGTCTGTTAATAGATGAGAGAACAACTATATGTACCATGAAGGTGATTATGACCACAGGAAACTTGTATCAAAATTGCTTAAGGTCATAGTATTATAGTATTGAAACTTTTAAAAGGTTATTTCCTTAAACTGTTAACAAAACTGGTCTTCTGTTATGGTTTCAGCTCCTAGGGACAAAACCTTAAGTATTATATCTGCTTTGTCTGCACAATAAAACAGGAACTCTTCTCCTGATAGTTATCCTGGGAGCTGAGCATCTTGTTACATTTGAGTACAAAGGCATAGCTCATTACTGATGGGAAAACAAACTTTCTCTACCATAGCAATTCAAATTGAGCTCTCTGCTAAGCAGTGCTCATTAAAAATATCTATCATTTACAGGAATTACTGTACCTTTTGAATGTTTCAGTACTTTTTCTTACATGAGATGAGATTTGTATATTTTAAAATAGAAGGGCAGAAAAGGACACTGTTTCTGAAAGATTGTCTTTCTGGGGAAGCACTCAGCTAAAACTGGACAGCAGATGAGCTGTATAGGCCTAAGGGGCAATGATAACAGAATTAGTAGAAATGAAGATTTATTGTTTCCTGCTTGCTGAAACAACTCATCTGTTTTGGGGGATATGTAGATGATACTCCCAGAAGTGTAATTTATTATGCACAGTTTCTGAGGATTCCCAGATTATATCCAAATTCACTTGTCCCCTTCTGGTATACAGTTAATGGGGAAATAAAGCAGCTCTGTTTTATCTGCTTCTGCTGCTTGGTCTTAGAAGTCTGAGAGAGCTGCTCCACTCACCTCTGAAGGTGCATTGCCCTCTCTCCAGTGCAGGAATGTTCTTCCCTCTTGGGTGCCTTAGTCTCCTCTCCAGTTTTTCCCTCCTTCCACACACCTATCAATGGTGTTTGGGAAGATCCCTTAGGACCTCTTATGTGCATAGCCAGCACTGACAGAGTAAAATAGCTCTAAATAGTCAAGTGTCAGATTTTTTTAGCAGAACAGGAACAGTTTCTGAGGCAGGACTGTAAAGTACCAAGTGCCTGTTGTACATTCATATATAGGCAGCTGTGTCCTGCTTGGGATCTTCCCCTTCTAAGTTTTCAAAGCACCAGAGCTTACCTAAATCTATACTCACTGCATGGTTTTCCTATTACATGGAATCTTGCTTTATAAACAGAATTTTTTAAAAAACCATAAATGCTCTGTAGCAATTTTAAACTCTTGGGTCAACTTGTAAACCTCTCCAAGAAGTTTGTGGGTGGATGGGGAATTATTTTTAGAATTAGAAATCTGCAATGCCAAGTATGCATCCACTTCTGTGTTTTCTTAGTTATGACTAAAAGACTAAAGATACCTCTTTTAATTCTTTCTCTTGACACTGCCTGAGCAGCTTAGATGAGGTTTTTTGCTACAGACAACCAGTTTAAAAGTTTTACATGAGTAAGGGGATAATATGGGGGTCAGATGTAGGGTTTTCTATACCAGATCAAAAAATGAGTGTTCTAGTTAGTGTCGTGCTTCTGGTCTGCAGTTCCTAACAAACCCATAAATAAGGAACATTCTATTGACCTGGATAATCTTCAGTTGATGGCAGAAATGGTGGCCAGACAGAGGAAGGCTCAGTTTAGTGTACAGATCCTGTTGTTAGTGTACCTCTGATCTGAACAAAGGCGTAGTTGTAGAGTGCAAATACATATATTTGGAGAATGTGCCTCTAAATAAATGAGCATTCATTCAAATTATGATTCTAAGGATGGATAGCATCAGCTAAAGAATATAATTCTTCTGGAAATAAGTGCTTTGTAATGAATGGCATTCAGGATGACAATAGTCCATTTGAATTCTCAATACTGTGGACTTGCAGGAATTTTATTTCACTGAAAAAATAAATTAAAATCACTTCATTCCTCTTTTGCAGTCATATATATGAAACAATTTTAAAGGATATCAGATAAAAATTGTTTCCATTGTAAAGGATTCTAAGGTGTTTGTAGAATGATGAAAGGAACTTAGCAAAAAGTCGTTCTGAATATTTAAAATAATCCAAACTTTGAGTTTGCTTTTTGCACAGAAATTTCACCTTTTCTTCAACTTGCCTAATGGAACTAAAGCCATAATTTGCAATGATAAAGTGAATGACTAGAGTTTAAAAGTCCTTTTCTGAATGAATTTTGAAGGTAAGTCTTATCTACATAGTCCTTGAGGCAATGGACTTTTGAGCTGTTATTCCTGCATTTAAAAAAGTTGATATATTTTTCAGCTTTGGGTAAGAGGGAAAAGTAAGTATATGTAGCCTTCAGCCATGGAGTGGTAGCTTTTCTGGAAGATGAACTAAGAAACAGCAGGTCTTAGTATCACATTTATTTATTATGCATTGTGGAACATATTGGTGCTCACACTTCTCACTTCTGTTTAACTTTTTTTAAAAGGCATTTAATTAACTATTTTTAGAAATATGCAAGAGAATAACTGCTTATATTTTGAGGGTGACTGAAACACTGCCCTAATTTTTTTTCCATTCTATGAAGAAAATAGTTTCTGTGCCCAGACTTCAGTTTATGTTACTGTGCTTCTTCAGCAGAGGAAGCATCCAACAGGAAATTCTGGCTGTGTATGTGTGCCATCCTCAACAGAATCTGCTGTTGTTTTCTTTTCCAACATATTTTTTCATTGTTCATTAAATCATTCATGCACTTAAAAGGGGGCCTTGTTTATCTCAAATAAATCTAGGAAAGTCGTAAAACATAACTCTTATCTTTTTCATCATGGGCTAACTAATGTTCCTGTTAATAGAAAGGTTTCACAGTGGAAGACTGGTGAATCTGCAAAACTTCTTTCTTGCTCTTTCTCATATTTAAAGAGGTATCTGTGTCATTATTCAAACAGCATATCCAGAGACACTGAATATACTTTTGAATAGTGAAAATTAGTGATCATAAAGTGAAACCATGTGTACTTGGATATACTTAACGTGAGTCATATAGCTGGCATTGGTACTGGATCAAGTGCAGTATTACTGTGAAATGATTGATATGTTGCTTTTGTAACAACACAACAGCTGAAGTGATTTTTCAGCATCATTTGGAAATGGATAGAGGCTTTATTTTCAGTTGTCATAATATTCCACTTTAGAATAAATGTACCACCCAACAATGATAAATTCATACTCTCTTTTTGAATCAGGTTGATATTTTTGTATCACTTGTGCTCTAAGCTCCATCATAAAACTGGAGTTTTACTTGCCTTATTCTTGGCTTTTTAATTTGGGCAGTGTTTTGCATTGTGCAGTACAGCTTGCTGGTCTCTAGGAATAGTGTGTAAGAGTAGCTAATGCCACATTTTACTGAGTGCCTAACTTCTAATAGTTTATTTTGGGTTTTATTGACTTACAGAATGACTAAGAACCACTAGCTGTAAATTAGTAAACCCTAAATGAAATCTAGAGACTTTAGTTTTGAACTCTCTCTGGAATGTTAGCCTGGTATTCTTGTAAAACGGGGAGTAGACAAACAAGCACAAAAAATAGTTGAGACCAACATATCAACAATTTCTTCATTCAATCTACATTGTCAGTTTTTTAATGACACCTTTGTTAGATCATTTTACACACTCTAAAGAAACCAATATAATTGCTGTTTTGGAAATCAGTTCTGCAACTTGAGCTTGTAAACAGAGGGCAACTTCATATTTAGGGAAAAAAGCCAAGGTTGCCAAGTTTGGGATGCAGAGGGCAGCACTGTAGTTCTGGGTAGCCTGGCAGCTACCATGGACAGTGTATCTTCAGAGAGTGTACATACACTTCTCCACACTAAATAATCGAGAATTTAAGAACTGTCATTCTCCCAGATTGTATCTGTTTCCTGTGACTTTCTTTTCCCCAACTGTATTTGCTAAGTTACAGCAATTCAATACTAGATATTTGGATGATGTGAAAATAAAGAGTTTTTACTTTTTCTACTGCCAGACCTCCTATTTTAATTTAAGTGGAGATCATCTAGTCTATAGTAAATTTTGAGTCTCTCTTTACAACTCTAAAGGTTGAAGTTTTTGTGAAAGTGTTCTTCATAGAGCTTTCAGTCCTATTTCCTGATTCCAGTGGGAAAAAAGTGGGGGGAAAAAAGTAACATGAGATTCCTTTTAAGCTGAAAAAAAAAAAAATTATGTGCATCTTAAACATTTGTTTCTATTTGCATGTTAGAATTGAAATGTATGAACACAAGTACAACGCATTTGTCATCTTTTAAATTTGTTAAAATGTCAGTAAAGTAGTAAATATTTAGTTCTGTTTTCTGGCAGACTGGGGGCAGAACAGTAGCTTCCTTCTAATTAGTAAAAGCCCTCCTACAGAGCTGTAAAAGGTATTCTCAGTCTTTATCAGCTTGTAATTTTACATTATGGAGGTGACAATGGCCCACGTCCTCATTAGCCTTCTGCTTGTTTGCTTATAAGCATCTCTCAGCTCATACTCTTTTCAGTTTTGTCTGAGGAATAATGCCCTTTTTTCTTCTTGTACTGTTTTTCACACCTGGTGTTTGTTTCAGTTTTTGTTTCATAAATTCCCGTAACTTTGTAATAAGCCTCACTTTTCTCCCCAACATTTGGTTTTGTTGGGTTTTTTTTTCACCTACGCTGCAAGCATTGAGGAGCTTTATGTGGTGTTTCATGGACACAAATGTTAGAATTCATACAGTGATTCCTGTTTTCTTTGTGCACGTATTAGATGTTAAGGTTTTGACTTGCTGCTTAGTCTGCTACAATGCAGCAGTAGTAGACCACAATGACAATTATAGTTTACATTCTAGTCTTAAAGTCAGGGAAAATATTTGGGTACTTTAGTCTGAGAAAAAACAAATTCTCCAAAATGCATTTTCCTAAGATACTGATTTCCTAAGACCACTGTTTAAGTGAAACATCCTACTATGGAAATTCAGTCTTGAACAGTCGAGCTAAGTTATACTGTATTAACTTTATCTTTAAAAAAAGAACTGACTGAAAAGTTGTAAATATGGTGCTGCATAAGACCCTAATACTCTGGCAGTTTTAGAGAGACATTTAGAACTGTTTACTTTTTGAGAGGAAAATATTGTGACAGCTGTGCTTAAACATGTTTTATGTGCTTAAAAATTCTTAAGGCAGAGTTAGAGGGGGAAGAAATCAAGAGATGCCCAAAACCAGCAGTTTTAGAGGACGCCAAGACAGGTCTTTGAAGCTGTTTAGATGTAAATCAAATCCTGCCGTAGATCAAGACATTTTCAGGTTTCCTGTAATTATCTACAAATTCTAAATTAAATACTTTTATTTTTCCAAGAGTAGACAGACTGTGTATGCAGAATTGTATACATGTGGTGCCTTGAAGCCATTCCAGTGTTTGTGTATCCAATGAATTGTACTCAAATGTCACTTTCCACCCCTCAACCCAACTCCCTCCTGACAAAACAGGGGCCATATAAATACCTTGTCCTTTGTCAATATTTGCAGCTGTCCTTTAAGTGACAAGGTAAGAGTAATTGATGAGCATTTGTCTCTCGTGAATTCCTCTTTTTCTCTTGGGGTGGGAATATCTCATTAATTGAAACAACAAAAAATGGTGTTACTTGCCATAGAATGTTCAGTATTTCAGGATTGTATACTAAAAATCTGTGTCTGCTTCTTCTGCATTAGTTTTCAGCTTTTGTTTTAGTTTCTAGCTCAGTCTTCGAAAGCAGTATCACAGCCAATGTTTATGCAGGAAAGAGAGTCATGAAACCTGTATCACCCCTCAATAATTGGTGTGAAGACCTGGTAATTGCTTTATTTTGTAGATAACTTCCCACACAGCAAGTCTAAATCCTGTCTTCCATTGAGCTTGAGAAGCTGCTTTGTCCATTAGGGTTTTTCATTTGAGTTTGTAATGCCACTTAATATTCAAAGACCAGTGGTAAGTCTTGAGTACTATCCAGAGAGTTGAAATGAAAGGAGAATGAACTACAGACATTGCAAACCTTGAAGAAATAATTTTCTTCACCCTTTCATTGAGAAACATAGTCACCCGGTTTCACATTATCATAAAAATCCTAATTTCTAGCCTTTCTTTTTTGTAATTCAATCATATATTACCCAACCAATTTACAAGTGTTCTGGTTTGAGTGCAGCACCCAGGAATTGGGAGTTAAGAAGGTGCCTTTTCTTCACTGCTGATTATCAGACACACAGAATGGACAATAGAGAGCATGTTTGAAACCCACATGCCTTGAGATGGTGAAATAATAAATCTCTGTTCTGACTCTCCTTGTGTAAGTCTTGGGCTGTTTTCCTAGTTTTGCCTGGTTCATCTGTAGGATCACTATTGTGTTTGTATCATGAATTGGGGTGTTACCAAGTCAGTCTGTTGCTCAGCTGATTAATGGTTTCTTTGGCAGTTGTGTGATATCTTGCTTGCAACCATGTAGGAAGGTAGTACTGCCCACAGTGTCTATGGAAAACAGAGCATTTTGTAGTGAAAATGCAGTTTCTTTCTTCACCATTCCATGTAGTGGGTCATGGCTTGTAGGAAAAAGTCAGCCTTGATTTCTGGCCTGAAGCTGTGGTACCTCTTAGGTCTTCAAGTGTGCAAAGTCCTGTGAAGAATCAATAGTTGCTTTTGATGCAACACCCTAATTTCTGTGAAGTCTTGCTAGTTTTAGTATGAAATAGCTGAAATGCATTGGTAAGAACCATTCTTAAATAGAAGACAATCCTATTTTCTTACACAATGTAGAAATGTTCTTCTGCCTGCCACCTGCAGCTGTGCAAACTAGACAAACTTTTCAGAATATTTGAAAATATGAGTCAACAAACCAGATTTTCAAAATAGATTTAGCAAGACCATCACAGCAAATAGAAAATACACTGATTCAAGTAATTATACACCAGAGGATTGTAAGGAATCTAAATAGAACTATTGTCCAGGTAAAATAATTTGATACTATATAATTATCATATTTGCTGGGAAAAGGGATTTATTATTAATTCAGTGTTTCCAGAAGGAAAAAAAAAAATCAGTTATTTCTCTTGGACACTCTTCTGGAAAAGCTGTTACAGTGCCACTATTTGTTTTTTTTTTTTTTTCTTTATTGTGATACATGAACATATGAGTGATGTTACAATGCTATGAACATAGAATGTTTTTTTAGTGTTCAAATCAGGAAAAATCAATGCCATATAGATACTGATAGCAATTGACTGCAGCACAAAAAGATGTTTTGTTGCTTTTATTAAAGGCTGTGAAATTTTTTCTTTAGAGTCACGCACCTTGACATGGTGTAAAAGTAAGAAACAAGGGCATGTGGCCTAGAGAAGCCAAGAGTCAGGGTAGCATTCTTCCTAGATGGCCTTAAAGATATAATAAGTGTAATTGGTCATTCAGTGGCAAGTGTGGGGTAGTGTGTCAAATTTTGTTTAATAGCCATCTTTTTCCTTCATGTTGAGGGGAATCATACAAATTAATGGTCATTGTTAATGTTAATTAATTAATCATGCATCATTAATGTTTTGCATTTATTTGATGATAATCTATTTATTACATACATATATTGGCATATGTATGTGTGTGTATATATGCTTGTTCAAAAGTACATTGCACATGGAAACTTCACCACGTATTTTTTTCCAGTATCCTTTTGAAATAGGTTGGCACGTTCTTCTTCTTTTGAGGGTAAATGCTGTGTACTCTGTGCTAAGGGTAACACTCACTTAGCTTTTTGTAGGTTCAGGTCTAGACACAGAAGGGCTAGATACAGGTTAACCTGTATTTATTTTTTGCTCTCTAAAGACAAAAGAAATAAAGGTGATTTTCTGAAGATTGTGTCTTATCCGCTGTTACATCCGAGATGCCAGCTCTTCTCTCTATGATCTTTTATTCATCATGAAAATACCCTGGAGCAGTCCGAGTTTCTTCCTGCAGTCTCCAGGGTATCCTTGCTCTTTTGTTCTTTATCTGTCTTGGCCCTGACTTGCCAGATGTGACAGCAGTTTTTGTGGCTGGTCTGAACGCATGTGCCTGACAGGCTGGCCAGAGAGAAGGGGTAGGTGTGAAACACTCAACCGTTTTCTTCCAGAAATTGTATCTGGTTCTGGACATCTGATAGAATAATTTCAGCTTGAAACCTTTGAATAATTTTAAGCAAATTTCACTCTGTAATCATGATAATTATGGGACAGAGATAAGGGAGGACTGGGAGTGATGGAGTAAGAAACTCATGCTGGTTTCCAATTGTTTGCATAAATTATAGCCTGATGTAATGTCTGATAAGCACAGGAGGAGTATCTGGTGGCCAATATGAATAACAAACCTCTGAATGCAAAATTTTAATGCTCATAGGAAAAGACTGACTAAAATTTATGTGGGGATGAGATATGTTAATTTTCTGTCTAAGCTCTGCAGAGGTTGTGTCATCATAAAAATATTTGCAGTTAATTCTTCTAAGTACTAATAGCAATTTGTACAATTTCCATTGGTGAAGGTGTAAAATCTTAATCAAGTAATGTTAAGGAGAAGAAATTTTCTTTTTAAGGAGCTTGCATAAGTGATTAACACTGTTTTACTGAGTGTCTTTAATTTTTAGTAGTTTTGGTCTTCACGTTCTTTGTACGTATTTAATGTTCAAACGAAAATGATGTGACACCACTGGTACTCTGGTGTGTGCTTTTTTCTCTAACTAGTGCTATTCTTTGGGCAGTGTAAGGCTCTTTCCTTTGTCTGCTTATGCTATTTTATCTTAAATTAATTTCTGGAGTTTTGTCTCTGAGAGTCTCTATATAATTATCAATTATTACATGTAACTAGTTATTGGCATATCTATAGCAAATGAGCATAATTCCTACTAGTTCCAAGTAAATTGACAGTTTTTATCTGCATTGTGGAAATGTGATTTTTATCTTGAGTTTGTTCCTTCCACTTGTTTTTCCTTCCATTTCCTTGTTGTTCTTTCCACCTGTATGTAAGTCAGGATTTGCCAAGTCTCTGTGTATGTTTGAACATAGCATAAACATATACATCCTTGCACTGCCTCAGAATTGCACTGAATTTCCAGATTAAGGAAGGAGTTGAAGAAGCTACAGCTCTTCAGCACTCCACTGTAGGAAGAGTTGGTAGGCTTTCATTTAATGTATTTTGTGACCACCTATGCCTGTAATAAACTTACACAGTCCCAGTCAGTTTCTGTTTTATTGTTTGAGATGAAGTGTTAAGTACTAAAAGAATATCCCCTGTTCTTTCTCAAATTGCTACTTACCCCTACATTATAATAAAAATGTTGGTATTAAAGATGAGAATATTTCAGTCCTGCTTGGCTGAGCCGTGGTACTCTTGGGGAGGGAAGCGCTCCCAATGGAATGCTCTCCTCCAGTGTCACAAAGTGGATGGTTCCCTTTGGAGGCTGGAGGCACCTGGGACCCTGTTCTTGACTTCCCTGCACTGTGAGGAGGGAGGCTCAGCCTGAAGAGATTCTGGCTGAAGTCCAGAGCTTGTTTCTCAAGGCTGAGCTGCACAGGATCAGTCAGCAAGATGAGATTCACAGACTGACGTGACCAGAGAGCTGCAGTGGTGGGGAGTGACCAGCAGCTAACTGGTAAAGGTTCTGTTTTTAATGGAAAACTGTACATTTTGAAATTGGACATTTTGTGATGTTACACATTACTTCGTAACAAGATATAGCATAGTTTCATTCTTCAAAAAAATGGCATTAATCCAGAAAGAAGATTATAAAGTTCATAGGAGAGGAGATCAAATCATCATCTGAAGCCTTGAAGCTATACAGAAGCTCAATCCCCTTTTCTGATTACTCAGTACTACTGTAGTACTACTATAGCTCCCCAAATTTAATGTATGAGGTTGAAGAGCTTCAGAGAAACTACCAAATGCTTTTGGAGTGCATGAGGTCTGGGCTGCAGAGCTGGAGCACACAGCTGCCAAGCAGATGATGTGCCAGTTCTGTGATCTGTCCTTTGCTCTTGCTGCATTGTGGGGCAGGACAGGGTGCCCTTCTGCTATGGCATTTCTTACATTTGCTTAGAAAATACCAATCTGGGCATCTGCAATGTCAGGCTTCAGCTGCTTTGCCTTATTCTGATTTTTCTGGGAAATCCTGGAATTATTTATTTAACCAGTTGCATTTTGTAAATTGTACAAGCACTACTTTTCAAATGGAGCCTTTATTAAATATATTTAAAGCAAAAAGCCAGGAAATGCATTTTAAAGAGACACATCTCTCCATCAGAGATATTTACTTATTTGCATATACATTGATACCTTATCTAAGGATATTTTAGATTTGCAGGAATTTCACAGTGTTGTTTAATTGTCAGTGTACACACATATATGTTGGTCTGTTTGTCTTTCTGCTGAGAACTGATGAAAGAGAGATGATGTCATACACTGATCCGTGGTTGTGTTGAATAGGCTTTCATTTAATGTATTTTGTGACCACCTTCTTTCAGAGCTCATAGGATCAAAGTGACAGAAACTTATCCTTTCCCCATGCTTTTAGGTGGCTCTTTCTACATCTTTTGTATGGACTGATTTTTCCCTTGAGTATTTGAGAGACATAAACTGAACATGCCATCCTTTACGGGCACTGCTGAAACAGCTAGGTGGCAATGTTCTTCTTGTTTCTTATCCTTGCACTAGTCCATGATTAAGATGTCTATTAATAAAGAGTAGTACCTTGTAGATTTCATCAGAGAATGAAGTTAATTAAAGCAGTTTTTCAGAAATAGTGATCACAGAGGTTTGAGAAGGAATATATCTATAAAACTATGTATACTTGATACACATAAGCTAGATAAGATAAAGCTAGGACTAACATCATAATAATTTCCCATTCTTTTAAGTAGGTGTAATGTATCTGGAAAAGAAAATATTTATGTATTTTAATGTTTTGATTAATATAATAAAAATAATTCTGGAATTTTTTTCTACTAAAAATGTTTTTATTTCCTCCAGGTTAGTGTTCTGATTGACTTATAGTTGTGAATTGAAAAATGTTGCAGTCATCTTATACCTAATGCTTTATTGTCTCGGTGTGGCTTTACCATATAGCCAGGCACATCCCTGGTAGTCTGGAATGCAGAAGAGCAAGTCATTATTGCTTGTTTCCTGTTGTATTTGTTCATCTTAAGTGCCCACAGGAACCTCACTGTTTTCATTCATGATAGAGGAAATGGCTGCAAATGAAGATGGGAGTTGAGTTTGACTCCATGTGTGCTGGCTGGGCTTTGGTGTAAATTTTTGTCTCCAGTCAGTTTTTGTCATCAGGTTTTGGTAAAACTGGCTGCTGCTGAAGGCAATGTACAGCAGTAGTTCTTTTGCATTCTTGTAGATGCCATATTTTACCAAGTCTCCTACTTTGCAATGTGAGGATATGATCCAAATCTTGTGTTGGGTTTGAAGGAATATGATGTGTAAAGCTCTCATATACTTACTGCAGCACAAGATAATTGAAACAGTCTTTTTCATGAAATAAATTTCCTAAAACCATGCTCTAAAAAAACTTCTGTGGGTGAATTATATGTCTTTAGGAAAAGAATATTCATGTTGTTATAAATGAGAAACAAAAGTCTCAATTTGTAGCAAAATTTAGATTGCTTCATTTTATATAGACAGAGCAAAGCAGCGCTGGGGACAGTGAGAGGGCACTTCCCACCCCACGCTCCACCTAATCTTGGTTTGCAGCTTTGCAGTGTGGTCCCTCGTGGTAATCAATAATTTTTATTTTCTTGCTGTCATAATTTTGTCAGGCAAGCAGTGATAGCCGAAATAGACATCTGTGTGAAAGTCTCTGGGAGTCAGTCCCATAGATACCATCTGGTCTTGGTAGATAAAACCGACAGAAATGGGGAAGTTCTGGTCCTTTAGATAGGCAGTCATTGATAAAACAAAGGCAGGAAGTCTGATTTTACAAAATCACTCAGACTATTGGAAAGTCTGATTTTACAAACTTGTAGCAGATACAAATTATTTAGAAACATAATATTCATTAACAGGGGATGTAAAACAGAATGATTTAATCACATTTTTCCTCTATCAAGGGTCACTTCAGACCTTAGTATTCTGGTTTATACAAACCTCAATACTTTTATGATTAACACGAATCTTTTATCAATTATCACTGTGTTAATGTTTTTGTAGTGATTATAAGGGGATGTGTGTAATATTCTGTTGTAGTGAGAATAGAGAAAGAAAGGGAACTATTCAAAGCAAAGTTATATACTTTTGATTAAAGAACTTTTTCTGTTAAAAATATCAGCATGTTTTCTTTCTGTTGTTGTGCATCAGTTACTGAAACTGTTGTTACTATTAAAAAGAGCTGAAGCTTGTGTTAAGATTTGGTAGCAGTTAAAATTGTACTTTTGATTTCCAGTTTCTAAGCTTCTCATATTTTCTGAACTACTGCCTCTAGTTACAAAAAAACGATGTTAAACCAGAACTTTAAATATTGGTTGAAACATAGGGAGAAACTTTGTGCAGAGACAGGATATGAAACAGTTCTAATTCTTGCAAGAGGAACTAACAGGCAGGTGCTGGAACTGTGCTGCTGCTGCTCCCTGCTCCAGGTCCCTGCTCCCTGCCTGGAGAGGAGTAGGTACTGCAGTGGTTCCAGTGCTTCTAGATGCTTCCTTTCTTTTGACCTGCATCATTTTGTCTGCTGGAAATTTCAAGATACAAAACCTTTTTTTTTGACTATTTCAGCCGAGTCAAAAATTTGCAAGCTATCAGAGTTAACTGGAATTGACAGAATTCTTTCTGAATTCTTGTTATGAGATGGGCTTTATCTTTGACCTTCATATTAAAATGTAGGGGGTTTTTTTACTTGTTTTTGGCTGCTTATCTTGAGAGTAGCTGGTTTGGGGCTATGATTTGGATTTGTGATACAAACAGTGTCGATAACACACAGGTGTTTTTGCTAAGTGATGTTTGCATGGTGCTCAGCACCTTTCCTGCTCCTCACCCCAGCTGAGCCCTGCTGTTCTGGGGATGCTGAACACCTGCCCACCCTTGTCACATGGAGAATTAATTTCTTGTTGTTTTTTTGCTTGTGCACACAACATTCGTTTTATGTATTAAATTTTCTTCATCTCAACCCACACATTTTTACACTTTAACTCTTCCAATCATCTTCCTCATCCCACAGGAGGAGATTGTGGGATCAGCTGGGCGGGGGCTGAGCTGCCTGTAGGAGTTAACCCACAGCATTTGCTTTATCTTGGACTAATGGAATCTCTTTCTATTTATTTGTATTTATAGATTAAATTAAGTCATCAACCAGCAAATTCAAGTCTTCAATTTTGAGACCAGATGATTAAAAGATGCGCAGATTTAGTATTTTGCATTTCCACAGAAGTGGTGTTTCTGATTGCAAGGCAGTGCCCTGGCTCCCACATGAAGTTTTAGATATATTCAAGACTCTTATTCTAGGAACAGTCTTTTTTTTTTTTACGTAGAGGCAGGTACTGCAACTTCTTTTCCACCTGTCCCTTGCCTTTAAGACAGAAAAGGTATGTGGTCAGGATTTAGATCTTTCTTCAATTACAGAATTCATCTGTAATTTAAATTAAGCATGCATTATCTGGCTTGTGAAAGCATACTTAGTATGGCTTCTATATTATTTTTCTCTCCTGCAATAAAATTGATGAAAAATTCTAATTTCTTTCTGCTTTCAGATAGAAAAAGATATCAGTCATTGTTTCAGTTTATCAGCATTGTTAGTAAAGACAAAGAAGATGGCATGTATTAATATTGAATATAATTAAAAAGTATTGGATGAATATGAGCTTGTGTAATGAATTATAACCAAATATTACAGAGTGCTTAGGGGAGTCAAAACATGAATATGCATTAGGAAGTTGCATATTGTGGAAATATATCAGTTTTCTTTTAAAGAAATCTTAAATGTTGCAAAGAGGAAATAATTTAATCTCTCCTTACCTGCAGTAAACAGTTCTCAAAAGTAGCTGATTTAGAAGGAATTAAGACTGTAATAAATTAATCTCAAGTCTAACATATAATTTGGTCTTTGAGTGTGAATTTTGAATGGTCATAATTGTGCACCACGTTGAGGGCAGTTTTGAAAACTGTTAGACTGGTCCAAAAAAGTTTCTTTAAGACATTCACTTACTATCATTTTGGGATTCCTGTATGTGAAAGGAATGGGATTCCTCTGCATGTAACACCATGTCTGTGCTAAGTGAGACTTGCAATATTTAACTCTAATGAGAAATAGTTAACAGAAAAGCACTTTGTGAAGATTTAATTAGTCTATTCAAATATTGCTACTAAAGTTCTTCATTTGTGATTAGAATTGTTTTCTGGGCTGGACAAAGAAACTACTGGAAAACAAGTATGACTGTGATTTTTTTCTTTTCGAAATGCCCGTATGTCTTTCTCCACAATCATCTTCAATGATTTTTCTATTTTTTTGTTTTCTTATGTGACCATATTGATTAGTTTAAAATATTTTTTTATTGCTGTTTTGTACAGTTTCAGCAGTTGAAGCAGGTTTCAGTGACCATATATGGATCAATTCAGTCATCTATTTGGGCTTTATGGGCTAGAAAAATTAGTGTAACACATGTTCTACCTGGTATATTTCTATTTTAGATAGTCTTACAAATATGCCATTTTGATAAACAATGAGAGAGTTGTAGTTATGAAAATTCGAATCTTTAAATGTACCTTACATGTTTTACAGGGGGCCTATCCCAGGACAGCACTCAGTGAGTACACCTGAGCTGTCTCCTAATGCAGTAGATCATTACTGTGGTTGTTTGGGTCTCTGCAATAGCAGAAGTTCTTTAAAAATTGTGTTTCTTTCTTGTATCATATTAAGTTACTTGAATTCTTATAAATGTAATTTATCAGAATTTTGCATACATTAAAGTTTGGAAGTGGTTGTGACATGATAGTATCTTGCAGACTAATAGGCCTAAGGTGGGGGAGGGAGGTATGTGTTTTGTATTGGGATTTTGGTCATTGGTTTGAGTTTTGGGCTTTGTTTTGTTTTTAATCAGCACCTGCTTAGAAGTTGGAAAATTCTTAGAATTGGGTAGATTAAAATTCCATGTTGGATGGCCATGCCGTTGCTTTATTGTTCCCTCAAAATAATGGTACATCACAATGCTGCTCTAAGTACACATTAATACTGTTACATTCAGCCCATCAATAAAGAATACCCTTTGAAAATCACTGTATTATGCAACTGAAGATTTAGGCTTTACTTTGATATTCTTGAAACTGTTGGGTAAGTGTATTCTCTCCCAGATGAGGAATCCAAGGGAGAAAAATAAGCACCTCTTTTCCTTTCCTCTTCCACATATTTGATTAGAGCAGTCAGTCCTATTAAGAAAGAGAGATCTGGTTAGCTTATTCTGCTTTTCAGTCTGACAATCAAAGGCTGCCATGGGGTTTTAAATTACCCAGAAACAAGCTTTAGTGCAAAGCTCTTTTTTTTCTCCAAAATACCATTCGTTGTCCCAATAGACGAAGAAGAGCCTGCATTAAAAAACAATTAATGAGCCTTTTAACAAAAAGCATAATTTATAATAAAGGTAATTTTTTTGTGTGACTTCTATGTGAATGCATTAATAATAAATATGAAGGTGCACTGAAGTCCACCCTGTTTCTATTTATTCCTAGTAAGAAGAAGAGGAAGGCAGTGAGGATGTTTGCATTTTTATGTGATAACACTGTGCCCCTGAAACAAGAAAGGATTTTTATGAAGAGCAACAAGGCAAGATTTTTCATAGAGGTCCTAGTAAAACAAACCTAAAAATGAAGCACAGGTGAACTTGTACTCCTGGGACCACAGGGAGAGAATTTGTGTGCTGTTATGTCAGCATCATTGCTGGAAATGCAGGTGTGGTATGTGAAAAATAACATCTCAGTCACTTTCTGTAAAAGCAGGGAGAGCTGTGAGCAAATGTGCTGTCACTGTGTCATGGCAGAGTCATAGCACTTCTGGGGGTGTTTGGTGATCAGATGATCCAATTGATAAACAGTGGATGGACAAAAAATATGTGTGTGGTAGGAGGAAGTATGGGTGTACTCTGTTGGCTGGGTTGTGTGTTTATAGCAAGATTATAAAATATTAAGCACATAAAAAAGGAGCATGCAAGGAGGTGAGATGAAATCAGTTTCTTGCTTTCTTTTGGGCGGTTTCCCCTAAATCCAGTCTTGAAGTCAGTTCACTTTAAGCCAGTGAATTTATCTTCCAGATAACTTCAGTTAAATTACAGTAAATGAAATGTAAAGTTACAACTGGGAGTTTCCCATCTTTTTTTTTTTTAATTGTCCATTTTACTGTGGAAAAACACAATGCTCTTTGTTCCTTTTATGTTTTTTCTGTAATTCTGTGGGGGGAAGAAAAAAGATTCCTCGAAAAATGGGTGCTAGATCTGGTTTTATTAGTTTGATACGTTTGGTGCCATTTGAGGTTTCAGTAGTAGGCTTCAGAGCAATTTTGAAAACACGTAATCTGTATTAAATAGCTAATTATTTTTAAAATGTTGGGTCCAGCACTTTCTGTACATCAACACAAAATGATGGATTTTGTGCAATAATTTCTGTGCATATATAAATGTTCTAGACAGGAGAATGTTAACATGACAGGTGTATTTTTTCAGTACGGATTTATTTCTGAGTTTGTTTGTTTGTTATTTTAATTACTAGGACAAAGATTGGAAAGTGCTAAGACTTGCTTTAAAACTTCTTCTCCAAAATACTTCTTGCATTGCAACATTCTTTGAACCTTACAGTCCAGTAGCTGTGTAAACCTTAAACTTAGCAATGTATTTGATTGCATGTTCTTCTAAACCAATTGGAACATTATGTCTTTCTTCATTAAATGTATATTTTGTCTAATTGATTTTAATAATCCTTAGGAGTAAGTAACCTCAGGGTGTGTTTTAGTTTTAGAAGTCTGTTATTTCTAGAAAGCTTGGAGGACAGTTCTCTGGGTATTTTGAGGAGAGAGATACTGTTTGATTTATTTCTATATAACTGTTATTGTATGTTTCTTGTTGACTGAAGGTTTTTATATATCTGAGTGCTTATGAAAATGAAGAGCTAATAGCATTAACACGAGACTGGCATAGTGTATCAGCCATCTTTACAAGCTTCTGGATTCTCTTATGCCTGTGGTCTTCTGCCCAAGCCAACTTTCCTGTGCCAATTGTAAGCTTCTCTTTGAGCACATATTGCTAATCGTCCTGAACTGAGCCAAATTAAATGGTGTATTTTTAATGAGAAAAAGAGTTTGGATTCCTATCCATATGCTTCAACTGATGTCAAATCCTACTTCAAACAGATGCTGACCTCTATATTACAAAGGCATAAGGGCTAATTATTCTTGAACAAATTTCCAATTTTGGCCACCTATAAGGAACCTTTTACATTTCTAAGGGTATAGATCAGTATAGCATACCTGTTAAATTTGTCTTAGGATTTCTCAGGCTTAAAATTTCAATACTTGGAACACAGGCTGTTGAAAATAATATGAAATGAAAAGTTCTTAGAATATTTTCACTTCATTCATCCTTACCATCTTGTATTTCTGCTGGAGATTAATCATCAGGAAGATAATTTTGCTTTCTGCTATAAAAAAAGTATGTGGTCTTTTTTTCTAGAAGCTTATCTTCCAGCTCTTAGCCAGCCACTGCCTGTGCACCAGTCACAAATGGTTCAATCTGGCATTAGGAACTGGGAGAGCTGGTAGCACTAGCTGTTATCCACAGAAGGCTTTCTATGCAGATGGCCATATCCTCTTTCCTCCATTTCTATGAGTTAAAATGTGTAAATGTAAATCATGCATGGTTGGGATTATTCTTTAGAATGCCTGTAAGTAGCTCTTATGTATAAATCAGTTAAGAGCTTGAGACATTTATGTGGAAAGGATATGTGGAAAAAAATCCTGTATTCTCTGTCATTTTTTCCCTTTCTTTTTCCTTAAGTTAAAAATACTCTGTAAAACCATGTGTACCTGTACAAAATATGTCATAAAACAAGTGCAAAAGGCTGAATAGGTGATTGTGAATTATTCAGGGTGGTAGAACATCTGTCTTGTAACAAATAGTGTTTTAGTTCATATAAATTTCCGGTGTAAGCTTTTTTATGAAGACCAAGTCTGCTTTTCTGAAAGTGCACATATGGCTAAGTCAGAGTTCACAGATAAAGACAGTACAACATTAGGGCTTTAGCTGGCTATGTTGATAGTAACAGTAATATGGGTAAAGCCTGTCACACAGATCCTGTAACACTCCATAATCTGAGAAAACGTAGAAATCAAACTTGTAGAACTGAATTAGAGATGTGTGGGTATTAAAATCCTCTATTCCCTCCCATTTAAACACAGACCATCTGTTGTTTCCAGATGTTCTGCTTCCTGCAGCAGTATACTGCAAATGCTGTTACAGCATCAACAATTTTTAATTTTTTAATTTTTTTTTTTTTTTTCCTTGGTTGTGTAGTGTCATTCCCAGAAGCTCCAAACCACCCCCACTGGTGTTTCTTCCTTAAGTGACAGTACACTGTGGTGAGCGATGTTGCATTACTCAATGGGTAATTTGTAGTGTGGGTGGCAAAAATACCTTAACTGTAGATAATAGTATTTTGAATGCTCCAGTGATACGTTTCAAACAATGTATAGTACAACACCTTAATCTGCTGCTGTCTGTAAAGCAGTGGGCTGTCACCTCCCTCAAGACTACTGCTTGCCTCATTAATATCGCTGGAACAAATTATCACTTCATAGCCCAGAAATCTTCTGTAGCAGTTGTGGTGATTGATGTAACAAGGCTAAAAAATAATGATGAAATGCATGTTCCAGAAGACAGATTTAAATGGCAAGATCTTCATAGGCAATTAAATTCAACAAAGGAGGAGTCTTCCTGTAATAATGTGCTTCCAAATAAATGGCAAGATAACTATGATATTCTGTGGTTATTTCACATAAACCAGTTTGGTATGCAGTAATTATCTGAGAAAACTAAATATACAGACATAAAATAAAAAACTAAAGTTTTAGTATGTTTTAAATATGTGAGTAAAAGGAAGTGAATTGAGAAATAATGCCACTAAGAATACCTAGTTTTCCTCTGAGTTCATAGAATCACAAAGTAGCCTTGGTTGGAAGGGACTTTAAAGTTGAAACCCACCCCTGCCAGGGACAGGCAGGCACACCTTTCACCAGAGCAGGTTGCTCAAAGCCCCATCCAGCCTGATCTTGAACACTTCCAGGGACATCCACCACTTTCTTTGGGCACCCTGTTTCAGTGCCTCACCACCCTCTCAGTAAAGAACTTCTTCCTAAAATCTAATCTAAACCAGTTCTCAGTTTGAAGCCATTCCCTCTTGTCTTATCACTACATACCCTTGTCCAAAGTCACTTTCCACCTTTCTTGTAGACTTCCTTCAAGTACTGGAAGGCCACAGTTAGGTCATCCAAAAGCCTCTTTTCCAGGCTGAACCATCCAAATTACAAACTTTTATTATATGTAGGTACTTAAGAATTTATTTAAATAAATCATGTTGGTGCTTTTGAGCATCTATTTTATAACAGCCTATGAAGAGCTGATAACCATTCAGCTGTCTAATATACAGATGAATTGTTGCCAAATAATTGGGTGCTTTCATTGGCTTAAACTAATTTACTGAATTGAAATGCAGTTCTAAGTAGTAAACCTTGTGGACCAAAGAGTTCTGATATTCCTCCAAATGAGGCCAAAACCTGCATGCACTTATGTAAGTAACTTTACAGGAATTCACAGATTAGCCTTTGATAGCTGTGAGATGGAGCCTGTAGTTTTGCCTCCTGTGATTTCACAGATTTCAGGGGATCTGCTCTCATAAGAACTGCAGGACTGGGCACTTTTCCTTCCTGCTACTGGGATAGTTTTTTTTTCTTACAAGAAACATGACTTCTTAACTCTTCTTCAATTTACCTTTAATATTGGACTCACTTTCAGCTTAGTTTGAGGCAGGCAGAAGTATGTTATTCAGCTGGGATTGCTTCTTGCAGTACTTGGGCTTGTCTTGAAAATCAAGTGTCTCATTGCTGTTCCACTTGTAGCAACGCCGTGAAATCCGGGGTGCCTGAGAGACTACAGCGTGTGTCTGATGGGGGAGCCTTTAAATCTGGGGCATCTCCACATTTCTGTCTTCTAAGAGCTCCTGGGAAGGAGATAGGTACATATGGAGAGGCTGGTAGTATTCTATGCAAATTATTTTTTTGTTTAATAGTCAAGCCTTAATTCTGAGTAACTGCTTTAAACAAGGTTTCTCAAATTTTATTCTTTTTATGTGTGTGTTTTGCAAAACTGACAGAAAATTGTCACTCTTCCTGATAGCAGTGCTAAAAGTATATTAAATAGTTTTATTTTTAGATATTCTCTACACCATGCTTTTCAGAATAATGAGATTTTTGCTAGGAAAATTGGGGGCATGGGGGGAGAGGAAGAGCATTCGCTTGACCTATTTCTAATTAAAATTCAGATTAAAAGTCTTATATTCTTATATTGACCATTTCAGCAGACAAAAGCTGGTTTTCTTACATAAACCAATGGAGAATTGTGTTGTGGTTTCCACATGTAGATCAGCTTCTCCCCCAGCACCAGTGGACACATACATATTAATTTAATTCCATTTCCCTGAGGTCTGACATTCTTTCTTTTAAATTCTAAATAGAACAAACTCTTACGAATGGATTAAAATTTTTAAGTTAAAAAAAAAAAAGAAAATCACCGAAAGTTAGTGTATTAGAAGTGTTAATGAATTCTCTTTGACTTGATTTTGTAGAAATCAGAATATAGCAACAAGCAGTGGTGTACTGAAAAATGAAATTAGCTCGAAGTTTTCAACCTCAGTGTTTTGAAAACATTTCAATGCATGAGGTATTAAACACAAGATACAATGAACTCCAGAGCAGGAAAAGGAACATAGTCGGGGTGAAATTTAAAATAGTTATTGTAATAATATGTATTGAAAATGTTTCTGTAAAAGCATTAATAAATGGAGAGACAGGACCTATTCAGAATGTTCATTTTGTGTCTGACAACAGACCCATTTGTCTTGCTCCAAGATTCCCATACACACATTGACACGATGCCAGAAGTTTCACTTTATCCTTTTATGGGTGTTAGTGCAGTTTGATAAAGAAACTCCACAGCATTTTCAATAACTGGAATGGTGTAAAATCCAAAATTGCTACAAAGAACCAGCCACTGTATTTTAGTAGTCCTGATTCTACAAAGAGTTGTGGAATCACTGAAGCAAGGATCTGTCTGTGAAGATCTTTGCAACAGCAGGGTCAGAGGACAGATTTTCAAATCAATTAAAAGGTTTCTGATGACTTTGGTGGTCATGATGCCATAGAAATAGGAGGAAATAAGTGGTATTTGTGTTTGCAGTCTGTGTGTATGGTCACTGAAAGAGAATGGTTACTGTGGGCTTTATTTAAATGATGCAGTAATCATAGGTCAGCTGAAAAGGCTGTTCCCTGAAAGCTTGAGTGTTTGTACTGTGTTTTGATTTTCTTACAACACAGAATGTTTAACTGACAATCTTGACAGAAGGGTGTGATTCACCATTCTTCTCATAGTGGTTTCAGATTTGCTGCCAAGGATTTGGTGGTTTGTTTTTTATTTATGTTGCTGATTCTGATGAAGGATTCACCGAACGACAGGAATGTAGAAATAAGTTTCTGAACTTGTAACTGTCCAGAAAATTTCAAGAGTGAATTTTTCACCTATCCATGGCTGTTTCACTACTCAATTAAAAACGATATTAATATTTAAGCATCTAACTAAATTTAGTTTGTTGTAGTATGGAGAGTTATGGACTTTTTGGTTTGAATTTTGGGGAATAGAAGCCATCTGTTGCCTTGAAGCAGAGAGATTTAGTAATCAAGTACAACAGTAAAAAAATTTATCTAGGGAGGCTATTAATTAACAAACTTGGATCAGGTTCAGCATCTTCTTGCCCTTAAAAGTCAAGTCATTTCTGACAGTGGTTGGACAATTATTTTTTTAAGTGAGCATTGCATTAGGCATTCTGTACTTTGCATTTGTATTCTAGAAGAGAATATTTCGATGAAAAATACACATATTTCAGAAAATAATAATGGCAGTTTTTTATTTTCTAAAAACTTAACTTTGTCTACGTGCATGTAGTTATCTGAAAAAATTCAGCTCAAGCAATGAAGTAAGTTTATGACTTGCTTTCCGTCTTAAAGAGAACTCTTAGACAGAAACCACTCTTCAGATTTTAAATAGTAATGTTGTTCTTCACTTCATTTCTCCTTGTGTAAAAATAACGTATAAAGGTTAAAATATTAATTGTCATTGCTGTGTGAAATTTCTGCTGAATTCCTCCTTTTGCAGAGGGTCAGTGGAGCCCACATTCTATTATGTTTGGGAGCATCTATATCTGTCAGTTGCTGATTTGTCGTGTTGGTGCTCAAATGAGCAGAAGGATGTTTGTGCCTTAGCATAAATACCGATTAAAAATATTCTTGAGCTTGTTTTTCTGAAGTCTAATAACAGTTTCTTAGAAGTAGGGAAATGCTGGTGGAAATTTTATTGTTAAGGCTTCAGTGACATTTTGTGATGTATGGGATTGTTAAAGGCAACTCTTGGTGACCAAGCATTCTTGTAGCTTATTAGGATCCAATGGCAGTAGTTGGGGTGGGTTGCTGAATGACTTTTGTTTTGCTTAGGAAATAATACCAGAGAAAAGGTCAGAACAAAAGCCATTTATCCTCTGAAAGCCCTTGCATGCTTTTAACATTTCATACCATGTTCTGTTCCTAAAATCCTTTCCTCCTTGGACTTTCCTGACTCAAACATCTGCCAGATCATTTGCTTGACTCTAATCCTTTCTTGCCTATCTTTCCTCCTCTTACTTTACAGAAGAATTTAGACTGTTGTCCCTGTATTTCCAGCGCTGCTGTCTTGCCCACTTCTGTTTTTACAGTCTTGACAGTAAGAGGTTAGTCGTTGTTTCTTTGCTTTGGTTGTTTGTTTCTATCTGCAGTTGTATTCTGCCTGAAGGACTCTGGCAGGGTTTGATAGCTCAGGCTCACCACTGCAGCAGGCCCATTTCTATGACTTCTGGTTGACCCAAACTAGCAAAGTGAGTGGGCTTTTAGTAAGTACATTTTCAGATAAAATCATTCCTCTGACAGAAGAGTTAAATCTCTTAATCTTGTTCTGTCCTTCTTGACTATGGTATCCATTTGCCTTTAAACAAACCCTTCCCTTCCCTTCCCTTCCCTTCCCTGAAACTTCCCTTCCCTGAAACTTCCCTTCCCTGAAACTTCCCTTCCCTGAAACTTCCCTTCTCTGAAACTTCCCTTCTCTGAAACTTCCCTTCTCTGAAACTTCCCTGAAACTTACCTGAAACTTACCTTCCCTGAACCTTCCCTGAAACTTACCTTCCCTGAAAATTACCTTCCCTGAAACTTCCCTGAAACTTACCTTCCCTGAAAATTACCTTCCCTGAAACTTCCCTTCCCTGAAAATTACCTTCCCTGAAACTTGCCTGAAACTTACCTTCCCTGAAAATTACCTTCCCTGAAACTTCCCTTCCCTGAAAATTACCTTCCCTGAAACTTGCCTGAAACTTGCCTTCCCTGAAACTTGCCTGAAACTTCCCTTCCCTTAACACATTCCTTATATAGCCACTGAAAATTGTTCTGTAAAAACTAGATTTCTGGCTTGTCACTTCAACATCTCTTCCAACTCACTTTCTCTGCCTTACCAAATATAAACTGGTTAACTTCTCTCTTCTTGAATTTCTGTGGCCTGCTTCCTTGTTTGTAGCCCAGAAGAGGACAAAATTCATGCACAGATCAGCCTGTGCCAAGCTTTATCTCTGACTGGTGAAGTGTTTGGATCACCTTTGTCCCATTTACTCAACAAAAAGGTTATCCATAAATGTCTGCCAAGTTCATTATCCTCAGGTGCATGTGTATGACTCTGCATTTGGGGTATCTCTGCAATGTTTAACACCAGTCACTCCAGACTGCCTTTTAACTAGGTCTGTCTCATTAGTTGTTCCCTTTTTCTTTTCCCATTTGTTTGCTCTGTTCATCTATTCTCTCCTTCCTCATTCTTGATTTGTAAACTGTTTGACTCAAATTACTTCTATTTTGCATGTGGGCAGTGTCTGCTAGAATTGGAGTCTTTTGAAGTAAGTGATGGATCTTAGGAAAAGGTAATGCTGTTTGAAGCGCTTCAAGCTTCAAGTGTTTCAAGTGAGAATGTGGAAAAGCTGTTCCCTATACTCCTATACCTTGTGCCTTTTTGCCCCTTCACTCAGAATTTATGTTTGATAACATTTTTTGGAGCTTAGGGACAAGTCAGAGCATAAAACTCTTTGTGACTGGCACAGGAGCCTCTGAGGTTATTTCTAATTTTACATAGCAGCAAAATGGAAGTAAAACATTGATCTCCTCAGGATTATGTATTAATAGTTTTGAACTAAGCTCTAATTGTTCTGATATTATACACATTTATTCCATTTGAAATAATTGAGGTAGCATTTATAAAAATGGCATCCAGCTTCTGAGTAGCTGAACATGATGTTTGTTGTGCTATCCAAGGTTCTGTCCCTGACACTATCACTCTATAGGCCTGCAACTGGTATCTGAGCAAATGTGCCTTTTACTTTATCTTTTATAGTAAATCCTTTCAGTGAACGTCTCTTACTACAGTAAGGGGAAATTGAATTTTTCCATGTTTCAATTTCAATTAAGAACTAACAGAATTTTGTAGAGTAAACCATGTAGGAAACTTTTTGGTACTTGACAGACTAAAACTGAAGTGGTCTGAGTACCAAAGGGCTTACATCTGTAACCTCCTCTGCATTTGTGAGTGTTGTTGGCTGCTTTCTTTGCTGGGTGATGCAAGTCTAAATAGATCTGCACATTTTCAGTATAACTGCAGCATTGTAAATAGGGAGAAGTCACTCTATAGAATCTTTCTGAAATTCAAGAGGTGGAAGGGAAACAGATAAAAAGTCTTAAGTCTTGATTTTTCACATTTAATAATGAAATAATGAAATAAAGCTAGCAGAATGTAGTAATAGGTAACATATATGCCAAGAAGACAAAATTGTGGGGCAGCTGCATTTGTTGAACATGAGCTTTATGATTTTTTTCTAAAAACGAACAGTGCCACATTAAAAGTATTATTAGTCGTGAAAACTTATATAAAACACCTGTCTGTAGTTCAGGGAGAAAAGCCAGAGACCTTTTGTTTTGGCTTTCTGGCAAAGTAGTCTGTTTGGGGCAGTGTAGGGCCTGTTTGCAGGGCAGAGGGCAGCAGGAGGCAATCACAGAATCATTAAGGGTTGAAAAGATACTTCAAGATGATGAAGTGTACTTGTTTTTTGAACACTTCCAGGGATGGTGATTCAGCCACCTCACTGGGGAGCCTGTTCCAATGCCTTACCACACTTTCAGTGAAGAAATGTTTCCTGATAACCCAACCTGCAACTCCCTTGGCACAGCTTGAGGCTATTTCCCTCATTGTATGGCTAGTTGCTTGTGAGAAGAGGCCAACCTACAATATCCTTTTAGGGAGTTGCAGAGAGCAATTAAGTTGCTCCTGAGCCCTTTTCTTTCTCCAGGCTAAACACTCTTAGCTGCTTCTCATCAGAATTACGCTCCAGACTCTTCCCCAGCTCCTCTGCCTTTCCCTGCACCTGCTCCAGCACCTCAGTGTCTTCTGTGAGGGTCTAGAATTGAACAGGGATTTGGGGTGCGAGAAAATGGATTTAAGAAGTTCTTATCATTGTTGCCAACTAAATGCAGGTGCACGTAGAAGCCAGGATTGATTTCTTTGGGGGATGTAGGTAATGCACCCCACAAGCTTGGGGACTGTTCAGGAGGCTTGGTTTCCTCAACACTTGTCTCTGTATGTGCACTTGTCTTGTATATTGCAAGAGAAATTTTCTTCTGTATAGTATTCTTTGCCTTTTTTTCTGCCCAATAATGTGCCATGTTGTGATGTCTTTATAACTCTTGGCCCGTACAGATGGGTTTCAGGAACAACTGCTCTTGGTGGGGACTTAATTTTCTCCAACTTTAAGGTATATTCTAAAAGAAGGAGTAGGCTAGGAAAAAACTTTTTAAAATCAGAACTTTGAAGGCATTGTCATATCTGAGTCTTTTATCACATTATTGAATAGGAATAATTTTTAAAGGGGTGGCGGGAGTAGGTGGGAGAACAGATTTGCTTGCTGTATGTCTAGAACTGAAACTGTGTCTGGGATTGTCAGTAGTGTATTTGATGTTGAAGAAAAATACAGCTAAAATGCTTAAAACATCTTAAAACCTGCATGTCCTCAAACGTTAAGTGTTTCCTGCTATCTGCTTTTTCAAGCTGAATTTTTACATATGCAATAAGCTGTACTGAATTAGTGTGAAAAGAGGTTCTACTTCTCTCTTCCATTCATCTCTGTACTCAAATGAAGAAAGATAAAAGCATGTGTTTACATTCCCTTTCTCTTCCAGCAGCATTGAGCTAGTAGGCATAGCTCACAGCATTGCTGAGCTCTTCACTGAGAGTTTGGGAGAATGCATATTTTCTAGTCAGGCTGCTGTGAGGAACAAAAGTACCACACATCTGTAAGGTACAATATCATAATTCTGAAATATTTGTCACTGGCTGTACAATAGGCTGTTATCCTTAGCTGTGAATTTTTGGTGCTGAAGCCAGATATTTAGCTCTTTGAGTTTTATTTCTATCACTCATTAGGATTGACATTACACAACACGTTTATCTCTCAGCTGTCTTCTACCATATGGTACTGTGGGGTTTACTATTCAACTTGCCAAATTGATGGTGAGAAATGGAGGAAAGAAGTTCTTTGAATATGTTTCAGTTAAAGTGGTTTAAGATGTGAATGGGAACTCCTCTTCTGCTGAAATTCAAAGAAACATCGGCTCGAACACATCATCTTGTTCTGACTGCTTCATCAGCCAGTGTGATTTCACAGGCAAGCATTTTGTCACATGTCTAAATCCCAGCAGGGCTATTTAGAGCTTCTAATCAATGTCAGTTATTAAGTATACTGCCTTTAAGGACTACTGCATTTGTAGCTGTGGATTATCATTTTTGGGCCAATTTTGTTGAAATTTGCTGAACACCCCTCTGCTTCCCCAAAAAATATTAATGGAAGTGCAAAATAAAGATAGTATTTTCTAAGCCCAAATGCAAATAGGAGTTGAAGATATTGTGGAAAGGTGAATGGTAGTTGGATCTTACCACTGGGTGTATATTTATCTTACTGCAGTAAAAAGAAAAAATTATATTCTTTGTTATAAGAGTGCATGTAGAGGAGCTTTTAGGTGTACACTTGTACTATATACAGTTTTTTTGTTGACATGTTAAAATAAGTTCTTTAGGACTTCCTGCTGGTTTTCCCAGTTACTATATGCTGTTTTGCTATTTTCAAATATTAACTATTTTCTTAACCTTAAAACTAGTAGTTTCATTGAAAATAATTAAACTTTGATAACTAGATTTTTTAAAGTATGTGTTGAAATGTAGCTAAAATGTTGTAATAACTCACAGTGGCTAAAGAAAAGATTCTTTAAGTATATGCTCTGAGCTTCATTGTGAAGTCAGAAAATAATTCAGACTGGATAGACCTGTAGGATTCACTCTGGGTCCACCAGGACCCTTCCTGGTGGTGGTCACAGCCAGTTTGGGAAAGAGGTGTCTAATACCAGGGCAGTGCTACTGGTTACTGAAAATAATGATCATTATGTATGGTTTCTTCTGCTTCTGGAGGAGACATGCTGAGATATTTTATCAGGATTTGACTACAAGATTAGTCAGTCCTTTTAAAGAATAACTTTGTTTTACTTAGTTTGATTTACATTGTTAATTTCTTTTGTGTTTTTCTACAAAATATTAATAGTCTGAAGGTATCATCTGAGAGGAAAGAGCAGGTATCTCATCCATGAAATGCATGTGAAATTACTTTTTTATAACCTACAAATATACACCTTGTGTGTAACTTCTATTAGGCAGAAATCTCTTCAGTACAAGAATTCTGCAATATGTGCTTGATTTTCACTCTTTTTCTGAGAAAGGGGTCATTTCTCAGACATTTTGACAACATAGTGCATTAAGGATAAATAAAAATACTTTACAGACCTTCTTTCACTCATAATTTAGACGGGCTGTAAGTACTCAGCCTGCCAGGAATCACAGAACAGGAAGAACTTCAGTGTTTTTTCTTACAAACTAAGGGTTAATAGACAGCAGCTCCATTACAGAAAATAGGGAAAAAAGAGTATTTTTCGGTCAATTTAATTATTAATAGTGTTTTCAGCTAGCAGGGTGGTGGGCTGAAATTTGCATATGCATTTGATGTTAGCATAGGAGCACTGTGAAGTCAATACCAACTGGTTTTGAAATGTTCCCACACAAGGTCTTCCTCACTCTTAAGTGCTTCAGTGGGCTAAATGGGGGCTGGGGAAGAGTGACCTTGAAGGGGAGGACAAATGGAAGGGCTGAGTTCATCCTTCAGCTGCTCTTGATCCTCCTGCCTGTCCATGGATGGTGAGCTGCAGGAGCCAGGCTGCCCTCCAGGGTGCAGAGAGACAGGACCAGAGGCAGCAGGCAGGAGGGAATACAGGGAGATGTTGATTAGGAAAAGAGGACACTGAGTTCTTAGTGATGAAGGCTGGTATGGACCTGGGAATGCGTTGCCTGAAGAAGTTGTGGGATCCTAGGAATGTCAGAATTTGACAGAATAGGGCTGCAGAGAACCTTGCCTACTGTTGAAGTTACACATGCTCTGTGAGTGGTGTTGGACAAGGCTCTTTACAAACAAAACCTTTTTAGTTTTGTGTTGTTTTCATTGGGTTTTAATTATTTCCTTAATTTTTTCATTTATTGCTTGATTTATACGCTAAAAATTGTTCTGGGAATTGTTCTGCAAGTTTTGACTACTTTTCCATAGGATGTTGGGGTTTTTATTAGTGACAAGCTAGCTTAATGTCTGAGATGGGTGTTTCCATTAGTTTATAACACAATATCCTATGGCTACATGATTATTTAGCTGTAGGATTCTTTCTTTATTCCATGAAATCTAAATGCAGTTAGTGATTTTCTTTAAAAATAATAAATACTAAATGTATCACCACTAGTCATTTGTGTTGGAGCATCTCTTGCAAATATCAAAATCCATAAATATCTGAAATATCAAAATCCAAATATCTTAATCCTCTGTCCTAATCACAGTGCAGATGTAAGGAGGCTGACAGCTGCTGCTCCGTGGCATTGCTGTCCTTGAATTCCTGTGGCTTTGGCCACTCTGTCCCAGGGCTGCAGATCTACTCACAGAGGAGCTGGGTCCTGTTTGCTCTATTCACCTGTCACTTAGTGCTGTGTACAGACCCCTGGCCAGGGAGTTAACCTTAGAGATTCTCTTCATTAGAATCAGATTAACACCTTTCTATGTCCCGTTGATGCCTGTGCTTCAAATTAGAATCCATCTGTTCGCTGAAAGTTAAGTATTTGGATAAAACTGTTCAGTCAGTGTCTTGTCTTTGCCATATACTGTGAATGAAAGGTCATCTAAACCTCAGTCTCATTGCTTTTTTTATCTTTTAGCTCATACCAGACACTTGGGTTAAATTTGAGCTGCTGGGCTAGAGCTGAAAGGCCTTGCTGTCTTTTTCCAGGTAGCCTTAGCAGTCAAAAAATATTATATGTACTGAGCACACTGATTTAGCTGTGCTTTTGTAAAGGAGCAACCACGGTGTGTACTTTAATCAGAACATTGCGTTGAAAAATGTAACAGAGCTGTTATTTGGGGAGAAGGATCTTAAGTATTTCCTTGTCTTAGGAATGTGTGTGCATTAAGGTCGGTGTGAAAATGATGATGGGAAGCAGCATTTGTTGATAAGGATGTATCTCAGCCTGGCTCTCTTCCCTTTACTGAGGCAGTTGCCTAAGAATACAAGAATTAGGAATTAGTCATCTTCTGACTACTGTGCAGTCTGACAATGTCAACATTTGTTCAAAAACTTAAAAGGAGAAGTAAATGCAGACCAAGGATAGAAATGGGCTCAAAGACATCCCTGTTGGTGAAGGATACGGTTATAACTTCAAGCAATCCTCTGACAGGGGCCTGCATCTCAGTTGGATGTGTCTGATCAGTCAAAAAAGGGTTGAAGGAAAGTTTACAAGGCCAACAGTGTTTATATGTTACTAAGTGAAATGAATTAATGAAAAGTCAATCCCTCAGCCAGGCTTCAGCCGGACAATTTTATTTCTGCTATTAAATTCTAATACATAGTAGTTTGCATATTAAACAACAGAGCCTTTCCAAAGTAATTGAAAAGCCAAGATTGTTTTTTCGACAAAATTCTACCCAGTTCTTCCCTTTATGCCTTTACATTTAAGATGGAGTTATGTTTTTTCTGTAAATGCAACTTTGTATTGGACTTACATAAATACTTGATTGAATGGTGAAAGCAATGCCTTCACAGCTTGATCAAATTCCTTGTCTGATTGAGGTCTACATTTTCATGCACAGTTTTGTGTTTATTTGGTCTAACTGTTGTGTGAAAAGAGGTCACCATTTTCTCAAAAATCTCCACCAAATTCACTTAATTATCACAGGTTGACATGATCAACCTCTGGTATTGTGGAAAAGAGTTCAGGAGGCTTGTCAGCTGTGCAGAGTTTTCCTTTCATTAGAACAGAGTGTGCCAGCATTGCCACAGACCAGACACAGCAGGGCTTGCCACAACTTTCAACCAGATGAGGATTGCTGGGGGGGACAACGGGGATGTTTACTGAACTTTGAGTTTTTTAGTCTTTTATGTACTCCTTTAAAGATCTGGAAAATTCTTTTATCATCAGCTAATTGTCTAAAACAAATGAAATCTTTGAAAGAATACTGGTATGTGTTTAATGAAAGCAGTTGATCTACCATTTCGAGGCATGCCTCCTTGTTGTTTGTTTTATTTGAAGATGACTTTGTAGTCTCGTTCAAAGACCACCTACTTATCAGAAGGTAAATTGAAAAGTTTTTCTCATTTTTGTACTGGCACCATAATAAAAATCTATGTAGCTGTAGCAGACCATACACAATACTACTGAGATTTCTAGTTAACCTTTGAGTGAAAACTCAGTTTGGATACTACCCAGTGACTGGGTAATTTTTATTTGCTAAGTGGTTTTGATTTGGCTTATTAATAGCCTATGCCATGTCTTTCAACCTAATTAGGTAGGCTAGTAATTGCTTTAATAGGAAAATAGCCTATATCTCTTTGCAGATATTGCACACTTACAATGAGCTCTTTTCTTCTTTTGAGTCACTGGAAAGCTGAAGGTTTGTAAACAGGACTTGGCACAGCAGCCAGTAACATCCTTGCCATTCACAACACGGTGTTAACAACATGCCAGCTATAGATAAGGCTGTGACTTTTCCTTAGGTTTTTGACTGCACCTGGAACCATAGGAAAACCTAATGTGAGGAATTTTAGAATGAATATCATGTACTTCTTACATTTTTTTTGTTCTGCTGCAAAGATGCCAAATTATGATATTCATAGAAGATCTTTAACATGTAAGAGATTTTCCCTTGAAAAAGATTTGAATTTATATAATAACAAAGCTATCATTTTAATTTTTTGAAGACATCTTATACATAGTAAGGACAGGATATCTGTTATGTTTATCTTACCCCTAGATATAAATTGTCAAAACAGCAATCTAAGCCTGTTTATGCTTTTTTGTTCATTATTCATTATCAGGATGTTTTCTGATACACCAATAGAAATACAGTAGGGTAAATGTATTTTATTTCCCTTTTATGTTTACAGTTACGAGGAATTCACAGACTCTAAAATCTTGATAATTTTTTGTTTCTTTGCTTAACATTTTAATAAGGCCTTTGCTATTTGTTAAAATTCATCACTGTATTAAAATGTATTATTCCACTGTGTTCCAAGGATCAGTGTCAAGAAGATTTAGTAGTTTTTCTCGTCAGTACTTTCTAGCAGAAACTCACTTTCTTATTAGAAACAAATCTGATGTGGTGTTTTCTCTCCAGCAGTCTTTTTGTCTTTAAAGGCCTGCAGTGTTATTATTTATCCCATTACTTTTTTTTTTCTCATTGTACTAATCTCTTTCCTCCATCCTACTTGGTTCCCTGTCTTAGCATAGGGTTCTTTCTGGATATGGGAAGAGATTGAGTCCTTACATTTAACAGTGGACTTCAGACAGCTTGCCAAATAATATCCAAGCTAACCTTTCTCCATGTCATGGAGGCCAGCAGCAAATCTGAGGCATGATTTTGACATTTTCTACATCATCCTCAAATACATTTTTGTCTTCCTTTAAGGAAGAGTTCTGTCATGAAGCTCACTGCATTCGTATTCAGAGATGAGTCTGGTGGCTCTGCAAGGTGCTGAGTAAGTGGCCATGCACTAGAATTCCCAATTAACTGCACTGAGGCACAGAGCTGGAGGATGGAAATGAAGGAAAAATGCCCAGCACTCCCCTGACCCTGCCGTGTAGGTGAAAAGAAATTAAATGTTAAGTTCGGCTGTATGTGTCAAGTGCTCTCCAGCACCGCAGCTGGAGGCAGATTAGTGACAGAATCCTCTGGTGCCCGTTGTCATCACAAATTGAAAACAAACCCTGTCTCCATGAATGCAGAGATACTTCAATTTCCCAGAAAAATTAGGATACTACTACTTATTTTCTGTTATTGGGTGGTAGACCAGGAGCTCTAGTTTCTTTGGTTTGGATTTTTGTTTGTTTTTGTTATTTTTTTTTTAATTTTCCTCTATCACACGGGAATTATTCAGTAGGCCTGACATGTTTGCTGGCTGCAAACTCTGATCAGTTACAAAGATAATCATCATTCCTGTGTTAGTGCTGCTACCTTTTGATTCTGGGCAAAATCTGGGAGTTCTTTTATATTGCTTTCTCTGTGGGCAGTTCCAGTTACATGTGCAGGGGTGTTGAATCTGGACTAAACAAATAAGTCCCAGAAACACTGAGACCAAAAAATGCACTTGCTAAGGTTGGTAAATTGAGAGAGGGGGAAGCCAAGACCTACCTGGGATAGTCTACCTCCCTTTTTACTGCTTGGTTTTGTCAGGTTTCAAGGCACCAACAATTTGATTTCTACAAAGGAACCACCACAATATCTCAACAGAATTAAACCAGTTACTATGGCTATAAGGCACCTGAAAACCCAAGAAAATCAGTAATCTTCTCACCAATCTTCTCCCTGTTTCTGCCACAACTGAATTTTCACAATGTATTGTGGAATAACTGGCAGCTGATCTTTCTCTCTGCAAAATTACGATTGTGCCTTCCCTGCAATTTGCGCTCCTTAACACCCTTATCCACCAAATACACTTATGATGTAGTAAAGTGTAATTATCTCAGCCTTACACATGGAAAAGTTGTTTGTGCAAGGTCACGTGTGCAGTTAATGACTGAGCAGAGCTGAACAAGCTGTTCAAGCCTTAGGCTAGAGGGGTGGGTATTGCACAGCTTTTCTTAAATGAAAGAAGTAAATGAAAATGTATTTCCAGTCAAACTGAGCAGGACAACCTTCACACAGAAGTAAACATTATGCAGTTGAAACTACAGCTCTGATTGCTGTATGACAGACCATTTAATACTGATTTAAAATTGGTGGAAAGTGATACCAAAACTCCATACCCCCAAAATTTTCAAGTGAAGAGCAGCCGTCCATTTCAAATAGAATATAAAATATTGCCAGCAGTTTTGGTCTTTAGGTATGTACTTAATATTCTAAGTATAATATTGACTTTTTCCTCACTTCTCCCAAAAGCTTCTTGGTCCCTTTTTGACAATCATCAGTGCATCTGTACCTGGGCATTACAGAGAGCCTCTGTAATGGTTTACGTTTGTTTTACTTATGTGAAAATCATGAGGTATCTTTTGGGCTATATAAACCAGAATTTGCAGATGTTTGTTTTCTTGTTTGGCATAGGTTTTAGTTCTCGTCATGGATTTAGAATCATGGATTTCAGGTGCATTTCTGTTGGAATTATTTTTATTTAGGTCACCATTTTAATTGTTGAATTTGCACAAATAACTTCTTTTTTTTTAAATGTGTTTAATGTTTAGATTGTTCTGTAGCAAGTCAGATTGTGTGGTAAAAATTATGGTACTTCAGTCTGCTTTGCAAAATGAAGGCAATTAAATCCCAGCTCTATTTTTAAGTGTCAATTTAGTGTTACTGCAGTGTCATTTGTATCACCATTTTAGAATTGCTTGATCCAGAAAACCTCCGCGTATAAAAATAATTGTGAAATAGCTCAGTATATCTGCTTAATTTCACCAGGAATCTGAATGAGTTTTAAAGGTTTTGTCAGCTGTGAGGATTATCTGAAAAATAAAATTCTTGAAGTGTTGTCGAGATTCTCTTTTTAGAAACCCTTTTTTGGTGTAGCTGACAAATTATGATAGATGAAATATGGTATGTCAACTGGCAACTTTCTTCCCTTCTCTAGGTAGCTTGGGGTTATCCATAGGAAAATCAGCATTTGGCACTGGCTGCCATCCAGTCATGCTTGAAAACCTAGGAAATAGAAAATAACTGCCATGGTACCGTTGAATTATTCTGATGGCTTGTTTTGATTTTGCTGAAGAAAGAGATGAGTCAGAGATAGCTTTGAGGCTGCAAATTTCAAAAACACTACAATAAATTCAAGTAAAGTTGACTTAAAAACATTCAGGGTCTGTTTTCCCTGCACGGTACAGCTGGAGTTGTGGGCTTCAGGGATGCTTTCAGAATCCATTTCAGGTGACGTGAAGAAGCACAAGTGATGACTTCAATACACAAAGGTATTTTTGTTATGTATAAACAAAGTAGTGTGTATTAACAGTGAAAATTCTTGCTTTCCAGCCTCACGGTTACAATAACTGCAGAATCCTAGATGAGAAAAGACTTGACCAAGAGAATGTTGTCAGGAAGGCTCAGTGTTATTTCCCTGGGTTTGAAATTTGGCGCTAGGTTCATTGTCGTGTTCCACAAGTTGGTTACAACAAGCATTGTTACTTTGACATCTGTGGTTTTTTAGACATGACTAAATGCCTCAAGTTAGTAAAGTTCCTGACGAATATACAGAGAACACAGCTTGTTTCTCTTTGAGCTCAGGCATTTGGAAAAGCTGTTCCTGGTAGCCTTGTAAAAACAATTCCAATCCCTACCATGAGCAGTCTGACACTGGAAATCCCTTCTTACACCAGGGTAAGCAAACTCCTCTGTCTCTAGTCAGGAGATTAAACTCACTGGTGTCAAAGCATTTCAGAACTGTGAGCAGATTTCTTCTATTTCTATTTTTTCTTCCTCTTACAATTGTGTGCATTTATGAGATGTTTGCATTATTTTTCTTTACAATTTACTTAGTGTTCCATGTGATTATATTTGAACAAGCTGAAAAGCAAGTTGCAATTTTTTTATTCCTCTTATAATACTTTGTCCCACACAAGACAATAGAAAATATAAGTTGTATAATAAATACTGATTTTTAGAAAAATAGAACTAGATCAAAATTTTTGAACAGTAAAATAATAACAATGTTATTTAAGTGAATTAATTTTTGAAGTCCCTACAATGGATTTAAAACAGAAGCTGCAAGAAACTTAATTTCATTTGAGTGATATAAGTAACTGAGTATAAATAATGGAAATTATTTGCAAATTATTTGCAAATCTTAACCCATTTTCCATCTGCATTTTCCATTGAGTCGTACAGGGATTATAGAATGCTACTTGAAAAGTTATGGCTGTTCTATTAGAATACAAATTCAATCTGTAGGTTGTTCGAGATAGTTACTTGCAGTAGTTAGGCTTTCCTTTGCTGTGAAGAGTGTGAGAAATTGAGCTGAGAGGGAATTATCCATTCTGTATTTCTTCAGTTTTTCACTGCAATCAGAATGATATCACTCCTTTAGGAAAAGAAACACATATAAGGCTTTCTGATTGTTACAAACCAATATTTCTGTGCCTGAAAAGATCTGTATGATGGGGAAGCATTTTTGATACTATAGTGCTGTTGATTAATTAGCTCAGGCATTTGTATTTTGCATTCTAATTAGCATATGACACCAGTACAGCAGCTAAGAATGTGATGTTACAGTTGAACTGTGTTGAGTGTTTGTGTCTATTTATGTCCAATTTAGCTGCATGGAAACTGAGGTGGGGACATGCATCATCTACTTATTTGCGCACACGACCCATCACACACTCCCTGTGAGGTGGTTTCTGTGCAACACATCCTTAGCCCATATAGCACTTGAGTTTAAAAGGGAGCTCGGAGGCTGTGCCAGCCTGACAACTGTCAAATGGCACGCTTGAAAACTACTGGGTTTAGATTGTTTCAGACCTATTTAAATTTAATACCAGACTTTAGACAAATGCTTTCATAACAGGGGAAAAAAGGGATACATGATGGCCTAAATCTTTCTATAAAATTATATGGTTCTCAGAGGATAGCTGTAATTGAATTATAGAATGCCTTGAGAGTATCCTTGTCGGTGGTTAGAGAGACATGAAGGGGAGCAGAGAGACTCTTTCACAAACTAAATGTGGGAGAGACACCCTATAATTCAGCTGTATGAAACCCCCAGCAATCATATAATTATACTATAAATGCAGTTTGGGAGGAATGAAAAGCAACATTTATTTAAAACATTAAGAAAAATTACTTCATTGTATGAGACATGTATTTTCTCTGTATTTTATTCAATTAAGTCTTTCTTGTCTGCCCAGCTAACACCCTTTTCTCCATCATTGTCACAATGCACTTGTGTGTGGGTATCAGCTTTCTAATGTGCAGGAAGGAGACACATTTTTGGAGCTGTAGTAAAAGCCAAACTCCAAAAGGAGGACAGTGCTAACAGAACTGCCTCTATTTCTGCCAGAGACAACAAAGTTGGAGTTTTCTGTTTTGTAAGATTTTGTACAGCCAGCTAAAGAGAAAACTGGGAAGTGGATCCAAACACTCCACTTGTGTAATATAAGTGAATTACCAGAAAGGCAAAGGGAATTATTTGTGGATAATTTGTGTTAAAAGTCACTTCAAGAATTATTCCCTATTGTAGAATTTTAGCCAAAATAATTTAATTTTCTGGAAAGGGAGGAAGAGAAATATTAATTGTATAATTATTACCACTGTAATTGACAGCAGGGGTCAAGGTGATTTTTATATTAAACTCAAGATGTCAGTAAACAAACAAATTGACAGTATTTGCAATTTATATAGGGACATTTGCTGTTAAGATTTGGAGGTAACTTAGAATATTTATAGAGTTCTTAGTGGAGTTTAAATATCTTACATGTGAACTGTTGCAAGAGCAAGGGACTGGCTGAGCTTGGTGTTGGATTGCACCTGCATTTTCCAAACACCATTTTTTGGATTTCTTTAATAGCCACCTCTATTCATCTTTCAGTTCCAGCATCCAGAAGCTGTAAATAGTGGATGCAGTGATGTAGCCTCACTGTAAAAATATGGAAAATCATCTATTTAGTTGAGCTTTTCCAAGCCACACAGGATTGCCCTGGTGCTGAGAGCAGATGACCTGATTCCCTTTCTTTTGCTTGATCATGTAAAATTTCCTTCTGTAGCCTTGTACAATACCAGAATTTGGATGTTATTTTGGGAAGAGATCAAGCTGGGGATTTTGAGTGGAAGGATTCTTGTTTAGTTTTCAGTTTAACACAGCATTAGGAGGGTGGTTACTCTATAATACATATTGTCGCCTTACCAAAGGGAGATTGGAAATTAGATCCATATTTTTATCTTTGCAATCTCATTGCCGTGCAAACAATACTAAAGCTGTAAGAAAGCAGCTGAGCTAGTGATCTCATTTAGCAGCCCAGACAGCTTACCTGGGCAGAAGGGAAATGTCAGTAAAAACAGACTGGAGACTAGCAAGTGTTCCAGGGGATGTGATACCCCAGCTCCAGTGGCTAAAACACCTCCGGGGTTCTTCTAATGGAAAAGTCTTGAGATTTCTACAACAGATATGCTTGTGTTAGACTGAATGCATTATTGGTTTTGCCATAGAGAGGCATCAAATGTTACACATAACAAAAGGTCTGCATTCTTTTAAGAATATATTTTTGGAGAAAGGAAGAGAGAAAGATTTACCAGAGAATCAAATACTGTGTGACTTCAGCAACTGACTTCCATGGTCTTTTTCTATTTTCTCTCTGAAAAATTATGGTTAAAAGCTACTTAATAGCTCAAATACTACATAGATCTTTAAATCAGTTTTCTAGTTAGGCTTACTTTTTGGGAGGGGAGTGGTGACATTTTAGGGAGAAGTCTAAAGTGCATGCTAGCTTTGTACAGTCATAGGAATTTCAGATTGCTGGTACAAACCAAGAGAACATGGCAGCTAAAAAAATGTGGAAATTCACATGAAGGTGATGCAGATATTTTCAGAATATGCATCTCTGAGTGAGCTTAGAAAAGCAGCACCCTCAGTGTGGAGGCACTCAATGGAAGCACACTGATGAGTGACAGTCCCTTGGAGTTGAGTGTATGGACTGTTGTAGTGTCTCACATGTTACAATATTATTTTATATCCAAATGTGAGTGGATTATGCCACACCAGGAGAATAAAGGAAGAGAGTAAATGAAGGGCTAGAGCACACTCAGTCATCATGGCTAATTAGTACTTCGTGGCTAATTAGTACTTCATGGCTAATTAGTACTTCGTGGTTAAGAGTGGAGGCTGCTGGGTACGAGTTGATGCTTTTAAGTGAGTAGTACTGAGTGGCCAGGACTGAGACTGCCTTGCTTCTGAAAGAGATCAAAGTAGCTGAACTGAAACTATCCCACACTGATCAGGATTTGAATCCTGAAAATGAAGAGGTAGAGGGAAAAACTGAAAATCCCAGATGCATTTCTAGATGAAGCTATGCGAAATACACAGTGCTTTAAAGAGGACTTTGTTTTCAGTGAATAAAGGATTGTTAGAGTGTTGATTTTGGTTTTGTTCGATTTTTTTACAATATTTCTGAAGTTTTCTTTTGTTGATATATAGTGTAATTTCCAGAGTCTTTCAGATCCGCCAAAAAAGTTGATTATTTGTTTTCTTTTTTGTTTTGTTTTTTCTTTGCTTTTTGCCACTTGAATCCTCTGTAGGACACAGATGACGTATGACTGAAGAGTTTTAGAGAGCTCCTTGACACTATTTTAAAATAATGATAAATGGGTTCAGACTGATCTTTTTTTAATTTTTTTTTTTATTTCAAACTTGATAATGTCTGCAGAATAACAGTAAAATTATTTAGGTTTTCTCTTTATAGAATACTGGCTGTTATGTGTCTATAAAATGTTGAGATGAAGATTTAGATGCCTACCTACCAAGCTACTTTCCCAGAATCTTTGTACCACTTACAAACTAGAATTTCTTTTTGCATTTTTCCATGAACCCTCAACACTGAGATGCCACATTTATATGCTTTATGTGGGACCCCTCTGTAACTCAAAGATGGAGCACGGCTGTTGCAATCTGCTCTCAGAATTGCATGTAGGCCATTGATTTCTCTCTGGCTTGTGTCTTAAGTACGTTATTGATGTGCACCCTTGTCTTCAAATCGCTGCAGATGCTTGCAGTGTACACCTGTAGCTGGCATATGTCTTTGTTTACTGGTGAAATATAAGAAGGGGAAGATTTTAGGATTTTGTTTCTCTTTGGAAAATATCGACTTGAGAGGCTAAGGAAGGTTTGATGTTCAGCTAAGCATAGCTTCTAAACCTTGCCATTGACCTTACTTTTTAACTTTTCATAGCTGTGTATCCTAATTTTTCATCTTTCTTTTTTAACTTGAACAGAAAATTCTTTTGAATTATGGGTCAAACCTAATTATGCATCTTTAGGGGCAGATCTTTTTTAAACCACCTCTTATTGTAGATTCTACTCTACAATGTATCTCATGGCTTAAAAACTAGTAGTAAATATAAAACAATGTAATCAAGGATTTCCTGCTTTGGGCTCTTATATTTGATAAGCTTCTTAGGGCAATCCAGTTTCTATAAAAATCTGCAACATGCACTTACGTGTATTCTTATCTGAATAAGAATATTTGAACCCTAAAAGCTAGCTTTTTGCACTTGCCTGAATGTTGTATATTAAATGTATAAGAGATTTTAGAGATCCTTTTATTTCATATAATACACATATACAAATATGTACATATTTGTATGGTTTTTCTTTTGTTTAATGCCAATGAACTCAGTATTTGTGTATTCCTTTTGTATATCTGTTTTTGTGAAGGTTTGGGCAAATTTCAATGATCTGTACTGGGAAGGCTGTTTCAGAGATGTTGGGTAGGATGAAACAGGAAAACCTTATAGATATGATTGCCTGGCAAAAGCTTTTGAGAATATGGAAACTATAAGCGAGATTGAAATGAAAGCCATCTTTGAGATACCAAACCTTAGTTACTAAACAACTAGAAAACGATAGAATGGCCAGCTGAAAGTAATCCCCCCTTGACTGAACAATTCCCTCTGCTTACAGGCAGGTCCAAGGGTCAGAGAAGACCCTGCTAGCTTGGCAGAAGGGGTCCAAAGAGAAGTTTTTAGGATTTAAAATGTAACACAGTATGGTAATGTAATGATTCTTATAGGCTGTATGTAAATGCTATAGGATTTGTATCTTTTATTAGATTGGTTGGTCAAAATTAGAATATTCAGCACAAAAGAAAATTTATTGTTTTGTAATGAAAACCTCGATCTCTCAGCTTTTCCTCTTAACTTGCTCTTAGCTCTCTGTCTCTTACCATCCTCTTAGCTCTTTCTCTTACCCCTTGCTCTATTTACAGTAATTTCACAAGTATGACGCACCGGATTATGCGGCGCACTTCCGGTTGTCGGCAAATTTCCGAACTTTGTCCATATATAAGGCACACCGGACTATAAGGCGCACTTTTTTTTTTGCAGCGAGGATCCGCGCACAGCGAATAACAAATTAGTAACAGAATCGCGTGATCGCGGGGTTTACTGGCAGGTGCTCAATTTGTAAACATTTTTCACGATCAGCACAGCCTTTAAACACAGCACCCAGGCGGGCCCCGGCACTCCCGCCCGGCACCGGCTGGCACGGCTCTCATGACTGGCACAGCTCGGCTCACGGCTCAGTTCATGTGGCTGCCGTGGCTCAGATTGCGGCTCGGCTCATGCAGCTCTCGTGGCTGGTGCAGCTCACGACTTGGCTCGCGGCTCGCACTTCTGGTTTGGCAATTTTCCGAACTTTGTCCGTACATAAGGCGCATCGATTATAAGGCGCACTTCCGGGTTTTGATCAAAATTTTAGTCAAAAGGGTGCACCTTATAGTCGTGCAATTACTGTACTCTTTGCTTTCTTACTGCACTGCTCTGAGCTGCTGCTGGCAGCTCCAGGCAGGGCCCTTTCACCCACGCCCTTCTGCAATAAACCACAAGTTCCAAGACCTGGCTTTAGAGACCTCTCCGTCTGCCCCGACCGTCCAGCCTACCATTGCCTCCTACACAGAGAACAGGAAATTGTAAGCCTAATGACTTAAGAATACCAAGAAGTTTTTATGTTCTAATTGGCAAACTGTGGTGGGTTCAGATATACTTAAAAGAAACTGAAAAGAGTGAAGTGCTTATTGAAAATATTGTCTTAAGGAAAGAGTACTAAATTGTTTAACTGTAATTCACCAGAAACAATTTTGTACTCTGAACTCACAGAAGGCTCCAGCCTCATTGGGCTCAGGGTTTCTATGGTGAAATGTTACTGCATTTGACATAATGATGAAGAGTGCTATTCTGGCCTGTTTTGAAGATGCAGATTTTGAATTCTCACTAGCAATTAATACAGATCAGCAGTGGCCACAGGCTCTTAAAGGATCAGTGAGAGAGAAATGACTTAGAGTTTCACTTGTGGTAATATATGCAGAAAGGAAAAGAAAAAAACAACAAAAAAATTATATATATATGAATCTTGGTGAGGGCTTACATTTGTAATACATCAGAGAAGCTTATATTAGTCATTGTTGCTGAAGAGTTTACTATCAGGTATTTTGCTCATTGAAAAAAGACAAAAAAACAACCCACGGAGGCGCTCATGTGGAGTGATGTGACAAATTCAGCTGTGAGTGTGACTTAAACCCAGGGATGAGCTCAATGACTGATTAGTCTGAGAGCATCGTGTTGGCTGCCCTTAGCAAGGGGGGAGAAGGGGGTTAAAGCAGTTAATACATAATTCATTGCAGGAAAATGAATTTGCCAAAGCATTCAATGTTTATATATAACACAGCACATGTGATAACAGACTTCTAAGCTGAAGCCAAGACTTTCAACATATTTTTGCTTAAGATCCCAAGAGATATTTCATTTACTTTGTTCTTTCTAGATGTTCTAATTGAGAGTAAGTATGTGATTCACATTCTGTATCTTGGTTTGCAAAAGAGACAGTTATGAGCTATGAAATTCAGATCTGGATGGAAATTTGCCATCATCTGTTGGATGTATAGTCTAAACTTCCATTTAACTTCTTATTTGCTTTTTGGGAGGCTTCTGTCAGGTTTATGACTCAATGGAGAAGTGAATCTGCTTGTAATGATTAATAGTCTAGTAGATCAATAAATGAGAATCCTCACTTGATTACATCTGATAAGACATCCACATGGCATTCAAAACCTGAAGGGTATTTATTTAAATAATTAATTATTGCTAATAAATTAATTTCCCATTTCTGAGACTATTACTTCCACTATAAACAGCGTAACTGTAGTATTACAGAAGAAAGCTTAGCTTTGGTCACATCTCACATCACTCAGCATATTTAATGATTCCCTTTGTATTACAATTTTTTAATGCAGCTAAATATTTTTATTTTATTTTCCAGTGCAGGTATATGAGAGCAGTAACATGTTAATTAAATTGTCCAGGGTAATAGTGAGGATTGTCTGTTGAATAAATAAATTTATTTTAGATCCCAGTTGTGTGTATGATGCAGTGAAAGCATTGCCTGGAATTTGTATGCAGTGATACTAATCTGAATACACTGACAGCTTCCCTCTCCTCCAAATGTAGTATGTACCACATCCATAGAAATATTTCTGTTGCCAAAAACATCTGCTCTTGTAAGTATAAACCAGCAAATACATTCATATGTTGCTTTTATCTTAATAATGAAGTTTTGTGTTGTGGATTTTTTTTTTCTGCAATACATGGAGGTAACAAGTACTTTGAGAAATACCAAAAAGAAAATGGAAGATGACAATGTATTCTAATGTATTTTAATGTCAGCAAGACAGATGTAGGTCTAAAGCTGGCATGTGTGTGTCCAGTAAAAATGGAGTCAATCAATACCTGGGTTTATGTTTAGCATCCACAGTAACTCAATTGAAACAGATTTTATAATCATCGAAAATTAAGATGAGAGCATTTTCATTCTGTAGGAAATTTTATGTGTGTGGAAGCTAATTCTGTGAATGAAATGGGTCTGGTTTATATGGTATTTTAGTTTCTATAAAAAGGTAACTCCTCTAGCTTCTGCTGTAACCTTCATACGTGAAGGAACTGAAACAACTTAAAGTAAGACCAACAAAAAAATTTGGCATTTTTTCCTTCATCTGAAATACACAATTTGATTTTTTTAACTGCGGATGAAAGAATACTTTTTCCTTTCTGTATCCTTTGGTAAAATAAGCTGACTTGACAGCTAGAGATATGGCGGAAAATCTGTTAATGTTTTCTTGATTAACATTTTAAAAATATATAAGAATATTCTTGTATATTTTTTACACTATTCTCCAAATGTGGGGAATAATGGAGTGTATGCCCCTTGCCCTCCTTGTATTCTTAATGACAAAGGCCAAGATCATGAGCTTAGAAAAGTAACTAATACTTCAAGTCAGGAAACTCAGAGCTACAGTTAAATTGTTTGATGCCTAATTTAATAGGTGCTGAATTTTCTGGTGCTCTTCCTGGAAGGTTTCCTACCCTGTATTGAAATTAGACTGGCTTTAGTGATTTATAGAAAATATACTATGCTGCTAAGTGATAAGACTAAGAGAACTAGAAACATCCCTTTCTACTAGTCCCCACTGGGAATAAGAAATCATGAGGAATGCAGAAACTGTGAATGGTATTGGCCAAGCATCAATGCCTGTGGCTGAAATTTGCCCTCAGTTGTAGGGCTGACGTTTGCATATTCTTCAGTGTTTCATCTTTGCCTAAGCCTTGGTTCAGAATCAGTCTCTAGTTTTGATTTCAGCTAAATACTACAAAATTGGGGGTTGGGATGTCTTTATGCATACATGATATAAGCACCACTTTGACTTCAATGCCATTTGTCTGTTGTTTGAGTCTATATTGTTGTGAATACAAATGGAGAGACTGTGTCTTTGTCAGTCCTCTGAGGAGAGGTTTGCACTGCTGAGATTGCCTTTTGCATCCCTACTTTCTGTGTGTGCCTTCAAAAAGGACTTAAATTGCTTCAGTACAGTTCTTTGGATCCTTGCCATCTCTCTGATCCACAATGCTAAATGCTGTAGGGGAGTCTAGGAAGATGGGCACAGATGTCTGCTTACTATTCATCACTGGAGAGAGAGTTGTGCATCAGTGTTGTTGAGACTATTTCTTTGTGCCTTGAGCAGAATATTGACCTTACTGGGGTCTAGGAGGATAGCTGGTCATCAGGCTGTGGCTACACTAGGACTTTGTGAACAGCAGACTTGCTGTCAGGCACTAGTTGGAAACATTCAGAATACATTGATACTGGCTCCAATTTCAGTTTGTCCTGAAAAGCAAGGGAGAGAAGGTTTGCCCCTTCTCCCATTTATTTGAGGCAGTGATCATTTCAGTCATGAAAAACAAGGCAGTCATTACTCTTCCATTAGCTCAAAGATGCATTGATCATGTTCAGATGATTTTGCACACTTTTTTTGCGTGTGGAGGGGTTCTGTGCTTTTGAGAAGCTTTTTCAAATTGTTTATAATCAGTGGAGTTCAGCTGCAGCTTTCCACTGCACAAGCTGAGTTAGGAGGGAATTGAGGTGCTGTGGCTCTGCCATCCTCTCCAGACACCACAATGATGAGATCTCAGGGGCAGCCTTTGATTCACACAGGTCCTGTGAAACCCAGGCCACAACCCAGGTTGTCACTCTGGTGCCTGAAAATTTCTTCATCCCAGTATGTGCACTTCAGAGCACCTTGGTGATTAAATTATGGTGAGGGAGAACTGGAGCATTTTTCAAATCTGGATTCTCTTCCAGCCATTAATGAGAATTAATGGATAGAAAAAAGGTTGAATGTTAAATCTTACTTTTGCTTATCTGAACCAAGCTAGTTGTTAACTAGGACCAAAGCTGTGTGGATGGGGGAGAGTGAATAGAGGAGAATTCTGAATTTATGGGTGGTGATTTCATTTTGTGTGCTGTGTTCTAGTATGGCAGCAAACAGCAATCACATTTCCAGTCCGGTGGTACTGGTAAGTCAGCGGTGCCTCTGGGATCCTTCTGTGTGAAAGGGACCCTATAAATGTAAGGCAATGATATTATCTTTATTATCAATTAAACTTTTAGTGCCTTTGACAATCTGGCATGCAAGGTGCATCAAATGAACTCTAGCTGTGATTATTTCTAAACACCATGTAAAAGCAGACCTTGCTATCCTAATCAAATTCAAAAGGACTAAGAGGACAAGTCAGGATGGAATCACTTCAGCATATTAGAAACTGCACAGAAATACTACTAGTTTGGTTTTTTTCCAACACCCCCTGCTCCCCCTTCCCCTCAAGAGATTTGTCTGTGAAAGCTGAACTGCACATCCTTTAACTCCAGGGATTTACTATAGCAGGGTAGTTGACACCATTTTTGTAAGGAATTATACTGGAGTTAGCACTGGAAATGCTTGTGTGCTGTTGCAGGATATACTCATTTTTATAGAGTAATCCTGTTCTTTTCCCCCACCCCCCAGGATGTGTTATTTTAGGATGATTATACTTCACACTGCTATTTCTGTTCAAGGTATGATAATTAATGTTCTATTTCCAGACCTGTTCTCTGAACCTACCCTTGCACATACATGTGTGAGTGTTACATGAATATTTTTAGGACTTCTATGTATTTTACGTGATCATTGTCTATGTCACACTGTTTGTTAGAAGCATTCAGAAAACACACTTTGTGGTTTCTACAACATTAATGTATTTAGCATAAACTAAGTTAACTTACTGGGCATGTTGTCTTTCCTTTTTACTTTTAAACAGAGGGAGGTGTTTTTACCCAGTTAAATAAAACTGCTTTTTCAGTTAGAGATGGCTGTGCATCAGTGAAGGATGAAGCATTTCTGAGGTGTATGACAATGCTATGGAAGAAGGCAGATTTTACATTTTTCAGTGTAGCCAAGATGTATTTAGTAGAATTGTTTTGCCAGGGTTTCCCATTGGGGGAAGTTTCTTCTATACTTCATAATATGGTATATTTAAAGAAAGTTTTCAATTTTTCTCTTTATTAAGTCAGCCTAAAAATGGCAATGCAAATCAGGATTTTTCCCCTCCAAGGATGTTTGGTAATCCAAATTCTCTTAGGGACTTCTATATTTCTGAACTACCTAACAACTTTCCTGTGTATAAAATCAATAGCAGACTTGCAGAATTGTTTTGCCTATCTTCTTCCCCCCCACAAAAAGTGTAGGTAACCTGCAGAAATGAGGGTTGGAAAAAAAAAAGCTCAATTTACTGAGCTATGGTGCCTTTTTTTTTTTTTTTTTGCCTTGTTGTAAAGTGTAAATTACTACCATTTTTGTTTCTAGAATAACTCTCATGAACATCTTCAGGTCGATTGCCTTTAAAGAACTGTCTAATGATGCAATATTTTGTACATTTTCAGGTAACTAAAAGCTAGAAAGCAGCAGATAGTATTTGAGACATTTTGTAAGTTTCTAGCACACTTAAACTTCAGATTCTTCTGTAAACTAATGACCAAATTGCAGTCAGCACATGTATGCGGTTCTTTGTGAAGATTTTGTCTATAGGAGTACTTTTATTTGATATATGACGCTGCTGAATTATATGTAGTTCTTTGAACATTTCTGCATAGATATTGGCAATCTTTTTATTTTTCTTTTATCACTGTATTATGATAATTCTTACTCTGCAGGCAATAAATAAAACAGAGAGGGTGGGGGAAATAGTTCCAAACATATGGTGAATTTAGTAGGCTTTCATGAATGATAAACCTGTTAGGGTTACCTTAATAAGTAGTTACTACATGTTTTTCATAAATCACCACTAACAGCTCTCTGGGAAGGTGTAAATAGATATGTTGATCTGCCTACACTGTGAGGGTGAGATACATGAGTAGAACACAAACATGTCTATGTGAGGAAAATGTACATGAGTCTCATTCTGCATACTGATTCTTGGCACAATGTTTTGCCCAGGAGGCAGTAAATAAACAAATGGCCAGCCTAAAACTGTATAAATCTGAATTGATTCCACAAGGAATAGGAGAAATTTTCCAACCTTTCTGACTGCAAGAAATCCCATGGTTTCCCTGTGACAAATGTATTTTCCCAAAGCTTACTGCAGTACCAAGGCTGTGTGTTTGCCTTCACAAAGTACTGTGGATTGCAGACCTAGAGACATCATTTTTCATCATCTGCAAACATGAAAATAACTTCAGTAAGCACAGCAGCCCGATTTACTGTTATTGAAATGCTGCCATCTCAGGATGTGCATCATGTATAGGTATGCTTAAAAAACAAGTGAATAAGGAGAAAGCAGAGAGAGAGGGAGGAAAAATTTAAATTTGAAAGTGCTTGGTTTTTTTAATAAACCAAATATTTCCCACCAGCTGGAAATGTAATTGACAAGATAAATAATGGCTGCTGTTCCAAATCTAACTGTTGCTGCCGCATGTGCATATGCATATTTTGAATTCAGTTTGTTTAACCTGGAAATGGCTACATTCTGCTATCAATAAAAATATATATATTCAGTAAGTTTATTGACTTCTCTTAGAATAACACTGCTATTCCCATGGAAATATGGTGGCAGTGCAAAGATGGTGCTTCCAATCAGAATAACTGTGCTGTGTCAGTGTGTGTATTGAGACACAACAGCATCTATGTACATTAATTTATAAAAGAGTTTGTGCAGCTTTTAAGTATTAACTCTCCTCAAAACACTTGGAACAGTTTAAATTATGATATCACTTTAAATGTTACACAAGTAATCTGTAAATTGCTTTTATGATATCTGGACCCTACTCAGCATGTGACATTGCTTTTAAACTGAAAATTCATACAACATCCAAAGAGAGGTAACACAGGAAGCTTTCTCTGGGCAGCTGTAACCATGGTACCTGAAATATTGTCCAATATAACCTTTTTGATTCCTTTTTTTCCCACCAGAAAGAGCTTTTATCAAAATTCCTACAGCTTTCCTGTTGCATTGACACCCAAATTCATTTCTTATCAGTTTGGAATACACAGTTGGATTTTTCTTTAGTTAAAAAAAAAAGCTCCTGCTGAAAAAGGAGATGAATGCACTTCAGAAAATAACAAAAGTCTGTGTGTTTTGAGCTGCTATCTCATTGTATAATCCTGCCTCTTTGAAGGTTTAGCTTTCTCTGTAAACTAACAGCGGATATAGGATATAAATGTAGGTTTAGTAGCACTGGGCCTTCTAGAGCTATTCTTGTTCGGTGTGATAGAAGATTAAAAAAACATACTGGAAATTGAGTTAATTATTCCATTGTGCTTTGAGCTGGTGTGAAGATACCTAAGCTTTAAGAGAGCTCTGGCTTCACTGACTGGTGAACATAGTGTGATCTGCCAGGGGACACCTGCTCGTGGCTCTGGCTCAGGATGGGGCAGGAGGGGCAGATTCTGTTTCTGATTACCTGGGGCAGCTCCTCAGACATCGAGTGAATCTCATGCCCTGACTGTAGCTCAGGAGCTTCTGTGAAGTAGCAATTTTAAATCACTACCCAGAACCCACTTTTCCCCTGCACATGTCCAACATATTTGGGATGTGAGACTCAACATAAGAGATGACCATGTTTAAAGTTTCGTGTTCAAAAAATTGGAATTTTTCTGATGCATGTTGCAATATAAAATTAGTTTGCAATGACAAACAAGCAAGAGGTTCAATACCCCTAAAATTCCATAAGTGCCCTGGCAGCCATGTGCGCCTCACAAGGGGTAAGGAGAAACTCCTCAATCTTCCTGAAAAATCTACTTGTCTTCAAGGAGCAACCATGGTGTCATATTGATCATGCACCAAATGTACATATTAGCCTCCTAATACAACTAGCATAGTTTGCTATCTGTCAGGGAGAATTACTAAAAAAATTTAAAATATTCTTTTAATCCATACATATGTTTTATAAAGAGCACACAAACTAAACTGGTTGTTGGAAAATGGTGTTAGGTAGCATTTAAAACAAAATGAAACAACATGGGCAAAATCTGCTAGAGGGTATAGAAATGGTCTGGGAACATGCACGTACATAAACGTGTGCTTCATATGTTACACATAACAGTGTTGCCACCTATTGATAGAAATTTAGACTTCATGTAGATGTTTATAATATATTTTTCCAAACACAGTGAAGGTCTCTTCCTTCTGATGAGACTGGCATGTACAATGTGTATTATTTGTGGTAGAATAGGTCTTACAGGCTTTGATAATACACAGTGTTAAAAAGTAATGGATGCTGCTCAGAAACCAACAAAGGATAAATATTATCAAAGGAATCTAAAGCTGCTGATGCTTTTGTATGACTTTAGATATATGATCCCATTGTCAGTGGCAGTTCTTTGATGAATGAAGCAGTGAGTGTGTCTGGTCTGCACATTTCAAGTTTGACTTTCATGGGGACAGAATGAGCAGTAGAAAATTCAGGCAATATTTATACATTTATGACTGTTTAAACTGTTCTTCAAAAATATGCTCAGAATCAAGGAGCTCCCTATTGATAATACTGGAGAGGTGATGAGCTTTTTTTTAGAAATTAAGCATATGCTCGCTGGCATTGAATCTGTTACTTGTAAAATATGAGTATTATTGGGGAATAAAAAGCTGTCTGGTTTAAAGTTTTTTGTTTAGACAACTGTTTCGTTCTGAAGAAAAACGGATTTATTCTCGTCTTAGAAGACAAGTGAAAATGAATTAGAAGTTGTCTAATATGTGCTCAGAGTGTTTCCATGAAAAACTAATGGATAAATGTGAGTGCTGCTTTATAGTTGGGGAAAAACTAACAAAATATTATTTGCATAGCCAAGAAGTCACATATACATGTGTTCAGTTGTGTGTCATTTTTTCAAGCAATCAACATTTGTCCTAAATTAATGTTCTTTCCAGTATTTATCAGTATTAGCTCTTGGATAAACTCTCATATTCTGGAGGTGGGCAGTAAAATGGATGATCATGTTTCATCTTCCATAACAAACACAGTGTAATTTCCTGCATATTGCTTTGCTGCAGATTATTCCAGCCTGGGATGTGTTGGCTGAGAGTGCTGTTCTGCAGCGGGCTGAGGGAAATCTCAGGGCCAGTGCAGAAGTGTTCCTGTCACTCCTTTTTCCTTTAATGCCCAGAGAAGGACACTGGAACTGGGGAAGGGTCTGGAGCACAATTCTGATGAGGGAACTCTGGGGGCTCAGCCTGGAGACAAGCAGGCTCAGAGAGACCCTTACTGCTCTCTGCAGCTGCCTGGCAGGAGGGTGCAGCCAGGTGTGCTTAGGTATCTTCACCCAAGCAATGAGTAATAGGCCCAGAGGCCTGAAGTGGCACCAGTGACCAGTGAAATTGGATATTAGGAAAAATTCTTAATTGAAATGGTGGTCAGTCATTGAAATAGGCTATACAGGGAAATTATGGAATCACAATCCTTAGAAGTGTTGAAAAAATGTGTAGATGTGGCATTTGGGGACATGGTTTAGTGGTGAACGTGCCAGTTGGGTTAATGGATGGGCTGGATGCTCTGAGAGCTTTTTCCAGCCTTAAAAATCCTATGATTCAGATGAAGCAGGAATAGAAATTACCCTCTATTATAGATTGTGAAGGCTGAAATTTGGAACATTATCCCATGTTCCAAACATTCTGTTTGGCTGGGGGTAAACAAGAAGACATTGCATGTTAAGCTGCACATAGAAGTAAAGCAGCAGGAAAATCAGATTATTCAGAGATGTAGAAAGCCAAACAGATACCATGATCTTAGAAAAGATTCTTACTTAAATATTCAGGGGTGTTAGTTTTATGTATTTATTGTAAAATAAATAGATATATTGGTTTGGACTGTTTAGGTGGCTCTGAAACTTTATGGCAAATGGCATGTTTTAATGGCTTATCATTCGTGAAAGTGCACTTTCTCTGCTGCAAGCTAAGTTGAACTCCATGTCAGACTTAATTTCTCCTTGTAGTTGTGAAGAATGTGTCCTTACCTATCTCTCATTTGTCAGGAGTTGATAGGAAACATCTGCACAACTTGTTCAATCTGTTAACTATATGTGTTCATCCAAGCTTAACTGACAAGTAAAATGTACCAAATAATATTGGACTATGAGGATGACCTTTGCTAATAAGGCAGTTACACCATACTTGCAGTGAACCAAGCCACTTCTAATGAAATGGTGGTTTAAAATGGCTCTGTGCTGTTGAGTCTTGTTACTATCAGTACAGATAAAGGAGAATAAATTAAGGAGAGTATATTTTCTTTAAATATATTGAATATTTTATTTAAAATGTTTCATATAAAGTAATTTAAAGAATAGGTAATATGGGATGAATTTTTTGATGGGTGCTAATGTTATTTTTAAAGGCAATTTAAATAATAGCTCACTTAAAGATCTTGGTTAAATATTGTATTAGATTTAACAGAGACATTTGTTTCCTGTACCAAAATGATAGGTTTAGTGTTTTGCAAGGAAATATTTAATAGAAATGCTTTGTATTGAGTTATCCCTTTGTGGATTAAGCACACCAAGCTGCTGGAAAACACTGTGGTAGTCCAGAGTTCACAACCTTAATCTGATTAGGCTGTTTCTGATTATTAACTTGGACTCCTTTATTTATTTATTTTAAATATGAGTGACCTTAACTTCTCAGGAATCTGTGCAGCTCTGCTGAGCTCAACCTAATCCTGCTAAGAAGAACTCTGAATTGCAAAATCTAAACCAACTGTGGAGTTCACTGCTTAATATGAACAGAAATAATCCTTCATGGATTGGGAATATACAAAGGTCTGGATACTGAACTGAAAACAACCTGACAGTCAGGAGTACTGTTCTTTATTTCTTCAGTTATGTTTTTGGGAAAAATATGGATGTGATAAAAAGGATCACATGATTCAGACTGTGCAGTACCAGTACCCTGATGTTGCTGACCCTGCCAGTGGGAATTGGCAGTGAAATTTTTTCATATTTTGCCATCATTACTCAGGCTTTTTCTCAATAAATCCATTTTTTCTGAGCAGAATGCTTCACTTGTTACATGAATGTTTCATGTTTCAGATAACTTTTTCAGAAATATATTAATTATTGCAATTTAACATTTTTTTAATGAGTGTTAGTATCCATTAGCTAAAATCCAAATATTTTTTTAATTCAGCCACACTGATCACTAAAAGTGTTGCTTTCTTATCCTGTCGTTGCAGGGAATACACACATTTATCCTAAAGGGGTTACTTTTTATTATGAACACCAGTATCTCTGTCAGACCTGTTTCCTGTTTTCATGTGCTGTTGAAAATGTATTCTGTGTTAAGTTTAGGTTGTTTATTTTGCTGTAAAAAGTAATTTGATCATTATTAAACATTCATTGAGCATTTTCCATAACCATTTGACTTGGGAAATGATCAGACTAGATTAGCAAGTTGAAATTTGGTAGATAAACACATGGTACTCATTAATTTAAGTCTTTAACGTTCAGTAAATATGATAATGTTGATTACATTCCAAATTCAACCAAGATATTTATGCTATAAGAATTCAATTTCTCATGTTTTCTTTTATGTTTAAACTCATCAGGGAGATAAATTTACCTGGTGTTTTGGTCAACTGATTAATCTGTGATCAGTGTGCACCAATATTTGAATATTATCAAGAAAAAGTAATACATACATAAATCACTTTTTAAGGTCTTGTGTGCCATGCACTTTCACTAAAGTATTCACTTATCTCTTACTTTCGTTCTCCTGAATGGATAAAGGAGGATTTTTAATTCCAAACTCACCTAATACAGTTTGTTATCTGAATTACTTTTGAACTGTAATACGGCTTAAGTTGATTTAAAGCCAAGTTATTGAAGCAGTTTAGCTTCAAACCATCTGTGGTTGTAAGATGGACCTTCTCAAGCTGCTAATAAGACTTTTTTTTTCAGTGTTTCTCCCAGTGTAATGGTTCTCTTATTTGAACTGCAGAGCAGAAATCACCAGATTACATTGCTAAATCCATGAAGTTTGTGTTTAAACTCATTTATGCTACTGTGTGTTGGTGCAGCTCCCACTGAGTTTTAGAAGAATGCATGTAAATTTTTAGAAGTAATTCAGAGTTAGAAGAATATATGTTCCCACCTCAGAAAATTAAAAAAAACCACAGAAAAGTATTTCTAATTTTAAAAGTCAATGAAGTGATGAGGATTGCAGCTCCAGCAGTTTCACTCTATTTGCTGAGAATTCATGTTAAAATGTTTTAAGAGGATGATATTGAGGATGACCTTAATTCTGTAAATTTTAAGTTTTTTACTCTTAATGAGCTAATTTTTCCAAAGTAAATTACAAAACTCTATGACAGCATTCACATTCCTACAGGGTGGTGGTATCTGGTTAATGCAGCCACAACTTGTGTTTTCTCTTTAATGTATAAAAATTTCTCCTGTTTCCCTCTAAAGTAGAAAATAGTTTATTTGTTCATTTCTTGGTTTTGTTGAAGTACTGGTGTTGCAATGTTTTGAACATCTACCAACTTCCTTGACACAATGTTTAAGCAGGCGACTTAGGATTGTCACTTCAAAGAACAAAAGACCTTTGTACTTTACAAGATTTTACAAGACTCCTGGTACTTCACTTGACAAAAAAAGTTTCACAAGAGCTACATGGAAACCGAGCTTCGATCTCTGCAGTTTTAGGTGTTAAACAAGAAGGTTTCCCAGAAAGTCATGCACACAGATGTATTGTTGAGAGCTGGCTTTTCAAATGTAGGATTTCAGTAAGGAAAAAATGCCTGGGCTATGGAACTGACCTTGGAGATCAATTGAAATAATGGTATTGAAGAATAATAAATGGAATTAAAGGCAAAGCAATTTCTGAAAAGTCCTAATTAAACTGGAGGAAATCAAAATAGAAATATGGTGTTCTGTCAGACATAGCCCACTGGCCATCATGGCATTGAATGTAGTAATACCTACAAATACTTCTGGTGAGTCCTGGAATTCTTGGTCCAGTTCTATATGTGTGTTCATCCTTAAATTTATTTAAAGGAATTGAGTGGTGTAATTGAATTACTAGGCAAAAAATATCTGTTACATAAAACTTGGTGTACTGATAGCTTAATTTTCTTTTTGGTTGGTTTTAGCTTTCTTTTTTTAATATATTCCATTAAATGCAGAAATAAGAGTGAACCAATGATATTTTTTTCCTTCCTCCAACTATTCAGCAATTTCCAGTACAAGTTCACTGTCCTCTTTCGTTTTTTTTTTAAATTATGCTTGTTCTGTCATGCTTATTCAATGACCCATTCCCTAAAATGGGAATGGATCAGCTAATATAGATCAGCTGAAGCCACTGATGATTGCTTCTCCTATCAAGTGCTCTAGCTGGGATGTCACCCTCTGATCAGATTCTGCTGTTCTCAGAAAAGCCCCCATAGAACTAGAACCACTTCATTTCTATCCTTGGTTGTTTAGCAGCAGCATCATCACATGTAAGTCAGGGTTGACTGTTGTAAGAATTATGTGTAGGAGTATAGGAACAAGAGTTTGATTTTTTTATTTAACTGTGATTAGGTCTTCAATCCTGATGAAAACAGCTGAAAGTCTATTAATAATATTGGGGAATTGCTCTAGCTGAAATGAGGAATAGGCTTTTTGTTGAGGATTTTGGTATCAGATTTCCCGGTAGTGTTGATAATTTAGACTAAGATTTTAGTTCCTTGTAATTTTATAAGGTTACAATATAAAAATACAAGCAGATTCTGTGTGTGTAAGGAATTTCTGTTCTTTCTAGGAAGTGAATAATTTGCATAGTTTAAAATTCTTCTACTTGCAGTATATTTGAAGCTAGAAGATTTACATGTGTTTGTAAAAATCACAGGCAAATACCACCACTCAAGAGCCAGGTGCTTAATAAGTGAGTCAGAACTTAAACTCTGGGAGTATCTGCAGACTTGGCCTTGTATGAAGAGGATCACACTGTGCAGCTACAGTGATTCAGGTGGGGTTGGGGGGTTTTTCGTTTGGTTTGGTTGTGGTTTTTTGTTGTGGTTGGTTGGTTAGCTGGGTTTTTTTATTTGTTTCATCTTGAACAGTGCACTTTTGTTCCTTAATTTCACAGGCTGCTGTAGGTGCACATAAAGCTGTATTTTGTTTGGTCTGCTTCAGAGGAATTAATGGAGACATTTCTTGTGTCTTTTTTAATGGAGATCCTATCCTTACTTCACAGTGATTTTCAAAAAGGTCTTATATTGGTCTTTGACTGTATACAGAGATTTCTATAACTAAGAACAAGAAATTACAGTTTTGTTTTGTTTTGAATGTTTGGTACTTTCCATTCTCAGTGTAATGTAATAGCAGAAAATCAGACATAAGCTTTTAAGAGAACGATGATCTTCACAAGGTTAATGTATTTTTCCAGCCTGTCTCTGGTGCACGTCTGCAGTTAACAACAGAGTGCTGGTAAAATGGCAGCATTTAGGAAGGTATCCTTAGGCTGCAAAGCTTTTCTTCTTAGAGCAGTTGTATTAATATGAGTCATCTTTAATAACAGTTGACATAAACCTTGTCACGTAACAAACTGCTGAACCTTGGAACTCCTCTGCACCTAAAAGCACTGAAATGTGTATTTAGAATTGCCTCCAGATCAGCAGTAATGCCAAATGTTTTCTAAGGGAGTTTATTTAGGTGGCTACTTGTGATATGAGTTACATGTATAAGTAATGATTTTCATGGGCTTCTTTTGTCTCTGAGCTTTCTTAATTTTAAAAATACACTAAATACTCTGTGAAGCTCTGTGGCACAATTTTCTTCAGAATGATATTTATCACTCAGCATCATGTTCGCAAATCCTCCCCTGCTGACTTGCTCTCCTGTGCAGATCAGCACTGGCTTACTTCATTAATGTCACAGCTGCATTTTTCTGCTTCCCCCAGCAACTCATGCATATAAACCAAAGCACAGCTGAGATACCTGTGCTGGCACTGTCTCTCCTTTCGTTAGCAACCTGCCCATAAATGAGGACAGACCAGAAATGCAGGTTGCTTCACAGAATGGGGAAGAAATTTGGGGACTGTTTCGGGGCTTTGTCATTCTGCACAGGGTGACAGTGTGGCGCACAGTGGGTGTGGGTCAGATTTCTTCCTGACTTTGTATATGATCATGTTGTGGGGCAAAATGCAGCAGCCAATAACCAAATTCTGCTGGCAGTGTCCTTGCAGCTTTGAGTGTTTTCAGGGATTTACAAATGTTGCAAACTAGGATATGACACGGGAGATGAAAGTTAACATCCCTCCTCAGTTGAAATCAAGTTTTTGGAAAAAGTGAAAACACTGGCAGGTTTGAAAGGCAGGTGCCCATTTCATGACTTTGATATGAATGTATTTGATATGGGAGAACATAAAAAAGGATATCCACTGAATCAAACATGATGCAATTCAGCCATAGGTCATTTTCTTGCCTTTTTAGCTAGAAAGAGACAGCAGAGCTCTAACATATATTTGTGTTCTGTGAAAATAAAGGAGTCTTTTGGTGCTTTGGGAAAGTGACATTTTCCTTGCTCATGAGAGAAATACATTAAATGAGTTTCACCTTAAACGTACACTACAGTGTTCCCAATGTAAATAGAATTAGCAGGGGCAAAATTGTTATCCACAAGGATAATGGCTCTGGTTTTGTAATTGCAGCTAGTACAGATAGATATGTGTGCCTGTATGTGTACACATATATAAAAGCAACAGACAAGAGTCACATTTCAGTTTCATCCTTCTTTCTCTCCTTGCTGTGATTTCTCAGCTGAAGAAAAGGAGCTAAGCTAAAGGGAGTATTGTACAGGTGCTAAGGAGACTGTTCTTGGCAAGTAGGGTGGTCATAGTGATAGTAATGTATTTTACATAGAAGAGCTTAAGTAGCTGAGAATTTTCAGCACTTAATTGAAAAAAAAAAAGTGTGACATGGTTAATTTTTCCTATTTTATCTACCTGTGGTGTGGTTGTAGTCATGCTGTTCTTCCTTGGCAGTCCCTGGCGTTTGAGGCTATTGGTTTCTTTCTGAAGATTCATCTTCCTGCCAACACCCAAACAGAAGAATAGGACCACTTGATTTTTACACTCCTCTGTTTAGTTAGTGGGAAGAACCAGTTGCAGCAAAGCCCCATTTACTTTTGAACTGCAATTGGTTATTGCAGAATACTAGTTTCCAAAAAGAAAATGTCTGTTTCAGTCCCTCTTGAAAAGGATTTTGAGATAGTGCAGCCTAAACTAGGAAAAAGGACAGTATCTGTAGCAGAAGTATTTACACTGAAAGAAGGCATGGGCAAACAGCTCTACCAGTAAAATAGTAAAAAAAAAATAAAAATATAGTAATTTCACGACTATAAGGCACACCTTAAAGCCTAAAATTTTGATCGAAACGCCAAGCCATGCAGAGCCGTGCACCGAGCCAAGCCACGTGGAGCCACACGCCACACCGAACCACAAGCAGCCCGGCACCGGGGCGGGCCGGCGCAGCACTCGGGAGCCTCTGCTGTGCGCCAGGAAACTTTCCCACCTGCAGCCCCTGCCACCTCCGACAGCCCACGGCAGCAGGTCCCCAGTCCACCTGGCCCCACTGCCCTCAGCCCCCAGGGCCGCGCCCTCCCCTCACCTGGGCGAGAGCGGAGCCGGCAGGTTTAATAAAAGTGAGTGATTTTTCTCTGGATTTTTTTTTAGTTTTTAGACTGCATTTAAAGGCTACCCCGATCTGTGAACAATGTTTGCAAATTGAGCACCTGCCAGTAAACCCCGCGATCACACGATTCCATTATTAATTCGTTACTTTGTTATGCGCGGATCCTCACTGCATGAAAAAAGTGCACCTTATACGCCTGTGCGCCTTATAGTCGTGAAATTACTGTCGTATTTCAGAGACAAATGGTAAGAGCAGGAAGATGATTTCAACTGGAGTTTACCATGTCAGAATTGTTTAAATGTAAAATCAGTGCATCCCTGTTAGTGTATTTCTACAGAAGACACTATTTCCCTATTTTTTTAGAAAATAGCTCACAAAGACGTAGTCAAGAAGCTACTTGTGATGAAGGTGCAAAAGCTGTGACACTAATAGGAAGAGTATGTAAAAATGTGAATAATGCTTAAACAAAAAGTATCTTTGCTGTTCTAAAGTCTAAATAAAAGAAGGCCTGGAATAAAAGGCAGTAGTCTTCCACAAACACACTAGAGGCATGTTTGTATATTTGTAGTCTGTTACATTCCAGATGTAGCTCAGCCTCTGGGAACACAGCTGGGAAATATTCCCATTCTTTAGTGCCAGCACTACCTGCATTTCTTTGTAGAGTACCAGAGAAAATGGTATAACCAATTTGCAAAAACTGTGAAGTTTTGGATGGACAACTTAAAATAATCTCTGCCAAGAAGGCTTCACAGAATGGTGAAAATGGATGGATGCATAATGTACTTCCAGTTTGCACTACAGAAGACTCTTGGTACTTGCAGGAGAAATTTCTAGCAAACATTCATTACAAAGGGTTCTCTATTGAAATGAGAACAAAGGTTCCACTAAAAAGATCTCAAAGGATTCAAATGTACCTTTTCAGAGGTGACATGCTGATACAAGCCAGTTCTCAAGGGGTTGCATCAAGGCATAAATCAGCAGTAATTTCAACCCTGCAAGATCATAGCACTATCATGAACAGAAAGAAAATCAATCTGACACCAGCTCAAATAATAGCAGTTCTGGGAGTCTCAGGATATAGTACAAGTCTACTGGGAGGGTCTGCTTGTCAGAACAATGGCACTTGAAGACACTGAATACTTTGACAGACATCAAAGCAAGAAGAAAAGGAACAGAAAGATCACTTCTCAGGCATGATGGTGTCACTCACACGAATAGCAACCTGAGTGATGCTTCAGATGAAGGTGAAGCAGATGCTGGTCCTGTGGTCAGGCAGTAGTCAGGTCTTCCTGCAAAAAGTACTTCAAATGCTTGAAAAGCTTTTCAAGTTTTAACTTAGTGGGTGATGTCAGAACTGCATAATACCTGATAGCCTTTCTCCCCAGAGATAGAAGAGCAGAAGTTAAGAACACTATTTTGGAAAAGACTGAAAAGTTCACTTTCTAGGTGCAGTAAGTAATGGTGGTTTCATGAAAGTTCTTAGAGCTGTTGTGATAACTTAAGAATCTTGCAAGACATTAAACTATAGATCATATGCTTTCTAGTGCACCCACGTTGTAAGCCTGTGCTGGAAGTAAAACAAGTTATCAGTGCTGCTTCTAGAAATCCTAGAATATAGCAAAAAATAAATTGCCCCAAAAAGGTCATGAATCTAAATAGGAATAAACCACATCAAATCTGAGAAGTGGACAATGCTAAAGAGATGCTGATAAGATACAGATAATGTGTCCCATTAGGAAACTTCACCTGGAGGGGGAGACCTGGTGTCAGCATTTTGTTTCAGAGATTTTTAGTAGGTAGTTTTTTTTGATTTTGCAAAGGGAAATTAAAATTGCTAAGGCCCCATGAGATCTACCAAAACAACTCCTAATGCTCAGGGAGAGTGGAAAAATCTACCAGGAAAATTGTGACTTTGTTTATTGTGAAGTCAACTAATGAAATCCTTTGTCTCATCAAATGTGACGCTAATTAGACTTGTTCATATTCTTTGATAGTCCATAAATACTCTGGTGAATGTCTAGTTTGCTTAAAGAAGACTTCCATTATTCTAATTAAAAACAAGGGAAGTGAAAATGAAGAAAAAATTGTCAGCTGGATGTTTTTAAACACCATTGTCAAGGCATCCTTCTATCAGTGAAAATTTAATACTTGAACTGTGGTTTAGATGTTCCACAGTATCCATGTGTTGCAAATTATTTTCATGTGCTAAGCTTATTGTGACACAGAATTTAAATTGGTGTCTCAAAAAATTATTAGTATCTACACAGAACATGTAATTTTCAATTTTTGTAATCTCTGAGCAGCTAAACCTGATTTTTACAATTACTTTTTTGCTAATTAAGCTTTACTGGGTCTTCTTAATTAAGCACACAGTTGGAAAAGTAACAATAATTATCTCAATTTGATGGCTATGCCAATTTGCATTATCAAAAAATAACCAAAGCACATTCAATTTACTTGTCATTTGTATGTACAAATGCTACTTGCCAAGCACCAGTGTATTTTAAAACTGTACATTCCAAAGCTGCTCCTAGATTAAAAACATTCCATTTTTCCTATCTGCATATGCCGAAGTGCATGTACACCTCACTATTGTATTACCTTGTTAGATAAATTAGAGCAGTGTAGATATATATACACACACTTACAGGTAAAGTATTTTGATAGTATTTGCTTCTTTAGTTCAGAAGAGCACCAACATTCAATTGTAATTTCACACAACTCAACTACTAAGTGGAATATTTTAATTTTAGGTCTTCACTGTCGCTTTGACATTCACACAACTCTGAGACTGGACCAGCCAGGGAATGCTACAAAAGAAACAGAAACAGGTCTGATTGAGTAAAAAATGAGACCACAAAAGAACATAAACCAAACACAGAATGAGGCAAGCTCAAAAAGACTCAGTGGCGTGAACATGACGATATATAACCTCTGTTACAGAGCAGTGAACCAATGAACAGCACAAACTCAGAGCATTGCCTTATATGTAAAATGTAACCAACCAATCATTAATGAAAACTAAAACATAACCTTATAAAGAACCAATATATTAGCATACCTACTGCCATAATCTTATCCTTCTCACCATAACCTAACCAGATGTCTACCTTCCTGGTGCCCCATCTCCTAGGGCCTCAGATTGACAACTTCACTGTCATCCAAGGCCAACCCATTATCAGTCTCTGCCAGTTCAACTCCCACACTTTACAATGCAAAAATATGCTCTTGTCAACAGAGCAGTAATTACAACAGTGGAGAACAAGCTGAGCTTCCATTGGCAAGCATTTTAACACTTCATGTAGGTGTGTTTGGTGTAAGGAAGTGCCTGGAGTGTATTGGAAATTACCTGTACAACCCGAGGAAGCTTAGTTTGTCCCAGGCATTCTTGAATTGAGGGGAACATTCCTTTTCTTCAGTTCTGTTATCTTCTTAAAATGTCTTTTACTAAGAAATTTACCATTTTGACCACACATCATCCTTGAAGGGAAAAAAATAGTTCTGGGAGATCCATATTGGAAGATCTATTCTTGTAGTCTCAAAGGACACTCTGATATAGGCCAGATTTCCTTTATCTCTTTCGCTGTCTTGTCCCTGCCATACAGTTAGGAATCAAGTTGAAAAGGCAGTAAAGGACTTGACCATGTGTTAGGGACCAAATCTGTAGATATTATGCACTTAGCTAATTTTACTTAAGCCCCGACTTTTTCATGTTCTTTAGGATTCTTAGTTGAAGTGTTGAGATGGTGGGAGACTGTTCACAGTGTTTCCATTTCTTTAAATGAAAAACTGTTCAGAATATGAGTTATTCTCCGGTATAATTAGGAATTGTATTTCCTGAAGTGCAGCTCTTCAGAAAGACTTTGTGCTCAAGAGATACTCTGAACCTGTCCAGGATATATCACCCTGAATCATGAAAATACTTTGTCCAACAGAAATAGAACTTGAGCTTTTTGCTCTTGAGTCTCAGTAACATCAAATGATGAGATTTCAAAAGAAAACATTAGGGACTTGTGTGATTCTTACAATCAGTGGCAGTTCTCCAAGTAAAGTGAAGGGCACCTGTTGGACAAGAACTCTGTATCACAGTTGAGTAGCTGACATAATGTATGTCTTTAAGATTACTTTCAGTCTTGCCATATGCCACAAAATACTGCGACAACCTGACTTTTGCTGCAATTCTGTTCTGCAGTGTTTTCTCTCTGAAACTTGAGATATAATGGACAACATTAAATTTGAATTTGAGTTTGAAATTTGAATTACTATAATTAATTCAGACTTTGACTAATTTTAAATGAAGATCATTAAATGTGAAAATGAACCTTATTCTGCTTGCATCTATCACAATGACATGTAAATGTATGAGCCAGTGTAATCCATCCAAAAGTTAAAAGAACACATTCTCTAGGGAGCCTGTTAAACCCATAGCATGGCCCTGGAAACTCTAATTTTCATCTACGTATCTGATTTAGAAAAATACATGAAAAAGCATATTCTAAGATTGTCGTCTTTTACCTGTGCATCTGTTCTTAAAGAGGTGCTATGTAGTCCACCTTCAGGAATAACACAATGTCTTAACATTTACAGTGTCACTCATTCCCTGATAAACACTGCATATGTTGCATTTACTGATCCATACATCCTTATGTAATTTTCAAGCATCTTTTGATGTGTTAATAATAGTTCATGAACCACATAAAATATTTATATGAATTTTGGTAGGTTTTGGGGTTTTGTTTTTTGGGTTTTTTTTCAATTCCTGTAGCTGGTATCTTTCTTGCTGTGTTCTGTAAGACTGAATTTAAAGAGAGTTCCTTTGTTTATAATCTCTAGACAAATATTTGAGGGATACATATTTTGAAGGTATGTACAAGGTCAGAATGTTTTCTTATTTTTTCTTGGTATTGCATTTCTCAAAGGTTTAAATCAAGAGTGTTTGCTCTGTTTTGCCTTTCATATTTCACCGTTTTGTATTTCAGAAAGACCTGCAGAATAAAGGTGCTGTTCTTTTTCCCTTCAGCAGTCCAGAGCTGATATTGCTGCTTAGCAGTTTGTTTTCAGAAACTACTGGGCTGAAAAGGCAATAAGCAAATGGTAGCTTTCAGATAAGGGTACGTGTTAAAAGAAAAGAAATATAGGAGAGAAGGAGCACAGATCCCTGGTTATATTTTAACGTTATAACTGCAATTACATTTTAATTCTAAATAGTCTGGAATATCTGAGTATTAAATAATGATTAGCGGAGGCCAACAAAGGTTACACTTTTTCTCATTTTTGATCTTGTATGCTTCTGGAGGACCCTGTTCAGCTACATGACACTCATTAGCAACCATAACCTGACCTCTCTAAATAATTCTGGACTTACTGGAAACCAACTGGGTATGCCACTGGTGATTTGATGGGGCTGATGGTGGGTAATCACTATGAAAATTTGTTCATTAAATGGGCACCCTATCAGAGCAGCCTATTAAGAATTTATGAAAAGCACTATTACAGTAACGTGATCTCTGGGGCACTGCTGTACTTGAGTGCAGAGCCTCTGTGCAGTGTAAATGCACACAGTGATTTTTGTTCTCAAATACCTATTGATGGGCACTGCAAACAGCCCTGGCTCAGCCTTTCTCATAACCACTTCCCTGAACCATACTGAGCTCTGGAGCAGGAAGGCTGATCTGAGCAGAACAGGGAAGTAGGGGGCTGAAGGGAGAGGACCTTGATGTAAATGAAAGGTGAAAATAGTTTCTAATGTCATGTATAATGTGCACTTAGAAGGTTGCACAAATTGTACATATGTCTGTGTTAGTTCCATTACTTCAAGGATGGTATTTTCCTATCCATTAGAACTTCTTGCAAAAGGATTTCATTGTGAATTTAAGTTATTAGTTGTTCATTCCTCTACAAAATCGACTGTAATATGCATATGATATATATTTTGAAATATTGTTCAGAATTGCCTACTATTCAGTGCCTAAATATATATTTCACATATCTGTGTGTCTGTGTATGTAATAAACACTATTTTTCTGCTGTATTTTTATTACATATTTTGTGAAACCTTTCAATAACAGAACAGTGGTGGAAAGGGCAAAAAAGTGTTACTTGTGAGGAGGAGAGCATTAAGACACTTATAGAAAGGTCTTTTACAGGAACTGTAAGCTTTTATGAGACTTTACCATTTTGCTGACAAGGTCAACTTGATATTGATTGACTAGCTGTTCTGTTTAGTTACTTGAGGGCCAGTTATGTGAAGAAACCTGTATAAACATCCAGGCAATACTTTTCATACTCCTGCTCTATTTCAGCATTTTGAGTTGCTTACTGTGATGTATTTTCCCAAACAAAATATGAAATAAAGTTCAAGTATTTGATTGCCAGGGCTTAAATTCAAGTTACCATACCATCCTTTGTTAAATTTAACTGAATCACTGTAGAAAAGCTTCAAGATTTGATCTGTTTTGTCATATGTTTCTGATGCATAAAAGCATTTTTTGATGAAAAAATTTATGAAGTATTTTTCCAGTTCTTGAAAACGATTTATCACTTGCTCTCATGTCAGATCCAGTCTTTAGTCCTTGCATGAGCCTTTAATACTGCTGAGTTTTTGATAACTGTGGTAAAATGGGATTGACTTGGGGAGGGAATAGTTGGGCAGGTGAGGTGAAGGTTTTCTTCCTTCAGATGATGAACGAGTCTGTGAGCTGGGATGTGTCTGATTACATGTGTGTCCATATCTTCCTGTGGTAATTATGTTGAGACAGATTGGACTGGCACCATCACCAGTCCTTTACTAAAAACTTTACATGCTTTCTCTCAATGAACTTCTTTCAGGCAACTCTGGCTCCTTTCCTCGTTAGCTGCTTCACACAGCACTGACTCCTCTTTTCTCTGCAAGCTGCCTTCTTCCTTCTGTGTGACTGGCTAAGCCCCAAGCTGTCCCTTACCCAGCCATCTAACCATGTCTGTCCCTCACACAACATCTTCTGACTTCACCTGTCCCTTGCATGGCTGCGTGTCCCTTCCTCCTCACAGCACAGCCAGCAGACACCATCCCAAACTGCAGCAGACTCTGGATCTGCAATAGCAACTTTAGCTCGTGGCTAGCTAGCCCACTCCTTTATAACACCCAACATCATTGGGCAGGCAAGGCTATTTCTGCTCCTTGGTAATCAGTACAGCTCTAATTCTGAAATTCATTGGAAGCGATTGCCTCCTGCATTGTGCTTACAACCTATTTTCCCACAGCCTTTCACCACAAACGCTCTAAAACTTCATGCTGTGTTTTTCTGGTCTGTGCAGAGCACTCTGGAGATAATGGGGATTCCAACCTGGTGCTGATGTGGCTTTGTGGTCAGAACTACAGTGGGAAAAGTTGAGCTGTGGCATCACACACGTGTGCCAGGGCATTGCTGCCCTGCTGCTGCAAATGTGGGCTCGTGCAGCACTGGCAGCAGCAGCATGACTGAGGAGAGGCAGTGGGGTGTTGTGGTATTCAGAAGTTGGTCATATTTTTTGATCATCTTTATCTTTCTATTACAAACCATAATAAAAATAAAGCTTTTAAAGGCATATTTCATTAGTTTAGGATTGAAAAAATGCACATCCTTTACATAAGAAGGTAGTGCATATGAAAGTACCACAGTGAAAGAGAACATACATAATATATAATTAATAGTAATTGCTTACATTAAATTATTTCATCTGCTGCCTTGGTTAACATCATTAAATCTATTCCTGCTACAAAGAGTTCTCACAAACTACAGACTTTGGTTATTAAACCTTGTTTTAAAAGAATGCAAATAAATCTTCCTTAAGTAGTTGTTCACAGCAGCTGAAGTTTTACAGGTCTCTGTGCAGCCTAATAATTTTTTATTACTTATTAAAAAAAAAAATCACTTGAAACTTCCCACAATATAGATGCACAGCATCTTTTCGGTGAAACCTCTGTGTTTTGGTTTGCTGAGCCTTTTTTGTTTGTTTGTTTTAGTAATGAGCCAAATTTTTCAGATTCATGGTTTTGCCCTTCTGAAAGCAGGATGCACTGCCTGCATCCAAGTCTACTTGCACTTGTTGCCTTCCTGGTGAAATTTATTTCTTCTCTACTGCATCTTCCTAATAGAGGCCCTTAATTTCTCCTTGTTTTCCTCTGACTTCTGTAGCTTTGTCTCCATTTATTCTGTCAGACAGAATATATTGGAAGGCTTTTTCCTGTCAGTAACCATTTCTACAGAGTCATCAGTTCATCTTTTAAGCCATCTCTGCTTGCAAGTCATGGCCCCTTTCTGTTGCTATTAAAGCAACTCGCAGATTAAGTACTGAACTTAGGCAATAATAGGCAATCTTGGGAAATAATAGTAAATTATTTAAGCAAATAGCTTTGGAGAAGCAAGTATTACCTAAAAGTAACTTGTACAGAAGCATCTTAGCAGCTGGATCCATGCAGCCAACCCACAGCACCAGTCCCTTCAGGTCTGTAGCCCCATGACACACTGTCAGCTGGCCCTGCTCTCTGCCAGCTCCTTGGTTCATACTTTTGATTCTGTCCCTCTCTTGAAGAGATTTTATCCACTTAGGTGCTTTCAAGCCCACTTTGTTGAGTAGGAGATATGAGTTGCTTTTTGTTTGGGTCTGTTTGGGGATTTTTTTGATACTGGAGCTCTTTATTATCCAGGTGCCATAAGTTTCTGAAGGACTGTTCCATGTCAAGGTAAAGGGCTGGACATAACTCCCTGAGATTTTGTGTTTCAAGCAAAGAAATGCCTTCAGTCTCTTTCCCCAGATGACCTCCTGAAACCTGGAGAAAACAAACAAAGCAAGGCGCACACTCCACAGTGTTACTTCTGCTGTAATGCTCTGTCTCACTTCTTCCCTCCAAGGGTTCTGAGTGTTGGATTTTTTTTTTCTGTTACAATGTTAGAAGCCTTATTCCCTCTTCACACCATGAGTAGTGTTTCCCACTCCTGCTCAGGAAAGTGATTCAAAAGTATTGGGAGGACACACAAGCAGGAGGTGAAGTCCTGGAACGCTGTGCAGTACCACCAGTCGTGTCTCAAACATTCAGATAGTTTCAGAAGCTGCTCATCTCTTTAGCTCTCTCTGAAGTTCTTCCTGTGGAGTTTCTGTGTTTACCTTTTGTGTGTTTTCACTTTTTCTGTTTTGCTTTTGGAGAATATGTTTTTATGCTCACAGCTGGCAGTATGTGGGGTTAAAGTCCTTGCTATAGATGGGAAATGGGCTGATATCAAACTGAGTAATAAACATTTCCATCTAGTGCTGACCTTAAAATCATGAAGAAGCTGTGAGAAATTACTTTCTAATTATGCAAAATGTCTTTGAACTTCCATGGGTGCTTTTTTGTCTTCTAGCAATAATGTTTACAGGCACCTTTTTTTGTTACATTTGTTTTTCTAGGTTATTAATATCCTCTAATCTAAAAAGAAAGCAACAAAAATGACCAAACTGAACAGAGCTTCCCGTTTGTGAGCCATGCTGCTGTAAAAGCTGTGCCACAATCCCAGTTATTTCCTCACAGAGTTTGTCTTAAAATTAGTGATGGAAACAGCTTAATGAGGGCAAGGGTACAGGACAAGTGCCCCAATTGCACTTGCAGCTGCAGTGCACGTGATTTCAAGGATATTGGATTTGAATATCATTATAGAAATGCATGCACAAAACTCAAAATGCAGTTTGGAAGCTTCCACCGAGGATTTGTATAAGCCCCCATGTGGGCAGAAATTGAGATGGAAAATGGAAGAGGAGAAAAGGGGTTGGACTGCAGGGTAGAAACTTCTTCCTGTTGAAATGTCCTCAAAATCTAAAACAAAATGCCATTTTCTGAAGCATTGAATGCTCTTCTGGAGTAACAATGTGATATATTTTTATTTTTTTAAATTTTTGTGGTTTTCTAATGTCTGAAGTCTCTTATCCCTGATTAGATGTAATGTAAGTGACAGGAGAATACTTTAAAAAGAGTGAACTTTCCGCTCTCTAGGCTTCATATTTTAAAAGACATAAAATGTTATTTTCACTTGAGATGACTATGCATCCCTTTAGGGAAATATTAACTGTTCCGTCTTAGCTTTGATTCCAAATATAAGTTCTTGTAATATATTCTATAGATCAGATACAGTTATTGTTTGGTCTTATAGGACAGTGGTTAAGACTTGGTTTTAATTTTTTCCTTCAAGTAGCTGTTATTTTAATTCTATTTTTAAAAGTCAAAACAGTAAAATATGACAGGTTCAGTTTCTTTCCTGGATTATAGTGATATTGATTAAATTTAATTGGTTTATATAAATAAAAAATAAAATTGGACCATTTTGACCTAAAAGCATATAGTATATGTCTGAAATGAATTACTGTTGTTGTTTTTTTCCAGGACTGTTTCCTTAAGGCATTCCAGTTGCTTGTTTTCATGACTTTGAGCCTATTTACTCAGAGATGGAGCAGATGGACTGCAAACCCTACCAGCCACTGTCAAAAGTTAAACATGAAGTGGATCTAACTTACACAAGTTCTTCAGATGAAAGTGAGGATGGCGGAAAGCAAAGGCAATCTTATGACTCAAGAGAAACTCTGAATGAATATAGCCAAGAGCTAAGACTTAACTATAACAGTCACAGCAGAAAAAGAAAAGCCATTGACCAGTCCACACAAGGTAAATAATTTATCTACTAATTATGATTATTACTTTGGGGTGTGCACAATGAAACAATATCAGGAGTTGAACAAACATTTTGTTCTCATAGGCTTACAGTATCAACCCAGTTTTTACCTAGTTTTAATCATACTGTAATAACAGAAATTTGGGATTTTTTTTTTTTTAATTGCAGAAAAAGGGCTTTCTTAGCAGGATGGGCTGACTGATATTCTGGAAATTATCACATGCTAGCTACAGACAAATATTTTCTTTAGTAGGCACTATTCTTCTTAGTAATGTTGAGTAATTAATTATTTACTGCCTTTGCATACATTGGGTGCATTTTGCTATAAAATCAACGTTGAGGCTGCAGGCTATCTCTGCATGTGCTCACGAAGCCTGTGAATTAGTTCAAATAAAGCAATTCTCTTAACATTTCTAATCATATAAATAATCGAGTAATTTAAAAACTGAAGTTAATTAGTGTATTGTAAGAAAAAAAACCCAGGAGTAAAGTTTTAGCCCTTTGCATGACTAGGACAAATATTTGAATAGTAATGATAGCTGAACTAAGGTTAGGAAAAGCTACTGTTTGATTAGAGACAGAAACTAAAGGCTAAGACTAAAACAAAGGAAGGAATGAGCAGAATGTACTGCAGCATTTCCTGACAGACTCTGTAAACCCACATGCTGCTTTTGTACACAGTGAATAGAAAAGGGTTCTGCTGCTTTCAGCTCTGTCCCCAGTCCAGGTGGGACAGGGAGAATATTTGTAGGAATCAGTGTCAGAAGCAATGAGACTCCTGTCCCATTATAGTTAACAGCAGCAGGGTTCCAGGGCCACTCACTCCCTGCTCTTGAAGGAAGTGTGGCCAGTACTTTTCAGCTAAAACTTATGGTACTTATTTAAAAAACAAACCCAAAATCCTCAAACAAGCCACATCACACACACCCTGCTCCCTAAGCCTTCACTGCTTACTCAGAAAAGCCTTTTTCAATTTTCTGAAGATAAAAAATAATTTTATTTTTCTACAAAGAAATAAAAGTAGGCTTTTTGAAGATGGAAATTTTGTCTCCTCTGTGATGTGTAAATTAATGTGAAATTTGCAACAACTGTGCTACACAGCTATTACAGTGTTTTTGCTTTTTACTGCAGATACTCTGCTTCAACACCATAATACTGGTGTTGTCTGAAAGTACCTGTAATTCATGGGAGTAATAATACTTGGCTGTCTCAATCTATGTGCATATATTCCCTCCAAAGAGTTAAAGTAAAACTGTTTTTTTTGGGAAGAAAAAGTCATGAACATAGATTTCAACAGAGAATTGTTTAGAAAACAGATCTGTGTGTTGTTTGTGACTTTTATCTTGTACATGCTATGAGAGTTTAATTAACTGAGAGATATGGCTGCATTGCTGTGCCTCTGGATGGGGTAAATGCTCTTGTAGATCTCCTTAGAGCAACTCCCTTGTTCTTGTACCTGTGGCTGAGAAAGCAAAACCTCAGCATGTACCTGGGCCTTGAGGAGTGCCGGGTCTGTGGTGCTGTGCTGCTATTGATATTCCCGTCAGCTGCAGCATCGCTGGCTTGGCCATGTCTAAAAGGGTGGCAATCACTACTGTAGGCATAAAAAGACAGCCTCTGTGTCATGTTGAATTTATTCTTCCAGAACATTGCCTCTGAAAGCAATCACATTAATAATTTTGGAGAAATGGCCAAATTAGTGTGCATTTCTGTAAGAAGTTGTGAGGCATAAACTCAGTTATTCAGGAGTGACCTGTAAGGAATCAGTTATGTGCATGTGCAGACCAGGAAGTATTTTTCACTCATGTTGTGTGCTTATTTTATTGAAATTATATGCCCCAAGATTTTTCCATTCAAATTAATTTTTATGAGATACTGTATGAATTTTCAGATCTTCTATTTTTTCAAATATTGGTATTTTTCTTTTTGGACAAAAACCAGTCCTTTAGTGCTTCAAACTGCAGGATGTGGCTTGATGACTGTGTTTGTGGAAAAATAACTTAATATTCTAAGAGTACTTTGCCAACATGCAGGGCAGCTCTTTAATATTTTCTTCTCTCTAGGCACCTTCTCTGAATTGTTTAGGTCCATATATTATTATTTAATACTGTGTTATTCACCTCAAAACTTTTTAAAAATCCTATTCGTGTGCACTGATTTGTAAACATGGAGTTGTACTAGAAATCATAGTTTTTTCTTGTCTTGTGTAATGAATTCAATTTGGAATAACTGATACTGTAATTACACTGCAAAGTATACCCATTTGGCTTCTCAGAAATTTGTCCTGACATCTTTCTAGTAATTTAAATCATGCTTTTTCTCTGCCACAAATTGAACCTAAATATTTGGCTTGGTAAGCAGAGCAGATTTGTTATATAAAACTGGTGATGCTCAAAATTCAAAGACAAAAAAGTTTGTAAAGCTGAGTGCAAAATTTAAGACTTCAGACAGATATGATTGCAGTTCTAGTGAAATCAATCTATTTCCAAAAGGATCCCAGGTTTCACAGTGGGAGTTCCTGATGGTTCTTGGTTGTTACTCTGTCAACACCAGGAAAAACGTTCAGGTTTGAACTGTGAATCTGGATGAATCCATAAAACTGTAAATGGATTTTTTTTTTAATCCATTATTTTCTAAAATGCTTCATAAGAATCTTTAACAAGGTTTTTCTTCATTTTTGGCACATCTTCAGAATATAGAAAAAGAAATTTAAAAAGCAAAATCAAACCTCCACACTACCCCCTTTTCAAAGGGAGTTTGGCTAGGAGTGCTGTACCATGCCAGTGCTGGAGACTTGCATAAAATAATTCTACCTACAAAGGCTGCTGGGGCATCAAAGTTTGTATCTCAAATTAGTGCCATAATGCTCTTCTTTAGTGCCATAATGTTCTTCTCTAGCTTCAGCTGTAATAGTATGACGAATTAACAGAGTGCACAGTGAGGATAATGCCCAGGAACTTCTTTCTGGAAAGGTGTGAGGAGAGATGAGAAACAGACACACAGTAGCAGTCCTGCATGGAGCGATAATGATGACTGTGATACGGCATTCCAAGGAGCTCTAATGATGGAATGTGAGAAGAAAGTATGTCAGAATAAAATCATTAGTACAGAGAAACTTGTAACAGGAACAAGTGTAGGGGTGTGAGTACTGATCTAGTTACTTTTGTTAGAAGAATCAGCAGTTCAGATGTTTATAGAAATTGAAAGAATTTGTATTGGCTGCTTAAGATAGGTTATATAAATCAGACTGGGCAGTCACCTGAATTTAGTAAATAACTTCAGAGTAAAATGTGATTTGTTCCACAAATACTGCTGTATTTTTGTTATAAACAGTTTGTCTGTTTCATTATTAGTGTCAATACTGAGGAATTATTTCTTTGAAAAGTTTCAGTAGAAATCTGAGATTATGTAAAATCATAATGCATGGGTATTACATGTTTACATATTTGGACAATCTGTATTAAACCAGAAGTTGACACAACATGAACTTAAAGGAAGCATTTCAAGAGTTCATCCTGCAGAATTGAAAAGCACTGTTATTGTTTTGCAAAACATTTCTTGAGTCAATTTGAAAGGCCTTGTGATCCCATAAATAGCAAACACTGAAAACAGTACCCAAATACAGAATACTTAACTGTGTCAGTATTTTTACTCCTTACAATTCCTGAAATTGTATCTCATATGTTACACTTCAGAGATATTAATTGGTTGGTTTTGCAGGTCTTATGGGAAAAATACCAAAGGAAAAAAAGCCAAATAAGTACGGAATTTATCCATTGGTCAAGCAGATTTTTACATGCTGTTCTTCAGGTTTAATACTGGTGCCCTTTATATAGAGTCCAGTGCCAACTGAGTTCTGTGTCTGATGTTACTTGCATCAGAAATTTGCAGTTATCTGACAATTTGAGATTTACCAAATAACACCACAGACTGTTTCAAGCCCAACTAAATTTTAGTGGCTTAACAACTCAATGTGAGCAGATACCAAAATCTCCTGACAAAACATCATTGACTCCTGAAGAGTCAGTGCTAAACACATAATGTGTATATCTAAAAATTCATTCTCTTAGTCACTGGAAGGTTCAGAATCCTGCTTGTCTGAAGATATGTAAACCTGCAATATCTCATCCTGGCAAGATCATCTTCTGAAGTAAATTCCTGGCAGACCCAATATCATATAGTTTGGAGATATTGGCAAACAAAGTAAATGAATTCTTGGAAGAATTGGTAAACATACTGTTTTGTCTTTGAAAGAGATGGAGTAGAATTGGCAGAAGTTGTCAGAAATGTTGCTCTTCCAGGAAAATCATTGATGGACCTGACTGTGGAGAAAAAAGGTTCTTATAGATGTACCATACATAGATTGCATCTCGAGCTTATTTGTGACATGTTTACATAATTAGAACTGTTTTCTCCCACAGCTTTCTGTTTCCACCAAAGCAAATATGAAAGGAACTGTGCTCTACAAATACTGGCAGTAGAGAAAAGCTTTCTGGCTTTTAAGTTAATTATAGATTTGTAAGAAAACACTAGTTTAGAGGAATGAATTCCTGATAGGATAATCATCTGGGATCGAGTCATTGGCATGATAAAGTTTATTGATTGTTAACAATATGAGCATATGGCAGTAAATTTCTGGTTAGACAAACGTTCATTTCCTGGCAAGATAAGTATATTGAACTGCATTATGGGCAATGCAAAATGGAATTATTCTTCACAGGAGAATCCAACAGCAAATAATTTCTGGTAAATCCATGTGAGAAAATGAGCATTGCTAGTATTGTAGGAAATGACAGAGTGCCTCACAAAGAATTGGCCTATTCTGCTTTTAACCCATTAAGAAGTAAGGAAATCCTTTCTGTGGACAAAAGCTCCAGATTGGTGACATAATTAATGTTTTCTAAAAAGCACATATAAAATTACCTTCAGGAGTAATCGGTAAACAGATCCAGCTAAATGTCCAAAGTCTTCATCAAATGAACTCCATTGACTTCATGGAGAGTCCTGGGTCACAGTGTAAGCAAGCTCTGCAGCCTAAGGCCACTTCTGTCTCATCCTCTCTTTTTTAGCTTTCTGCTGTTGCCATCTGATTACCCTTTCTGCCCTCTGGTACATCCTAGCAATAGTGAGGATACAGAGGCAACAGAAGTGTTTCGCTGCTGAACAGCACTTTTGTTCCCTAGAAGAGAAAAACTACTTGTGAGGTGCAGGAATAGGAGGTCTGTTTTGCTATGCATTGAAGTTCAGCAGTTTTCAGCTTACTAGGGAGGAAGATGTAAACACATGTAACTTTTAACATCATATGACCAGTCAAAACCACTTTTACTGATTGTCCTAGACATAAATAAAAGGCATGCTGACAAGCACTGGTAGGAAATTGTCCTGTCAGGAAAATGTCATGGTAGTGTTTTGTCCTCTGTGAAGTAGGCAAAGCTTTTTACATAATAACCACGTTCCACTCTGGTTCCAGAATTATGTAAATCCATTCAGGACAGCAGATCTGCTTTGTGTCTGTGCCAGGGCCACAGAGAGTTGAATTTGGGCTGTATGTGGTATGTGCTTTTGGTTGCAATTACCTTATTTTTAAATTATGTGTAAAGGTAAAAAAAGCCTTTATTATATTTTCCCCTTAATCTGTTATGTATAACACTACAATATCAAACTAACAAACCACAAGTTTGTGGTCTTGGGAGCTCTCCAGGAGGAAACCAATGCCAGTAGCATGATTTTTCATTGTTTTAATAGTGATTTAGACCACTTACCTGGGTGAATTTAGGACTCTATGCTCATAAACTTCCACAAAGAGCAGTTAGTGAAGGGGAAAATTTTACCCCAAGTCTCTTGTTGTTAAGAAGGTAGAACTCCAGTAGTAACTTAGTGGCCAGTAGAACAGGGTGTTACAGTCCACTGTGACTCCACCTACCAGTTAAATATTTGGGAGCCATTTAGTACTCATGTGATAAAGACTATCAAAATAAAATATATCACATTGGCTTTACTGACGTGTTTTCTTTATGATGAAATTCATTGGTTAATGAAGGAAGGGATTTTTTTTTAACCTTTAAACTGCATCATTTGTTCAGAAGTGTGCCTTGAGCTGCTGTGGAAGGTGATTTTAGGACAGTGGAATGAAGCATTCCTGTGTGCTATAAGAAGTTACGAACAAGCTGGTTACAAATGAAACCAGTTATTGTTGCAAGCACTTCCCTTGAAATTCTGATTTAAGGAAGAATTTTTTTTAAAAAATAGTAGACTTCTGTTAGCATGCTGTTACTAGACAGGGTTAGTATAAAAACAGTTGAGATATTTTGCATTATTAGGATCTTACTTCTCTCCTTTTTAAAAATGCCAGATGCTTACACTTTTAATGCTGGGGGGTTTTTTCTAATTTTAGAAAATCTGGAAACTTAAGCATGTTATGTACCTGTGTGATTTAGAGCAGAGACTTGAAGTGTAATGAAGTGATGTCTGTGTAAGGGCACACCGTTTATCCCTTGTCCTTTCTTCTGAAAGGGACTCAGCTCTGTAGAGGGTGATTTAAAGGTCCTTCAGATTTCTGGGCTGTGCACTAGCGGAAGGAAGCAACAGCTAATAAGCTCCATCTCCTGTTGCTGTGTGTTACACCATCTGCTCTGAGTGTTTATGAGCTTCATGTTGTCCAAAAAAAATTACATACTAGGCAAAGTAAAAGACTCTACACAGCTAAAGCTTTAGTGCATTGTCTCCTCATGTATTCCCTTGCACAAATAGGGATTCCTGGTGCGCAGTGCTTTATTTGGCTGCCTGGGTTCTAATCACGGTGGTGTTACTGTCTCCCAGAGAAAAACAGTGCCATGAGCAGTTCCCTGTGGCTTCCTGGACTGCAGCCTTCTGCTCTGTGGGGAGTATCTGCAAACTCTAAGGAAAGGAAAAGCAGCACTTAGGTTCAGACCCCCTCCAGATATTCTTTCTTGATTTGCCAAGTAATTGGAAATTTCTCTCCGTGGAATAACTGGGGCAGAAAACTGTATGTTTGTTCTTTCATTTGAAATCTCATGGGGGGAATGCTTTTCCTTCCCTTCATCAAATCAAAATACATGAGTGAACTGAATGTGCAGACACTTTTCCCCACGAGGCTGAAGTGGGTCCTCCCCTCCTAGATCACAAACACGTTACAAAAGCTTGTAACCTGCTGTCACCATTCCTGTAACGCTGCTTCCAGTCCTGTCTCAGCTGCCATCATCTCAGTGAAAAAAATGCCTCATATGATCAAAAATAGCTTCAGTCTCATAAGTAATTCTTCTAATTTAAAAAGTGAATATCTGAGAGAGGGGGAAAAGTGAGGAAAAAAACCTACAGAGAGAGGAAATAAACTAGCGAAGGATCAGAGTGCATTTCCAATCCCCTGCTAACAAATCTCATCTAAAGAATAAAAAAAACCATTCTCCAAATGTTATACAAGCTTAATAATCAATTTTTCAGTGCACAGATACCAACTATCTGAATTTCCATTCTCTTCTTTGAATCACCAGTTTTCAATGGTGTCAAATGCCAGAAATCATAAAAGTAAAAATCAGAAGGGCAGAGTAACACAGCCATTGTAAAAGGAACCAAGGTATTCGTGGAGGACTCATCCATGGAAGTGTTCCAAGGCCAGGTTAGATGGGCCCCTGAGCCACTGATGTAGTGAGTGCCATCCCAGCCTGTGGCAGGGACATTGGAGCTATATGATCTTCAAGGTTCCTTCCAGCCCAAACCATTCTGATTCTATGAGATTTGGCAACCTTTACAGTAACCTGTTCCAAATACTGATGGAATATCTACAGGATAGACCTAAAGTTCTGAGTTAATGTTTTGAAATTCTGTTTGTCAAAACCTGGAATTGTATCTGTTAAATGTTCTTGTTATATTAATAGAGCCTCTTCCTATAACATTTAAGAGTGTCCAAGAAGATGTCAGGAGTTAAACCAAGATAGGAACAAGCATCAAGGCAGAGTTAGGAAGTGGGTGTCAGAGCAGGGGAGCCAGCACACGGCTCTGCTCCTGCCCCACAGTCTGGTTTAATGTACATTCTCTTGCTGTGTCTTTCATGTCACTCTCTTCGAAACAAAGAGCTGTCATTTTCTGGAGCTAGAAATCTGGTTTGCTTATCTTCATTTGTAGAGCAGATGCTGAAACAAAAATACATTTCTTCCCAGGGTTTCTCATTTATGAATCTGTCAGAAGGTTTTGTATGTCTCAAAATAAAGAACTGTCAAGAAGTAGCTCAGTGAGTCTATGACATTGCTGCATATCTGGATAAACAGTAGGGTGGAGGTACCCTAACCAATATAGAGCTTGAATTATTTTTTCTTTTGACAAAGAGGCTCAGATTCTTCTGAACTTAGGTCTTTATGGGATATAAACTGTGAATGTAATTTAAAATCTAAGGTTCCCTTTTCAAAGTTTCAGTTTTATTGGAAACTGTTTAAAATCAGTTTCCTGCTGACTGTCACTCTTTAGGAAGGCTTTGCAACTGCACGAAGTATCTTCAGCTCAGATAGCTAAAACAGCATGGAAGGAATAATGTAATGTTTAACACCAGCACAACAATTCTTTCACTGCCCTCACTCCCTCAAGCACCAGTTACATAACAAAATATGTGAATACTGAGTAACATTGATGCAGTCACTTCCAGCTGTAACCCCAGGAAAAAGTCTGAGGACCTAGGAAAGTCACATACCAAAATATAAAAAGTTGCTGTGAAAGTCACAAGAGATTATTAGGAAGCCAGCAAATTAAAATTATAACATTAGCACTGTGACTAATCAGATGTAAATGATAAGTTTTGTGAAAAATCTGTGCTTTATTCAGTATTAATGTCCTGGAATTGATGACCTTTACAGAAGTTGCATGTGTAAGAAAGAATATTAGCAACTGGACTGTCAAAATATTTTACTCAGAAATTTATAGAAATCCTTGTTTTTCTCTCTCAAAACTGAAGACAGTAGTATCTGACAGCTGGATTCAGTGTTGCCACTGACTTTATTGATGTGAGGTGCTTTGCACCATGCTTGATTTTTGAAGTGCCAAGGAAAGCCCAGTCCTGTGAGCCTGGAGAGCTCCCTTTGTTTTACAGACAAGGGAGGCCTGTAGAGGAAGCTGTTATTAGCTCGAGATCAGCATCAGGCTGTGCTGCCCATGGCCTCTGGAAGTGAGACAAGCCTGTCTCTGAGACTGAAGTGCCAAAAACACCCTTCCTTCATACCTGGGAAGGGAGAGGAATCTGGACCTCCTGCTGTTGACACTTTTTGAACAAAGAAGTGCAGTGTGAAGTGATATTTCCTTGCAAAGGAACTAAATAACAAAATTAGTTATTCTATTCAGGAATACAGGAATTATTTTTTTAATTTCTCCCCATTATTTCCGTTGGAGTTTTCATATTTGTTGCTACTAGTATTTTTTAGTTCTACTGTTATTATTAGGCATGTTTGTATTACTGATAATAGTACAAGTTCTACCTGCGTTACTTTAAGGAGCAATCTTGAACCTTACACTGTGTAGTCCAGAAAAATAGTCATAAAATGTTTTGTGACATTTTTTTTTGTGTATATGGAGATGCAGAACATCAAAGGAAGGGCAGAAATCAGAAGTGTGTGTGCACATGCTTGTGAACTTTGAACAAATTTGGGGTTGTTCTTTATAATTGTAGTCAATTAGAAATTTTGACTAATAATTGCCCCCAGAGGTATTCACCTCTACTGCTTGCAAAATGTATTAGTAATTTCCTCTTGCTGATGTTTGTTTTCTCATTTTGTACTTGGGGATGGATTATGAAATTCATTTGTCTTTTACTCTCTCTGAAAGAAAATACAGAATTCATGAAGAGATGGGCATGGTATGAAAAAATCCTTGCATTTCGATTGAGAAAGGAAAAAAGGAAAATAACTGCCTGTTCTTATTGGATGAATTTTCATTTATGTGAGCATATCTTGGATGACCATCATGTCTGTTGCCTAGTGTAAGAATAGTGTGAAAACACAATTTCCACCTGCATAAACAGCATTCCTCCCTCCACCGTGACTGCAACCACATAAAGAATATCTTGGTTGATTTAAATACATTTCATTTCTTCTCCGGCGTATCCAAATTTTCTGAGCCAGTTTTGTATTCAGTAATACTTAGTGAGTTCTAGTGAAAAAGTAAATAAACAAGTAATAAATTGACTGGAGTATCTGCTTGCATTATGTCATTGAGCATAGTTTAAGGTCAGAACACCCTGTACTTGTGTCTGTGATGAAGGACACAGTGTGCCCTTCACCTGCCTAGTTAGCACAGGCAGAACTTCCACTTTTACACTATTTCTGCAGATAAAGCTAAAACTGAACATAGTAACTTAAACATCCTTATTCAAGAATACCGTATGCCAAGGTGGTGTTCTGATATGCTGATGATGGTTTGTGTTGCTTCCCCAACATTTAAACTTAGCTTGAGGAATTTTCACAGCTACTCTGGGTTTTTTATTGATTAAAAAATTTAATTTAATTCAATTAGGAATTCCAAATTCAATTCCCTAAAAAATTAATCCATTCATTTTTATAGGTTTGTTATTTTAGTCCTAGGAGAAACTACCTGACATACAGTTTTATATTTTGCTGTGGTCTTTGGATTAAGACTTTCTTTTCTGTAGAATTTTGCTGTGAAGATACAGGAAAAAATTAATGTTGTATGTCTGTTTATGGATAAAAATATGAAAAACCATGTGCTTGTTTTAACACTATTTCTATATGAAAATAGTCCTTTGCCTTCAGTAGTCATACTATTGTAAATCACAAAATAATATTTCTTCTTTAACAAAGAAGGAGTATCTGTCAGTGCGGCAGGAGCTGCCACCTTCCTGAGAGCGTTGTCTCCGCGGGAGAGGGACAGCTCTGCGCGCCAGACACGCACACACCACCATGGTCTTGAGGGCCAAGGAATGAATACGAGAGGGGCTCTTTGTATGGTATTCCTGTGGAGTTTATTGATCTCACACAGAAAGGAACCACGGACAAAGAACCCAGAACAAAGGAGTGTCCAGGATTATATATGGGATGGTGGAAGGCAGAGCATCAGAACTGAGCGCCAACGGGCTGAGGGAACAGGGGCAGGGCAGAGGTGGGACTAAGGGGTAACAACAGCGGGGATTGAGGGGAGGGGTGGCTAGAAATGGGGACCAATGGGAAACCCAGGACTGGGGAACATTCTAGAACTGGGGTGTGGAAAAAGGATGATGTAACTGGGTACATTAACATACAACTACAAAGAATTGTGAGAGAGCATTCCTCCAAGTTTTAAAGGGGCGTTTCCTCCCAAAACCTCTGAACCACAGCATCCTCTCCCAATTCTTGAGACGCAACAGGAGTACATTACAAATTATGTACTGTGCATGTGTCAGTACATAACCTTGAGTAGTCTTTTGTCAGAAGTGTGTAATTAGTGGCTTTGGAAAGGAAATATTTGTAGGATTCATTTAGTTGGTTTGATTTCTATACAGATTCTCGAAGGATTAATTGAGCTGTTGATTCTAGGGTTATGATTCTTCCTGGTAACAGTGAGAATTATGCCTATAGGTGTGAGTTTCAGCTGATACTGTAGCAGCAATTACTTAAAAGTTTGCAGTTAATTGTTGAATTGTTGGCTATTGATCTGTAGTGTTGGTGTTCAGGGATGGATGCTAATAGTTTACTTTTAATGTATGCTTAGGAAACTAATCTGCTTTCAGACAATTAAAAGTCTTACTTACTGAATCATTTGTGCATCTTTATGCCCTAGCTGCTGGATCAGACTATTGAAGATTTCATTGTTTTTAAAGTATCTCTTGGCTCCTCCCCACACTTTTGCAACGTCATTGGTAGCATTTGAGGACTTTGGGTACACGTTTTTTGGGGTTTGGGTTGGCTGGTTGATTGGTTTGTTTTCCCCCAGTCTGATAACACCTACTGTAAAAAGAAGGAAAACATTAAAAATTAAAAGTGTCCTGCTTCAGTCCTTCTGTGATGGCTGTTTTGCTTCTGGGGCAGTTGCCAGGTGTTCAGCTGGCTGGAGGTTTGTGCCACTCAAAAAGAAGCTGGCAGAGAATGACTGTACCTTTAGAAATGGTTGTCTCTGAAAAATTTTACTACTCTAAAGAAGGAAGGTGTTCTCTGACAGAGATTTTGGAGTTATGGAGAAAAGGAAGGGCTGGCATTGGTTACCTCAACGCTATTTACTGCTTGCAGAAATAATAGCAGTAATGTATTTCTTGGCATAGGGGTGCGCATACATTCAGGAATTAAATATCTGTTTAACTTATTTTCAGCTTGTATTTACAAGTTATAACAGGGGGTAGCTCTGCCTGCTGCAGGCTGTGTCTGCAGTTCATGTATTCCTGGCACCCGTCTGTGTGTCATACAGTTGCACTAGACCTCAGTACAAAGTGAGCTGTGTCAGCTTTGGCTGACTTCTGCCTAACATTATCCCAACTCTCCAGTGAAATATTATTCAGCCTTGAATTCACCCACGTGATGAATATTCATTTCACAGGTAATTATTGTCATCCCCGAACAGCTCCACTCACAGAGTCCAAACTTCTCACGCAACCCATCATTGCTGTCACTGTTTTGGCAGCATGGAGCTTATGATTCTTCATGCTTTAGTAATCTGTGCTATCAGATTTGGGTCAAATGACCATCATAAGGGTTAGAAAACTCTTCTTTTATGCAATGCTTTAGGAAGATAAAGAAAGGCAATTACCACTCATCTTTGCATGTGCTCCCCTAAATCCTTTACCTGAGCTAACAGCACAGTGGCCACAAACAAGGAGCTTGTTTGCTATAACTTCGTGTTCCAGCTCCAATGTGATTAATTGAGTTTTCAAATATCATATTTCAGATTTTCAAGTTCTTCTCCAAGACTGTAGGTACTAAAAGAAATCTCAGTCCATAAATTGGATGTAGTAATGGCTTTATCTCAGCGGTCAATTGAGTGGAATAATGTTGCTAGCAAGTACCTCTATTTCAGTTTAATTTTATGATCTTTTTGGAAGAATTATATGTGTAACATAATATATATTTTAATGGCTAATAAGTGCTACTAAAGGATAAAAAATATACATAAATATTGTTTTCTTTCTATTCTCTTAAGTATTATTACTACCGTTATTGTTACTATGAAAATAAATAAAAGTGCTAAATAGCTACAATTATAGTGGTAAGAGATCATGTACAGTAGTTTCACGAATACAAGCCGCACGGATTATAAGCCGCACCCCCGGTGCCTCGACAATGTTGCTGTCTTTGTCAGTAGATAAGCCGCACCCCGAATATTAGCCGCACTTTCGTTCGTCGCGAGAATCCGTGCGCAGCTTTCACAAATTGGCCAATTAGTAAGAGGATCGCGGCATAGCGGGCTTTACTGGCTCGGGGCGGGGCCAGGCAGGCTCGGCCCGCTCATGGTTGCCGACGGGGCCGGGTGGCCCAGCTCAGCGCCACGGCTCGGCAGGGCTGGCCGGGTGGTGCTGCCGCCGCCGCCGGGCTCGCTGGCCCCCCTCTCCTGTCAGCACCGCCCCGCTGCCGCGTTCGCTCGCCCGGCTGGCAGGGCTGCCGCCGCCGGGCTCGCCGTCCGCCCCGCTGCCGCTTTCGCTCGCCCCGCGCCGCGCCTCGCGAGCGCCGCGCCCGCCCCGCGGCGCTTTCGCGGCTCGCGGCTCGCGGCTCGCGGCTCGCGGCTCGCGGCTCGCGGCTCGCGGCTCGCGGCGGCGCTTTCGCGGCTCGCGGTTCGCGGCTCGCGGTTCGCGGCTCGCGGCGGCGCTTTCGCGGCTCGCGGTTCGAGGCTCGCGGTTCGCGGTTCGCGGCTCGCGGCGGCGCGCTCGCGGCTCGCGGCTCGCGGCGGCGCTTTCGCGGCTCGCGGCTCGCGGCTCGCGGTTCGCGGCTCGCGGTTCGCAGCTCGCGGCGGCGCTTTCGCGGCTCGCGGTTCGCGGCTCGCGGCGGCGCTTTCGCGGCTCGCGGTTCGCGGCTCGCGGCGGCGCTTTCGCGGCTCGCGGTTCGCGGCTCGCGGCGGCGCTTTCGCGGCTCGCGGTTCGCGGCTCGCGGCGGCGCTTTCGCGGCTCGCGGTTCGCGGCTCGCGGCGGCGCTTTCGCTCGCCGGGCGGCGCTTTCGCGAGCGCCGCTTTCGCTCGCCCCGCCGGCAGGGCTGCCGCCGCCGCCACCACGCTCGCCGGCTGCCCCCTCCCGTCTGCACCGCCGCCGCGTTTCCTCGCCCTGGCCGGCACTGCAGGCCCCCGCACCGCCGGGCTCCCCCACGCTGCTGGCCCCGATTATGCTGGGCTTCCCCCGCTGCCAGGCAGCCCCACCCGCCGGCCTTCCTGCTTCTGCCATGCTCCCCTGCACTGCTAGCCCCAGTTCTCCCGGGCTCCCCCGCCCTGCTGGCTCAGGCTCTGCCGCCCGCCCCCGACACTGCTGGCCCCGCCTCTGCCAGGCTTTCCCACCTCTGCCGGGGCCGGCCGGGCTCCAGCTTGGCTTGGGGCTGCCGCGGGCTCTCACTTCCGTGTTGGCAGCTTTTAGAATTTTGTTAATAGATTAGCCGCCCCGGAATATTAGCCGCACTTCCGGGTTTCCACCAAAATTTTGGTCAAATTGGTGCGGCTTGTATTCGTGAAATTACTGTAAGTGTCTGAACTGGTTAGAGTTCAGCAGCAGATTGTTTGCAAATGAAGCCTTTACAAACTTGATGTCTTTGACAACATTCAGCACAATTTTAAAATGTTTGTATCATTATTTTTTTTAAATTAGCCTCAAAACATGTTCAATAAATCTGTCCATTATAATTTCAGCAAGCTAGTCTAAGCAAGAAGACAACTGTATTAAACAGCAAAGTACTGACTTGTGACATTTTCTGGCCAGCATCTCTTCAGTTATTCAGTAGCAGAACATCTGACAGGCTGCTTCTCACTCAGTGTTTAGTTGTCTGTCCCAGCATCTGTCCACTGATTCCTCACTTTGGATTGAAGAAAAGAGGGAAATGTGGGAAGGGGACAGCTGAGGGGTATATATACTCTTCTGAATGTTGTTGACAAGATAGTTCAAATAAATACTTTTTGTTAGCTTGGCAGAAAGTTCTTTGTCCTACATTTACTTTCTCTTTTGCTACATGGCAGGTCACTGTTCATCCTGCTTGGGTTTCAATTATTCTCATGTTCAGACCCCCTAACTTCAAGCCCATCCTTCCCCTGTCTCCCTCCATTGAGAGTGCCAGCACTGAAAAATGTCTGCTCCTAATTCAGTGCTCAGCTCATGTGCTCTCTGGAATAGGACTCAGGCTGGCTTCTCAGAGCGCTGCCTGGTCAGAGTCAAGACAGAGAGGATCTTGCTGTGCTTTTAAAGATCAGTGGTTTAAGCTCCTGCAACCAAATGTTTAGGGGGTTTTTCACTTATGGATGTGCTGCTTGCATCCTTTGCCAGTTGTCCTGATCAGCTGTGCTGTTTATTTCCCATTTGCTCTGTCACTGCTGTGTCTAATATTGGACACAGCACGAGATGATGCAGCTCAGGAAATGGTGAAGCAGCTGGTAGGGAAATGAGACAATACTAAATGGAGAAAATGTGAGAAAAGGCAAAATCCACTTGTGATTTGTACATTCTATGGGGAATTGGTTTTTGTGAAGACGCTGCACTCAGTATATTTGCATGGAACAAATTTAATAGGAAAAAACAATGGGAAAGGGTTTTAAGGTCTATAGAGCTATCTGTTAGAAGAAACCTTTTTACAAAGGTTCCTTTTTTCTTGATATCCTTGCATAACTGAATATTAGCCTGAGGTTTTTTTCCTATAAAACACTTAAACTGAAGGAAAAATAAACACTTAATTCTGTAGACATTCACTAAGTATCTCTAAAATGCAGTGTTTATTACAAAGAGAATATGCTATATGTGTTCCAGAACAGCCAACAGTAGAGCTAAACTGTGTTTTTACAGAATAAAACTAAAATAATTGAGTCACTGAATGCTCCTGTAGTATTCCTATTCTTAGATCTCCAGCATGATTGAGAATTGCTCAGATGAGGGTGAGGCCCTCTTCCTTTCAAAACATCTGTCCCCTTGACATGCATTAAAGTGCATGAAGGTTCTCTAAATTAAATGTATGTATTGTGGTTTTTCCTGATTATCTGTGGCGTTAGCATTTGAATTCTGCACAGATTCTTTTAGCAGTACATACAAATGTCATTGCACGTGGTTTAATACACAATTGCTTTCATTTTTGTTTGAATCTGGAGTCTCTGATTTCAGTGCTTTCTCCCTTATGTGTTCCTTTTCTGATCATGGCTTAATTACATTTAAGTGCCTTCTGTATTACTGTCTCCACTGCCTCAATTAGTTCACCTCCAACTGTGTGAATATTTTAATACTGAGGCACAGAGTATTTCTGGCAATGCAGAGTGTGAGCTCTGCTTATCAGCCTGTGGCAAGCTTTCCTTCAGGGCATGGCAGAGTTAACAGAGGCACTGTAGGTTAATATGTTAGTGCCATTGGGGTTTGATTTATTTTCTTTGGGTTAGTCTCAGCTGCAGTGTAGGCTCTTAACTTTGACTCTTCCTGAACATCGTTGATCAAGCACCTTTGCAGAACTAAGAATTATGGGGAGCTCAGGGGCTCAGAGCTGTAGAACTCAAGGTGTGTTAGCCACAAAGAAAGTCACCAGTGTGCGGCTTCTGTTCCACAAATAAAATGTCTGAAAGGCAAATGCTGGAAAACTTTCTAAGCAGTTTTTATGGGCAGTTGTGACGGTTTTAGTTGGAAACTGGGCAGAAACATTAATTTTTGTGTAGTGGTTTTGGTTAGCTAATTTGAGATTTTGCACTAATTTATGTGATGGGTTTAGTGCTGGCTAAATGCCAGTGCACTTATTACAATATAATTACTTATTTTTTGTTGTGAGATAGGATTAGGAGAAGAGCAAAGCAGGCTTAAACTTTAAAGGTTATAAAGAAAAACTTTACTGACAGAGCTAAAAAAATAATAAGAATCAGAATAAAACCTTCACAACACTTCTCTCTCCTCTTATATTCTTCTTTCTTTTTTTATTGACAACATATAGAAACTATTTAGTCAGTTTATCACCTCTAAAATAGTCTTTTTCAGTTCATTTAGGGAGAGGAGTCTTTCTTGTCATATTATGGAGACTTTTTTACAAGAAAACAGGTTTTTTTGTGGCTGTTAATTTTTATGAATAGCAGCCGCCTGGGAATTTGCAGTTGTGAAGTCCCTCCTATTTTTTGCAGCCATTTTACAGTTTCATTTATGGGCTATGTTAACTTATGGGGTACTATTTTAAGGATGAGTTGTTCAAAAGCAAAGGTTTTATTTATCTAATTTTGGGATTATATCTGAGAACAGAGATTTTTTTTCCTTTTTTGGGTGGCAAAGGGTCTTTATCCATTCTTTCTTTTTGTTTAAACTTCTTACGGGATTACAGCTGTTTTAATACTGGCTTGTTCAGCAAGGATGCCTTTGCTCATGTTTATAGTTCAAACACTCTCTTTTTTTGCTTTTTTCATTATTTACAGGGATATTTAGTGTATTATAGTCTATTACTATGCCTTATAAGAGAATTTTAGCCTAAAACTAGGGCTTTTTATTCTTCTCTTATGTGGGACTTGACTTTTTCTTTGGTGTCTTTATGTTATTTCTTTCCATGTCTTCACTCTGTCCTTTTCTTGAAAGAGGATCGAAGGTTTGTAACTCTTATTTGTGTTAAGTCTTGTGTGAGTCTTATTTGAGTTAATATTTTGCCTGAGACCTGCAGGTAGTTATGTGATTTTTGCTGGGTGGCGGTCGGAACTGTTTATGGTGGAGAAACCATAACAGTTTCGTGACGGCCGTGCTGGGGGCAATCTCAGCAGCCAAGCCAGAACACAGCGACGGCACCTGCGGGTCCATGGCTCCCCTCCCTGCCCCGCAGCCGCCGGGGCCCAGCCGATCCCTGCCGGGCCATGGCAGAGGGACCTGGCCTGGTTTGCTGCTTTTGGGGCTCGCTGGGCCCTGGCTTGGCCCAGGCCGAGGCGAGGTAGGGTTTAATGTTGGTAATGTTGGCAGGATGTGAGCAGCCATGGCCTGGCCCAGCCTTGGCTGGGGCCTGCGGCCTCCCCTCTGCTGCGCGGGAAGGGGAAGAACTTGGCTCTCCAAAGACCGGAAAGTAAGAGGGTTTTTTTCTGGGTTTGTTCGTTTTTAACGTGTGTTCATAGAGGTGTATTCAGCTTTTTTAGAGGTTTAACAGGTTGTCAGTTCTCAAAACTAATCACTGATTGATGTTGTCAGACATGGAGGAAACTTTTAGCAGTTCTTCTCAGAGAAATCATTTCCATGGGTGGCTTGTTCCCTCCTCACCAAATGTCAAATGTGCAAAACCATCACAGCAGTGCAATGCTATAGGTAATTCTTCCTGTAGCTTTTAATCTGTTAAGACATAAATTATTTCATTTTCTGATTTCCTTTTTCAGTATTTGTCTATCAAAGTTGGTCACAACTTCGAGCTGTCATTTTAGGTAGTCAGCCTCCCAGCCATCTTTCTATACATTAGCAATACATATGTATCCATTTATTTGATGATGGCGGGGATTTGGGTTTAGTTGTGGATAGTCAACACTACCTCGATTTGCATTAGAAAGAGCAGGTACCGGCCTGCTAATTGTCAACAGTGAGAAACCACATTTCAGTATCAGTCAGTGATGGATCGGTAATTTCCTAGGTATCAATTATATGACTGTGTCTCTGTGAAAGATTAAAACACTCTGTGGTTAAATCTCAGGCCAGAGGTTTCAAAGTCAGAGACTAGAATAGCTGCTGAAATGACTGCCACAGGTCTAAAGGAGTGATTTAGTATTTTAAAACAATTACAGCTCTCAAAGAGGTCTAGAGCTGTAAAAATTGTAGCCAAGTGCTCTAAAGACACTAGAGTCATTTCATCATGTTGTTCCCAAAGTTTGGATAAGTTTGTGTTCCCAAAGTTTGGATAAGTTTTGATGCCAGATCATAAGATCTCACACTTGTTTAAACTTCATGACAATGTACCGAGGTCTTTTGATTTGGTTGGCTTTGGAATTTCCTTGTACTTAATTCCCTTCGGTGCAGCACTGGAATGATGGTGGCACTTCCCTCTTTTTGCGACCTCTATATCAAATCTTGAGATGGAAAATCTTGTAGATACCATATTGTATGCTAGGGAACTATCATGCTGACAAAAATGTCTCCTTTTTTCATCTTTCCTTGGGAATAATGATGTGCATTTTAGGATAGTATATGTTTTAAGAACTATTTAACATAATTAGTAATGATATTGTGTGATAGTGATGCAAGATTACCCCAAAATTATTTTCCGGGGATACACAGCTAGAATTGTGCCACCACTTTCAGGTGAGTGTTTTTGATGCATTTTGGTGGTATAAACCCCAGCATTTTTATGTTTTGTAGTTGCAGATACAGAAAGTAGTAGTTTTCATAACAGTGTAGAAGAACAAATGTCTGGAAATACCAGAAAATCTAATAAAGAACTTGTAAGAAAATTAGTTCAGCAGTTCAAAAAAATTATTGTTATTCAGAACTGCTGTTACTGAAATTTCTTTGGTAAACTGAACAATTGAGGAAAGGAGAGAGCAGAAGTGGTCAGAATTATGTGAAGGCAGTTAAATCTCCCATCTCTTGATCAGATGGAACATTTGATGACAAACCCCTCAAGAGATTTGTGGGGCAGAGGGGCTGTTTGACTGACAAGCTGTATACCCAGTCGGCTGATCAAATGGAACGGACACGCCAAATTGTCTTCCATGTGTTCTCACTAATGTCAGATTGACAGCAGGATGTAATTAGATGTGAATGGAAGTGCTGAGGAGCTTGTGCACATGCTCATGCTTTCTCTTTCTTCTTCCAAGATTAATCTGAAGGGTGAATTTGTTTTTCTGAATGTTAGCAGTTCAATTTGAATTCAAAAATACGCTGCTTTCATAGTAGATGTTAATTTATTAAGTTCATGCCTCTCATATGAAAATTTTTGCATAATCTGGGAAAAAAATAAGGAGGAAAAAGAAGTGCACAAACCTGCATCCCTAATCAAACATGAGTCAGAATCAAACTGTTTAGTTGCCCCAAGTTTTATTAGGGGGCATCTTGCAGTCTGACTTGAGTATTTTTCCAGTGGAAAAGGTGATTCCACACTAAAAAGCTGTTAGTACATTTATGGGGGAAATGGAATATTTTAAGAGTGAAAAATCAATTCATTATTGGATTTTCAAAATCACAGATCCAATCTAGATTTCCAAGTTTTTTGGGGGGGCATAACCCAGTGTCTCTTTAAAGCCTCACCTAAGAGATAGTTTTAAAATGCTTCGTAGTCTGGTAGTCTGGCCAGAAGTCATTGCTCTGTAGGATTCTGATTGTCTTCATAAAGAGGCCTGGGCACACTGATCTAATTTGGTCCTTCTTTGAGCTGGACATATGCTGTTGACTGCCAAAATTTGTTCCAATTTCAGTTATTTGAAGAGAAAAAAATTATAAAATTAGGTGTGGTGTTCTTCAGGTGTTAGACATCCCACCATGAGAGTTCAATGGATGTAAATTCCAAATTTGGGCTTCATTAGACAGTCTTTTTAGCTGGATGCTAGATGTACTTTCAGGATGGACAGCATTTGTGGGGTTGATCTCCAACACCTGAAGAGGTCAGCTGTGAGAATGTGTGTCTGCTTGCTGTGCCAGCAGGCCAGGAGACTCTGGGAACTTGCAGGCTGGGATTTGTCAAGTTTGAACTGGGTATGGAGGATAAGAGCCTCCTGCTGGACACATCTCCTTGTGCCTCAGAGCAGGGTGTTGCTCCTGTTTTCCTTGCTTTTGGGATGCCAGCACAGTGACAGCAGCTACTGTTCCTTGTACTGTTGTTCACAAGTGCTGTTCTCTGGTTCTGGCTCTCGCTACACAAGGTGTTGCTGGTAACTTCTTTTAAGGGATTTTGCCTCTACGTGCTTAGACTTCTTGGTGTACCTTCTCCCTTGCAAATACTTTTTCCTAATTTTCAGCATTTTTAAGTTAGTTAGAATGTGAAGAAATGGGACTTGGTCAGTGTAGTGTTGCTGAAACCTTTCGCTGGCTTGCACTGAAATGACTCATTCACTGATCACTCACTGAAACTGGCATAAGAGGATCAAAACCACCTTCCTCTACTCCAGTATGGCTCCGTTTGCTGTCTGCCTTCCATTCATGTCACTTCAAAGGAAGATGGCTAGTAGTACCCTTGATACTCTATTAAGCTACTCTAAAATTATAGTAGAGCTTTGTAGTTTCTGGTGAAAGTTAAGGTGAGGAGCTGACTTACTGCGATGATTCCTTTTGAGCATTGTCTGTGATCTGAGTGTCTCAGGTCTGCTGAATGTCCCAGCAGTACAGGATCAGATTTCTGGTTAATTGGTGTTGATAGCAGCTCTCTAAGTCTTTCTACCATTACAAAGTTATGCACTTGTCAGATGCTTGCTCTGGGACAGTCACAATGACTTAAAGCCTAAGTGCTACCCTGCCCCACTGGCTGCATAGAATTAATTTCTGGATTTACAGCCCTGAAAATTAAATCAGAGTTTAGACTTCTGGATTTTTGCATGTGTAGCCTTCTAAAACTAAGTCAGGTAAATTTATAAAGATACCTGCTTTGCATGTCTTCTATTTTAAAAATATTTTAGTGCTCATGTATCTAAAATTACTAACTTGACTGAAGTTTTAAAAATGAAGAAATTTCAATATTTTAAGAAAAAACCAGTGCATTTTAAATCAAATCAAATCAGAATCAAAACCATTGAAAGAAATTATTTTCATATCTTTGTCTCCTTTTTTTTAGGAAGTGATAGCTGTCATGCTTAATGTCACAGACATCTAAGACTGAAGTTTGAATGAAAGGAGTTTTAGTTTAAATTTAATTGCTTTCAGAAATTACTACCAGAAAAGCATGGCAGAGATGAATTCAAGTTTGTAGGGATAGAGCTACAATCTGAGGGTAATTTCACTTTGAAGAATTGTTGGTAGCCTGTTTGCACTCTAACAATTTTGTCAGCCTTTCTTATCTGAAGTGCCACACAGACTTGAAAAAAAGATAGAATCACAACATCAGCTTTGCCTGTTGAGAACTGTGAATGCACTGGAGTAGTGGTAGCAGTATAGTACCCCACTGCTTCACACCCCATGGTTAATCTTGAGGAAGACTATTTATTCATATGAAACTCTATCAAAGAGAAAAGTTAGTTAATCTACTTTAGATTCTTTGATTCTTAGTTCTAGTGGCCTTCATTAAAGTCTTAGTTATGGCTAGGTTTAATTTTAAAAATTTAATCACAAGAAGAAGGGATTCATTATCTGTTTCTTCCCTCAAACACAAATGCAAATGCCAAAACTTGTAATAGAAAAATTGTTTTAGAGCCAATGAACCTTTAAAATACTTGAAAGCAAATTGGAATGCTTTTCTCTTATGATAGAGTTTTAGGAAAGAGAAAATACTTTTCTCTTGAAAATTCTTAACTTCTTAATAGATTTTTGCATATGGAGAATGAAACTGTAAGTGAATCTATTGTAAGACAAGCTTTTCCAAACTCTATTTCTACTGTAATACTAGAAGAATTAAATTTATCCTCACAAATGATATTGAGGTTCTTTCTCATCTGTGATAATTATATTTTTTACCCTCTTGTCTTTAGTCGTGTAGAGTTAGTGTGGTCATTATTTGAGAGTAAGTTGGTTTCCTTTATCTGAAATTTAGGTTAAATGCTAATTCCATTTGCTATGGTTTTGTAACTCTGAAATTCATTAAAGGGAGAGATATTTATTAATACCTGCAGTAGAAATTTCTTTTTAACATAATCCTATGAATAGAAATATTTTACCTCAGGAAGCCACACTTTGGAGTAGGAAAGGTCGTAGCCAGCAATAATTCAGATATATTTGAACTTCAAGGATTAAATTTCTAACCAATATTGTACTGAGAGTGTATCTTCCTAAATTAAAATGAGACCTGCTGCATCCACACTGTAGCTCCAAAGATGCCTCTTCTGGCATCTTGTTAGTTGAGAAACTCTTGAAAAACAGAATCTCTAACATTAAAAATTTCAAGTGATCTCCAAAAGAATATTCTGCTTCTGGGGACACAGAAAGTTCATTTATGTCCCCATAGGATAAGGATGACTTCCATGCAAAAATTTTTATATATATTGATTTCAGTAGTAGTAAAATAAAAAATAATATCTGAGGACTCCAGGAAAATATTTTAAAAGAGGTTCAGTCTACTTCCATGCTTTTTCTTTAAGCTTGAAGAATTAGTCTGAAGAAGAGACTAGAAATATATTTGCCATGAGGCATGGGTTGGAACCTTATCCTCTGGTTCCTCTAGGGAAGGACCTGAAGAATAAAGACTTTTTCTTCCTTATAAATTTCACAAGCCAAAGAGTTTCCGGAAAGTGCAGCCTCCTTTCCTAATCCCTTAGCTGCCTAACCTGCAAATTTCACTCTTTAGTGTTGTAACAGACTCTGATTCCTCTTTTATTCCTCCTTTAGTTGTTATTACAGATATTTTTGAACTTTCTATCATTTCTGCTGGTAACTGGAGGTTAATGTAAGAAGGTAAGCTACATAAATAAGGGAATGCAAGGAAAAGTTGAAATACAGCAAAATAAAATGTATAATACAATGGATTTGCTGTAGAAATAGAAAAAGTTCAAATTGTATATTTTATATGGTTGTTATTTATGTGCAATGGTTTTTATTTATGAAAATATATGAAGCTGAGAAACAGTTCCAGGCTGGGGCAATAATGCAATTGATGATAAACATGAGATTTCTAAAACAAATTAATAGTCAGTGTAATATATTTTTGAAAATCAGTTGATTTTTGGCTTCTTCCTCGATGATTTTTGTACAGATGGTTACTAGAGCTTAATTTCTTTGAATTATATTGTCTAAGAAAGATATGGTGTGCTCTCAACATGGAAACAAGCTCTTTGACTAAATGAAAAGCATATACACAAAAGCATTCCAAAATGTATGTAGCAGGTTGTGTTTCACAAATGCCTTTATGAAGCAGCTTAAGATCTCTGCACATTTAATTCTCAAGTCCAGCAACCAGCCAGTAAACCACAGTCCTCAGGTGAAAAATGAGAAATTTTAAGGGCTGTTGAACACATGAAATTTAGCAGAGTGCTCAATAGCCCTCAAAATTTCTCATTTAGGAGAATGCATATGTATTGCTTCCAAAAATGAAGGCGAACTTCACTTTCCCCATTTGATTTACATTTCTTCCTCACTCCTTCCCTCCCTCCCAGTGTCTCTGAATCTCTTATACCATGAGTGGCTAGTTTGCCTTTCTGCTTGTTTTGCAACACATATAATACACTGCAGACTAAAGCACTGGAGTAAGTTCAGTGTGAAAAAACATACAGCAAGTTGTGGTGTAACACTAAAATCCCAACTCGTAAACAAAAGTGCGTGTTTGGGATATTTTTTCCTTGCATTCTCAATATACTCATTCAGACACAAGCGTAAACATGACACTTTTCAGCTTAATGTGTAGTATTGACCTTTCTGGAGTTCCTTCCTTATTCTCCTCCCCAGACTCTGATATTTCCAGTGTTCTCAAAAACCCACCCTCCAGACTAGGCCAAAATAAGTATAATGGATTTTAAATTCCAAGACTGATATTTTCTCCTTGACTTTGAGCTACTTAGTCTCTTTTATAATTTTATATTTGCAGAAAGAGCAATTTGCATCTTTTCATCCAAAGAATTGATTTTGTGTGTTTAAGCAGGAAGCATCTTCAGTGTAAGAACCACCTCATACCAAAAATCAAGAATAAAATTAATTTGTGAATCAGTGATGTTTAAAGACTTGGAAAATCAATAAATTGCAATTGCTTAATTATATGATGGGATTCATCAAAGGCACCTAATTGCAAGATGTCAAACTATTCCAGTTTGTAAATAAGAAATAAATTATATTTTTCTGTAAGCTCTTTCTCTAGTTGAACACATAAGTCAATTAAGTAATTTAAATGAATATTATTTATCCTTCTGTTATTGTAGTGGTTTTGAAAGCAAAACCAGTGAGAGACTCCAAGTCAGAAATACAATTTAATAGGAAAAAAGAGAAAAATAAAATACATGCAATAGTACAAAAGAAAAAAACCACTGACAGAGTCAGAATACAACCGGACACCCTGCTAGTTAGGGTGGTGATAGCAGTCCAGATGAAGTGGTCTTGTTGAAGCAGTGATCCTGTAGAAAGGTCTGGTAGCTCTTCTCCTCTGGAAACCAGTGGGTAAGGGCCCCTTTGGTGTTTCAAATCTCAGTTTTTATCTAAGTAGGAAATGTTAGGCTCCTCCCCCTGGATGGAGCATCTCACAACGGGATGATGTAATTTTATCAGTCATGCATTGGGAGTCAATGGCCATTAACAGGAGATATCCTCCTGGATGAAGGATGGGTTGTGGGAAAAATAAAGAACATTGCCCCATCTGGTTTTTAACAGATGGCCCATTAGCAGAGGATATCTCCCACAGAGATAAGAATCACTCCCCCACCTGGTTTCAGCAGATGGTGATAGAATACATACCCCTGGGCATATCTTTACTTTGTAACCTAAAACAGTTATTAATACAAAATAATAATTTTTCCATAATGGAATAGGAAGACTGGAAAGGAAGGTTCTTCATACCCATCCCTATCTATACTCTAGTTTTATGTTTCTTCTATCTTCTTTGTTTGGATTTTTTTTTCTGCATTTTAAATATTTATTTATTGAATAAATATTTATATGGTTAGTTGGTAGAAATTAGCAGAATTCTTGGCAAATGGCAACAGTGCAGAGATTCCGTGTGTCCTGCAAGTCCAAGTTTGCAGAATTACTAGGTTGGAGAGAAGGACCGCCATGGTCCTTCTCTAGGGTAGTTTTTGGTGTTTTTTTTTTTTTTTTAGCCTGTGCCAGAAGAAGTAAGAGTTGCAGAAAGAGTAGCTGGCACACAGTTACTCCTGACTGTCTCGGTTTGAAAGACAGGTATCTGCTAGGGAAGGCAGGCGCCTCCCTTGGAATGGAGAATGTTAATCCCCTCCCTCCAAAATATTATAATTTGAAATTAAGGGGCTCTCGGGCAAAAAGATATGAGAATAGAAATAACAGTTCTTTACTACTATGTATAATAAAGCAAATAAATAGCAACAACTACGGCATTAACACCAAACAGAATCACAAACCCAGTGACGCTCCTCTGGGCCGCAGGCGCTTTCCCCGTTGGTGCAGTTCCGCTCACAGCCAGCAGGGGCGCTGGTGGCTCCCGCGGCGCAGGGCAGGTGCGATGATTCCCCCGCGGCTGCAGGGGGCGCTGTGGCGCGAGCGCGGGGAGCACGCGGTGATGGCGGCACGGCCCAGGCGGGAAGGGATGGAAAAGAGAGGCTTTGCTGCAGGAACCCCGGGGCAGCCGATCCTGGTGACCCAGCAGACTTTGAGGAGCTCTAAGCTGGAATGACAGGAATGAACAGATATCCCGGGGCAGTGGACGAAATGTATTGGAAGCTCCACGGCGGTCGCTGGAACTGCAGGAGGTCCTGTCAGTGCTGGGGGTGCAGGGCCCAGCAGCAGAACAAACGCAACTCCCGGCTGGGTTATTGCAGTGGTAGCAAAATTCCTTTCCCTAAGCAGCAGCTCAACCTCCTTTTCTGAAACCCCGAGAGAGTGAGAGCCAGCAGCTGCCCCCAGTCCTGTCCTTTACCTGCCCCCAAAATCTTGTGGTATCTCCCCGGGAGAGAAACTCTCAGAGAGAAAAAGAAGTGTAGCCAGATGCTACACTCCTCTCCCCCACCTTAGCCACTCTTTTGCTTTTCTTTAGTACCCGTAAGCACCCAGTAGTTAGTTTCCTAGCAACTTAGGGGAAAAAATTCTATAAGTAAAAAAGAAAGAAACCCAACCCCCAACACTGACCATATGGTGGACAAGGAAATAGTCCTGAACATGCACTGGGATAAGTGTTTTGTATCAGCATGAAAATCCTAACTGTAGGTTTTTAGCTGTATTGGTGGCTAAATTGATACCGTTGTAAATAAACCCTTCATGAGTTGCCTGGAGTCTTCAGTAGCTTTAGTAAAGCTGGAGCTTTGTTAGAACTGCCTGGTCAGCTGCTCTAATTCTCCTATCAGCCTTAAATAGCAGAGGCACCACTGTCCAACTTCTCTTTAACTGCTTAGATTTTTTTTTTTAAATAGAAAATTGTATTTAGAAGTAGAAATAAAGGGGTCTGTTAATTGAAATGCTGATTTTTTTCTTTATCAAAGCGTTTCCTTGATCATTATATATTTTATATTTCCTCATGCATTACTTTTTAAAAAAATAAATTGGTATCAATGTGAGATAAAGTACTTGTTTTTTAATGGTTGTGTTGCAACAGGCTCCATGAGGGTCACAAGTTGAAAATCCTTTCATCATCTTCATAACTGCTAGGGTTTTTTTTCTGTTCTCTGTTCATGCAAAAATTTGAATTTTTTATTAATGTTGTCTCATTTCTCTTGTGACTATGTCTTTATGGTAATACGGAATCGATCATAAATCTACTTGAACTTTATCTCCTTGTGGAAATACACAGTATTTTAGGTAAAAAGGTTAGATACGCAGACTAAAAGCAGCCACTTTTGCCATTGTAAAAGCTTTTCAGATAATGCATCCCGTGGGAGTTAAAATCCTGCAAAGGCTTGTATACTTAGGAAATAGACTATTAAGGCAATAGATTGTGTTAAACTTGAGTTGAACGTGAGTTATAGTATAAAAAGTCTTACTTCACACTAAAAAAAAAAAAAAAAAGGAATTAACTTAGAGACTGAAGGGTAAATTCTGTTCTTCTTCAAACTGTGTAATCTAATTAGCATTTTGTGGGATTTACTGGGATGAATTTTCCCCTTGGCATATGCAAATGCAAACAGGAAGAACATAGGCCCCAGGCTGCTAATGGCAGACATCTGCCTGGAGGGACAGCAATGTAAAAAAATGCCTGCATCCTTACCCCCTGAGGACCTGGCATCAGCTGAGGTGGTTCTTGAAGTTATGGGGAGATTTTTAATTATGGGGAGGTTCCTCAGATGGTGAAAATAAGCAAAGATCTCTTTTAAAGGGGAACGAAGGATCACATGATGTTTATTGAAATCACACCTGTTGTAAGGTGGACAAAGTTCAAATGCCAAATATTATGTGCGCAACTGCTTTCAAATATTTTGGCTGTTTTCTCTTAGCTATCTCAATCAAACTTTGGAGTCAGCCTCAGTGCATTTGAGAGACTTGGAGGACAGGGCTCATGAAGGCACATCTCATCTTCTCAATGGTAGGGCTGTGACCACATCCTCCTCTTTTGAACTAGAGGAAAAGATCTGAGTAGTGATGGAGCACGTGGGATCATCTCTGCATCTGTCTTGCTGCTCCGGAAGGAGCAGGAGCAGTGGTGGCTGGTGCTGCTGGGATGGGCCACTCAATGCACCAACACCAGGCAAGAGAGGATGATCTTCCATGGTTCCTGTAGGAAACTGAGGCCGTGGCCATGCTTTTCTGTTTGCTGCCAGTGGGCTGCCCTCCACAAACGAGGTTGCCGTTCCCTGAACTCAAAGCCAAGATTGCAACCAAGACCTCTGGGAATTTTTGGATGGTGAAAAAAAGATATATAGAGACAGATGATTTACAGTTCCCTCAGGAGGATCAATTTATATCTCTTTATATCTCTAAATTTGATTTGTAGGTTTTAAACAGTTGATACCTTCAAGAAAATACTAAGGCTTTTTTTTATTTCAGAGAGAGTGCTTTAAATCAGAATCATTCCTCTCACTAGCTGGTAAGTGGATTAGTTTGGCAAATTAAAGCTTTAGTTAGGGTGACAGTAGAAAAGAGTATTTGTACTTAGTCTTGATCAATGACTCTTGTCTCTAATGTTTTTTTTCTAGAAACTGAAATACTGTATGCATATTTGATATTGTATTTAGTCTTTCAAGATGGCATCCAGGTCTGATGTTCAATTAGGGAGTGCAGTTCTGTAATCCTTATTTAATTAGAACTCCCTGTCATAGTCCCTGTAAGTTGCATTTGTAATTGGATTCTCACAAGTGAGAATATGCAGAGGCTACCTCAAAGGGAAGTTGCAATTTGCTGATGTGTGTTACTTATCTGTAGTTCTTCGAGAATGTTTCCTCTGCATATTCACATTATGGGTCCTGTCCACCTTCTGTTTGTCCTTGGATTTCTACTGCCCAGCACCTGTGGTGTTCAGTAAGAGTAACATGTAACTGTGCAACTCTCAAATCTCAGATGGCTTGGTGTCATCATGAGACGGCCCTTGTACAGTCCTAGTAGTCACTGCTCTTCTAGGAAGTTCCTGTAGGCCACCAGCACTGGAGAGCCCAAACCCACTGGTGTGAATATGCAAGGACAGCACTCTCAAAGAGCAAGCCAATGGTAAGTACCCTTTCTTTGTCTTCCATGATAAACCAAATATTTTATATGTTATTTTCTAAGTTCCCTATTGGCAAATTTGCTACACTTTTCCTAGGAAAAAAACATACTGAGATTAATTTGGAGCTATTGCCTTCCTGGCAAAATGTGAGAAAGTATCTGTGTTTGCAGATGCTCATTTCAGGTGTAGATTGATGTGCAGTATCAGTGTGTGGGTGTGTACATGTTTGAGCTATAATACATATTTCTATCAGACAAAAAGGCACAATTACAGTGCAGCACTATATATTTTATTATGTATTCTTCTAGTTTATTACAGTTAGAGTAGATTAAGTAGCAGAATGAGTCACTGACCAAAAAAAGTCTTCTAATAGTGTGAACAGTGTTAATTCTCATAAAAGATTCTCCAGAAGAAAATCAAAGTTATATTGCTTTTCATTGGTACATTGTTTTCTGAACTTTTGTTTTTCCCAGACATGGAATTCTGCGAGACTCCCCATATCCTGTGCCCTGGCTATCAAACTGACTTACATGGTGTAGCTGAGCACAGTTACCCACTGGAGGTGGGCTCGGATGTGGACACTGAAACAGAAGGTGGTGCGTCCCCAGAGCACGCCCTGAGGATGTGGATGAGGGGGATCAAATCGGAACACAGCTCCTGCTTGTCAAGCCGGGCAAACTCAGCATTATCCCTCACTGACACTGACCATGAAAGGAAGTCTGATGGGGAGAATGGTAATAAAGAAATGCATCTAATGTACTCAATAGCAGTTGCAATTTGTTCAAAACTTGCTTTTTCCGCTTCTCTTATTTTTCTTTTTTTTTTCCTCTTTTGTTCTCTTTTGCTCTTTTTCTTTTTTTCCCCTTCCTTCCTGTATCCCTGTACTGTATGTAATGTGAAATGATTGTCTGCTGTTTATATTGTATTTATAGTTTAGACAGAAAAGAAGACAAAAAATGAAACAGCGATTATGTTAAAGCATTATTTCTCTAGAGAGGAATAATTTTCCCACATTCTTCATTTTTGTGTCGTAAGACGTTTATAATTTGAATTTGGTGGTCTCTGAATTAGATTCTAAAATAAATTTATATATGTACATTTATATCACATTTTACATACAGTTATTCCTGGGGCTTCTGAGTGTAGCTTTAAGGCTCTTCAGCCAGATGAATCAAGAAAGACAACCTATTCTCTATTTACCTCTAATCTTACGCTACACCTAAGAAGATTTATCTTTCTCAGCAGGACAGACTGAACAGGTCTTAGTTCTATATTTCTCTGCATCTACAGAATGGGCTTTTGGGTCACATGGGTTTGGTTTTTGTGTATGTGTATTTTCTAAATATTCATTCTCACTCAGATTTTTTTACTCATTTACTTTTCTTACAATTTAGTGTGTCACAGAAGGGAATAATGTGTATTTAATTAAGTAACGTGGGGAATTGGTATTTTTTTATCTCTCCATTAAAATTGATTAAAAGCTACTCTGTTTCCTTGCAAAGTATAGTAAGTAAACAAATTCATCATGCTTAAGATCAACAAGCTTAGCTGATATTTTAATTTCTGTGTTTAATAGCTGCATGTTATGGCAGGTCTAGATGTCATTAAATATTGACACTTCAATGTTGACAATGACATATTTTAGTGCCTCTGTAGTCATAAGGTTAATATAACTGAAAGAGGTTTCAGTTATAAATGGCATTTCTATACTAACATGTTTGAATTTATCAAATATGAAGCTCATAATTATATAATTTCCCCTGGATGTCTGCCAGTACCAAAAATAATGTTCAATATAGGCTCAAAAATATTACATTATCTGCTTGAGGTTAAAAAAGAGATTTTAGTACACAGCTTGTTTCTAATTAAATATTCCTTTGAGGATTAAGCATTCTGCACTATCGCATTTTATTGTGTTGCTGGAATCAGTTAATTTTAAGATCTACCCCATTTCCACTGTGCAATGGCTGCCTGTCTTCCAGCTTCCTGTTTCTGTGGAATCCATCCTCATTGAAGTGTTAGTTGCATAGGGAGGTTTTATTTGGGCTTGAGGGAGGGTGCAAGGGTGCATGTGCGTTTTTTCCTAAGACATTGGGTTTTAGATGGTGGCTAAAGGAATTGCATCTGGTCTGCCTGGCATTGGTCTGCCCTTAGCTATGAAAGTGGTTGAAAGGGAATGCTTCATGGAAGGAATATGCATACTTGTGCCATTTAGACTAAAAAAATACACATTTCTTTTGTAAAGTGCTGGGAAGCAGAAGTACTGAAAGCAAATTAAGCAGATAACCGAGTTCTGTGTTTAAGTCTGGAGTGCAGTGGTGCAGCTGGGTGTTGATGATATTTTGCTTAGTCGTACATATACCACTTAATAAGTAATTTTCTGTAGATGAAAATTACTGCAAGTAGTGCACCTTCATCATCTTGCACAGATGTAGCAAGAAACATGTCGTTAAGAAGGGATACATAATCATTGTGCTTCCCCCCCAAAGAATGGTTTTTTCTAAAGGTTCGTCTCTGAGAATGATTTTAATCAATTTAAACTGGTGTAGATAGTGGTTTTGCATGTGACTTTAAAATTTCATTTCTTGTAAGCCTTCTGACAGTTTTTAAATCAGGGATTGATGTCTTTAGAGGTCTCCAGGCAGGGCCAACTACAGAGGTACCAGTGTTCCTGTGGTGTTGAGTCATTATAGTAATTACAGTCTTGAAAGTTAATGTCTGAATAAATTTGAACGCCACAGTTCAAGCTATATTTGTTTATATTATCTATTATTTCACAGGTGAGTTCATAGCCAAGATTCCTGATCCAGAGAGAAGTGTGTTTTTCATCTGCGTTGGCACTCAGCAGCAAAGCACTCTTTGAATACAGAAGTTCATTAATCTCTAGTTATATTATGTCATAGATGGTACATCTTCCTGTTTCTGTGCTCTCCTGTGTGCCAGGGGCTTTATCAGAGAGCCACAAGTGCTGCATTTATCCTTGTCATTTCTGCCATGGAAATGTATTTTTTTTTGTTCCCACCAGTAACTACTTTACTGTGAAAACGGGAGAGTGCATAAGATCTGTCACTGGAAGTCCATGAAATACTATTTTCCATTATGCTTTCTAATTTCTGTAAAAATATTTAACAATTCTGAATTTCGAGGGTTTTACCTAATGGTATGTGAATGCAGCTATTTGGAACTGGAGTAAAATTAATGCGAAAGGTACAGTTGCATGATTTGAGAAAACATTGTTATTGTGCATATTTTGAAAGGGTCAGTAGAGTTTCGGGTTTGGATTTATTTTTTTTCTTCCTCTATGAGCCCAGTTTTGCTACAAAATGCAGAACAGGTATTTTTGTGGTGATATTGGGATAATTAATTGTATCCAATAGATGTGCTTTCAAGGCAGTTTTTTGCTTTACATTGTTCTGAAGCTAACATACTTCATAAAATTTTCCTCTTTTTAGCTGTTTCTTGACATTCTCCTTTTCATTCTAAGCTCTAGCTTGAAGTTCCCTGTCACAGGATATATACTTCTCTGTTTATTTTGGGTAGCCCAATTTGAGGATTTATGTGAGGATTGTTTTCCTTCGTAGACACACCAACTCTGTCATAATCACTGTTAAAACACACTCTGGTTGTTTTGGCAGCATTGAACAGCATTGTATGAAACACCAAGGTTCCCATTTAGCGTTGTCAAGTTAATGACAATTAATAATACCCTATTAGTGCACAAACTACCTTCAGCTTTGCCTGAGGCTAAGCAAAACATATATTGGCTGCACGAAATGAATGACCAATTTCTTGGGGATCATTGCTTATCTCTGGTATAGTATAAATAGCTCCATTTAAACACAGTGTTACTCTACAGTATGTGAATGTAAATTTTAGACAGCAACACCACAGAATAACCATATCAAAAATAGTTTTTTTATTCCATTGAAGACTGCACTTGCCCTCAGTTCAGTGGTACAATGGTATCTGTCACTGCAGCATGTCAGAACATCAAGTTCAGTGCTTTCATCTGCCAGATTGATGAGCTGGCAAATTTGTGTATTTATTTGTTGGTTTATTTTTCTGGAGTATGTGGTCAAGAAGAGGATAAAAATAAAACCTGATCTACAGAAGGCTTGATCTCCAGATATATCTTTAAAATTACATGGCTTGTCACGGATCTGCCTCCCACACTAGGTAGCGTCCTAAAAAGCAGCCCACAGTCCATTTTGTGTCCATATAACCTTCCTCATTGTTGTTCATTCAATTCTTATGTTTTCCTTTACAGGATGTCTATGCAACTGTGACTTGATGAATTTGACCTCAAGTACATTTATGCCATTCCGTAATCCATTTTGGAACAACATTTGGCACATCTCCACAACCATCAACTTTTTTACTTTTAGCTGCTACATCTCAGCTGAGAGTTAGGTGGAACTTCAGCCATTCCTACAATGACACAATTTTTAACCTTTTTTATTTTGTCAGATTGCTTTGGTGTACTTTTAAGTCTGGCTTGCTTGGCTCATTCCTGACAGCTACTTAGATGTTTTTATGCAATTAGTTACTCTTTCTCTACACAACAGTGACAACTGGTAAGAGAGCAGAGGATTCCCAGTGCTGGAGGGAGTGTACTGTGAAATGCAAACTCGTCTTGGATCCAAATTCCTGCTCTCTTTCTTTGGCTGAATTATTTTATGACAACTGGGTATTACCTGTAGTTCACAATGACTTTTTTGAGATTTGTAGGCAAGAAATTAGGGTTTTAGTACAGGCCAAAATACCACTGGTCATGCAGTGTAGCATTACAGTGCTTGTGAGATCTGATCGGGGACTTTTTTTACTAACATTCTTGTCTTATTAAAGACAAAGCAAAACAGCTATGGGACAATGCAATTTTTCCTTTGTGTCCACATAAATTGTTGGGAAAATTCTTTCTTAACATGAGTGTATGAGATCAGATTCTATTTGAAACAATACTTCTAGTAATATAGAAAACATTTTAAGCAGCAGGCTGCAAAGATGGGATAATAATATTAGCCATATATTAGTAAGTAGATGCAGTAGAGAATTTAGTAGGTTACAGGTCAAAGCTGAGTTTAATGAGCTAGAAACATGTAAGATTATTCTTGTGTAATTCATCTAAGTATTTGTTTTATAGCCTGGGAGCAGTGATCCATTTAACAGAGCTTTTGACTGTCCCTAAATCTCTGGGGATTTTTCATTTTGATTGCTGGGCAGGTGGGTGAGTTTTGGACAAGTCACCTTAGTTCTTTGCTCTTCATATGCAGTATCTTAACAGTATCTGTTAAAGGGATAAAGATACTAAATTAGTAAAGAAAATACTAGAATGGCTGATGTTGTATGAGAAGCACAGCTTCATGAATGCTGTAGTTATGCAGACATGGGGAGGATTTAGCTAAGGACAAGGCTCTCATGGCTCTGATTTAATTTATGGTGTGTGTCAATAGACCTACTGTGAATTCACACCTGTTTAAATTAGGCTTGAATTTGGCTCTTCATAAAAGTCTTGTGTTTAATGTAAGAAAGTGACAGCATTGCAATTAATGTTGCTGTTATTTACTGTTATTTTGTAAACAAGTCAGGCATTAAGCTGATCTCGAGCTTTCTCATGTCTCCAGGAAATTATTACCAAGAGCTACATTACAATAACAATAGAGGGGCATGTGGCTGCCTCTCTATGCAGGATTGTGTTTCTAATAATGATGGCTGAAGTATATCCATTAGCTCCTGTCCTGTCACTCCTGTTTACAGTGGTGCAATTAAGAAATTGAAATACTAATTTGCAAGTAGACCCATTGGGTTAAATATGTGTAAGCAGCCTTGAAAATACAAAGGTAAATATTGGTCTTAGTCCCATTCCCTCTGTGTCATTTAATATTTTTCTGTTTGTTCCTTGTATGCATTATTTTGCCTTTTTGTTGTGGTATGGGTTGCATCTGTTTGTAGACTCCTGGCTATCAGATCATTTAAGGCACCTAATAGATTAAGGCAACCTCATCAATAAAATGCAAAAGCCTCCATGGTGAAATTCCTTCAACTTTTGTAGTTTACTATAGCTTGTCAGATATTTGATTTATGATACTTAGAGATGTTTCACAGAAGAGGGCCACTTACCTTCCCTTAATAAAAGTCCTCTGTTGCTTTTGTTGTGGAGTTTTTTTGATCTTTTAGTGTTTAGCTGATCTTTTGCTGTTTATATTGGTTGCTACTGTTGTTTCAAAGAAAGCTCCTCGGTGTGAGAGGAAGCTTGTGAACCCCTGCAGTAACATAGCAATGCCTTTTGGGGAGCATTGGCATATTCACTGACATGGTAACTGCTCTGCTGGAGTTGTTAAGAGTGTAAGATGCTTTTGTTGACCTTAGAGTGGTTCCTTTGGAAATGTTACTGTCTCAAAGGCAGCATGTAAGTTATCCAAATTGCTTTTGATAAGTGTGAGATGCTTCTGTAAGCACTGCAGCATCACCTCAGCTGCAATATCATGCAAGTCTTGAGCTTCTTCCCCCAGTATTTAAGCCATTTATGAAATTGTTTATGTATGGAAATCCAACTAATGACAGTATTGTGGGGAAAATTCTCCCTTTTAAAATCACCATCTTTATTACTTTTTCTGACTATCAAGGGCATTGCATCTGCATGTCTGTTTTAATCTTTACAATTTTCATGTGGTCTATTAAAATCATTACACAGTATTAAAACTTTCCCTTTTTTGTGGTCTTTTAAGCCTAGTGAATGCTAATTTAAAGACAAATATCAATATTTAGTATCTTACATTAAAGATAATGAAACAGTGTTTAGAATGTAGCAGAAATACTTTCTATGTTCCAGAATCTAAATTGCTTTTGCCCGCAGCATAGTAAAAATTATCAGTGCATTTGCACAAGGTTGTGTAATATTTTTATCCCTGCAGGTTTTTTTTCTTTTGGGAAGGGAGGAGGGGAAGGAGGAAAGCTTGAGGAGAAGAGTCAGGTCTGATTTTTATTCCGGAAATCAGTAAATTGGCATTAGAGCTCAGGAAAAAATCTCCTGGCTTTCCTCCCCTGTGTGATACAGCAGGTATAGTGGATGTGCCTTGAGGAGCCAGCAGCAATATAAATTATCACTCCTTTCGTTTAAATCCTTTTTATTTTCTCAGTATTCTGGGTATGAATGCAAAGGAAAATTATCTCCAGAAATACTTCAGAGTACAAAAATATATTGCAGTGATTCTGCAGTTCTTGGGACCTCAGTTTATTCAGGCTGCCACAGGGAGGAAAACTGAGATGGGATAGACAGATTAGTGTCTGTTTTCTGTCAGGGTGCTGTGGTGCAGAAGAGTGAGGATTGTCTGACTTTTCATTTCACAGTCTTTATGAGACCAGGCAAACACTGAACAAAATATTTTTTCTCTTGTTGAGCATTTACTCTGAATTCTACAGGAGGACATCTCTGGACAAGTGCGCTGCTGGGAACAGTTCCATTCTAAACAATCAGCTTGTGTATCCGGATGTTTTTTTATGTTGTTTTATTAACTTTACAGTGTTTTTTATTTCTCATCTCTTTTGGTTAAATTTAAAATTTAAATGCTAAAATTTTAATTCCAAAATCTTCAGGAGATCAGCAATCAGATTTACAGAAACAACCTGTAGTCATATTTTGTATGTATGTCCTTTGGAATTATTTAGTTTAGTTTCGTTACATAATTATTTTGAAATACAATCAGTTTTTCTTATATGTTTTAAAATGTAGATGTTTCTACCAGTTGGAACCTGCAAAATAAGGGAAAACTTGTGAACTCTGATCATGGAAGATTACTTAAGGTTATTTAAGATTACTTAAGATTATTTAAGGTTGCTAGGTAAATGAGATCAAGTTACTCTGATTTGGTTCTTTATACTGTCAGCCAGAATGGTTTTAAATACAAAGAGAACTGGAGCTTTTATCATCCTCATAGAAAAAATGCTTTACAGCTGCCAAATCACAGAATGGTTTGGGTTGTAGGCAGCCTTGAAGATCATCTTGTCCCACCCCCTGCCATGGGCAGGGACACCTTCCACTATCCCAGGTTGCTCCAAGCCCTGTCCAACCTGGCCTTGGACACTTCCAGGGATGGGACAGCCACAGCTACCCTGTGCCAGGGCCTCACCACCCTTACAGGGAAATAATACTTTCCAGCATCTGCTCTAAACCAACACTTTTCAATTTAAAGCCATTCCCACCTGTCCTGTCAGTCCATGCCCTCTCCATCTGTCTTGTAGCTCTTTTACGTACTGGGAGGTGCTCTGAGATCTCTCCAGAACCTTTTCTTCTCCAACCTAAGCCTGTCTCCTTAGCTCCAGCTCTCTGAGCATCTTCATGGCCTCCTCCTGTTTTGCCCATACTATAATACCATGAGTGAAATAAAAAGAAGGGATCTATCAAATGAGTACAGGATGGATACAGAAGTGACGACAACTGACAAATTATCATTTTAGCATCTAGCATGTTTTAATCTAAATATTAAATATTATTTCTTCTTGATGTGAGATCTAAGAATTTATTGTCGTCCTATGGATGAGAAAGGTTGTTCATTCTTCCTTTCCAACATTTTTAAATTTTTACCCATTTAATTCATTGTGTGTTAAATTACATGAGAAAGTATTATCTTACATTTTCAAAATTGTTAGTATTTAATTTCCTCTTGGGCTTGGGAGTAAGATGAAGATCAGCATAAATTTGTATTATTCAGGGTTACCAATATTAGCATATCTGCCTTACAAAAGGAGAGTATTAATAGTAGCAAGTAGCTTTTGTCTAGAGGAAACGTAGTGACTGCTTCATGTAGAAGAAACCTAGTGACCCATGGCTGTAGTCTTCATTGTCTTCTAAAAGTGAAAGGTAAACCACATGTATTAGCCTGTTTCTAATTTCTGCAATAGAAAATAGCTTAAGAATAAGAAGCTGCATATGAAATTGGAGTTCATTTTTCAGAATAAAGCAGATTTGAATGCTGCTTGTTTCAACTTGCTTTTATATAAAAGGCTTACAAAATAAAATTCAGCATTTTCTATATTAACTTTGTCTATTTAATCTTATCTACCCTCACGTTATACTTTGTAACACGAGCATAAGAGGAAATGTGTACAATTAGCTCTTCTAGAATATGGGTTGAGGAGCACTGAACAATTCCTGCAGCCTGCCTCTTTTCCCTAACAGATGTTTTTGAGTAATATTTTAATCAGATTCACATATTCTGATGGCTAATTGTATTGCCAGTCATTTTTTCTTTGTCTGAAATTTCTGCCTCAGATGATCTGCAATATAGATTTTTACCATGTTCCCAGCTCTGACGTTCAGCTGAGCAGCACATGTCAGCTTCTGATCATGAACTACTGGCCAGGAGCTGATCTGGCAGCACAGAGGGGCGGCCCCTGGGGCACCACAAACCACTGCTGTAAAGTAACCATGTTTCTTTGCCTTGGGTAGTCCAGGAGGGGAGCTGGGGGTGGGTTTTTATTCCATGAAATGACATATACTAAAATATATCTGTGTAGGAGGAAATACCTGCAAGTGAGGATGGCTTAGGGCATCAGGTTAGGGTTGTTCAGCTCTAATTCTGGAAACTTTGTTAAAAGATCTCAAAAGTAGGTAACAAAGGGATAAAAAGGTATTTCTAGACTGTGTATTGTATTAATTATGGTTCATAGCACTCCTTCCTCCTGGTTAATGGAAAGGGTTTTACTCTCATCTTTCAATGTAGCTTTTAAATTTTTTCCCTCTCTGCTTACAATTATTTTTGAGTAAATGTGTATTATGAATTGATACATACCTTTATACATACCAAAGTCACAGTAAGTGTTGTTCAGACTTGTTTGCCCTTCTCATTGCTCTGTTCAACATCAGTGTCAAGTGGCACTTTGGGTTTGAGAACATCCTATTTGATTAGTTTTCCCCCAAACAGTGCTTTTGAGACAGCAAACTTTGTTATTGTCCAATCACACTAAGGTCTTTTAGGGCAAGTATTTTACTGTGGCAGAAGTGGAAGGGTAATAATGCATGCTTGGAATTTATATTTTTCTACTTAATGTGTTATGCAATGCCATGTTCTGATGGCATTGCAGTAATTTAAATACTCTGTATCTATGGGTGCATGTGTGTGTGTGTAACCTCGTTACACAATCAGAAAGTATCTGATGTAATTTGCTTGATTTGAATCTTACTTGAATCTCCTTGAATTTTGAGTAAGAGAGCTGCTTGCGAGCTGTGTGCTGTCAGTGGGACCTGATGAGTGATGCAGGATTTACAGCTCAGCACTAGAGACTTCTCAGTTATTTTCTTTATGACAAAACTACTTGTGAATGCTTGCACCTTTTGATTACCATGGAAAGGTTTAGGTTATGCTACTGATCAAAGATGGGGATGGAACTTGTGCTGTAATGCGATAAAGCTCCTGGTGAAGGGAAAATCTCCAAATTTATGTACTTGTAAATTTTTGTTGAGGCCAAAACGTTTCCCAGAATATTACATAATTTACTTTTATAAGGAAGATGATAGTGATATATATTTATGAGAAAGCGTATGTGACTAGAAATGAGACTTCACATTTTGTGCCTTTTTCAAAAATCCTCAGCCCATTCTCTCCCAGCTGAGAAGCTGTTCCAGTGCTTCTCCATTGCTTTGATAAAGGAAGGCGTTCCCTCCCATTTTGTGTGGGTTTGTGGGCAGCATGTGCTGGTGAGCATTTGTGAAGGTGGACACAGTGACTGCAAGAGCCAGGGCTGCTCTGCCAAAGGCATCAGAGCCCAAATGTATTTCTTCAGGGCATCGCTAATTATTCACCATTTAGAATTGCAGTTCTCCCTCTGCAGCAAGGGGCACTGCCCAAATGCTTTTCTGTGATGAGCTCAATGTGTCTACAACTGTCTTCTATGTCTTTGCCTGTGGGGAAAAACATAATTGAGTCATTCTTCCTGATGCCTGCGTGGTTGTATGTTCAGCCAGTACAGTGTTCATTTCAAAATTCCTATTGATGGTTGCATTGATTATTTTTATTTTAGCCTGTAATTCTGTCTCCAATCTATTATTTTAATTTTTATAGTTCGCTACCTATTGAACAGCACATTCAGCTATGTTTGGTTGTGTCCATATTTTTTTTAGAAATACAATCTCCTGAATCCAGATTTCTCAGTAGTAGCTAGTAGCCTACAGTACTTGAAAGCTCCTTTTCCTTTTTATAACCTATCTCTTTTCCAATACAGTTTCTGATTACTGCACTACAGTTCGATTTTTATTGGATCATTTTAGAGCATAATAATTCATTTCTGATCCCTAGCACCTCTTGTTCATGTCTGAAGTACTCCATATTATTTCAGTCACTCATTTTTGTTGACATCTTTTCTCTAAAGGCAGTCTTCTGCAATTTCTCTCAAAATATCTTTCTGGCATCACCATTTTAGACTTGTGATATCCAATTTCTTTTTAATACAAAATCAAATAGAAAGCATTTCTGTACTTCACCAGCCAGCTCTAGTGGAATTTTTTGAACTTTCTTCTAGCTATCTTATACATTGTGTGGTGGCTAATAATGGCAAAAACAATACTACAGCAGTTGTACATGCAATAAAATAAATACATTTATTTGCATTTGCTTTGCAACTCAAACAGTGCTTATTAATGTCTAATAAAGAGCCATAATAATTAGAGTCAAAAGCAATTGAGTTTTTGCATGTATCTGTGTACAATTATTTGTTCATTCACTGCTTCTATAACAGTTGAGATTGAATTATTAACTGCCTTCTGTTTGGGAGAAAGAAAAAAAAAATTCACACGTCCCTTCAGGTTTCACAGAAAGCTAAGTTAAATCCTGCAGTTTTAGTTAAGTTTCTCTTTCGGGCTCAGTAAGAGCTCTTGAGATACTGAATTGTGGCCACTCTTATGGCAAGAAGCTTCTGGTACAAGAAATGGCAGTGAGTTGCCATTTTAAAATGGTTTCAGATTATTTTCTTCCAAAGCTCCAAATTTGTGCAGTCAAGAAAAAATAGTTCCTGTGGGTGGATTCATGTAGGTGGATCTGGGCTCTGGACAGCTGGCAGAGCTCAGGTTATAGGTTCCCACCTGTAAGGGGGGATTTAGGAGTCAGAATGTGGAAACATACCCTCAGCCAGTTGGGAAGCAGGAACAGCAGTCCACAAAGTGGAGATGTTTGGCTGTTGGTTTTGCCAGCTCAGATCATGTTTCAACAATAATCTTTGGCAGAAGTTTTCTGTATCATAAAACCCACCCACAGTCTCCTGCTCTGCTGTCCCTGTTGTTACTGCCCTTTCAGTATGTGATGATGGAATTTGAAGTTTTATATGCCCATGGAAGAGAAATAAAAACAGCAATTGAGTACTGTTTGGAGTGTAGTTGTCTAGCTTGGGTGTAGAACATAGCAGCCAAAAAATACATGGCAGAAGCTTTCCATCCTGCTGCTTTCCCTCCGTGTAATGTTCTCTTGTTGCTTGCCTATCTTAAAGACTCCTTATGTCCTTCGGGAGCACCAACATATTTTGGTGATGGTGTTAGTAAAGTCCTTGACTGGTAATATTCTGAAGCTTGAATCCTAATTGTCAGTGGACTGATAAAGCTGAAAAACCAGCTTAGTCAAGCGAAGAAGTGGAAATCTGAGGTGTCAAATGGATTTTAAAATACATGTATAATTTTGCAGAGCAGTTATTCCTAGAGAACTAGAGGACTTTCTGATATTCCCGAGATAGAAAGATCTTTTAGAGTGCATGTCAACCTCTTCTAGAATGCAGGTTTGGAGGTGGCAGCATGGCTTATTCTGGTAGGTGGTAAATGCACACCTGCTGTATCTGTCTCAATACAGCAACTTCTTGTAGCAGTCAGAGAGTTTGAGGCCTGGCAGTATTTTTATACCTTCAAAGTGTGAGTGGTTGTGCTGAAATCTGTTTTTACACAAGTTAAAAAGGTAAACAGGTAAAAAGTGTGGAATTTGTTTTTCTCTGTAAATTTGTTGTTGGCGTTTGAATTGATTTGCACAACTCATCCATCAAAATTTCAGTTAGTTCAAAAAATGTTGCAAAATTCCTCAGATGAGAGAATTTCTTCTCTTGATTTCGTGTATTGATCGATGTGCAAATACAAGAAAAGCAACCATCCCAAAAACCGCTGACTGGGCAATCTAGTGTTTCCTCCTTTTCATATGAATAATAATTGTATTTGGAGGAGTTCTTCAACTGACTTCTGCCCAACAGCCTGTGATGGTAATTTCAAATGTGGGCCCTTCTTTGGATGCTGACAGTGAGTCACCAGAACAGGAAGAAGATAAACAGGGACAATTCTCTACCACAAGTAGATCTTTCTCAAAGGCTCACTGTTTGATTTAATTACTTATAAAAAATTTCCTCCACATGTGTTTTAGGGCTAGTGATCTGAAAACAGATGACAAATATTTCAATGTTGGTTTGGGGTTTTGCTTTAGTTTGAAAGACAGGTGTTTGTTAGGTAAGGCAGGACTTCTCTTTTTTTTTTTTTTTTTTTTTAATGGAGAAACTCCTTTCCTCTGAATTATTATAATTTTGAAAATTAGGGGCTTTAGGCAAAGATATGAGGATAGAAATAACAGTTTTTTATTAGTATGTAAAATAAGACAGATAAAAACAATAACCATGGAATTAATAATAAACAGAATTAGGAACTCTGTGACAGCCTTTTTGGCTGAGACAGGAAAGGAGAGAGGAGAGGTTTTGCTTGTAAAACATCTGGGGCAACTGATTTTGGTGCTCTTGCAGGATTTTGAAGAGTGTTAAGTTGGAATGGCAGGAATGAGTAAAAGATTTTGGGCTGGTGGATGGAATGTATTAGAAATTTTGTGGTAGTAGTTGGAATTGTTGGACTTTTGGCAGGGCACGCGGTGCGCGGCTACGGCACAGAAAAACCCAGAGCAGTGCTGGAAAAGCAGCAGGGCTGGGGCAGCAACAGCCTGACCCCAAACAGGGCAGGGACAAGGGGCTCAGGATTCCCGGGAACATGAGCAGATGGTGATAGGTCTCTCTTTTAGTGAGGTAGGTGTTAATAAGGTTTTAGGTTAGTGGTTGTTTTCACGAACAAAGGCTCACTCTGCAGAGTAAGAAGCTCTGGGCTGGATTATGGCGAATTTCTTCCTTTAAGTAACAGTGGCTTTGATGGTGTGTGTGTCTCTTGAAGGAGAGAGCTAGCAGCGCTCCCCCACCCTCCTTTTACTTGGGCTTAGCCAACTCTTTCCTTTTTAAGTACTCATAAGTACCAGCAGTTAGTGTTTTCCAGCAACTCATGGGAAAAATTCTGTAAGTAAGAAAGAACAAAACCAAAGAAACTTAACCCCCAACAGGATTTTTTTTTTTCTTATAGGCTATTTTATATCCTTAAGACTAGCAGAACAGGAAATAACCTGCTCATCTAACCTGGTTGATTTTAAATACCTACCAGTAGGTAGTAATATATATAAATAATAATAATATATAAATATAAGTAAACACCAGTGGCATTTCTTAACTCCTCATCTTTGAATTAGTTTCTTGACTTTTCTCTTGAATGTAGCTTATTCTGCCAACATGAGGGCACCCAGGGGATTTGTTAGAGACATGCTTCTAGCATGCTTCTGGGTCACCTCAGTTCTGTGATAAACTGGTAGCTATGACTGAAACTTACATCCTAAAAGAAAATATCCAAGCAGTAGAAAACCTGGTTTTATTGAGCTCTTATTTCATGACAAACTGTTGTGAAAGTATAGAGAAAGCCATAGTTACTCCCATTCTACTGGGTAGAATTTTAAAAAAAAGTATTTGGAAATACTCTGTTTGTGTTCTTTATGCCAGATTGCCTCTTCTTTCCAGGTTGTCTCATATTACTAGAAATGCTTACCTATGTTCAGTGTATGCAAGGAAGTTTTATCAGTTAATGAAATAGTAGGAAAAATGCAAAAAATAAGCCTCATCAGCAAAACACACTGTCCTAGAGACAGGACATAAGCAAAGACTTAGTTAATGTTGTTAATGTTATCAGCTGGCTGTTTTCTAATCTCCCAAACAATGCTTCCAGGCAATGATTTTTATTCTTTGCATTAGAAGAAAGCTAGCAGATTCTTGCCAAAATCAAGACTTATGTTACTTCACATTATACAGATATAGTTAAAAGATGAACCAGTCCTCTGAAAAGCCCAATTTTTTTGTATATATATATATATATATAATTTTATCTCTTATCTTCCACAGGTTCATTCTAAGCCTCATGTAATATGCATAAAGCTCTTTAATAAAGAATTTTGTTATTAACTGAGAAGAACTTCTTTATTATTCTTACATGTTTTTCAGATGGTATCAGGTCAGACTTTCCACAACTGTTTAGTTTCTGCAGAAAAAAAAAAACTTTTATTGTGTTTAGGATAATTGTTTCTTATATTTTTAATTTATTGATACCTTTGTTTCCCACATAGTATTTTGTCACATAAAAGTAGTAGCAGTTGAAACAGGGAAGTGGAACAGGCCATTAAAAGGGGTACTTGCTGCCTTTATTGTTGTTGCCTCTGTTTTGAAACATTAATTACCAAATATATTTAAATATAATATTTTCAATTTTTAAATTATAGAAAATGTAGGTGTTTATTTCAGTATTAAAATCTAGCTGGTTGGGCTTTTATTATCTGAAATTGGGGATGATAACATGACACAGTGTTAGGGACATAAAAATATTTATGAGAAATTGTCATGAAATGTGTCAGAAATGTGATTCTTATCTGATATTTAAACTGCAGATGTTAAAACATCATCCCTGACACACAGGTCGATACCGAACATTTCAAGGATCCAGAAGGATGTACAGCAAATTGGATGAAATTCAGTGGGGGGGATAGTAACCAAATATAAAATATTTAATAGCAGCTACTTTGGAAAGCAGTAATGCTGAAATGCTGAAAGGAGCCTTAAGGGCCAGTAAATGAGATAAATGGAGCCAACAAGTCAAATGCTACTTTGAGCTGTATGTGTACATGTGTCTTGTTAAGGAACTGTGAAATATAGCAGCTGTCATTAAGGCTTCTCGGAGTAGTCACTTCTGAGCATTTCAACACCAGGGATGTATAAAATCAAAGAATCTCAGAGTAGCACAAAATGAATTTGTGTCTTTGGGACTTGTTATTCAAGGAAAGGGTTTTTTTAAAGGCCTGGATATGTAGAGAAATTCTAAGTTGTTACTCAGATAATTGAAACAAGTATGGGGTGCAGGGAGGGAGGATGGCCAGAGCTGCACTCACTTTGCCACTACAGCCCCGTGCCCAGAGTGGGTCACACTCCAGGAACAGGAGGCCTTAGATGTGGCTCGAGCTGTGGCTCCATGGCATTTTGGCTGTCAGATTGTGTTCAAAGGAGGCAAGGAGGAGGGGCAAGTCTTTTGCATAGGATAAAAAGGATTTATTACTTTGGGGAATCCGGGGAACAAAAGACAAAGATGGTGAAGGTGCCACAACTTAAATATGGAGGAGCTTCAAGGGGAAGGTACAAATTCTTAGCAAATTAGAGAAGTTCTGAGGAGGGATAAAGGGTAGGGTTCACAAAGGCATTATCCACTGAGAGAGATAGAGGGGAAAACTGGGTTACACGGACTAATGAGACCTGGAGTTTTAGGGGATTTCCAAAGAGGAGCCCAAGCAGGGGGCTGGCACAAAGCAGGATTGCCAGTGAATTCAGGATAGATTGACAAGGTGAGTGGGAGGGTATAATTTTGGACTAAACTATTAGCTTAGGCAATAACCGAACATACCATTAACAAGGAACACACTGCAACACTGTAGATTTCCCACATCCTGGGTGATGTTGTGTCACCAACAGCGCTGTGCAGGATATAGAGCAGAACTGTCTGCTGGCAGACATTGACCCAGCAGTGCTGGTTCAGGAGCTGTAACTGGCAGTCTGAGGAATTTAAATATGAAATAGAGACAGTTTCTAAACAGTGTAGTCATTCAACATGGGAATAATTTGCCAAGGGACCATAAGTTCTTACTACTTGGAGCTCTTGTGCTACGAGAGTTAATGTGAGGGTCGCTGTTTGAAACTTGTTCTAACTGTGGAGGTGATCAGACTGGATGGGTGCCTTGGCTCTTTCTTTGCTTCTGTAAAGCTGTGAGGTTTCTATTGACTTAAATTTTTCTGACTTGTCTGTTTTAGAGTAGTATGAAGCAATAAATGAAATGGTAGAGGTTTTATGGCTGCAGTTGTTTAAAACCAGCCAACACATTTGAGTATATACTACAGATGTGACAAGCATGTGATTATTGATTGCTGTTCTTCATCAGTTTGTAGTCAAAGGAAATAACCCAATAGATCTTTCCATCTCTCACTTGTGTGTATTGTCTATAGATGTAGCAGCTGCCCTAAACATTTGGAAATTGGCCCAAGCCCAAAAATTTACTCTAAAAAATTAATTTTCTATTAGCTAATAAGGACAAAGGCCATTCAATTTCTTGTTTATGCAGGAAGCTTATTGAATCTGAAGATGGTACATCTGGGAACAAGCTGGTGGGATTCATTTGTAAAATAATAATGCCTACACATCACAGAAGAACTTGTGCAATAATCAGTTAATCATTAAATAAAGAGGATTTTTGGTAGAATACGGCTCAAGATATTTACTGATGGTAACCCAAACAGGCAAAATTTTATTAAATATTTAAGCAAGAAATTAAAGAAATCTACATCTAATCAAACTGTGCCAAGATTAAATGAGACCCTTCCCTTTATTATCCTATTGCATTGTTGCTCTCCCCTGAAAAGTTGTTAATCACAGCTTCTTTTTCTCTGTGTAGTTTGCACTTCAGCTTTCAGGTGTAGTAGGGTCTGTTTCTTTTAACGTTTTTCTTCTATTCCAGTGTGTTGGCTTTTCTGCCTGAGTTGGAGGCAGTTGCTTTGTAGTCTTTTGATGGGTCCAGACAGATCTAATCTTTTGGTTCTTAGGGCTCTTCATTATGGGTGGACACTGCTAATTAATCCAGTTTGCATTTTGAGTAACTGATCTGCAAAGTGTCTGTCAGTGCAACGTATCCCACCTGCAATTATATTTCATCTCTGTTAGCAGCAGGCTTTGCTGAACACTTCCTCTGGAAAATTTTGAACTGGGAATGTGGTGTATCTCTTGAACAGTACTTGTACGTCTTGCCAAATGCTTGACATGGAAATTGAAGTAAGACCTGGGAAACTACAGGCTGGGCAGTTTCCTTTGATGCTGGGCAAGATTAGGGAGCAAATCCTCTTGGAAACTGTGCTAGGACACTTGGAAAATAAGGAGGTGATTGGTGCTAGCCAACATCACTTCACTTAGGGCAAATCACTCCTGACAGATTTGATGGCCTTTTGTTGACATGGTTACAGTGTTGATGGATAAGGGAGGAACAGACATCATCCATCTGGAACTGTGCAAAGCATTTGACATTGTCCTCATGGCATCCTTATATCTAAACTGGAGAGCCATGGGTTTGATAGAAGAACCACTTGGGTGGAACATTACACTTCATGACTGCCCTATCAACAGGAAGGCATAGGAAATAATGACCTTTGGCCTAGAAATTTTTTTTTAATCATTAAAGTTTAACAGAGATGGCAACACATGGTTTTTGTTAGAAGCCTTTAATTTCCCAGTGAATGTTTATACTAACTGAGGAATAGAGGAACATGAGTTTCCTTTGTTCCAGACCTCTTTCCTTTGGCACATTACTATTCACAATACAGGAGATCACTATTCCAATTTCTTGGGAACATGTTTTGTTTAATTTCATAGCATAGTGATCCACACAATATACAGACATTCTTATTTCATTCCCCTGCTCACTTCTCTATGATCTTTGCCTATATGAAGAATAAAGGTAGAGATTTCAGTATTTGTTGTAGCAACGTGATGAAGCAAATTCTGCTTCCATATAAATGGGTTTATCCATTAGGGCTAAAACCTTCTCATTCATAAAACGTATGGATTAGTCAGCATGTGAATGGTAGCAATAATTAAATTAATTTAGTCATGTGTATTTACACATAATGAGTGCCTTTGCCATGAGCTATTATTAGCACTTATAAGTTAATTTATAATGAGATAGAATAACTATGTCTGATAATGCCAGCAAAGTGCTTGAATTTTAGAATTTCTAGAGCACAAGACAATGTTCTGTTCCTGTTCTGGCAGCTGGCTCAATGAATGTCAAATCACGCAGCTCTTCCTCAGGTAAAACTCCCAGTTCAAATAAATGTTTTCACCCAAGGAAGAAACCAAATAAAAGTACTGCTGCTCTTTTAAACAAAACAAATTGTGACTGGGCTTTGCCACCAGTGCTGAGCTGGACTTGAGCTGCTCAGATGCCCTGTAATTGCCAGCTCACTGAATACTGCTGTTGGAGCTCGCTGCAGTCATATTCACTTGCTGTGCTTTTAAAACAAAACCAGACTGACATATAACTTGAACTATTGGCAATTCTGTGGTGCTCATCACTATGATGCTCATCACTATGCTATTCAAATACTTCATCTATGTTTATGTATTTCTCTTTGCAATAACCCTGGGAAACAGTGGGGGATATTTACCTCCATTTTATGGGTAGGGATTCACATTAATATAAATTAAGTGAAAAATACCAGCCAAACTTTGGCATCTGGTTTGAACTGCTCAACACATTATTTTTTTAGAATACTTCAAATATTAGTGCAATATATATGACAAAGAATAGCTCTCACTGACTTCAGTTACAACTCTAGATTTATTTTATAAAGCAAATTAAGAAATGTAATTATCATCTGGCTTCAGTTGGTTTTGAGTAGTTTCTAACATCTAGGTTCAAATATTATCATTTGAATGAAATATTACCGTTACCAATACTACTTGAGCTGGCAAATGTTTGATAGCAGTAGAAAGTTGTTTTATTTTTTTCTCTCTCCACTCCTTTCCTTGAAGTTGAGTTATTTGCTTGGTTTTGTCCCAGGTGCTTTCTTTCCAAGCCTGAGCTTTTCCCCAGAGCTTTTCTCTTACTTAATTTCTTCCTTACCTGATTTGTTCCTTATGGACCTTGCATTCAGATTCTAGTCATCACAGCAGTCTTCAAGAGATCTGATCTCACTGTTCCTGCTCAAATTGGTTTTGTGTGTTTCTCCTTTCTCTCCTTTTAAAGTTATTCTGTGTTTAATGATTCCTCCTCACTTCTTGTTTCTATTTATCTGTTTTCTGTCTAGATGGTTTCATCATATCTTCTCTCTTCTATAGTAGTTTCAATCAGCTGTCTGTCTTTTTCATCATACTTAAGTGTCTTTAAGCAGAGATCTTTGGGAGTGCAGAAGGAGGAAACCTCTGGCAGGCTCATTCCCTAGTGCAGTCCTTGCTGGATGAGTGCAGGGAACAGCAAGACCAGAGACCTGAGCCCTGTAGCCCTGGGCTGAAGTCTCCTTAGTCTCTCTACAACGTGGTGTGAGCATTTTCTGGTTACCCAGGGGCCTCTGAAGATTTGTGTGCTTTCAGTTTGGATACGAGACTGACATAGAGGCTAATGCTACTATAATTTGCAAATCTTCTGTTCCAGCAATAGCTGAGGGCCCTTGAGCATTTCAAAGGAGCAGTCTCCAGTGATATATTTAAAGCACATTGTCCCCAACATCATCCTCAGAGATGTCTGGGTGAATCTGAATAATTGTCCTGCTTCCCTGAACACCATGAGGTAGGGACCTGGTCTGAGAAGTTCATTCCAAATGGTTAAAAGTTCAGAAAAACAAAACCAAATGTCATATTGCAGTAAGAAATGTGTTTAAAAAATTAGACAAATAGTTAAGTGATAAACCAGCTTCCTACAGCTTTCCCCGGAAAATATGCTTTCAAAACTAATTCAATTTCTGAAGTTCTGTAACATTAAGTTAGCAATCTGCTTCCTACCCTCGTTCTCTGTAACATTCAGAACCTGTTGTAGTCTTGCTTGTATATCCATACACTGGTTAATGTAATTTCTGCACACAGTACTTAATGATTGATTGATAGCATTAAAAATATATGTATATGTATGCACACATACAGATCTTAGCTCAGTGAAAGATGTGATGTGTGGCCTGGGGTTTTTTTAATTTACAGGTAATTTGATGGTTGTTTCCCAATTTTCAGCTATAGTGATTATCATGCTATAATTTCAGTTTAAAAATAGCCAGTGAACAGTTATATTGCAGTGTTTTACATCAGTGTCTCATTCTTGCAATATTCCAGTACTCTAAACACACTCACCAAACAGCCAGTGTGATTGTATACCAAATAATTCACCTGTTCTGATGGAGAGTTGAGACAAATCCTGCCCAGTATTTCCTGGTTTCTGAATGAAACATTATCCAGAGTTTACTGAAGAGTTCTGTTTTATTAATGGGTGTGGATGACACACATAATCTAGCCAGGGAATATGAATCGTTCATTTGGATTGCTCTCATTTGTTCTGATGCATATTTGATGGTTTGAGAAGTGCAGTATTCCAGGGAACCTGTCCTAACGTTGTGGGGAAACAAAAAAATTCCATTCCTGGTGGAGTCAGCTTTATTTAGGAGCACTAACAAGAGTGGTGTCATATAAATGGATGAAAAATTCTGACTTTTAATTTCTACTGCTAAGATGTCTGGATTTATCTGTGGTTCTGTTGCAGCATGTCTCACCCTAGTTCCTTTCTGAAACTCTGATGGAGCCAAATACATTTTTCCATGCAGTGTCATACATAAGTTGCAAGAAGTGCTATGCCCTAATCCATGCTTGTCTACACTGATGTCCTTGAAAAATATGCATTTAATGAATATAAATGTAATTATTCCCAAGGGCACAAGTGTTTGTTTATGCTGCTGGTTGCACTTCCTATAGAAAGCACTATTTTTGCTAATAATTACTTTAAAGTTAATACTTCCTGTTACCCTGAATTATTTATGAAATTAAACATGTGCTGCTACTTAGTGACCAGACAAATGGAGAAAACTTCCTTGGTCTTCAGTTTTATTGGTTGAGTTATGCTCTTAGTGAAAATCCCACATTCTCTGTGTTTTGTGGTTTCTAAAAGCTAAAACAGATACTGTAAGGAGCAATTTTGCCTCTGTAGTTCTAAAGGCTTAGGTGGTGTTCACCTCAGCTATTCTACAGTGCCTTAGCACATAGCTGTGGTCCAAGTGGTGTAAGACACCCATTGCCACACTTCTTTCTCTGAAAAAACAGACTGTGGAGGAATTTCTTCTCCTCTTGCTTGTTTTTTCTCTTCTTCATCTCTGTGGTTTGAGTATTTGTATCTCTGCCTAGGGCCTTCTATCAATCCTAAATCTATTCACTTCCTCTGCCACACTTTAAGATAGAAGAGGTTCTCCTATTTCACACCTATGTTTTGTTCATCTGTGATTTTAAACTGTTTCCTGACACTTTTCCTCAAGAGGAATGTCGTTTCTAAACATAGACCAAAGTGTGGGCTCTTACCATCTTTGTGTTCTCTAGAATATGAAACTCAAACTTAGCAGATGTAGTGCTTTCCTTCCATCCTTCACAGCTCTCTGAGCTAACAGGTTTGTGGTGGCCCTTAAATCCTTTCAATTTATAATTTTTTCCTCTGGTTTTCAGGCTGCTGAAATACTTTTTAAGAGAAGTATTGCAAGAAGTGTTCAGTATATTGTTCCTCTAGAGGATCTCCTCCTCAGGAGTCTTCAGATCACTTTGAGGCCTTCCTAGAGGTCATGATGTATTAATAATGCCAGAGAAGGGCACATGAGGCTAATGGCAAGCCTGTCTACATCACCCCTATTAGTTTTAGGAATTTGTGCCAGTAAAACTAACAGAGGGGAAAAAATCCATAAATAGAAGCAGAATCTCTGCAGCCTTCCTCTACTTGAGGATTTTTCCTGTGGCATTAAAGTAAAAGAAACTCAGTAGTCTAGTCCAGTCATAAAGGCAGTTTTATTATCTGTTGTGATCCACTGAGGTTGGAAATTCTTGCTTTTTTTAATACTTGCAGGGGACAATGATTGACTGTTTGGCTTGGAGGGCAGACTGGCTTCAGGTTAAGAGGGAAGAAGATACTGGAATTGAGGAAATCTGATGATCTTCACTAAGAACCATATATTTTGTTTATAAACCAGATTCAAGTATTTTGAATTACTAAAATTTAATCATTAAAAAGCCTAATTTATTAGAATCAAAACTGTTCAACTCAGGGATATATACATCCTTATATTGGCCTTATCATAATTAAGGAATAGAAAATTCTTTCTTCACTTGGATACTACAGTAATTTCACGACTATAAGGCGCACCCTTTTGACTAAAATTTTGGTCCAAACCTGGAAGCATGCCTTATACTCTGGAGCGCCTTATCTATGGACAAATTTCGGAAATTTGCCAACCTGGAAGTGCGAGCTGCGAGCCGCTACAAAGAAACAAACCCCAAACACTGACAAAGTGTCTTGGGTTACAATACAGGATGTGATCAAAGTATCTGTTCTATCACTATCTGTTGTGACTAGGTGGGGGCAGTGATCCTTATCTCTGTGGGAGATACTCTGCTAATGGGCCATCCATTGAAACCAGAAGGGCATTGTTCTTTATCTTCACACCCCCATCCTTCCTCCAGGGAGTTATCTTCTGCTAATGGCCCATTGAGTCCCACTGTGTGACTGATAAATTACTTTATCCCATTGAGAGTTGCTCCAGACAGGGGGGAGAGCCGAGCCTTTCTTGCCTTTAAAAACTGAAATTCTAGGACACTGAGTAGCCCTTTCTCTACCGGACTCAAGAAAAAAACGAGATTTCTCCACCTCACTACTAGACCTCTGGAAGGAAACTGCACCTTCTACAAGACCAGTGCTTCAACTAAACCACATCTGTCACTGCAAGAAGACTGCAGCCACTATTTAATCAACTGCTACCAACATCCTGCCTTACGGGGTGTCAGGTTGTACTCTGACTTCGTCAGGTTTTAAAGTCGAAGCAGGGATCTCGTAGCAGGGTGCAGCCTCCCTCCGAAGGTCCACCCATGATATGGAAAAAAGTCCATTTTTCCTCTGGAGTCCAGGGAAAAGAAGGCGACTTGGTGTCCCAGAATTTCAGTTTTTATCTAGGTATGAAAGGCTGGGCTCTACCCCCTATCTGGAGCAACTCTCAATGGGATGAAGTAATTTTATCAGCCACACAGTGGGACTCAGTGGGCCATTAGCAGAAGATAACTCCCTGGAGGAAGGATGGGGGTGTGAAGATAAAGAACAATGCCCTACTGGTTTCAATGGATGGCCCATTAGCAGAATATCTCCCACAGAGATAAAGATCACTGCCCCACCTGGTCACAACAGATAGTGATAGAATACTTTGATCACATCTTGTATTGTAACCCAAAACAGCACTGGCGTGATTGTTATTAATTCATTGTTTCATTGCGGGTGGATCCTCACTGCAAAAAAAAAAGTGCACCTTATAGTCTGGTGTGCCTTATATATGGACAAAGTTCGGAAATTTGCCAACTCCCGGAGGTGCGCCTTATAATCCAGTGTGCCTTATAATCGTGAAATGACTGTAATTTTAAATACTACTACTCTGGTTTTGTGTATAAAAAAAAATGTATCTTCATGGAGAAACTTCGGAAAATAGGATGTTCTCTCTTACTAAATTGTGATTTCAGAAATTATGACAATGTCCCACTGAGCTCTTTTAAATAATCAAAAAAAATTTCAGTTCTGTATCATATGGCTTGAAAGCATTGGCACAGAAGTGGAGGAATGGCCTCAACTCTGCCTTGGGTGGTTTTGGTTAACCTCAAGCAGCTCAGTTGTGTGCAGGTGGCTACTCTAGATCAGAAATACAATTTTCACTAGTGTGATGCAGTGGCCTTATGCACCACGAACTATGATCATGTATCATAAGAAGGTGACTGAGGAAACAGGGGCAGAAGGATGATGTACAATGAAATAGAAGTGTGCATTAAAGCTGAGAGAGAAACAAATTGTGGTGGAAAGAAGAGAGGAGAAATAGAGGGAATTTGTGCAGAGCATGTAGCTGTTGGAAGCCAGCCTTAAAAAAGAGTAATGAGGTCCTGAAAATGTTTTAGGAAACAACATATTCTCCTGCTGTGCACTTTGGATCCTAGATAAACTATTGAAGTGATTTATTCTTTTTCCATGGATAAAATATGTAGGAAATGTTTTTATTCCATCCAGCAGTGAATTCAGTCCCATCTAACAACCTACTTAAGCAGCAGTTTCCCTGAGCTGACACCTGTCTCAGTATCCACAAGAGTATTTAAATATGCTGCTAAAAAGAGCAAAATATATTATTAACTTGGTTCTCACAGAGCATCTTTCCAGATGGATGACAGGTCAGGACACAAGAATGTCTTGCTGCATTAGAAAGTGCCTTAGCTCCATTTTGCCTTAGCACAATTCTACAGTGAAATGGTTAATAAGGGATCCTGGCATTTAAGTGTTCATAATCAGCCCTCCAGGTTTCCTGTCAGAAACCACAATGGACAATGAGGGTGCCCTGGTTGTCAGAGTCCACCCACGCCAGCCTTAAGCAAAACATGAAGAGCATCAGCTGGACACACCCTGAGGCATCTTTCCTGATGTCTGCAAAGTTTATTCTTTCTTTAAAAAATTTGTCAGGCAATAGGGTCTATTTCAAACTCAAAGTACAATGTATTGTATTTGTGGAAGATAGAAAAGATGGCTAAATCATAACATTATGATTTTCATGTGTTCTCTTGTTTCATGGATTGCAGGAGATTTTTTCTTCCCTTTCCTGGCTGTTTGCCCAGAATGACAAAATACATAGTGAGATGATTAAATAAAAAGAAATCTTCTTGTTTTAAAATACTTTATTTCTGAAACCATTTCTCCACAAGGGCCCGTGTCTTCCCAGCTCATACTCAAAGCTGGGGTTGACTTTAGTGGCTACACTGCTAGGAGGGTTCTCCTGTTTCCATACATGTTTGCATTGGCAATGGCGTAGTACAGAAGAGACAGGAAAAGAATGTGCAACTGCCCTTAGTAGTTCTTTATGGCTCCAATTCAGTCAACCTGTATTCCACAGTCTATAGCTCAATTAAATTAACTTTCTTCTCTTGCCTTTTTTTTGATAAGCTCAGTCTGAGGTTGAAAACTAAATGCATAAGTTTGTGCCAACTGACTTTTATGGTTTTGCTTCAATTTTATTTTTTAAATTCCACTTTGAGTACTGTGGGCATGATTATAAGTCAATTCCTATGTGTTTGCAGGTTTTGGACTGGAAGCACTGCAGGGGTGGGAAGGGCACTGTTCCTTATGTTACCCTGAAGCTGTTATTTCCTCACTCTTAATTGCATTTATGCTGTAGATCACCCTGACCACCCCTAACCTGCCATCTCTGTGATGGTCTGGTGACCCTGCTTCTGCTCAAGATCAGAACTGACTTGTACAAAAATTAGTTCTTTTTCCCTGTTAAATCTTAGTGAAGAGCTCTGAGCTACTTCACAATGCAGTTGTACAGGGGGGCCAAGCTAGGTGAAGTAATCAGAGGAGGTCGAACAGAATTGTAGTTTCTCCAACTTTTCTCTCACATGTTAAATTACGTAATTTACGATATCCAACTTGTCTGCAGGTTTATTGATTGACATGTGATCAGTGAAGACCTGCTGATGGATAAAGAAAAGTTGCCAGGGAATTTAAAAATCCCCGGTTGTAACAATATGTGCTTGTAAAGTCACATTTGGAAAGCCCACTAGACTTTGTTTTCAACAGGTTTTGTCTTCTATTTAATTGTTTTGATTAATATCTCAATTTATTTGTATTCTAGCACAGCTAATGAAATTACAAACTCTTGCATTACAGGAAAGGCTGACTCTCAATAGATTTTCCAAGTATGATAGGCACCAAGCTCAGTTTTACAACATTAGTCTTTGTGAGAAATGGATTTGTAAAGGATTCTCAAAGCCTGACTGAAAGCTCAGGTAGTCTTGTACATCTGTATGCAAACTCTGAGATAAGGTGTGCTAACTTAGAAAGGCCATGGAAAAGAGAAGACATTGTTGAGAGAGAGATCGAACTAGAAACAAGTTTCAAACAATGGCCTTGCAAAAAGACCAGATATTTTGGAGAATTAGAACTGTGAAAGATGCATACTAGCACAACCACATGGGGTAAAATAATAGGTGATTGGTGTTAGAAGTATTAGAACCATTGTGTGGCAAAAGCTAATAGGCTGAAAAACATTTATAAGGTATTGTAACCAGGTAATAAGTTGGCTTCTGACAAAAGGGCATAGAGTTTTACATCTCTTATGTTCACCCTTCAGTGGGACTGATAATGGAATAAAATCTTGTAAATCGCCTCTCAGTTGTCCCATCCCTGTAGAGATGGGATTTTCCAACAAATGGTGCTTCCATTTGGAGGAATGTGATTCTGCTAATTTGTCGAGCAGTTGGAATGCCCCAAAGTTGTTTTGCTGAGTGCTGCTGCAAGAAAGCAGGACCCTAGAGTATGATAGTTCTTCTGCAAGGAAGGAGCTATCAGAACCTCTGCCTGTGCTGCTGCTTTGGCTCAGATGGAGGCCGATATTATCATCTGCTGGTAGGCTTTGGGGAACATGATTGGGCACAAGATGTCCCAGCACCCCAGAGATGTTTATAGGAGCCTTAAGGCTCTGATCATATCTAATTCCTGCAACGTTTCAAAACAAGAATTAAATTATTTGCTGTCTTGGATTCAAAAGCAGTTCCCAGCTGTAGATGACACCTCTGTTTTCACCTTTCCCCTGTGGGATTTGGTTGAACTCAAACTATACAATGTTTTTATTACAAATCAGGACCATACAGCTGCAAAGCTGCTGCCTGCATACCGTGCATTGATTGACATGTTTAAACAGCCCACCGAGCCCTCTGCTCCCTTGATCATGTCCATGAAACCTCCTGTGTCTAGGGCTGTGCCCTCAAAGCCTCCCTCACCCTCAGTTGTAACCAGAGACACTGAAACCCCAGACAGGACCATGGCAGCCCTGCTGCTCCCCTTATGGTTTCTGCCATTTTCCCAGCCTTTCCTTCACTTTTCCCATACCAATGGTTTTCTGTTCACAGTAATATCCTGTGAGTTGGGGCGGGGACTGATGATCATGCAGCACCTTCTGGCTTGACATGCTCCTTGCTTAATAACTTCTTTTTACCCTACAGAAACGTTCTTCCTACTGCTGTGTTAATATTTCTCAGATCCGCTTATTCTTTTGTTCGCTTTTGGGTTTTAAGAGGTGTAGAGGCAAGATCAAGCCTAATATGCTCAAGTTCTTCGTGTAAGTTGGTCCTTGCCCATCAGTTCAATCTTATGTTTATTTTCATGTAAGTTTAGTTTTCAGGACTGTAAAAGAAGACATGAACTTACTTTTCTTCATGTTTCATGCTCAGTGGTCACTTTCATTGTTGTTCTCTCTCCTCCCTCACATTCCTGTTATGGCTGAAGACTCGGAAATGGCTGGTGGAGGTTGACTGCTTACTACCAGTTTCCCCAGTAGCACTGAGGTTGTTTCTAGACACTCAGGAAGATGGGAACTGCCTCTGAGACTTTTCACTGCCAAGAGAGATTCTCAAGTTTAGGTATCATAAGGTCTTGATTCTGCAGAATTATTTTAAAAGGTCAGTTGGGGAAAAAATCCTCTCCTTTTTCAGATAATGCACATAAATATGCTGTGATTTTGTTCTCAGTTAAACTGATAATAAAAGAATTGCAGATTCTGCTGAGTGAGTTGATCCATGTGCAGTTATTTCAACAATATATTTGTAAAAAAAACAGGTTCCTTTGGAAAGATATATCTGATCTCAGTGGAGAGGCATCGGTGATCTTATCAAGGGTTCTCTTGGGAATTCAACCCTACAACAGGTTTTCATATCTTTATTTTTCTACTTCGTTTTCCTTCCAAGAGTCACAAAATGCCACAGCTGGTGCCTGCCTGAGAAAGAGCTCTCCACCCTGCTGGTGGTGATGCCATTGGATCTCAGTACTCAGGCTCAGTCAGCAGAGCTGGAGCTTCACAAATTGACGTTTGCATCATTTTCTTCTGTGTGTTTTTGCATGCTGATCTCTTAACTCCATAACAATAGACAATACAGGAAAGTCTTTCCCACCAGGCTTTGTCGTTCTGTTTCTAGGCTGTGAAATCTCATTTTCTCCTGCAGCATCTAATCCAAAGCTGTTGTAGAATTGACTCCTAGCAACTTCTTAGATTAATATTTTTCATAATAGTTCTACTATAAGTACTACTAATTATAGTATAGTTCTACTATAATTCTACTAACTAGAAATATATGTCTGTCTGTCAAGGCACATAAGAGATGTTCTTCATACCCTTTGAGTACAACAGAAAATCTGAATGTAGAAGACATTTCCTTATCTCTTCATCTGTGGTCATAAATGTTTGTTTTTCGTCTGCTTTGTTTTTTTCCATATAGACTAGTACATTTATGAGGAGCAGCTTCAGCCTCCAATTTGCCTTGAATAGTAATTATCAGCAAAAAACTTGATTCTTATAAAAGACAGTCTTGAAATCAACTTCCTAGTACAGTATTGCTGGGATTGGTGTGATCTCTTCAGCCACACCATCCCCTTAAAATTCCTTTTTGCTGTCGTGTTCCTGTTATAATCGATTCAATTATCCAGAGCTGCTGTATTTAATTTCCTCATGCCTGTTTTGTTTTGGGGTTTGGGAAAGAGGATGGAGAGGGGGGTGTATGAAGCATTTCCTCTGTGGTCCCCGGAGCACGTGTGGGAGTGAGGAGAGCTGAGACAAGTTCTCCAGATGTGCTTGGAGCACTGCCAGCTCTTCCCTTACCTCCACAGGACATGACAGCTCTCAAAGGTAAACCATTCTCCTGTAGAAGCCTGAAACCATCTCTCATCTGCATGTGTCCCATATGATACATAGGTACCTCAGAAGTACTGGGCTATGGCCAAGAAAATCGTATCATTAACTAGAAAGTTACTTCAAACCTTATTAATAAACATAATTGAAAAAATGCATATTAAATTCAAAAGTCAGGTTGAAATGTCAGACAAGGATTTCTTGTGATATTTACTGATGCAAGCTTTATTTCCTAATTCTCTGAAGTGAGAGAAAGGGTAATTAAAGGTAGAAGTGTAAAAACATCAATGACTAATATATCACAAGAGGGAAATTAAGGCTCTTCAAAATGGAAAAATCTTACCCCAGTAGTGTGACTTAGATGACAGTATAATAAGTGTACTGGTTGTTTACTGGTTGATAGCCCTTATTTCTAAATGCTATCCTAATATACTAAAGATTTGCATTCACAGGAAGAGGTGGGCTTCAGGATGGCATTAAGCAGAGTTAAATCACAATGGTGTTATTAATTGAAGATGGTTTTCTTCAAAATATGGACTTCCAGAATCATAATCTTTGAAGGAGCCAAAGCAAAAACCTGTTTGGGATTTTTAAATTTTTAATATTACAAGATATGCATTTATCTATTAACTCCTCCTGTGTAGAATCTTATTTTCTTTTTTCAGTTCTTGCAGAGTTGATGTTTTCAGTTGAGTTGTATTTTCTTTATGATATTAGAAGATTCTCATATAAAGAAGGAAAAGACCATTGTTTTCTTTTCCAAATGTGAATCTATTTTAATTAATGTGAATGAAAAAAATTGCCATCAGATTTAAAGAAAAGGAACTGACTTCATCTGTCAAATATCACTTGGGAAAATAAGTAGAGGTGCTTCAGGGTATAAAACAGCAGCAAGCCAAGCCCAGCAAGTTCTGTTGTTTATAGAGAGGAGGGAGATGAAGAGAATTTCTAATAAAGTATTTTCTTCACAGTGAAGGAAAACTGATAGATTCAAACCAGTTGGTTCAAAAGTTGCTTCGGTATTAAAATTGTAGTTTTCCGATTGTCAGATTTAAGTCAATGTAAAGACCATTGCAAGCTCTGGTTTCCTTTGGGAAAGAAGCTACATCAGCACTTGATTTGCTGATCTATGTTACAAATCAATATTTTAGTAACCATAAGTACAATACAATTTTAGCTTTCACCAAAAGAATTCTTCAAAATGAGTTGTGATTTTAAAAATACAGCTAAATAAGAGAGCCATAACTTAAATTGACAAAAATTGAGAAAATAAGTCCGAATACAAAATCTTTACCTAATTGTCCCTATAAATGAATTCTCTCCTATAAAATCTGGTATTGTCAGATGTGACTTACAAAGTCATTTGTTATAGAATGTCAGCCTTAACTTTAATAGATGTTTTATCATTCTGTTTCACACTCTTGAGTGCTTAAATCACTATTTATTTTCAGATTTATCTTTCTCTATTGATTTTCCACAAATATAACTATTTTTCTGTGTCAATTAGATATTATATAAGTCTTTTGCCCCCAAACCTGAAATATAGTGGGGAAAAAAACCACACCTTTCGGAATGCCTCTTACATTCTGCTGCAGATTTAGATTTTTCTTTCTGAACTCTGATAAAGTTGATTTTTCCTTGGTGAATGGATGGGGCTCTGAATTTCATAAAGATTGCATTTCATAACTTCTACTGGTGTTTCTAAATACTGTTACTAAACAACCAAGCAGGTTTAAGAGCGGGGTTTGTCAACAGTTTAATTATTGCATGCACAGCATGGTGTTTATGTGTGTTTAGTATGTGCACTTACTTGTACACAGTTTGATACTAGACTTGAGCTGAGAAATAGATTTAAGGATGAGAGTTTTCTGCTTCCCACAACGAAGGATTTGCATTTTTCACTGTCATCATCTAGTGTTTCTATACTTCTTTCCTCTCCACATGTTCTAGAACTGACTGTATGTGTCTGTGTGGACATACCAGGATCATTCTTTTGGTCTTTTCTAGCCAGTACTCAGTAGTGGGACACATGGCATAAAATATAGCTGGAGGGAAAAGTAGTATGTAAAGAGATTATTTTTCTTTTTTCTGAAATATGTCTCTATGTACATGAACATTCACTGTTTTACTGTGTTAAATGGCAATGGTATTGAAGTTATTTTCCTGTCTTTAAATTATTGGGAAAATTACTAGTGTAAAGATAATTCAGTGTTCAGTGGAAAGCTTTGATTGGCATGAGCTGGGATGGGTTTGTTACTTGGGAAATAGCTGATTTTGACATCAATTTACATCACAGGAGGAAGTAGAGGGATGCAAGGGCCAGGGCAGGTCTTGGGGGGTGTGCACAGAAGAGGTCTTGGCTCATCCTGCTGTACCCCAGGTGTTTGCTGAGACACCATTCTTCTGCGAGCATAGTTCCTCTGTCACTTCACTGGAGCTCCACAATTTGACTGAACTCAAAAGTGTCCTTGGGAAAACCATGTGTAGGGTATTCAGTGGCCTTTTTGTAGTTAATAGGCTAAATTTCTATAAGCTATTTTTGACTTCAGGGAAACTTAGGTCTTAAAAAATTTTCCTTTATTTCATTTTAAACAATATTAAAAAGAAATGAGATGTTATTTTCTGAGCATGTTTTAATTGGCAAGAACTGTTTCATTATGTGCAGATTTACTTTGTGACACATAAATTATCTCTGCGTGTCTTCAATAGAAATTTGGTGTGGTTTGTTCTTAGCAAACAGTTTTTTCAATGGGCTTAGCTTTTCTGCATTCTTTTTCTGAGAAATATCATATAGCACAATAGTAATTTGATATGTAATAATGTTTAGAAACTTTCTAATTAGAACATTAAAATAAACCAAGTAGTTGAGCAATATCTTCTTAAACAACATTAAATTAGCAACATACAGTTAATTATGTTGTGTTTCTGTTCAAGAGGATATTATTAAATTTCTGAAATAAAGCAGAACCATGAATTAAGTCTCAAATAAATATTTCCCGAACATATTTACTACAAAAATCCAGTTAGAATTATTAGGAAATCTGAATGGATAGCCTGAAGAATCAGAATTCACTAGATCATGTCTCGAGATTCTATTTTGTATGATTTACAAAAGCTGGTCAGGATCCTTCAGGTTGTGTTGTAGTGCAATGTTAGATGGAAAACATTGATGTCCACTGGACTTGGATAAGGCACACAACACTGCTTAGGTATCTGGTTTCAGGTTGAAGACTGAGAGTTTTGAAATGAATTCTGGAGATGTGCTGGTTAGCAGCAATAATTGAGTGTTTTCAGGAGCGCAGTACTTGTCTAGCAGTGGTAATTTTGCCAAAAAAGCAAGTGTTTAAAAGAGATAACGTGAATTAGCTGGGGATGTTTTTAAGAGCAGTTGTACTGGAAATGACTCAGTGATTAAACAAAAGTAAAGAAGTAAAGTGGTTTTCAGTTGGTCCAGGGCAGCTCTGTAGGAAGGATGCTCTTTGGTTAGAAACTGGGTTGGCATTTTTAGCTTCATTATCACTGGTTTATTCTAACTGATAAAGTTTTCTGTGGGCACTTACCTTTGTCTGGGCAGCACTGTATGAATTTTTATTATAAGGATAATTCAGCAGATCATGCATCCAGCTAGAACAGCTAGAAGGTTTTTTATCCTGTCCACAAGGTAACTGAATCTTTCTCTTTTGTTTGTTGGGATTTTTTTGGCTGGTTTGGGGTTTCTTTTGTGGGGGAGTGTCACTTTCTTCTAAGTCAAAAGACAAGTTCTTTAATCAAGCTTTGCCTTTTGGTATTATTTTTCTCCTGTATCTGTGTGTTTTTGACTTATTTTCACTCTAATTCATTAATCATTCAAAAAGAATGTTCAGTAGCTTTGGACATGTTTAATTTTTGTGACTAAATTAGATTGCTTTCACATTGTCCTAATTATTGGTGCCTTATATTTGGCAAACACAGCTTTTTAAGACTGTATTTTAATTCCTTGTCAATGAGGTGAGAGGAAAACCTTATAAGCCTCTTTTCTATATAGCTGAGGCCAGGTGTTGTGCGTTAACATTTGAATAGTGCAATCAGGACCAATTATGATTTTAAAAGAAACATTAAAATCTGCAGGAATAGAGTTTGTCACCCACCGTTTTTGTGGTTTCCTGCTTTTGCTTTTTTTTTTTTTTCATCTGTTCTCACTTTCAGTCTTGGTTATAGCTAGGGCTTCAAGCTGGCATTTGCATCAGGTTAGATGTGTGAAGAGAAGACGCTCTGGATGATAGTGCAGAGAGGAACTTGGGTCAGATTTCACTGAATCACTTAATTCTCTATTTTATTATACATCTAAAGGACATAAGGTCTACTGCAAACTAAACAGATCCTAGGGAAGCTGGAGTGCTCTCAGTTGCTGTTGAATATGTGTGAACATAAATGCATCAGGCAATCGGTGGTAGACATGTGGACGGTTTTTGGAATAATAGTAAATCTGATCAGCCAGTTTGAGACTTCAAAGTGAAAATTTACTAGATTTATTCAGGAATTACACACTTCTTGCTGGGATGTCCTCTCAGTTTGCATTACCTAGTGCATATACCCTTCTTTACCTTGTAAATTCTGTTACTTGGGTACTAGTTACAAGTTTTCCTGAGCATCTTTCATGGTTCTGTCTTTCTGGTTGTATTGCACACATGTGTTAATAAAATGCTTGTATTTAGTGTGTAGCTGTTACTGATATTGGTTACATGCTACTTTTGGATGCTGCTATTTGAGCTCAAGACAAGCTAATATTAATTATATTGTAATTAGTGGACCTAAAATTTATGTCAGGTACTCCGACTACATTTCCACAGAACCCTGTGCTTCTGCAGTGATCTTGGAGTTCCTTTTAGATGTGAGTTCTTGGGTGACCCCCTTCCGTTGCCAGAGAGCCCTTGCCAAATCTTCCTTACCCAGGGATAGTTGGGATTGAGAGTATCATGTCTCACTTTCCACTTGTGACAGGAAATCTTGCTGCTTCTTCAAGTACATGCTTTTGAGAGCATATTTGAAGTATCTGAAAAAAGAAAAAGTTGGTTCTTAGTCATTCTCTACCTATGAGACAAAATATGGTGAGTTCCAAATAAAATAAGGTATTTGTGGTGATATTTGCATTTATACATGTTTGTGGCAGGAATGTAATGACAAGTAAAATTTGAGTCTTTTGTGCTGTTTTTTCTCTTTCCATGTACCTAGAAATCAAGACTGCTTCTTCTGTCTTGTCAGATCTCTTAATGAACTAATGGGGAGGCATAGCTGTCTGACTGCTTTCTTAGGTTCTTCTGTTCTTAATGTAATTCAACCTCAGTGCATTTCTGACCAGTTCTTTCATCTCATGATGATTTTGAGCTGCAGATGCTCAAGAAAATCCCAAGTGCTGGAAGATGAATACCTTTCTGTTTGTGTAAATTGACACATTGACTTTAAAGAAAAACTAAGTACATTTAATATTGACATCAGTCTTATATGTGCTTCATCATGTGATCCCTCACAGAATAGTAATGCAAAAAATAGTTGAACAGTGCAGGTTTTTTTGTATTAATATTTAATCTGATACCAAAGCACTTAAAGGAGCTGGGGATATGAGTCTTCTACTAGGAACGGCTTCTTTTTTGCACTGAGCAGTTGCTACCCAAGTAAATGAAACCAAGAAGTTTGTTCAAGTATCATTAAGTTTTAAAAATTGTTCTGCTGGGAAAGCTTTTGTTTCAGTTTCTTTCTTTCAGGGTTGTTTCTTCAGATTCAATCAAAAAGCAACTTCCTTGATGTTAAACACTAAGGTACAAATTAAGGCTAATAAACTGATATTGAGTGAGGCAGAGAAATACTGATAAATGTGAATGCCTCTGAGAGCATTCTGCAGCTCTGAGCTGTGGAGGAACTGGACAGCTTTCTAAAGAAAATAATCCAATCAATGAAACATCAATTATTAATGTTTTGTAATGCTGGAAAATTGGAAAACCTGAAAGATAATCAGTATGCTGCTTCAATCCCTGAGAACAATGAGCACACCCAAGGTTTTGCAAGCTGAGCTCTACCCAGCTTTGCCTGCTTCCCTGAGTGTGTTGGGAGGCAGTGCTGACAGGGTGATGTGAGGATTTCAGCTTTTGTTTCAAGTAAAATAGTGTTCCTCAGTCATGGGAAAGCATAAAATTATTTTCATTGGACCTAAAGGCACTCATAGGGAAATGGATAAAAGGCCTTTAGAAAATCTCATAATTTATAGCTATACCTTGTTTTTTTGGGCTTTAATCATTACTTCTGTATGATTCAGTCATAAATGCTTTTGCATCCCTATGTGGTGCTCAGTGCCTCATTGATTTGATCATTTTAATATTGGATTTGACCACACAGTTTGGCAGCAGCTCAGGCCCACCTCTTAGTCCTGGGGTGCAGCGGTGGGCTGCCTGCATTTGCTATGCCCTGCTATTGCCAGTAGCTATTGTTTGTGCACAAATCAGGTGCTCATTGATTAATGGTCTTTGCAGGGATAGGAGAAGTAGGCATTAGTGCTTGCAGCATTCACTTCAGCGCTCTTCTCCCCTCCCAAATTACACCTGGGACACAGGTAACTGAAAAGTGCCATGTATATTGGAATAGGTCTTTCATTGCCCATTAGGGATTGCTGCAAGCTGTGCATCATCTTAATGCATCAGCAAAACACCTTTCTTCCTTCCTCTATCCCAACCACACCACCTTAATGTCTTTAAAATCTCTTTTCCTAAAGTTTCAGACTTGCTGGAATGTTTCAAAGTCAGAACTTCCACTCTGAGAAGACCATGTGCTCATTCAGAGTGAACTCCTCACAGTTTCCTTGGCATTCTGATACCTGAATTCTTAGGTGTTTGTGTTCATTCTGTACAGAACAGTACTTTGACCGTTAGCAGGTAAGTCAGGTCCTGCTGCTGACTCCAGGCTGGACAGTTTAGATGTTTTCTTCTAGAGTAGCAATATTGAAATCAATAAAGTAATTCCTATGTATTCAATCTGAGAACCTATTTTTTCATTCTTACAGTGTGAAAAACTGTTTTTACACTCTTCAGTTCTTACACAAACAGATGGTCCTTCATACAGCTGGAGCAGTATCATATTAATATCTTAGATCTCCTGAATTTTAAGGAAGTAGTTTTTATGTTTTCAATTGTCTTTTAATAAGTTTCATTGTGTTGCACAGCACAGCAGGTGGGATTAAATGTGGGTGCTTTATATACTAATTTTGGCAGTAATACTTTGCAGCAGTGCTTTAAATGTCTAAGGACGTTATTGATTGGCATTCCATCAGTTTTAAATATTGATACAAAATCATTCATTTATTTAATGGATAATTTCTGTCACCTTGTTTTGGCTATAGAAAGAGCCAATCTATTAACTTCAACCACAATATTTATGGATAAAATCCTTAAGCTTTAAAATTATAAATAATTAGCTGTTGTCACAGCACTAATTATTGTACATACAGTGTCAGCAGGACTATAATCTATCTGTCCAATATGTGTTCTACTCAAATTGCATTAATCATAACTTGCTTAAATGTTAGCAAATGACTCTGCAAAGTACTTGCAATAGCAGTTCTTGCAGCCTAGAAATAATGAAGATGTAAATCACTTCTACGCATCATTGCCATAATATTCTTATGATCGGATATGAAACTGCTGCATCCGCTTTCATACTAATATTTAAGACAGATACTCTTTGTGATGGCAGCATGGTGTAGTTCCTCAGTTTGTTTCCAACTGTGTAGGGCCATGTCAATTGAATTAATGAATTTAGATTTATTTTCAAACTAGCCATGAAAGACAGTACTAGTCAAGCATAATCTAAATTCAGAATAACATTGTGTACTTTTTGAACATGGCACTTCACATTAGCTTGCATCCTTAGAGTAGATTTTATCCTATGAAATTCTGCATGTCAGGTATAATTGTGATGAGGGTTTTGTGTGAGTATTATCTCCTCACTTAGTGTAAATTGTCATGGTTTACTCACTTCAGCAAGGATATGCAATTTTATATTACAATATATTGCTTCAGGACTTAATTTTGCATGCACTTGTTTATATTGTGCAATTTACTTGATTCATATTTTGCTTTCTTAGTGTTGGAGGCCGTGTTCCTTTATATATTGGCAATACTAGCTGCAACATTTTGTGATCAGCTCAAAAGCAAGCATGCCCACAAGCCTGAATGTTGGGAAACATAAGCAGCATTTGCTGAAGGGACTACCAGCTCAAAGCCTCTCTCCTAATTTCTTCCTGTGGGAAAATGCTGTAGAACTATTTTCTTGTCATGCAGGTTTCATTTCAGAAGCTTCTGACTATTGTTGAAGTGATAAACCTGAGCAGCCACACCAGGAATTGAGTCATGGTACCCGTGGGGCTGAGGCAGAAAGGATGAACCTGAGCTAGTTTGCTTAACTCCTAAGCAATTTTTTTTTTCCCAGAGGCAATTTTTTGTTAAATTGCCAATCTATGCCATAAATTCCCATCCAAAATTTAGTAAATATGCAGAAAATTGATAGTCTTCTAAGATGAATTAAAACAGCAATATTTAGGTGAAGTTTTCAAGCTTGTCTAACATGAGCTCAGTGGAATTGAAATTTTTGGAGGCCATAAATTTCAGTTCTTTTTTGAAGAGTTTCAGTACTTGGAAGGCTTGAGAATTTGTCCCTGAATTTTGTTTATCACAAGGTTATCAGCTATTTGATGGCTATCATCATGCCTGAGAATCTCAGAAGGGGATTTTAAAAGTGTTTTTATAAACAAAATGAATAAAAGTAAGACAGAGTAATAATGAGGAGCTGCATTTGTCAGCTGCTTTCTGAAGTGTGCCATACTTGTTGCTAGGATAATGGAGAAAATTAATACATCCTGTCAGGACTGCATGACAGGAACACTGAAAAGCTCTGAAGTGACTGTACACAGTGGAATAAAGGAAATCCACTTTGATCTACCATTTTTGATGTTTTATAATTGCACTTATTATCAGGTCCTTTACTCTCTTCTTATTTGACACAAGATCCATTATCAGTGACAGCATGAATGCGAACATGGGCTTGATTTTTAAAACTACTTGGGATGAGGTAATGGGGAAAAAAGCTTTTTGTTCCTAGCTGTTGAGAAAAGGGAAAAAATATAAATTATTTAAGTTAGTGCTATCAGCTAATATCTTCTGAGAAATGCTTCCCTTCCAGTATAATATTGTTTATATGCTGTGTTTGAGTAGATTGTTTAATTAGCTCCCTAATGAAATATTGTGTAACAGAATGGAAATTTATCATTTGCTCTTATGCCTTTGTTCAAGTGACAAACTAGGGCAGGTCATTGTGCCCAGCCTGGACTAGGCACTGTTTTTTTTCGTGCTGCATTTGAATAGAACTCATTTAGTATTTTGCTTTTTTTAAAAATACCATCTTCTAAAGATTTTTAAACAAAGGGGTAAAGCACTGTCCTTTTAGCTTTCCATGCTGTCTCATCTCTCCTGTGTGAAATGAGAAATAAAATACTGTTTCACAAAGAGGCAGATTACCAGGTATCTTGTCTTTTACTGGGCTATAGAGTAGAATTAGATTGTTTCTATAGCATCAGGGGTATGTGCATACATTCAGAATCCTTGCAGTCTTTCTCTTGTAGATGGAAAAAGGTAAATTGCTTATTCAAATGGACTGAAGTTATGCACAGTTTTACTTCCTACAGCAATCAACAAGAAGCCCCAGTTGGCTATATTTAGGCTACATTTTGTTTACTTGGCTTGGCAGGTAAAGAAATAAATGACCAGAGTACTGGTGACACATTGGTTGGGGCAAACGTGCTGCCCCAGGCGCCAGCCCAGTGCTGTGCAGAAGCTCCCTGACTTCAGAGTGCAGCCCATGACAGAGAAATCTGCCTTCCTGGCTTTTGCCTTGTGTTTCAGTGTTGCCTATATCTCTATGGTAAAGCTTTAAAATATAAAATCCCATTTCTTTGAATGTGTACTGAAACCCAAACATTTCAGGAAATGTGTCAATGCCAGTGACATTTCCCCAAAGAAAAATCTCTATTTGGAGGGGAAGCTCCTCATCAGAGCAATAGACTCACACAGGAAAGGCACTTGTCAAGATACTCACCTGGAAAGCCAGATAATGATAAGCAGGAGGGTTGCAAATGATGCTCTCATACCTGGTACACAATTAGTCTTCTCCCTTCCTCACTCTCTCTAATCTCTTGCAAGCTACTTCACTGCATATAAATAATCAAAGCTGAGTCTCCCATGCTCAGATGAAAGCTGCAAAGATTGGCTTTCTAGATTTATGAGTCGTGTTTCCTCTGCTTTTTACCCTTAAGTGTTCTCTGCACTGCCTGGTTGTGCCTGTACACATTGGAGTCTGGTGAGCCATACTGTCAAGTCTCAGGAAACTTGTCACCCTGCATCTGCTATTGCAAATCTTAATAAAAGTTAGCACTTCTATAGTGCATTTTTATGTTTAAAGTGTTATAGGAATATTAAATCAAATACTGCTCTCAGCTGAACTGGATCCCCATTCATTGCGCAGTTTTGCTTGACAGTAAGAACTTGGGACAGAAAATAAAGGGCTTCATTGCACAGTGGAAGCATCAGCAGAGACTGTGAGAGAGAAGGAATGTGTTACTATGCCTGTCAAGAGTGTACTTGGCAGTTCTCTTGCATTCACCTGGCTCACGTGAAAGGAAAATAAGACAGTGTCTCACTCCGTGTATGCTTTTCCATTCCTGCTTTTGGGTGGGGAGCATCATTGACTTTAATGATAGGAGCTTGCCACCTTTTTTGGTACATATAAGGACCACTTGTGCTTGTGCTCTCTGTATACTTCCAATAGTAACTTCCTGCTCTGGAATGAGTGACATTCCAGTTTTAGAATTTTCTTATAACTCAAAAAATCTGTTCTGGAAATTTTCCAGATGATTTTGCATATTCAGTGATAATGTGGACAGTGTTATTTGCTTTAACAACAGCCATTCAGTGATTCTCTTAATACAACCCAATAGAGCAGCTTTGTCTTTGACTAGTGCCTATGGGGGCTTTTATTAGGAGATATGGAGGTGTTTGCTGTTGCTATGGGATTGGAGGGGGGTTTTCTGTAGGGAAATAGAGTCATTTTGAAAGCAGGGTGACGTGTTTAGTTTTGTATAGTTAAACCACGATAATTTTAGTGCTGCCTTTACAGCACGTGAAATGAAGCAAAGTCTTCACAATGAAGATGAACGCAAACACAGACAAAGCTGTCATCCTCAGGGATCATCTGGAAGGGGATGAATCACTAATCAGTAGATGAATAAACTTCCCAAACCATTTTACTTTGTATTAATGTTGGAGCTCGATCAACACCATGAATGCCAACTACAGTTTCTGTCATTTAGTTTGGTCTCATGAAGTAAACATTTTTGCATTAGCTGTGCTGTCACGTGTCTGCAGCAGTGTTTTTAATACAGATGATGTAGCAATATAATCATATTGTGCTATCAAATGGCAAGGACAGATACTCACATGAGATGAATTTTAGCTCCGCAGATGTTCTGTCTGCACAGGCTCTTTGGGACCAGTGCCGGTGCTTTGCGGCTCACAGAGCGAGTCTGGGTGCTGGCACATGCACTGCAGAACTGAACAACTGAGCTGGTGACAGATCCTTCCCTTCCCTCTTTTTCCCTGTCTAATCAACAGGACAGAATTAGAGCTTTCGAGATCACTGCAGGCTGTAAACTAGCCTGGAAGTGCCTCTGCAGCCATCTGATGTTTCCTCCTATATTAGGCAAAATTTTCATCTGAATTTGGACTATGAAATACCATACATCTGGCTTAGATTATGTCTTTATACTCAGTTCTTCTTTTTTCAGCTGGAACCGATTCACTGACATATTTACTCAAACATTTTTAAGCCATGTATTTTTTTCTGCAGTAAGATATGCTTCATTTTGATAGATATATGGTGTGTGGCTTTTTTTCAATATAAGATTGTAGAAGACCAAGTGGAGGAGGAGCAAAGCTATGTTTGAGCAGCCCTCTCCTTTTTGATATGTAGGATTTTTATTTTCTTTCCTAATTTCTACTTAACGAGAAATTCTTGGAAGTTTCATTTCAGCTGAATGCTGAAACTCAGCTCTAATAATTACTTTTAAAGGATTTTGAAATTTTATAAGCTGAAACTGCCTACGGATCTTCATCCATTTCATTCATCCTCTTTGGTAAAAAGTAACTATTGCACACATTATTCTCAGCTACTTCCTCCACTTCCCTGGTATGTTTGCCTTATTTGCATTCAGTCTGGATATTCCATAGAAGACAGGTGGATAAAGCACAGTGCAGTGAACTGATCATTCTATCCTAGTTTCCTTGGTTATTCTGTTCCTCAGTGCTATGCGATGAGTTTGGCAGAGGGTGCCTTGTTACTTGGTTATTGCATCATTCAGATTGAAGAGCAGGAGTCCCATTTGTACTGCTCACAAAAACTGTATGAGGTTATTGCTATGAGTCGTGTATTTCAAAAGACTGCAAGGAGGCATCAAAATTAGAATTTAAACATCAGTGTGGGGATTGGAAGGAGGCTATTCTGTTCTGGACAGTAAATCGTGTTAAGTTTCAAATTGCTGTTCAGGTGTCAATACCCAGCTCACTCTGAGATCTGTAAAAGAACTATTTCTTCTTTAGCTTTTAACTTTTGCATTACTGGTGGTACATGACTTCAAGGCAGATCCATTCATTTCTTTTCAGCCATGAGAAGACATTGCCTTAAACTTGTTTCACCAGTTGGCTGAGTAAATTGCACGCTTCTCTTATTTTCCCTAAATGTCTTCTGACTAAACTAGTGATGACCTGATCAGATAGGAAGAAATTCACCTATGGCTGGAATTTGGATGAGATTCTCTGGCTGAAGCAGGAAGCAGACAGTGAGTGAAGTTTTGTTCCATGCTATTCTAATAATGTTCTAAAATGAAATCCTTCAAGATGACAAAAGTTTAGTTTTGTAAATAAACTGAGGAAATAGCAGCCTAACTTTTGTTCTTTCCACTGGGTGGAAATTCAGTGGAGACTTTGTGTGTGAGTAAAATATGTACATGTATGTGACATACCTACACACATATACCTGATTTTTATATGTAGGGTTTAAATTTATATACACTGAAATTTGTGTGTATACTGGCTGCTTACTCTATGTGAATGAATTATTATCAATATAAAATTCTACACATAAAACATTGGCAACATTCTCCTCTCAATGACAGTTAGTAGAAACAAGTTTCTAGGTTAAACTTGTTGCTGAAAACAAACAAAACCCACTCCAGAATATTGCTTGTTATCAGTTTTAAACTTCTGTCCTTACAGTTTCATTTAGTGATGCACTGTGCTTTTATTCTGAGTATAATTAGTTGTGTACCTGAGTTCATGATGATGTTTCTCTGTCATTTACATTTTGCTTCCCTTTAGATGACATAATCTGTTTAGTGTAACATCACTAATCTACTCATCTGTTTGTAAAATCTCTTCTGTTTTCACCAATTTTTTTTCTGAAAAACAAGTGTCAAATTATTCTACAAGATATGTATGTGAGTATTTAACACTACTTGCCTTTTTACATTCTGTCCATTTTATTTTCCATGCTGCTATATTCTTTTGCTAAACCTATACATAGAAGTTTCATTGAAGTTTTTATTGAGCTGTTTGCAGACATACCCAGCCAGGGCCATTTTCTGAGGACTTGGGGTTAATTTGGCAATCAATTTGAGGTACCTTGCCTTTGCTAATGTGAGTTTTCATCTGCTGATGTATGGTCCATTCACATTTCTCTGCTGGACTTTCTTATTTTATGAATCAAAGTATGTTTGTGCCAACCCATATTTTACTGGTTCAGTGCTTCATTCTTTTCTAAATTACAAATACAAGAACCCTGTTCCGGGAGCAGAATCGTGCCATGTTGCATAGCTGATGATTTGAAATGGCAAATTTTCTGTTTCTAAACATATTAAAAGTAGATATGCCCTCTCAAAGTTGGGCTGTTTTCTTCTTTGGTTACATCTAGCAAACCAAGACAGAATAACATAACTGAAATCAATGGAGTTAATCCCATATCATGCTTTTGTAACTGGAAAAAGAGATGGGCCCTAAATTTACCCCTAAATCTTTCAAATAAAGCCCTCTGCTCAGGTGTTTGGTCACAACAGGTTTTAAGCCATCATCCTGGCAATAAAAGGATTCTGTAAGGCATACAGGTTTTTGTACATAAAAATGAAGCAAGCCTTAAAAACCTATTGACTTTCCAGTAGGTTATTTTCTAGTAGGTGACTATAGTCTATAAAAGTGAAGCCTGAAACAGAGTAACCTGAGTTCTTTGAAGTTGCTATAAATTGCAGAAATTTGCCTGAATACTGTGTAACCCAATAAAATCAGATATTTGACCTTAGAGGCGTAAAATAATCGGAATCCCTAAATATAGGGGCTCAGTTTAAAGAGGTACCATATCCCAAATTTTCTAGCGCTGATGTGCACTGTTGTTATTAAGACAGTGAAAGCCCTTGGTCACTATTTTTTTCCCTCAACTTCATAGGTATAAAAATGTGTGAAATACTAATTTCTTTGCAAAATTCAAACATTTAGCTGCCTACAGAAAGTTTCCAGCCATGTCAGGTGGCCAAAACCATCAGGTGTAAAATTCTCTGAGTAGTATGAGGAGGTACTCACTGCCTGTGCAGTGCTGGCCCTGCATTGTGAGGCTTTGTTCTGGCTTTATTTTCATGGATATTTCACACTTTCAAAGAGTTTTCTTTGAAAAGCCATTTTTTTCCTCTGTTTGAAATTCTGAAATATGTGGGAGTTTGGCATAGGATTCAGAGCTGAACAAAGACTAATAATCTGTTTTCTGTCAAGAACCTGAATCCTTGAGAAGTTAGTGGGGTTGTTTTTCTTTGGTTGTAAGTACTGTAAGTTTCAGTTGAGGTATAATTATTTTTTTATTATTATAATTATTATTAAAGGAGCTTTATCTAGTCTGGAAAGTAAACAAAAATAGTTAATAATGAGTTCTGAATAATTTGGAGTTAGGTTTCAGAATGGTGTGCAAGCACTTACTTTCAAGCTCTCAGACTTGGAATCTGTTAAAGGGAAATTTCTTTTGTAGGAAAAGATGAGAGAAGTTTTTGCCTTAGCACCACCTCTTGCACTGTTTGACCTAAAAATACTATCATTTTTTTATTTGGAATGAGTGTTTTGATAAATCTTGGAGTCTTTATTAAGGATGTCATCCCATTTGATGTTTTCTTTTGTTGAGGTTTCAATTATTTAATTACAGGTCTTGATATGAAACTAATCATGCATGCATCTGTATGAAGCTGGCATACTGAAAGCATAAAATCATTAAACAGTCATTACTATAAACTGACATCGGCCTGTAATTTTTGCAGTTAACGGGGGAGTTGATGCTTGGTGAACAATCCAATTAAAACTGGCAACAAAAGACTTAAAATGTCAGCCAAATTGCTTTTTAATAGTCAACGCAGCCGTCACAAAACATAAACATTAAAGTCCCCATAGTAGCATAAAGCTTCATGGTGAAACAATTCTAGAAAATGAATAATAATTACAGTATCCTGAGAATTCTCTTAATAGATCTCCGCTCATTAAAATACTTTGTTGGGTAGATTCATATGAAAAAGTATTTTTCCCTTGATACTTCTTTATGCATTTGTTTTGAAGGTTTTATTCAGTATTTTATAGATGTAATTTCTAGTAATATTCAAAAATGTGTGTCTTATTTACAATGAGTTTAAATTACTGTATATAGATAAGCTTTGAATGAAACACAAAGAAATGTCTTGTGAGGTGAACTGAGGATACAGTCACAAAGAACTTTTATAGCCTATTGATGCTGTAAAATAATGTAATCTTTGTTAATTTTGAATTGCACTAAATCCATTTTGCAAACTGGGCCAGACTAGCAGGAGAAGCTTGCTGAACCTACCAGGCTGAAGTTAACCAGCTGAATCTGCTTCTGCAGCACTGGCCTTATTGCCACTCTATAGATGCTCTGCTCAGAACTGCAGATAGTTAAGAGAGTGCAGGGCTCCTAACAATAGACACCAGTGTGGAGTTAAAAGTGTTAAATAGTTCTGTGGAATCAGGCCATAATGCCCAGTTAAGTGGAGAGGTTGAAGCATATTGATATTTCAGAAAATGCACATGCTTGCTTCTAAGTGCCCAAATATGCTGTAGAGAGACTGGTTTGAAAGCTGTGGCCTTGTCTTATATTAATTTTCAGGCATTATGTTACCTGTTTCTGTGTTGTTATTCTGTCTTTCCCTACAGAAGTTTGACTTTTCTTTGGAAAATAGTGGTTTTGCTGTTTACCATCAGTTACAGATGTTCCATTGTCTCTCCTCCCAGCCAGCTCAGGACTATAGGAGAAGTGTCAGCATTCCTAAATAAAATGTTAGCAAACATCAATGCAGGTATAGATCTTTTTGTAGAAGTATTTGTTTTATTTGTGCATTGAGAGGGACAAGAACTTGTAAACTTCCTCCAGGGATAAAAGGCAAGAGTAGTCAATCAGCTAATTCTTCACTGAGGGATATCCTTTAACTAATATGGTGTAATTTAGATACCATGCAAAATCCTTTGGTGAACAGCAAATAGCCTTCTATTATGGTGTCTGACAATTACATGTAGCCTCCTTAAATGTTCCTTTGTAATTCTAAGGGTTAGTGAGAAAAAATTGATGCTGTCCTACAGCTAAGGTTGCCATTCTTCTTCCTTTAAAAAAATGTTTCCCTTTTAAAAACAATATTTTACTCTTTAAATAGATAATTAAAAGATAATTTGAAATAAATGTCCATTGAAAAATTTGTTTCTCTTCTAAAGCAAAACTTCAGAAGGACAGTATGTTTTGAAACTATAATTTGTCTTAAAGAACTTTTCTCTAAGAAATTTGTCAAGTAAAGTTTGCGAAGTAGAATGTAAGTGAAGTTGAAGGAAACAGTCTCTGATTTCCTGGGAGCTCTCTACTTTGGCCAATAGAAAACTAATAAGATTACTGAGAAAATTCTGTCCTACCATAATTTATGTTTTATTTGCAAATTGGTTTAAAGGTCAGACTGCTCTGATGGAAGGATAGGAAGGGACACATGTACTTGGATTTTGTTTTTTTAAATGTTGTCAATATTTCTTGACCAGTACTAAGCACACATGCTTGCTGCTTGTCAGCTTACTAACTGTGACTAAAACTAAATTCCACTAAAATGGCTAAAATGAAGTGGAAATCTCTTGACTGAGGAAGGGTAGGTGATCATATTCCTAATTCTCATAACAAATTTGAATGTAGGCACAGCCATTCACAAGGAGACAGATAAAAGCATTACTGGTTTCACCAAAAGCCTTTCATTTTCCTGGTTGATAGCCTGGTTCTGTATAAAGATTTCTCTCTGATATCCAAAATAATGAGCAGGAAATTGTAGGAACAACTCTGCTATGCTATACTGTCTACACACAAAGAAGAATCTCTTTAAAACTTAATCTCAGGGAATATACAGGATTCATCTCTACAGAGCCAGTACAGGGGATACAGATGTATAATCAGATGTCACCCAGTGAATTCTGATTAAACTTTGTAGGGGAAGGGATATTTGTCCTGAACAGCCAACTTTGAGCAAGCTATCTTCTACTTCCCTGCTCCTGTAGAGCACAGTCATTTAGGCAGCCCCAGCACTGCCATGGTGCCTACTACCAAATTTTGACAAATTTGAAGTTGATGTGCATATAAAACCACAGTTATATTCTATATATGTTTAGATATTATAGAGACATTTAACAGCTTTTTCTCTATAATTATGTAACAGTCACTGTAAATACATGTAAAGATGCTCATATCAAGCCTTTTAATGTTAAGATGAAATACATAGTAAAGCATATGGAATGTAGTTTTATTGGATAAAAGATACATTATTTTTTCTCTTTAAGCTATAAACATATTCTTCAGAATATTATGAACATAGGCACTAGTCTCTGTTTCTCTTGATGTTCCCTAATTGGTATCTTATTAAAAGGTTTGTCTTAAAAATGAAGTAGATAGATGTGGGTAGAGTCAAGTCCCAAATGACCCAGAAGAGCTTCAAGCTTCTACATCTGTACATGATATTGATAATAAAAATAGTTGTAGGATTTCCAATTATACTCTGCAAAATTATGTTCAGGAGACATTCTAGATGCCTGGCTTTGACAGGATAATCTCGAGTTCAGATGGGTATCCTGAGAAAAGCTTTTATATAGTCAGGTGGGAGAAACTGGAGTATGGTTCATCCTTGAAGTGAGAAAGTTCAGGTGCTTCCACCTTGAAGTAAACATAGAGTAAGTTTGCAGTGCTGCCAACAAAGCACCAGCTCTGTCTCAGTCCAGATAGCTACAAGACATTCTTGGGATCTTGCCCCCAGTAATTTCAGTGCCAGAGTTGAAGTTTGGGTCCTGATGTAACTGGCAGATTTAACCATGACTTAGGGGTTATCATATTATCGTATTTCTGTAGAGCCACAGAATAGTTTATGTTTGCAAAAATATGAATCAACAAACTGATGTCTCTCATGGCTGGGCGTTAAGTTGAAGAGGATTCTGTACTTTGGTGAACTGGTGGGACTCGTGTCATGGTCCCATCCCAGAGGAGGCAAGTACTAAAAGGGAAGAGTCTTCCCCTCAGCCCTGATAGGGCAGCAAGCTCAGATGCTGCAGGGCTTTGTGTTATTTGGGTCTGTAAGAGGGCATGGCCTCAAGCAGTCTTTTTTTTCCTGAAAATGTTGCAAAATGACAGGAACACAGATAAAGCAGGTGAGAGGCAGGCAGGGTGGTGACAAAGTGGTTTAAAAGGTCCATATTCATGATATTTCCACTGACCTATTAGGCTGAATACAGTGTGTATTTCAATATGATTTATAGTTGTTGATTCCATTAGCCATAGATCCCTTTCAGAAAGCCCTCATAGCTAATGAATTGAATAACACAAGGGCCAAAACTTGAGTATTTATCACTAACAAAAACCATCAATAACTGTGGAAATGTTAATTTTTACAGCCATGACTGCTTGCAACCTATTTTACCAAGCATAAACTGCTCTTTAATCAAAATCTGTTCACCTCTAAGGTCATCAAAAATTTGCTGCCAGGCTACATGTAAGTGCCTGTCTTTCTAGATGATAGGCTTAGTCTGTAAGCTATAATCTCCCCCACTTTGTTCAGAGTTTTAGAATAGTGATTGTACTATCCCCTGTGAGTTCCCACTGACAGAAGTTACAACTCGTGATATTGACTGAACCCACCACTTTTAAGTACTGGCAGGAATTACACATTCTCCAGAAAATATCACCTTTAAGCTGGCTGGAAGCTGTCAATCTTCACTCTGTCCTTTGAATGCTGTGTGATGTTAATTGTACCAGCAGCTGCTTGATCTGCTAAACAAACCACTGGAAGCCTGAGCTGGTTGTTTAGGCTGTTCCCTCAGCCTCCATCAGAACTGGAGTGCTGCTTTTCTTCTCCCTTCACATTTTGTCCTTGACCTCTCTGACTTAGCCAGCAAGAGGCCTGTCTTGTGTTGGCACAGACTGTAGTGTTTTAAGGGAGTTCTGTCTCAGCTGGATGGGTATTAAAATCTGACGGATGTACCACCTGAAACGAAGGAGAGGGAAGGGAGTGAGTAGTAGTTTCATTGAAAATTTTTCGTATTAATTGACATAAATGTGAGCATTTCACATAAATGGAATGTTTTTCACATAAATATTATACACAGAGCAAATTAGTATTTAACAGCTATGTGAAGAAGTGCCATAGAGCAAAGCTGTAATTCAGGCAGTTCAGTAGAATAAAAGCACCTCAGGAGCTGTTGCTCTTCATTCCCCTCTGGCAATGTTAATTTTATATGAACACACATCAGCATGTTTATATTGTCAGGTACTTCTGCATGATAACATTTATACCTTGCATCTCACCCACAGTACACAGTACTATAACCTGAAATTTGTTTCAGGTTACAAACTACAACACAGAGAGGGACGTTTTATAGTGCAATGTTTATGACCAAAATTATTCTACTTCAGCAATCCAATCAGGCTCCCAAGTTAAAACACTGAGTGATGGAGTTAATTAAGGAGGAGTAGTGCTGTTGCAGCTCTAATGCTGAACATATATAAGTGCCTCTAAAGTGAGGCAAAGTTTGTCAGGATAGATAATGGCTTCAGTGCACCAGCTGATACAGCTGCAGAGATAAAAGAGCTAGCTTTGGGCCCAGAAGCCCTTCTTTTGGTTTGAGTATATTAACATTTCTATCATCAGAAAAAGCAGAAACACTCCCTTATGCACACCCTAAAAAAAGAGTATATCAGTCTTATTTCAAGAATTGTGAAAAGGAAAACTGACAAGTTAAGTATCCAGTACAAAGACAACAGATGCCAGAATGTTTTGAGTCCTGAAAGACAGGATATTATTAAATGCATCCTATCCAGAAAGTTGGAAAAGGTGACCATGTGATAGTTGCCTAGAGAGAAATGATTGCTTTTTCTTCTCTAATGACTTCTAACCTCCATTCTTTTGCCTGATAAAATTCTCCCACATCTTTCTACAGCTGAGTCTATAAATACTTTTCTGCAGAGACCCTTTCAAGACACTTAAAATTCATTTTTGAAAACACTAAGATTTCTTATATTTTTTTTGCACTTTTGTCATGCCACTAATGGAAGTTTTACCAGAAATGGAGCTCAGCAGTGTTACAATCCTGATGTGCAGTGATAATGGAAAATTACTGCCAAATGCAGAAGTCTTGATGGTGAAAATTCCTTATGCTCACTGTTGCTAAGGGTTTTAAGGCATTAATACTTGATATCATATGCAGCTAATAAAGTCCACTTATACTATTTGACCTGTGAAGATTTTCTTATAGACAAGTTGTACAGCATTTGTTTGTTAGAAATTAATCATGTGTAAATTAAAATATGGGAACATCCCAGGCTTATATTAGTCTACTTAAATAAATATGGACTCCATAAGGAACTTTAGGCAAGTTTAGTGCTATACTACAAGAGACTTTATTAATCAGAATTAAAGAAGTATAAAACATCCACTTCTGTAAAAACATGAGTGTTTTGAAGGAAGATCTGCCGGGGATGGTCCCATCATTCCTTTTTCCTCTGGTGTTCAAAACTGGGTAATCATGTTTTTGTAAAGTTTCCTAGAGTGAGGTCCAGTATGAGTGCATACAAAATAAAATTACTTAGGTCTTATAGGACAAGTTTAGCCTTTAATGTAAAAACATTTAGAAAAGAAAGTGCTGCTATCATAAGCAGTCCTTACTGCCCCTGTGCAGAATACAGAGACGTTCCAGAACTTTCCAGTACATAAAGGGTTTATAAGAGCATGAGAGGGACTTTTGGCAGGGGCATGCAGTGATAGGAGGAATGGTTTTAAATTGACAGAGAGCAGATTTACATCAGATGTTGGGAAGAAATTCTTCCCTATGAGGGTGGTGAAGCCCTGGCACAGGTTTCCTAGAAAAGCTGTGGCTGCCCCATCCCTGAACGTGTCCAAGGTCAGGCTGGGGCTTGTAGCAACCTGGGAGAGTGGAAAGTGTCCCTGCCTACAACAGGGGGCTTGAAACTAGATGATCTTTAAGGTCCTTTCCAGCCCAAACCATTCTGTAATTCTCAGCATGGTTAAAAAATAATCACAGAGTGATTTGTAACTGAGCAGTACTATACCCACAGAACTTTCAAATAAACTGAATTAAACTCCCTGAACATATGCTGCCATTTCATTCATTAAATAATGGATTGCCAGCTAATTCATACTCTACTGAGACACATCCAGTAAATTTAAAAAAAAAAAAATCTGAACATATCAAGAAATAAAAAATTCAGGAACTGAAAAACTTAAAATATTTCTAAAGCACTACAGGTTAGATGCAAACATTTTATGATTCATTACGTTTTAGTATATTCCATCTGATATACTTTACCTAATAACAACACAGGCTATTGCAGCCTTGTCAGTAAATGATAAAACTGTTCAATTACCCTTTTATATGGATCCAAAAAGTATAGTAAAGTATATTTCAGAACTGTTAGGAAAAAAGTTCTGCCAAGGCTTGGCTGATTTTCAAAACTAATTTTAAATTATATGCTAACTAGTTGATTTAGCTGTTTATTTCATTTTAGCCAGTCTGTAAAGCAATTTGGCTACATGTTTATGGTTACAAAGGCATTTTAGCCTGACTCTTAAGGAAAATGAGTTTATGTTAATTCTGCTCTTGTCCATCGTTCTTATCTGACCATCCAATTCCTTTTGAACAGAATGGCAGCACTCAACCTCCATGGCAGAGCCAGTTAAATGACTTTCCACTTTCTGAAAAGCAGAAGCCTATTAAAAAAGCAGGATCTGAATTATTTCATGTCCTGACAGGCAAAGCAGTAGTATCAGAACTCAGGAGCTGAAGAGGAGCTGTTGAGGTCTGTTCTCTGTAAGTATGGAATACCAAGCTCCATTACACAATTGCCATGGAGCAGCATGTGTTCAGTGCTGTTTGTGGCTCATCCAAAAAAACAACCCAGAACCAAACAAGAAGAAACATTCAGGATAGAAAAATAATTCCTTCCTTCAAATTTCAAAGAAAAGAGAGAAAGTAGAACTCCTTCAAGCTAGCAGAATTTCAAGGCAAGATTTTCTTGTTTCCAGCTGCCATCCCTACTGCAGTTTCTCTTGGTGTGAATGCATGAAGTTTGTGAAGTGCCTCAAAGTAGAAAAGCTAATCAAATTAACACCCAAAAAAACCAAACCAAACCAACAAACCAAACAAAAAAAACCAAAACAAAACAAACAAAAAAACCCAAAACAAAACAAAACAAAAAACAACAAGCAAACAAAAACCAGATGGAAAGAAGAAGTTTGAGTAGAGTTTGTGAAGTGAATGGGGAATGTGCAAGTTGGAGTAAATGTTGCTAGATCTATCTTTTCAGGAAACTTCACAGTTTTAGATGTGTTCTGCTGAAAGGAGAGGACTATTTTTAGAAAATTACTTCTCAGGGGAAAGAATTTACAAATTTTCTAAGCAGTATCTTTTGTCCAAAGAGATGAGCTAAATGCAGATGAAAAGGACAATGATGAAGACTGAGAATAATTTCTGGCTTGGTTACTCCTCAGGTGGAAATCTGATTTGAAGCAAATTATTCCAAGGGTAAAGTTTGAACTGAAACAATGTTATAGAGCTACATTTTTAGATTAATTGAAATTTCTATCACATCAATGTAGACAATGAAAACAAATTGTCTGTATTTGCATATCATACATAAATGTTTTAATGTACAAGAATTAAAAAAAATGTGGAGTCTATTAGCAGGCATTAAAAATAAAAGCAGCAGTTGTTAGAGATAGCATTAGGTAAGCCAATTCCTATATCAGTCTTGTACATTTTGGAAGCTTGTTGGTTTTAGACAATTTATCTAGCATAATATTCCCTTTTAGGTATTTCAATGATTTTGCAGTAAGTTACTTTACATAGTCTGCTGTTTAGAGTCCTGAAGAATCCTAAGTGTGCATGTTTAGATTTAATGCTGCTTTATATCCCAAGCAATATTTTTTGTGTTATAAAAATAATGAGATATAGACTTATTTTCAAGCAAAATAAAAACAACTTTGCCAAATTAGAAAGTCTGTAAAAACTAATTGGAAACTCAGGCTGATTCTCAGCCTAATGAGTTTGCAGTGCTTCTCTGAAATGAGGGTCTGATGAAGAAGACTTTTTAAATCACCAAACTAATCAGGCTCCAATGTGAGGTTTTCTGTAATGCCAGTAGCTAGATGAAAGGGTGACAAGTGTGATAATTGAAAAGGAATCCCCCTAGGAAATCTGATGTGTTGATGTATTGTGATAAATTGCTCTGGGAGATACAAGGTACTCTACGAGCCAGAGAGACTTTATGGTTCAAAAGCAGAACCAGTCTATTGCATGGAACAAACTAAACTCTGTCAGATAATTGTGTGCCATTGACAGGACATGTAAAAGGGGAAGAGGGGAACTAAAAGATGTGTTGCCATATAGATTGTATAGGTTTTTTCCCAAATACCTAGAGAAACAGTCACCTTGTCTGCTCAGCATTTACTGCACAGCTCTTGATGCACTTTGTAGAGTCTAACTGTGTGTCCTGGCAAAAATCAGCATTTTTCTAACAGGACAGTAGCTCAACCATTGAGATGGCTTGTCATGCAAATTATAGGTTGTATAATAATCCTGCAAATTTTCTGTAGAGTGGATTTAAGATTGATACCTTAAATAAGGAAATGTCATTGATCAAATACATAAGGGTGCTGGACTATAAATATTATGCACAAAATTTGGGCAGCTTTCAATTCTAAAACAGTGGGACACAGGATTTACCTAGATTAATTATTATATGAAAGTGTCTTAGCAGATTATTTTGGAGCCCTGGACTGTTGACTCCAGTGATTTAATTTACTGAGGTCTCCAATTCTCTAATATGCTTAGAAATGCTTTTCTGGTGTATGCAAACGAATAGTACAGCATAAACCTTAGTGCAATTGTAAGAATGCTGCCTTGATAAAAGATCAGTGAAATTAAAAGGATTAAGCCTGAGCCAAATCTGTGACAGCTTTGCTTACCACAGCATTGAAAAGCTTCTGTGGAGCATTAAACAACCTTGTTTCTCCAGCTGGGGTAAACTGGGACTTCCACAGAGAAAAAGGTGCTTTATTTCCACAAGCCATCCCTGGAAAGGAGGGAATACCATTTCGTTTTTCACCTTGAAGACACATCATGTCATAATATAAGGAAAGTATGTGTTGTAAATGGATGGCAACAGCTCCTTGCAGGGAATTTTTGCAGGTTCATCAGAGCTTCCCTCCAGCTGGATTTCTGCAAATTTAACTGGACATCTACTAAGGTAAAAGGGAGAGTAAGAGTGAATACAGAAATGGGATAAAGCTGTGTTAGATGCTGAGGTGAAGTATCTGGAGGAGTTTCAGGTTAACAATTTCTCAGATCACTCAATCTGGCAGCAATTCTTACCACTGTCTTTTTTACAAAGTGTTTGTTATTGTCCATAGCTGTGTATCTGGTTGTACTGAGAATCTTTGGAGACTTTGGGGAAGTAGAGAATACAAGGTCTTATCGTTCCTTGAAAGTACCATTGCACCATGTTTGTGTCTTCGTTGTCCTTTTGGATTTGGAGGAGTAATGAAGCTCAGTGGCTCAGGCTGAGCCACCTTGAGCCATGTGGCACTCTGTTCAGGTGCAACATCCCTTTGGGGTACTGGGGGGCAGCTGAGGGTCCCATAGGGCAGTGGCAGCACAGGGAGCAGGGCCTTGGGTACCCACCACAGGCATCTTTGACTTGGTCTCCTTCTGACTGGTCCAGTGGCTGTAAGCTCCCTGCCAGCTCATCTGCCTTTAGCTGCCATAAAACCTTTTCCCTGGCTGTCCGGATTATTAGTGCTTCAGAGACCTTTTCTCAGCTCTCAGTTAACAAATGCAGTAACAGACTGCAGAAGTGTGTTAACACTGTTTTATGAAAAAGGTTTGTTAAGGAGTAGGACTTAATTCAGTCATTTTCTCTCTTTAGTTGAAGTGCAAGACTAATTTTTGTACTGTCTATTTCTTTCACAGATGTTTTAAATTAGAATTATACCTTGTGAAATCAGTTGGTATCTGTGCTGCCAGTCAGTGTCAATTTATATGTTCTTTACCTTCATCCCCAAAAAATCCTGATAAATTAAGTGAATGTTATACCACCTTCTTTTTTTCTTTTTTTTTCTTTTTTTTTTTTTGTTTTGGTTTGTTTGTTTTGCTGTTGTTGTTGAATTACAGTGCTGTAGGGTATGTCTGTATCTGATAGTTTCTGTTTCCATCGACTGTTATATTTTAAATTATTTCAAATATTGCAGCAACATTTACAGGAAGCAGGGTAAATAACATTATAAAGCACAATGCTTTATTCCCAATAATAATTGTATTGCAGAATCACAGAATGGTTTGGGTTGGAAGGGACCAGTTTCAGCCCCAGGCTGTGGGCAGGGATACCTTCCACTAGACCTGGTTGCTCCATGCCCTGTCCTACCTGGCTTTGAACTCTTCCAGGCATGGGTCAGCCACAGCTTCTCTGGGCAACCTGTTCCAGAACCTCACCACCCTTACAACAAAGATTTAATTACTAATACTTCATGTAAATCTGTCCTCCTTCAGTTTAAGACTTTAGTCTGCCCTTTCCTTTGTTAATGAAGATGAACATAAACGAACCACTAACTGCAAAACAACATCTAAAGGCAGTCTTGATCTTTCTAAAATAATAATCCTCTGTGTGTTTGGTTGCCTTTTCCTTGTTGTTTCAGATATGCCTGGTAGCCCACACAACCAGTTCACCTTCAGACCGCTGCCGCCGCCGCCGCCCCCTCCGCACGCGTGCACCTGTAGCAGGAAGCCGCCTCCGTCGGCCGACTCCCTGCAGAGGAGATCCATGACCACGCGCAGCCAGCCCAGCCCTGCCGCCCCCACGCCCCCCACCAGCACACAGGACTCGGTACATCTTCATAACAGCTGGGTCCTGAACAGCAACATCCCACTGGAAACCAGGTATGGACCAAGGTGTGCGCAGAGGATCTCAGATGTCGGGGGAACAGAAACAAGGTGGAGAGGAGGCCTGACATTGACACAAGCTGGTGATGGGCACTTATGAGTCTGTTTCTCAGGACATGCCAGTGTGTTTTCTTTGAGGCCATCTCAAGCAGCCGCATGAAGCCTTATTTGCTTGATTCATATAGATCAATAGTACTCAAAAAAGCACATTATGCAAAGTTTTGGAAGATAATGAATCTTTTAACATGTGTAGGTTACAGTAGCATTTTTATGGTTGCATGCAGTCAGGATTTGTACTTGTGTGTTTGTCTTGCCCTCCCACATTCTCCCAGGACCATTTTGTAACTAGCTAATGGAATTTTGGTTTAATCAGTATACTTTGACACTTCTGGAGTCACACAGAATGGTTGGGGTTTGAAGGGACCTTTGGAGATCATCTAGTCAGGCTGTAGCTTTCCTGTGGATAAGAAAAGACCAGAAATAATACTAAAATAATATTTTTCTCAATACATATTTAAATACCTTATTGCATATATAGCCAAAGAATATAATTTGATAATCATTTGGCCAAGAAGAAACAATACTGAGACAGGAATAGGGCATGGCAAGACTTACATCTGGGAGCTGGGGAAGGGAGGGTACAAATTCAGGATCATTCACAATTTACACAAATAATCTACTCCAAAAAGCAATTGGGAGCAAACATATTCTGTATTCAAGTGACTTATTTTCAGTACCCAGAGCTCCGCACAATCTTCTCTGACTTTTTGGCTATAATAAGCTTTTTTTTTGCACCTGTTCCTGATTAGTATTAGCTAATTTAATGGCTATCAACTACAGCTGTGTTTGCTGACTTGATTTTTAAAACAAGATCTTGATTTTCAGTCTTTATTATCAACAGAGCACCAGGAGGTTTTAACTAGGGCTTCCTTTGGGTTTTACCATTTTAAAGCACATAAAGTGCAAAAGTTTGTGAAAGTTGTGTTTACTGAAACAGAGAAATTTCTGACATCTACCTAATAAGATCCAGAAAATATAAGGTATTATGCACAGAGATGTATGGGGCTTTTTAACACATATATCCAAGGCCCAGCTATCACAATTAATCATTGAAACCTAGATTTTGTTCTTTTATAACAAGGTTGGTTTTGTTTTATTCCAAAAGTTAATCTTAATTAAAGGTCCTTAAACACTTGACCATTGGTCATCAGAAGTGTCAAGTTGTAGTTCTGCTGTTAAGTTGGGATTGAAGAATACGCCAATTCATTCTGAAATAAAACTTTCCTTATTTGTCAAATAAGGATAAATTTTAAGAAGAATCAAGGAGGATGGAAGCTTTTCTGCAAAAGCGAACATAAACAACATTTTAGTTCAGCTGATCCTTCTGGAGCTAGAAGCTTCTGCTTATACAGTCTTTATAAAGATAAATCTCTGCTGTTTGTGGTGTAACAAGCTTATATATCTATCTATACTTTCTGGGGCAAGAAAGATGATCTCTGGGTATTCTGTCCCATGAACTTTTGGTTCTCTTCAATTAACAGTCAGGTAGATTTTTTAAGTCTCTTTGCATCCCCATTCACTACATTTCCATTAGACTTCACCAGGGCATAATACTTCACAATTTATTTTCCTTTTGAGTTCAGTTTAAATTTTCTGATTTCTTATTATTTTTTGCAAACTTGAAGCTTCTCATAAGGGGCAAATACAGAAATGTATAGCTATATCTATAATTATATAAAGGGCTGTGCAGTGAATTAGGAATTCAGACTGGAAAACATCCTTTGTGCTACACATTAGTCATTCACAGAGTCTGGGAATTTTCCACATTCTGACCCTTCAGTGGTTGTTTCAGCTGATTTCCTGCCCCCACTGGTTGCTCCCGGAAGCCTCTCATGAAGCTGGCTGAAAGGCTGGCTAATCCATAAGGAAAATCTGTGAGTCTGTTTGCCAGGATGTATCTGCAGTTTGTGTGCAGACAAGTGCTGTAGCAGGGGAACACTGTAATAAGGAGCATTTGTGATCACCACTTCCCAGAAGTCTGCAGTGCACAGTACAGCCTTAGAGAAAATGAAGGGCTTGCAGCTTGTTTTTCCTTCCTTTACCAGGGAATGATTCTGCTAGAATTGAACTGGTACTTTGGCCTAATATCTGGATTCCCTTGCCTCTCTTCTCCTTTAATATTTAACTGACCATTAAAAATAATCTTACAAAATAAAGAGAAACATTTCAATTTTTAATAATACCAAGTTTTACCTATAATTTTCAAAATTTTAATAGTACGAAGTCTAGGTTATGTCTACATATCTAATATATCTAAGTAGATTTTTTGTTGTTAAATTTGGAACATTTGCAATCAAAAAGAAGGCTTAGACAGTAAAATATTCCCTAGTGTAACAACCAGGCAAAAAATCAGAATACACATGTTCAGCTTTTCTTCCAACTGTATCTCCTGTTAATCCATAAACAGAACTTGTATTTGATATTTTATTTACTGCCATGGAATATTAGAGAATTTTCAGACAGGAAAAGATATCCTACAACTAATCATGTGACTGTTAAACCTATTCACTCAGGACAGACAGAAACTAAGCAAGTTTATGAGTCTGCTCATAATGATAATGTGTCATGTTTATGTAAAAGAAAATTCTCTAGTTCTGAAAATGTTGCAATATTTAGATTAAACATGTACTCTTACATAACTAGAATTTGAAACCCTAGATTAGATGTCAAAGGGCTGCAGTAAAGACATATACTGTGGTGTATGTGTTTGAAATTTTCTTGTACAGTAAAACGTGGTTACATTTTTATAGAAAAGGGCAAATCAGAATATTTTTGTGCGCTTCATCTAGAGGTGTTACATGCACAAATCTGCAAAGCAGTTTTGTCAAGACCTAACTTACTAATGCAACTGTTTAATGATGAGACTGACTTGGAAAGATGAAATTACTTGTTCAAATTCACACCAGCTTTTGTCAAAGCTGAAATTAGAGTCTGTCTGTGTGTTGTTGCCAAGGCCAGTTCCCTAACTCTGGCAGTTTTTCTAATTATAAGCAACCCAAATGAAAATAAGAATTAAGAACGGCTTTAGAACTCCAGAGGACATGTTATTGAACACCTGCTGCTGAGGGAATTGGAGAAGAGCTGTACCTGCAGCTCAAACTGGTGACTGACTGTGCTGCAGCCTTCAGCACTGTAATGTGCCCAGAGATGCAAATGCAGTCTCCATCTATGCATGCACACACAGTTTGGGAAAAATAAACATAGCCATAATTAAAATTACTTATGAACATGCAGTAATTTCATTGTCACACAGAGAAATAACTTTTAAGCATTGCCAGAAAAAGACTGCAAGGATCTCTCACACCACATAAAAAATTGGGAAACACTGATTCTCTTTTTTAGGATAATGTTATTGGGCTCTTACAAAAATTGATTTTTTCCTCTCCCCCAGAATAAAGTACTTGCAACCTATTGCCTATTCCCTTCCTTTCCACTAAAATAATTGTTTTTTCAGGCTCCATAGATACTTTACTCTAATGCTTCAAATCTTGTGATTTGCAGTGTAATACATTGTCATTATCTCTGACAGCCCCATCTGAACATAACTTACTACATTTTATGGAGTATGTATTAAACCCTGATAACTCAAAAGAATGTTTTTCATTTTCTCCATGCCCTTCTGGTTAACTCAGTATTTGTTTCCATATCTTGCTTTCTTACTTTGTTGGGGTTTTTTTTCTGCTGTTTGCTATTTATTTTCTCACTTCAGTCAAATCACCAAAGAAGCAGTAAAATGTAGATGTTAAGTTAGGATATTTACTGACATTTTTCTTATCCTCCTTAAAGTCTGTTAGAGATCCCTTACAGACAAACCATTGGTCACACTTATTTTGAGTTAAGTTTTGACATAGATTACCAAAGCATTAGAATTTTTAAGTTTTATGTCTAAATCTCAAAATTTAGCTAATTTTGATTTTGTTTCAAACTGGACTTTTTAGTCCTGTTTTGTGCATCTGTATTTAAGATATTTGCTTTTTCCTTCCTTTCTAAAATCAAATTTGTAGTTTCTGTAGCCCATTTAGCAGTGTTGGCAGTAAGGTTAATGCTGTGCTGAATGGACTGAAATCTCCCTTCACTGCACTGTCAATGAGCCAAGTCCTGTGGAAAAAGACAGCTTAATTTAAGCAATCTTATCACCATGGTAATAGCTCCTCTAAGGGGACAGTGAGGTACCAGACCATAAATCTGAGATTCAATTATCATTAATTTATATAAAATTTTGAAGTACTAGAGTAAGAGGAGTATTTGCTATTTTTAGTTACAACTCAGCAATATTTCAGAGACCTAAAGTTTGATTATGTCTCTAAACACTTGAAAACTTTGAGAGTTTTGGAGTTTAAGGTGTATTTGAATCATCATATAGATGGAATCATTCCTCTCCATGTTATATAGTTATTTAAGGTGTATAGGTATGATTAGCTGTATTTGTGTTCCTGAAAATAACTTGATTATATTTCTGTTTGGTATAGGTGAGATCTTGACAACAAGCAAGAGATTTATTCTGTACTATGGTTTAGCTTTGTTCTTTTTAAATCAACTTCATGATTATTTTTTTTCTTCAGGAAATACATTGATAGCCTTTCAAATCACAGACACCTGTACATAGTCCCTTTCTGTGTAAGCTGGAGTAATTTTAAAAACAAAAATAACTAAATAAAAATGCATGTAGAAATTCACAGCTCCTTCTGGGCTCTTGGAAGGCTTGATCTTTCTTCTTGATCTCTGCATTTGAACATCTTGTAGATCTCATAAATCTTGCCTCCAGTGCAGAGACTCAGAAAGCACATTTTTGTGCCTTGAGTTTTTCCCAGTTCAAGGTTTCCATAGCAAACAGAACAGCTTTTACAGCTCCCAAGGCAGACAGGTGTTGATGATCATAAGCCACCAAACAGGGAGACGCTTTCTACTTGAGGAATGCAATGGAGCCTACTCCTGAGTTAAATGACTGGATTTGGGGCTATTCCAAAAATAAATGCAGGGAAGGCTTCCTTTATGATCTTTTCTTCAAATTATATTGGCCAGTATTTGCTATTATGACATTTATCTTGTATTTTCTCATTTTCTACCTAAATAAATAATAAATCAACATATATAGAGGCTGACCATATTACAAACAGACACATGGCCAGGGTTTTAAATTTGTTCTGAGTCCCATGTGTTTTCATTGCACAGCAGAAAAGATCTGAAAATATTTGTGTTCTGAATTCCAAAAGATAAATTGAAGACTGTCAATATGACCATGAACTGAAAATAAAAGCTGTAAATATGACCTTAAATTTAATAATGTGAGAATGAAGGTGTCTTTCATGGAAATAAAAATATAAACATTTGTCAGCTAGTATGAAGTACAGCTTTCATGTCAGCTGCAATGGCACTTGAGGGTCCTGCTTGTAGTTTGAGATCCAGTCACTAAGGACAGCAGGGTAATTTAGATTGTTCATACACTCTATGGTATTTTTTCTTTGTGAGAAGCTCTGGTGCAGGCTTCCCTGGAATAGTGGAATAGTATTTGTGTAAGGGTTTTTTATGGCAGCTAAATATAGCAACTTGAACAATCATGCTACAGATACTCCTTGCTCATTAGTTTGAATAATGTGATGGTATATAAAGTTATAACTAAATGTAAAGGTATGTTGTGATTTTATGGGCCACCAATAAGCAAGCAGCCTTTTAGCTTTCTATGAAATAGTGTTTGCATTTACAAAACCAGAAACAGACTGGATCTAAATTTTGAAAGAGAACAACGAATACAGAATAATACAAAAGGTCTAGGCTGTGAGAAGGGGTCAGAAACATGAAAACAATTCTACCTTTTCATTTCCAAAAAATTCAGATAATTATGTGTAAGGTTACTGCCCAGAAATTTTCTATTTTCTGGTTAGCTATTTCTAGGAAAGCTGGTTTCAAAGACTAAACAGTATTTATGTAGTTAATGTGATATATCTCTTGTCAGATAAACTTTGTCTTATTTGTCACAGTAGCTGTACAGCTTGGATTATATCTTACACATGTGAGTGTAGGTACTTGGAAGTAGACTGAAATGCTGGTAACAAAACTCAGAATGTGCATGGGTATTCATAGGAGGAAATCAATGACAAAGAGAACTGAAGGGCAACTACTTCAGTTACTCATTCTTTATTTTAAGTCATGTTTCCAACCATGGGATATAGGCAATAAAATTACAATATTGGGATTTTTATCCTTCTTCATTCATGGTTTCAAAGTACTCTGCAAATATTGTACTTTATATGTACAGTATATGTATTCTACAAATATGTACTTTATATTACTTAAATAAATATTATTGTAACCACTGTTTTTCATATTTTCCACAAAAGTTGAGGAAAAAGAAAAACAGAGCAAGCCATGAGCTTATTCCTTCCTTACACCACACATTTCTGTGTGCATTGGTTGTTTTACTCAGCTGTTTTTTTGGGTTGGAATGCTACAGCAAAGTTCTAAGCCACAAAAAAGCACTTTTGAAAATTACTGAGTTAATGTAGAGATGTCACTATGTATCAGAACAACAAAGCCCATACTGGTATATGGAAGAGTGATTTATGTCCTCAGTGTGGTCATTTTAGTTGTTTGTTGTTTCTTTTTCATTAAAGAGCAAATTAAACCAGAAAACAGTTGTATTTTGGACAACAGTTCTATTGTAGAACCTGTTAATTGATTTTGGCATCATCCTATATTTATATAATTATTGTCCCAGATTTCTGCCAGAGACTTGAAAGTTTAGTCACCTGGTTAACAAGCCTAACTTGCCTACAGCAACAACAAAGTGAGCAAGCATTGCATCACTTGTTGTTCAGTACTGGAGCAAAAAGCAAGGATACAGATTCCTTTTCCCTCCTTTCACATCCAGGGTCACAGTGCTCAGCTTTCAGATGCTATGTAAAGAAAACATGAGTGAATAAAGAGAAGCAATTCTATGTGAATCATTCAAAAAGCAATTCCAGCTCAAAGAGGAAATTTTAACAAAGCGGTTCTATTCCCAAAGACAATTGTGTGGAGGGGTTCAAATTGAATTCAATTATACATGGAAAATAAAATAAATTAGATGAGTAGTTTTCATGGCAATTTCTGTCTTCCTTCACCTATGACCATCCTTGTTCCCATTGTTCTTGTACACAAAAAGGTGGAACAAAGACTATAAAATTATAGGTCAGTTCTATCTAAGTCATATCTTATATTCAGATACTGTTTTCCTGGGTTGTTTTTCAAGATGAGGGTATAGTGTGTATATATTTGTTAACAAGTGGGTGTCTTGATTTTTATGTATATAATAGTTGCCTTGGCTTTATACTATATAGTTTGATGAGAACCATATGTGAGATTTATTAAAAAAATAGATTCTGATTATTATGTAAGTTTAGAAGTGTCCTCTTCTTTCCCCTCCCACTTTGAGTACAGAATAGAATGGATAGAAAACCAGGAGAGAGTGAATTTCTGCTTCTTACTACTGTCACAGAAAATACTAAATGACTTAAAATGGGCAGGTACCAATGTCTTCTTGTCAGTGTTTGCCAAAGTAGATGGGCAGCTGTATCGGTTCCAAATCTATTTTGGCTACCATCTCTGTATATATTGTGGCTATGCCAAAAAACAGAATCCTTCTTATTTCATCTGCTGTGCCTCTTAAAAATGTCCTTTGCACTTCTGTTGACATCTAAAGTAATTACTTCAATTAAATATCAGTATAGATATACAATTACATGCATTGTATGCAGCTATAAAATGCAGTTGAAAAGAAATTGAGCAATTTAAATGGTTGAACTGAAGTCTTCTTAGTTTTTCTATCACATAGCTTTGCAGTAATTTGTAATGCTTTAGGTAACTACTTCTTGAATGTGAAGTATGTGCAGGTACAAATGTATTCCTACTTGGTTTATCCAGGAAAAATGCAGACTGATCTTTTGGCCAAGGTATAGCAATATTTGTGTTTCTAACTTAGCCGTTGGCTCAGTTTCAAGTCTGCTGTTGTTTTTCTTTTCTATTTTTCTTACCAACTCATGTTTTTTAATGGAAATTGAAGGAAAGCACGTTATAGGAACAAATGAAGGTCTGGGCCTACAGATGCTTGTCAGAGTTAATGCATAGAAAGTTAGAGTAGTGATACCAAGCCCTTGACAAAGTTGAGGGGCATTTCTGCAGTACCAGGATACAAAAATATTTTCTCAGAATTTAATTACAGAATTCTTTGTGGAGTTAATCTGTTTTCTGTAATAGTATTATGTTGTTGCCACATGAATTCAGTCGGGATGTTGCTTCTAGCTTTTATAAGACTTAAATTGCTGTGCCAGATAAAGAGCCAAAAGTACACAAAGAAATAACCTGATGGAGAGGTCTGTAAAAGGATGAACTCATCTCTAACCTTCTCCTAGCTTAGAATTCATCATTTGTATGACTCGTGCTCTTGGACTTATCTGCCATTCCTTGTGAGGTTAAACAAGAGCACTTGGATGAGCCACAGGAAACTGCTTCTCCACAGAATGAAAGCAGTTCTGCCATCAGCAGGACTAACAGCTCCAATTTCAGGCCTTGTGTCAGCTGAACATCCCAAAAGTCCCTTCCCTTCCCCTTTGCTGGGCATGCCAGTGGCAGGTGGAGACATTGCTCCTGCTCAGCCAGAATGGGCTTGGCCCCACTTTACTCCCAGTGTGTGCTGGGCTGGGCAGGGGTGAGCGGGAGGGCAAAGAGCTCGGGGTAGCAAAGGAGCCTCACTGGGGCTTTTGCTGCTTCCCTTGATGATGTGGAGGGCTTTGGTCCTGATAGGATCTTTTTCTTTCATTTAACTTCTCTTGGGAGGATTCAAAGTTCAAAAGTCTTGCATTTGTAGAGATGAAGAGGGATGAACAACCAACAGACATTGTGGTTACCTCAAAGGGGAAATGCTTTCCAACAGTGTTTTCTCTATTACTGAGCCTTTAATATTTATTTATATAATGGAGTTATCAGTGTAATCATATTGTGACTTTTATTTCACAAAAAAAATTCCTTACAGACTATGTCCTATATTGCTCTTTTTAAGAGAATATTATAATCTTCTTTATGGATGTTTTTGATGGTTTTGTAAACATTTAGTTGTTCTCCACTTGGAAGGAGTGGTGTTCTCAATCACCCTTATAAGTTCTCTTTTTTTTCTTGTGTTCTCAGTTTACCAAAAAAAAAAAAAAAACACCCCAGGCCTTAACTTTTCTCTTAGATCAAATATTAAAGCACACATCAGGCTGCAGTCACATCTAAACTTTTGAACTGGAGCTTTTATTATTTTGCTCTTTAGAAAGAGAGCTTGATTTTATGGAATTGATAGCAACAGTTTAGCATGTCCTGACATCCTTTGGGAACCATGGTGTGCTCAGACAGATGAGGAGTCATCTGAGTTTATGAGAACATGGTCACAGTCTGGCTTTGGAAATTTGTCTTTGTGCCACCAGTGTTTTTCAAATTATATAGAAATGTCTTTGGGTACACAATATAAGCTCCCAAAAATGGAAGTTGTAAACAGTTGGGGTTTTTAAACATTTTTTCAGCATTATTTTACTGGTAGCTCAGTTTCAGTGTACCATTGCTTCAGAATCTCAGTTTTATTACAAATTAGAGCAATTTAAATTCTCCTCTGTGTGACTGGAGTCATCTGTCCAAAAGAGAGTGAGCTGGTCCAGGTTCTGCATACTCTTCTCCTAACAGAGAAGTGACTTTGCACACTTGCACTTTATCATCAAGCCCCTGTTATAAATTCCTGTTCAAGAGTATGATTTTTTTCCTAGCTATTGATTGCAGGCTGTTAGAGCCTTAATAATGACAATTTTCTGTTCAGTATTTCCTTCCCTTTATCTCTGATACCTTTGAGCTATGCACCATAAAGGACAATCAATACTGCCAGTATCAGACCCTTTTGTAATTTCAAAAAAAATTTAAATGAGAAATTACCAAATAAGTAGGTTTTTGTCATTATGTCTTGAATTAAAACATGTAAAGAACAACTGACTTTTTATATTTGTAATATTTGTGTGTATGTATTTATATATATGTGTGTGTATGTATACATGCATACATACTTCTAATATGTATATGCTTATATCTAATAGTGTCTTACTTTATGTGGTGATTTCCCTGAATACCAATAGGAATTTTGCCATGGCATTTTTTCCTACCTGACTGTGTATCTCGTTAACTGCTGACTGAGAAAAACCTTCTCATACTTGCAAAAGCTTTCATGTGTGACAACAAAGCATTGAATCCAAAATAACCAGCTGTGCTCTCATGGCCTGATAGGAAGGAAGCAGGTTTATATAGTCCTGTAAACAGTTACATTACTTCATTTGAATTTATTATTTTACTGAATATGAGTTTATAATTTTCAAACTAAAATAGAGGTAACATTACAATGTGAGGGCTGTGTTGTCTTTCTAATGTGTGTATCTACAGCTGTGGAAGTCAGTAGGAAGGAAAACTAGAATGTGTTGTCTAAAGCACTGCCAGGATGCTGTACTCAGTCAGGGTCAGATGTCCAGTTTTGTCTGAGTGAAGCTCATTTGGGTAATAATCATGAAGCAAAAGTAACTTATATTCAAATTTCATTCTTGTGGTTTATTCATGAGACTCCTGATACACAGGCCCTGTAAACTGCAATGCAAGCTAACCTGTATTCTCATTTGCTTATTTTTTATGTAACTAAAGGGCTCTTTAAAAGATAAAAGTGCTCTGTAATGCTTTTTTATTTTCTATAATCTGGCATTTTGAAAACTGTAACCTTTCTTTTAAAATCTTATAATGGAAATGCATAATACCATACTCATTACACCATTTTAGCAATTACCATTTCAGGAACATGTATTTACAATGTTCTTAAAGTCAAATGTCACAGTATAACAATGTTGCATACTCTTGAGTGTTTGATCCTGCGTACATCCCGCTATGGATTTGTCAAAGAATTCTCCCAGCATGGATTGATTGATCCATGTATGCATTCAAAAACTCATCTTGTGCCTTGCCAAAGGTGTAAGGCACATTTGCCAACGGGAAGATTCTGGACCATGTCACTTGCTTTCTCAGCTTGAGACAGAGGAACTCCAAGATGCTCTGAACTCCTTTGGGTGCATGCTGTGGCACGATTTTTAGAGGTGTACCTGTCAGAAAAGAGGCCACTGAAGAAACTTGCTGCCTTAGATAAAACAAAGGCAAGAAGGAAAAGAAAGCGGGTGTTTCCAAAAGAATATATCGTTGGTGTGCCCTGAACTAGCTCTATTTTTCCACAATTTCTGAGCACATATCACAGTAAGTTATTGTTTAACGTTAAATAATCTTTCCTAAATTCTCTTGGAGAGCCCTTGCCAGTCCTGAAAAACCATCCTTCCTCATATAAAGAACTACTCTATACTTCTGCATCAGAGCCTCTTCTGCAAGGCACATTTTTGTATCTTACTTTTTGTGCTAATATAAGTCTTTGCTATTTTTTCTTGAAGGCAATCAGTTCTGCAAGGTATGCTGAAGTAGGTCTCCAAATGATTTCTTTCTTAGTATGTTTGAGAATCACTGCAGTAGGCAAAAGCATTTGAAGAAAAACTACTCTCAAAATAGCTCAATTAAGAACAGTAAAGAAATTATGCTCACCTGTATAGTAACTACAGTTCTTCAGAATGGATTATCCTTGTAAATCAGATGACTAAGCAGTCACTTTTTTTTTCCCTTTATTCCATGGTAAAAAAATAAATGTTCACAGTGACACTGGCTTTAGCATCTTTTGGATATTCCAGTGAATAAACCTGCTAGGTGTGGATGGAAGGGATACTGCCAGCAACAGTTCCCATGTCTCTGTCACACCTGTGTAAAGGCATGCAGAGACTGCTCATCTTGGAGGATCCCAGTACTCTACTGAGAAACAGCCTTCCCTCAGCATTACTCTAAACGTGGGGAAATCAGCTCAGAATTTATTTATGGTGTGTTGTTTCACTAAAACATTGCTGGACATCTTGTGGTGTGGTTAAAAAACTTGCAGAGGGAATTCAAATACATATTTTCCTGTCTTTGATATTTTCTGTGGCTATATGCAGTATTTACTATGCAGTGCTTATATAGTTCCTTTTGCTTTTTACATCACAGAATGGTTTTACAGCATCGTTCTTTGTCTTCTCTTTGTAGGCATTTCCTGTTCAAACATGGATCTGGGTCTTCAGCTATCTTCAGTGCAGCCAGTCAGAACTACCCCTTAACATCCAATACTGTTTACTCTCCACCTCCTAGGCCTCTTCCTAGGAGTACCTTTTCCAGACCTGCCTTCACTTTTAACAAACCTTACAGGTGTTGCAACTGGAAGTGCACAGCTCTGAGTGCCACTGCTATCACAGTGACCCTGGCGCTGTTGCTCGCCTATGTAATCGGTAAGCCCTGATCCTTTCCTCTGCTGAATTATTCTTTTACTTCCTCTGCTCTGTCAGCTTGCTTGCTTTGCACTCATACAAATCATGTTTTAATAGTAATATTTGCCATTGGTGATTTAAAAAGCAACCTGGCAGACAAAACACTGGATTGGCTCAAGGGTGAACATAAAATTCTCATTAATTTTCTAACTCTGTTAACCTTTGTGCTGCCTAACAGAGAAATTTTACTCAAGATTACATGTTTATACTAGCAGAGGACTCCTACTGATTTTAATTACTGTGATATTTTCTTAAACGTTTGATTTTCATATTATGCTTTACAACATTGTTGCTATTAAGAATTACTTGGAAAGACTGGTAATGTTTGATTGTGTTTTCCCTTGCTACCCATAGTAAATTTCTTCAGTCTGATCACCATTTGAATTTTATACAATTTTCTTCCTAATTGTTATATCATTTTCTAGAATGACAACTAGCTCTAAAAATAATTTTATACTGTGTTGTCTAAGATAGATTGTGTTATCCCTTTATTGAATTTATGTTTAAAAAATGGGTTACATGGTACCAGTTTTGCCATTTTGTTAGCAAAATACATTGGACAGGATTAACAGAGTAGCTAGAAAGGCTTCCTCAGATTTGGAGTTTGGTTTTGGGTTTTTCTTTGGAAGACAGGTGTATTGGAGATGCCTTGAAATCAATGTGGTTACAAGCATACATAGGAGAGCAGTTCTTTGTGATTTCCTACATAACATTTATCCTGAACTTTAATTATTCCATTGGGTTTTCAATCTGAATTGAAAATATTAAAGAACATTCTGTGTGTAGAATTCAAGAATGGCACTGTGGCTTCTGTAAACATAGGGAAATCTAATTCATTTTTGCCATCTCACACACACTCTTAGACTATTGTTTTAGATGGCAGCTCAGAGGTGGCAGGAGCCCGAGTATTCCTGATGCCCTATAGCTTGAATGGGAATAATTACAGGTTTGCCTGAAAGAGTGCAGTTCATACTGGTAAAACTTGACAGAGATACAAGTACAGATAACTGATAACTAGCCAGTGATTTTCTATACTCTCTGAATAAATATATCTACAGTAAAAACTATTAAAATTTCAATAATTTCTTGTTTCCCACTGAAGTTTTCTTCAGTCCCACACTGCCAAAATTTTGGTTATTGTCAGCAAGATGCTCATCAGGAGGGATTTTTTCCTAACATCCTTGCCTAATGCATATGGGAAAGCAGATTTGAGCATTTCTGGTGCATGATGATTTGAAAGCACCTGAGGATCTCCAGTAAGCTCCATTAATTGCAGATTTACATAACAGCTGGTGAGCATATGCCCTCAGTTAGGACTGGCTGTATCATTTTTGCAGCCTCATCTGTTTGCTACACATTTTATCCCACCCACACCATTTAGATTTTATCTGGATTAAGCACTGTCTCTTTCATCTCTGTTTAGGTTTCAGTCTGCCACTGAAATTTCTGTAACTTTCTAGGGATATACTGGTATATGTCATCAGTCTGAGAAGGCTGGAAGCACTCCTTGTCACCATGAATTAAAGATCTCTGTGTGACTCTCCTGTAGATGTGTCTGTTTGTCATATCTTGGTAACACAAGGGTGTAGCATATTTTCTTCAGTTAGGTCAAAGCAGGTAAAATAAAGATGTCTTTGCATTTTATAAATTATTACTATTTATGTTTTCTATGGAAAAAATATAAAGTTTTGAACCAGAAGTTGTAATTCAGAAAATTTTTAAGGATGACATTATTTGTTCTTGTTTTCCCCAGAAATCTTTGAATTGCATAAGCTTTCCTGCAGATTCAGGTAGTATTAGCTAGCTTATTCCAAGTGAATATTCCTTCTGCTTATCTCTAGTTGCTTAAATATTTAAATAAGTTTATGGTCTCTTCTTATGACTCAGCTGCCGTAGTTCTTTCCCTTTTGCTGGGTTTGAATCATAGCATATTAACTGTTTCCAGAGTTCACTGGCTCTGTAGAGATGCACATTTGCATGTTTTCACATCAAAAATTTAAATGTGCATGCTTACAATAGTTGACTATAGAAATTCAGATCATATGTAACACCCTGAAGTTAAAATTCACTCCCCCAAGTGTTTTCTCTTTGCTCACCATGATTCAGATCCCTCACTCCATCAGGCTTTCTTCAAGTCAGAGGACGTTGTGTCTGAGCAATCTTTACAGACATGGGCCCACATTATAAAACAAAACTCATTTTAACTTCAGGACCAACCTTAACCTGTGATCAGCTCAGCAGTTGTTACTGGAAAAATAAGGGAGACTTTTAAAAGGCAAAAATTGTTTTCATTGTATTTTTTGGTATAACCTGCATTAACTTACCATGAACTACAAATTCAGGCCAAATGAGTGTTGATCAAAATTTAACATCAAGCTTTTTCTTCTCGTAATTTAACTACTCAAATGTTCTTTTTCAAGTATTTTTCACTGCCATGTAATACTTGAGCTGCATGTTAACTTTTTAAAAGACACTGAAATCTCAGCCTCAAGTCAGAACATCTCCAAAGTCTTACAGACATGAAGCTTATTCCAGATCAAAATTTACAAGTAGCTCTTATATTTGCAATGTACTGAGACCTGTGCCAGAGTGCTTTAAGCTGTGATTTCTTTTCAGTCAAAAGGTAAACTAGGAAAATGGTTTTGTTCTTTTTTAGCCTTTCCCTCTCATCAGTGAGACTCAGTAGCAAAGATTTTACGTAAGAATATGTAATTCTTCTATATTTTCTCTCCTTTGAACTACTACTCAGTTAAAAAGAAATACTATTTCTCCATTAATCCTCTTTTGGCCTATAATCACTGTGTTTACTGTGTGGCCTTTCTGAAATAAATTTGACTATTATATGGACAGTAAGGGAATTATAGAACACTGTTGGTGGTTGTATAACAAGAGATTTATTGAAAATATTTAGTTTATCAAGAAAAACATGTATTTTCACTTCATCAGGAGTAATTTCTGTGAATAGGTTCTAAAGTCATAGTAGTTACTTCAAAAATCCTTTTTTCATAAAGTGCATGTTTGGTCTTCAGACTGTTGGAGATGTAATTGTAAATTGTTTATGGGAAATGTCCTACATACTTTTATTTTTCATTTTCTGTAATTATGTGTAAATTATGTAAATCTGGGGCACAGTTGTTGAATTGGCCCACAAAGTGGGCAGTGAGGCACAGGAGCAGTGGGGACACACCTCAGGGAGGTGATGTTGGTGCCTCTCACCAATGCATGGGGGGCTGCAGCAGCTCCACCAGCAGTGCCTGCTCTGCCTGAGAGGCTTGCCAAAAAAATTTAAGAGTAAATTAGGCAAATATAAGAGATAGAATAAGAAATATAATATTTCTTTTGGTTTTTTTGCAACACCACATCATTTCCTTTAAGCCCAATACAATGGGTGCTGTGGCTGCTCATTTAGTCGTTATTTTTAGCCCATTAGTGAGAAGGATTTTTTTTCCACGATATTTTACCATTTTATCAGCAGCTGATTTGGACTTGCAAATCACTGTTCCTATTGATCAAAGGTGCTGAATTCCTACTGTTTCTATTGATTTCAGCAGGTGATGCAAATGTTCAGTGCCTCTGAAAATTGCATCTCATGTTCTTGGATTTAACCATCCCTGACTATGAAATGACTATTTTATATACAAATGAATTCTCACGTATGAATATGAAGTCGTCCCTATCCTTCATGATATTATCACTATTTATGAGTAGGTACTGGAGGTGGGTGTTGGGTCTTAAATTATATTCACGTGGAGGGTGAGGAAGTTAAAGCCTCTGTGCTGCCTGACTGTGACCTGTCATTTCTCCCTCCATGTACAAGGGAGACAAGTGATGGTTTCAACGTTGGGAAAGGCCAGGCCAAATTATAAGGACATATCTGTCTCAGTGCATAGATTTAGAACACTGGTTGCATTGCTTTAGATGCTCTATAACAGTAGCAGAAAAGGAATTAATCAGAGAGGGATCAAGGGGAAATACGCTGCTGTACACTGAATAATACAATGGTATAGTAAACAGTGTTAGGTGTTTCAGGGTTATGCAAATGTTGTGATAAAAAACCCTGAAATACCATTGAACTCCTTATTGGGAGAACTCTCACTGTGATAGATGCATCAGGTTCTCTCAGTTGGGAATTGTGGAGTCTGCTTTCCTGGATCCTGGCTCTTACTGAAGAGCTTGGTACTGTTACAAATCCCTGAGTATTCAGAGAAGAAACATCTACTGTTGACTAGGTTTTGCTTGTTCCTGAGAATAAAATATGACTCAGAATTGGAAAATGAAGCCATCATCCCTCTAGTACAGGGGTATATTTGTATTTTCAGGTATAAAAATATGTTAGGTATAAAGAGAAGGCTTCTTGAGAAAGAGGAGAGTGCTGAGAGTTAAAATGGCTATAACAAATACATGGAAGAAGTCCTTAATTAATTAAATGCCCTAGATGATCAAAACAATTTACCACTTTAATATGAATCAAATATTAAAAGTCTCAAATTCTGAAATAATTTACAACAGAATGAAATATTGTTTTATATGTAAAATGAGCTTAAAGAAGATCACCTCTTCTGACAGTCAGGATCAGAACTTTGTTTCTGGCTCTTGTGTTCAGGTATTTTTCTCATTAGTTCTCCTTTTCTGGAACTGCCACTGATGCATCTGTGGCTTCACACCACAGTGAAATCCAGTTTTATAAGCAGAACCTGCTAGCAATTACAGAAACAAATAATTTTCTGGCACTTAGAGCAGGTGCACAAAGAGTAGTCAGCTGCTGATATACATTCTATAACAGCTCTTCTGAAATCTGGGCTTCAGGGGGATGATCTACTGAGATTCCATAAAACAGCAGAGAAAGCTAAACAGAAGCCTTTAGTGGAGGTCAGCAGTTTGGAGGGGCTTCACATTTGCAGGAAATTTGTGCTTTGAAGTTCATCTCACAGGTAGTAAGTACTTACTACACAAGACTTTTGATGTCTCCTCACTACTGAGTGTCTCTTTTGCACTGGAGCCAAGGCTCTTATTCACATTCTGCCAAACATGTAGCACCAGAGTTGACAAGCTGTGCTTACACAGAAGGTAGATAAGAATAAATTAAATTAGATCATTGGCTTCCTAGCAGATGGCGGGTTAATCCAGTTTACAAAGCAAGTTCTGAAAAAATTGCTTGTATCTTTGTGGATATTTACTTGAGTATGCAGTAGAATTGTGGGGACTGAGGTAGTCAGTCTGGAACTGTCAGTTTGTTTTGTGTAAATGTAGAACAAAATAAGTGATCTGGTCAGTTACTTCAGAGGTAAAGACCCAAACTTTTGTTCTGAACGTGGCCCTACAGCAGTAACATGAAGCAAAAATCAGGCTCTGAGTAGGGAAAATCCCTTAGGCAGCATAAAGTTACACTCACTTTTCATCTCTTTGCTGAGAGTTTCCATGAAAGAAATTTATAGAAAGGTTAGATGATGTTTCATCTTTCCTTTAATATTTCCTTTGTACAAGATACCTGTTTTATACCTAATTATTTTTTTAATCTAAGAAACATAACAATTTAGGTAAGAAAAGCTCTGTAGTATGACTAGGATCTTCTGTACTGGAGAGGGAGAGGTCATTTAAAATTGCACTGCACTGCTCCAGTGTATGGCCTGGGCAGGGTGGCTGAGGAAAAAAATTAGATTCATCACAATCCTGTGGCATCCTCCAGTCTCTTCAAATCCACTAACTACAGACTCCTCCAAATTTAGCTTCTTCTATAACATCCATAATGCATGTTAAAAAAAGAAAAATCTCTGTCTACTTTTATGTTAGAATTTTATCAGAAACTTTGAATTTAAAAGGGCTATCTAATAAAATATAAATTAAATATAGGTATGGTAGTATTTATCACGTAAGCCCTAGCTCCCAACATTATGCAAAGAGGGTCAAATTTTGCCTTCAGATTAATTTTGCTTCCAGATCACCTCAGTGAAAGCAATGTACAACTCTGGTCTTGGCAACATGCAACTCATAGATTGCACAGAGCAAAGTAATAATGTAATTTTTGGCAGGGGATTATACTGGATGTTGAAGCAAGCCAAGAAAGAGCATCTTTTCAGATGAGTGCAGTTCCTCCCAGCAGGGAGAATATTGCACTCAGCTTTCAGAGGACAGGTTTGGTTAGGCCAGCTGATGGAAGTCAGGGGCTGATGCTCCTGCTGACTCACCACAGCTCCTCCTAACAAAAGTGTGAATTTTGCAATCTGCCAGCTAACAAGCTGTTTCATCTCCATTTGCCTGCCACTCCTTGGGTATTGCCTGAAACTGTAGTAGCTCAGCAGAGACTTTACACACCCTACTACCTGAAATATTTTAGGTCCTGCAAAATACAGAGTATATGATTGTAGAATTTTTTTAGAATGCTAGACAGGCAGAGCTTTTGCTTCTTCTGTAATGTATGTGTAGTCATCAAACTTCAAAGACTCTTCTGTGTGAACTTGAGCTACATCCTTAGTCCTAGTGGTGGGTTTCTTACTGTTAGTCAGCAGGCAGCCCTCAAGAGTGCTGCAGTCAAGGTTTTCAGAAGGTTGAACTCTGAGGAAAGGGCAGAGATGTTCACCAGAAAGTGAATCTCCCTCCTACCAGCCTAGTACTAAGTTAGACAGAGTGATGGTATCTTCTCCTATTTGTTCAGTGGAGTAGGATCTTACACCTGGGCATTACACATGGGAAATACAACTGAGAACCTGGCAAATGGATTTATGCTTGGGGAAATGACATTGTGGCCTACACTTTAATTGCACAGCATTTTCTGTGCCCCTTTAGTAAAAACCAGAAATCCACTAGGACAAAATCAAAGGGAGAATAACTCAAAAAAATAAGTTCTTTAGAGCTTTTTAATTAAATTCAGTACATGCTTACTTATTTCTAAAGAGATTTGAGAGATGGAGATGTGAAAGTTTTATGTAAACTTATTTGGTGAAATAAGTGTGTATTTAAAACATGCTGTATATATATTGTAGGGAAAGAAGCTCTGTAGGAATTTCGTATATCCTAGGTAAAAGAAAAGTATCACAGAAAGTGAAGAGGTTAGGGAGGGCGCTGTGTCTGCTAAGTAAATATCTATCATTCCCTGTAGTTAACTTCTAAAAAAGATATCTCTAGGAATTAAAGCCTTCACTGGTGTTTGTGGTCTAGTTAGTCCCAGAGTGACACCTGCATCTGAAGGTAGCTCCTCAATAGCTGTAGTTAGTGTAATGAAAATTTGCATGATTTTAAGATTGCGAGGTGGCTGGGTTTGTGCAGCCCTAGAAGTCATTCAGATCAGTTCACATAGGTGTTATTTTCACAGCCATGTGCTTTGCTGTGCAGCCCTCAGTTGTGCCCATTGTTTAGCACAAGTGCAGTGCCCATTTCAGCTCCCAGGGATGAGACATCCGAGCCTGGCAGGGACCGTGCTCTCTGCAACGCGGTTGGTGTTTCCAGGGAGGAAGCTGACTGTCAAACGTAGATACAGATAGTTTTGCAGCTTGCCAAGCTTTGGCACGAGCTATAAAAACAACAGCACTTCCACAGCCTGAAGGAAGACAAAGCCAGTAAAGGATTGGAATTGGTGTGAGTAGATGATGTCATGCACAGAGTGTGTCATGTGGCAAAGGCATGCACCAAGGAAAAGGTGCAGTACATGTTCAGCCCTGGCTTTGTGACATACCCTCTGCAGCATGTTCAAATAGCAACATGAATAGTAACAACAATGGGAATAGTGTCAGAAAGCAACTATATTATATTCAAAATTCCGTAGACACTAAATGCCTATTGTTGATATGGGCCGTTGTGTTTTGCTTCTAGTAATCTGTTTCAAGTGCTTATATAATTATTTGCATTAGTATAAATGAAGTGTGCATTCATTAGCTATCAGTCTCATTGAACTGTGTTCCCTTTTATTGTTAATGACTCTTTAAATAATAATAATGTCCAGAGGCTCAAGCCAGGAGCAGGAGCACTTACTCTAGAGATGTCAAGGCTGCTTTTTGTTGTATGTGGCAGTGATCTGTCTTTTGTTAAGAATCTGAAAACACAGACCTTAACTCTGTGTGACTGCAAGACTCTTTTCAAAGTATTATCATGGTCCCCTGATGATTTCAAGACCACTGAATATGAAGTGATCTGGGCTTGAGATCTCAGCACTGACACCAGCAAGCTTAAAAGTACACTTCTAATACCTCTTCTGGGGAGTGGGTATGTGCTGCCCAGTCTCCAGAGTCCAGATCTGGGGGTGAGTCAGTGGTTTGAGATGCAGTATATTCCTCACAAATACTGTCACCTCACAGTGATAATATTCAGTAGTAATGCTCTCATTTGCTTGATTTGGATCATGTATCTGTACTTGGGTGACCCTAGAGTGCACAGATCAGGAATTAATGACTGTAGATTGGCAGCTTTGCACTTCTGTGCTAGTTTTCCCAAGCCCTTGACAGAAATCCATTCCAGGCTTGGGATTTTGTTGAATTTTTATAATTCTCCTTTTCAGCTTGCAAGGGAGACTTGTGACCAAACACATGGGAAATGGACTCCAGGTTTGCTGGTTGTATTGAGATATTTTCCTTGAAGTACGTACAAGTGCAGAATAAAACCATGTATTTTCTTAATGCATGACCCATTCTAGATCACACTTATTTCTCCTGGGAGTCTCTGCGGTTCCTACATGGTTCAGGAAGAGCAAATATATCACCTTTTAGGCTCCCACTGTGGGCAGATCCTACTCAGTGCAAATTGCTGCATGTGGCTAAAGAGCTGCTGCTCTTCATGTGACAATTTCAGCTCCTTCAGTGGGGGTCATCCTCAATCCATATTTTAGTAGGTCATCCATTCTCCCTGCTGAGTTACTTCAATGCTAAGGCAACCTCTTCCTTGGAATAATTTTCCCTTCTCAATAAGACCTAGGTAATTGTCTAGAGTAGCTGTCGTACTATGTTATACTAAAATAAGATCCTCTGTTGCTGTCTTTCTCCAGCCATCCTTCAAGGCCTCAGAACAAAGAAGGGAAAGCAGAAAACATGAATGGCGCTGCAGGCCAAGTAGAATAGACAACCCCTGTGTATGGCAATAAAGATAGTTTATAACTTCTCAAAAGGATTATTTAGTAGCTTTCCTTGTACATACATAAATAACAACTACCTTTCTGTTAATTTATGTTGAAAAATAATTGCATGTATTTTAGATGTAGAGACAGGGTTTTATCTGCAGTGCAATGCTAGAGCAAGTCTGGAGTCAATGCTTTTGCTGTTGTTTAACCTAAATTAAAGGGTTTCAGAGTGCAGTGGGCACAGTTTCACTTCAAACAAGATTTGAAAGGTGAGAAGTTTTAGTTGGTGTCATTGCTTTTGTCAACAAATTCTGAGATCTCTGACAGTCAAAAGCTGAGGGAAAACACTGATATAGTATTAGAATCTGTCCCACACTATTGAATTTATTCAATTGTTATCCTTTTAATTTCAAGTAATTCCATTAATTGCTGCAGAAATTCATCACTCTGACCTGGCTGAGCTCCAGAAGAGAGTGTGGAAACTAATTAAATGTTGAGTTTTAAGGTAAAATGGTAAATTGCTCATTAGCCCCTTGAAATTCTGATTTATTGCTAACAGAATAAAGTAATACTTGACTTTGCAGAAACTGGGTCATAGCATTCTTTCGTAGTTTCACGGAAGGTGCTGTAGTTTAGACATCAATTAATTGGTCTTCATTTTTTTGCAGCAGTACACTTGTTTGGTTTAACCTGGCAACTACAGCCTGTGGAAGGCCAACTCTATGAAAATGGAGTTAGCAAAGGAAATAAAGGAACAGAATCCATGGATACTACTTACTCCCCAATTGGAGGAAAAGCTTCGGATAAAACGGAAAAAAAAGGTATGTGTAAATGAGAAACCAGAGAGAGGGTGAATAGTTAAACATTATTGCTGTTCACATCCTGTATTTTCTACATTTTGACAGTATTTTGAGTTCAAGTTCTGTCTTCTTTAGTATAATTTTAAAACAGGTAAAAACCCATAACCGCATAGGTTCCTTTAGCAGAACTCTCACTGATATTGGCAACCAGCCCATTAGAAAAAAGAGGGTTCAGTAACACAGCAAGAGATGTGATTTTTGCCTCGTTCCCTCTTGTGCAGAGGGCTTGATGTTGTGTCTGTCTTTGAGACCAAAGTCAGTCTCAGGCAAAGGGACCCTCTTTATATTGACAGGTCAGAATGTGCAGAAGAGTAGAAATCTTAATGCTCTTCAGGGCATCCAGTTCTTGAAGGCATAAGCTAAAATACAGCATCCTGTCACATCCTGGCTGACCCAGTCACAGTTAATCAGCTCCCAGGAATCTACCACAGCTTCACAAAAATGCCTGAACCAGTCTGGCAGCTCCCTGCTGCCAGGGACACAGCCCTGCTCTGCCCTCTCACCTCCCTCTGCAGCTCCTCTGTCCCTGTCCCCACTGCAGGGATTGTCTCCTGCACAACCCAGCCACCTCAGTCCTTAAAGGCAGCAGAAATGGCTTTGTTAAAGAATGCAAATTACCTTTGGCTGAACCAAACCACTTGTAGTGCCAGAGCTAGGAAGGAAAGGAGTGGGCCATGCAGCCAGGATGTGAAACAGAAAAGGAACTGTCTGAGATGTGCAATTCCTTCCTCTCCTTTCTGTCATTTAATGCTGTTAAATCACCTGCTTCAGTATTAGTTACATGCTCTGGCCTATGCTTCCCATCGACCATCGTGACAATGCTTTCTGACCATGAAAAGCAAATGGTCTTCCCTTATTTTTTTTTGTGGTACTCAGAAAAAGTGGATTAATCAGATCAGATCAAAGTGAATGGGAGTGGAATATGAAACGTAATCTTTCCAGTTGTTAGGAGAAAAGTAAAATTGTACTGACAGCTCTGCAGTGATAGGAGACTTCCAGAGCTTTCAAATTTTAGAGCAGAGCAGCAATCTGATTTTTTGTGTTCTGTGTAAGATCCATGGCTGAAAATAGGCAACAAAGTAGAACCTTGTTGTACCAGTCCCTCCAGGAGGAAGATTGCACATATTGTACATCAATAATCTTGCAATTCAGCACAGCACAACTGGATAGAGATCATATTAGATAAATTAACAATAGAAATATATGTAAGGAGACAGTGATGTTGTTTTCCATTATTTCATCCCTTTAGAATGGATTTGTAGTTAGTTGCAAAAAGTGTTTTATACACTTTTATATTTTTGTCCTGGTGCACCATGGAAAATATCTCAAATAGTTCCTCTCAACTGCATTAAATCATTTTGTCAATATATAACAGATTCAATAAAAGCTTTTCCAATGCATTTGGCTTCCAAAGAAGGATGTATAGAAAAAACATCCAAAACATCAAAAATCTTAAACAATTAGAAGAAAAGAAAAATTAGAGAAAAGAATATTCAAATCAGTAAAGACTCAATGTAGTAGGTAAAAATGCAAACCACCTGCCTTGCCCCAGGAATCCCAGATTTTAGTGTAGCTACACAACTCCCCCACAACACTAGAGAGCAGAGTCCTGTGATAGCAGAGCTGTTTCACTGAGGGCTTATCCAGCAGTTTCAGAGGTCAGTCATGAACAGACCTATATTGTTATCTCACTTGTCCCCTTTCACCTTTTGGGGCTAACATGTAATCCAGAGTTTAAGATAGCAAGGAGTATATACATGGAAAAAATCATGTGGAATTAGTGCATGTTTTTTCTGACGCTGGCTTAGTCTTTGCTCATTTTCTTTGTTTCCATCACTTATAAAATGTATCAGTAATTTTATTCCCTGTCCTCATAACAAATTCTCTGTCTAAAAGCATCTAGGAGCACTTGGAAATAGGCAACTCCTTTCCCTACAGCAGGATACCACAGAAAGTTGATGCTTTGCCTGTAAACTTGAAGCTACTGATGTAATTTCACAGGGATAATAACTGCTGTCAGACACTGTGACCTCACATTTTCCCAGCTCAATGCAGAAGCACAGAAATTTTTTCCAGACTTTGAAAGCATATATATTAAACTAATCTTTTAATGAAAATCAAGTTTATAAACCAGCAAGTCAGATTTCTTCAAGAAGTCACTTTATAACGCACTGACCCACAGCTATGAGTTAACACTTTAATATGTAGTAATGTGATTAAAAAGTCAGATATCCTATTGATGCTGGTATTTACCAGGGGAACACAAGGAAATTGATTGTTTCAGGATCAGTAATAATAAGCATATGGGTATATTCTTGTGGAGGTAATTGGCACCACACTGTTCAGGATTTTTCTTTCTTTAAGCCAAGAGAAACCTGTGATTAGGAATCTATCTTCTGTTTTAGACTTCTGAGGAAACTGTGCTTCAAAAGCATAGGGGGGAATTAATACCCTAGTTGGCAAGATTAGGAACTGTACAAGGAATTGAATATAGATAATGAAATGATACTTTGTCATACAAAAAAAATGTTTTTACAACAAGAGCAGAATTGTATTGCAGTGCTGTAATTTTAAAAGCTTATTTTGGGCTTTTTCAAGAAAGAGCAAGAGAGTACACAAGGATAGTCTGTGAGGAGTGTGTTTTCAGGTACTTTTTTTGTACAGCCAAATACCTGCTTAGTACAACTAAACACAGAAACAAAGCTAAATTCTTTTTCTGTAGAGAAAGCAGAAAGGCTCAGTCAATATGAAAATATGTATTTCAGATGTGACTCCTACAACAGCCTTTCCATGCTCTGTGGTTGTTGGAAAAATTAACATTTGGAAGGTGGAGATTCTGTGACTGCATCCTATCAGCAGGGGTAGATAGTTGTGTGTGTTTTCCTGTTTGCATTGTGAACAGCAGCATGCACTTCATTCCCAAGGGATGAGATTTATATACATCTAAGTGCATCTAGGGTTTTTTGCACTTATATTAAATTATTCCTAAAGCAAAGGTATTTTCACCAAATGTGGAAAAAACTCCCAAGGTACATCGCAGCACTGATATGATATTCAGCATGATTTGATAATATCAATTAGTGAGAATTCACCCAGACTGAAGACATAACACTTTCTGTTTTCAACAAGGAAACAGACCTTCTCACTCCAAAATACAAGAAGTAGTTACTGTATGTTAAAGACCTTGAACACAGACCAGTAATGCCTTTAACTTCAAAAATGATACTGTATCCTTGACTCTTTGCTTAGTGCTCTGCTGTCTTGTAATTGAATCATATTAATTGCCGTGTGTCAATATCATCAAAAAGTAGCATAGTGTTTTACTTAACCCAGGGTAATTGCATGCAAAGAATCATTAAGATTTAATATCTCTAGAGTACTGGAAATAGGGGAGAAGGTTTTTAAATTTACATAAACCAAGTCGGATCTTTTATGGGCTGGGGGGGAAAAGGGATACACTTTCATTGTACTACAGAGAAAGTTTAATTCTCTTCCCAAAACTCAACATTCAAGATATTTTCCATGGAGCAAATTGGGCAGAAGTAGTCTCACCTTGAACATTGTTCAAATAGCAATTTGGGAATATTTTAAATCATAAACTAAGTAAGTGGTGTATTTTTTGAATACCGGATTACAAGTTTCTACTCTAAAAATAGATGTATTTACATGGTGAGGTGTTATAAGTTAGCCCCTCGTTCTTGCTGTGGGTTTGGTGACACAAAGCAGCTGTAAAGCTGGAAGATCTGGTACCCTGAGAATTGCTCCTGCCTTGAAAATTAAATCTCTATTCATTAAGAATGCTAAGTACTTCCTACGCTAGTTAAAGCCTATGTAAGGTCCCACTGAGGGTCTTTGTTATTAACACACTCAGGCAAAAGCTGGCCCTAGCTCTGCTACTGCTGTTTTCATTTCCAGGGGTGATTTATAAAATTTCATGTACATTATGTTGGATTAGATATTTATAGGCATTTATTGTCACGTTGCTCCTGGTTATTTTTCATAGTGGTTCTGGAATGAAATGTAACATAGATAGGTATGGCTGCTGAATTCAATCTTCAATCTTCAATTCAATCTTCTCTTGATTCATCCTCTAATGCCATCCACTATCCTGCTTTTACTCTAGTTCAGAGTATGGAAATGTCAATAGAGTTTTGCAAACCTTTCAATGGAATTAGCTCAAATGTTAAGGTCTGTGATTTGCAGCACGTCACAATGTTGATCAGAGACAGGCAGTAAAAAACATAAAGGTGGTGATAGAGGCCAGCAAAGCAAGCCAGGTCCAGTTTAGCTTGGTGTAGTCTTCCTTATGCATTCCATTTCTCGTTCTGTTTCAGTGCTCTCACACCCATATGTGAAGTTACATGTTGTAGATGTCTGCAAATTTATTGTTTGGCATTACGAAATTATGCTGCTTTTGTCTTCAGAGTGCCTTTCCCTGTCCTCTTGCCCCTGTTAGGCTTTCATGAAGAAAGACCAAGGCACAGTAGATGGTTTTTTATTTCTTCAGGACTAGATTAACACTACCATAATAAAATTATTAGGAGTGGTGATTAATAGAAATCTGGGCTTTGGACAGGGCCTCTGAACTACCAGGTTTGATGGATTTTCTGTCCTCACTGGGGTCCACTTGTGTAGCTTCTGCAATGCCCCTTCTGCAGCAGTCTGAAATATGTGCCAGAGGAAGAATTTCCCACTGTCCTCACTCTGTATTTGCAGTTCAATGTGCTTTGTTAGCATAGTTGATGGGCAAAGACTGTGGCTTGAACAGCAGCAGTTCCACCTTTTCATAGTCAGTAGAGTGTTTTAAGATTTCCAGCAAAAATCGTGACAAAAATACCCCCTGACACCTGTTGTTGGCAATATGTTGTACATGTTTGTTTGTATTTCTCAACTTGTTGAATAAAAAATGCAGCTATCAGTGTTAGAAGTTGATTTTTGTACATTCCAACATATCTAAGGCAGATTTATCCCTCGTAAACTTCTGTCTTCAACCACTGTAAATACTTAACTGACTACTTGTTTGTTTCTGGAAAATTAGTGTTTCAGAAGGGCCGGGCCATAGACACGGGAGAAGTGGAGATTGGAGCACAAGTTATGCAGACCATCCCGCCTGGTTTATTCTGGCGCTTCCAAATTACCATACATCACCCCGTGTACCTGAAATTCAACATTTCACTGGCGAAGGATTCTCTGCTGGGAATTTATGGCAGAAGAAACATCCCACCTACTCACACTCAGGTAATTGGAAATGATCCTGATTCTATCACACTTATATTTTCAGACAGCAGTGGACAGGACAGGAGTGTTCTCAACACGCTTTCAAAGCAGAGAGGGAGGAAGGGACTGGCTGTAACCACAGCTTCGTTATCCTTCTTTTACTGAGCTCTAGCAATACCTCAAACCATGCTCTCTCAGAGGAAGGGACAGTGTAATACCAGACAGGTCAGCAGCTATGACCTCAGGGATGTGACTGTCTGGGAGGCTGAACAGGTACACACTGTCCTGCTGCATAGATCCAGCATCTTCTGTGCAAGAGATGAAATTCCAGTTCACTTGAAAAGGCTTTAATTTTTTTATGATTCCCTTAAAGCAAACAGATTGTACTGTCAGTATGAAGAGTTGATAGAAAAGAAAAAAGCTATCTCTGGTTTCTAGGATCGAAATTCTTTTTCAATGCTTACTCCTGGGGATTTTGTAAGAGAAAATGTAGCTAAGCAGTCATATGCAATATTGCTGGTCACATTCAATTTTTTTGTTTAGACTTAATGTATTTGGCATATAAAGCTGTCATTTCTATGGATAATAAATTTTTTCATCTTTCTTTATAGCAGGATCACACTCCACAGAGTGTGATAAACATACATGGAATCATGGAAAGATTGTTTATAATGTACCACTGGAGATCATCTACTCTAACCTCAAGAATTTTTTACTAGAATTTTGATATTAGAAATAAGCACTTTCAGCTGTCACTGACTACAACTGAAGCTGGATCTTCAGTTGAGCTGACAATCAACTTTTCTGAAAATCAGAATGCCTAAAAAACCTAGAGAAATACATGTATTTCTTGAACAGGGATTAATTGAAATCTCTGGTGCTTTGAAGTTAACAGACGTTAAAGTTGTCAGCATCCACCTGTTTAGGTATTAAAAACTTTCCTGTAAAAAATATGTACTTATTTGCATTACTAAAATTAAGTATAAATAAAAAGTATATATAGGTTTTGATACCTGATAGTAATATGAAGGATTTAAAAATCTGGTATAGAACAAGAGGTTTTTAATCTGCTCTTGGCATTTGAGATGAATAGCTGCATAGCACAGGCATTACATCTCGGGAATTTTGGAATTATTCCCATTAAAGAAATGTAATTTTTGGAGTAAATGTTCTGTGGCTAGTGCAGCAAGGTGGATTTTACCCTGCCATAGCAAGCAGCTATGCCAGTTTTGATGCCACGTTTCTGACCTTTTTATATGTAAACTGAAGCTAAATTGACTGGGTTATGCAATTGCTGTCTGCATTGGTGAATTCTTAGGCAATTCCTCTAAAGATTTCAACTGCTTATTCATGTTTGAAGGAGACATGCAGAGTAGATTCATGAATATTTGCTAGGTGGTTAATTTTTGCTCATTATTATTTCAGTTTGATTTTGTAAAACTGATGGATGGAAAACAGTTAATTAAACAGGAACCAAAAAACTCAGAGGAGTCTCAGCAAGCTCCCAGGAACCTGATCTTAACTTCACTGCAAGAGACAGGTTTCATCGAGTATATGGATCAAGGAGCTTGGCATATGGCATTCTACAATGATGGAAAGAAAGTAGAGCAAGTGTTTGTACTAACTACAGCTATTGGTAAGAACAATCACAATATAATTGTTGTACTGATTATTACTTTGCAAAGATGTATTTGAGGTATTCCAGCTCCTCTTAAGTATTCTCTTTAAAATGTTTTGTTTCAGCTTTGTTTAATTAACCTTAGTGAAGCCAACATCATGTTTAAACCAATATTAGACAAATAGCAACATATATATATTAAAGATGGATGTTATCAAATTAATTGTGAAGTTTTCATGTGTTAAGATTTTTATATAACAACTTAAATGCTTGAATTATTTCTGATGTTATCTTTTTCCAGTTAAAAGACATTATATCTGCCCTCTCTACTCAGGTGGGCCATAAATCCTACAAAAATTATCCAGGCTTTAAGTTCTTATTTCCAGTATTTTAGTCAGTTGACAGTTGGAAAATCTTTTGTGGATTTGTTTGTGAGTGTTGTTTGATGGATGGATGCTGCTGTTTTATGCAGTTACTGAAATGCACCATTTTGTTTGGAATGCAGAGGACAAATGCAGGAGGCAGTGTCCTGGTTGTGTGTGAGATTCCTCCTGCCTTTTTAACACGAATAGGTGGGCAGGTGTTTGCAGGTGTAGGTGTTGTGAGTGAGCAGTCCTCACACACAGGGCTTTTTTGGAATTTAAATGTAGATAAAGTGTTGCATTGATGACAGTCTCAGTTTGCTGCAAGACTTTAACCACTATACCCTTTAGTTAACCTGTTCTACCATATGTTTAGCAAGATGTCTTTACTAGTAATGGACGTGCCATCTGCTCTTCAGAACAAGTGGATGCTATTTTTACCCTGTGGTAAACACCTTGCAGAGCAGGACAGTATGATTCAAATATCAAGATTCTCAAGGACTTGCATAAAAAAAAAAAATTAGAAATTGAGATAGAGTTGTAATAACTGGTTCTGGTCTAAAATTTCGTATTTGCTCTGTTGAAATTCTGCAAGAAAAGATGCCATTATTGTATTCCATCTGAGAAAATAAGATTCAAGCAATTTATGAAGCATCTCTGCAGATGTTCTACAAAGACCATAAAACCTGGCCAAACTCCAGCCCAGCCCAGTATCCAAATTCCTGATCCCTTATTTATTTTTATTGTAAGACAACGGGGTTTATACAGGAGAGTTTACATAATATTTAATTTAGTAGCGTAACTTTTACTCCTCCCCTTCCCCCCTACCCCCACCAAAAATGACATTAATAGGCAGACTTTAATTCATGTTGCATGTGGTAAAAAAGTTGTTGTCCATCTCTTCTGTGGCCAATAAGCAGAAGAGGCTATTAAAGAGGAAAACATGTAAGCCACAGTGCAGGCAGGAATCCTTTTACTTCATCTTCAAAATAGCTGCAAGAAGATACTTGTGGGAAAAAATCTGTTCACAGTGCTGCAAGAATCTACTGCCTGGTACATTTGAAAATAATACCAGCTATTGTGTTTTCATAACCTGTGTATCTTCTCCTAGTTTTCTGTGCATCTTAGCTTGCTTGTTTCTTTGGGGGTTTGGGGGTATCTACCAAAAAAAAAAAAAAAAAAAAAAGAATCAGCCCTTGAGGCATTCTTCTTGTTCTTACCCAGACTGCTCTAGAGTCATATTTGACATCTCTGAAATAAAGAAATCAGCCAGAAACCCTGAGAACAGAGCAAGAGCTTGAATGCATCTCTGCCAAATGCTCCTGTGAAACAGCCATGCCCCTCATCAGCATCTGTTAGAATGTATTTCAAGATGCTCCATGTTAGTTATGTACAAAACTGATTTTTTCTGACACTTTACTGATTTTCTGATCATACTTTCCCAAGAAGGGTGAATTGCATGCAAAACATGGCATGCTTCAAATACTTCCATTAACTAAAAAAGGGCAGCCCAAACTGAACTTTGCATTGAGGGGAAGTAACTTCTCAAATCATTCATTCTTCATTTCAGGCCAATGTAGGGATTATTTGCCATATGATTCTAGGAAAACTAAGAGAAGGCAGGCAAGTGCACACATAGAGCAATAGAAGAGTTGATAATAAACAGAAATACAAAAAATTAATAACAAACAGCAGTCCTGTGAACAAAACATCCTTCTAAAAATTAGCTGTTTTTTAAACCTCTAAACAGACATCCGTGTACAGGTTGTGGATATCTGATGAACAGATGCATATCAAATATCTGTTCTTTAGCACAAACTGATAGCCTGAAAAGAATGTATTCAAATAACCATAGGAGTTTTCCAGAGGATTCAATCCTTACCTACATGCCCATAATTAAGATCAAAATACACTTACATCAGTTCTTTTTATTAATTGTAGGATCTGGGTTTTCTTCTTTTTCTTTAATTATTTTGTGGGAAAGGTGTAGAGTTTCCCATTTTCCTATAGCCAGAGGTATTTCACCAGTTCTATTAGTGGATGTGGCCACTGGGCAGTCCTAGTGTCCCTGGCTTCAGAGCCTCTCTGCCATCCAGCACCTGCATGGGCTGCAGAGCCCCTCAGTCCTGGAGCTGGACTGACAGTGACCTACTCCACACAGGATCATCTTAGCTTGAATTTACTTCATATTCTTTGCAGAAAATCCATATGAATCAGTGAATCCACTGCATTACTGTAGGAAATATATGTGTAAATTGGAACCAGCTAATCCATGTAGAGATAGGAACCTGTCCTCAGATGTGTGAGGTTAAGTGGCTTAATATCCAAAGCTGTGTGATAAAACATGGGCAATTTTAAGATCAGAACTGAAGGTGGGGTTTTTTTCCTTCAAATCTAGTTCTTAGTTCTTTTTCACATTGCATTTCATCACTGTACAAAAGATTATTTTTTGTTTATCTGATTGTATAGAAGTGGAAATCCTGCCCTTCTCCAAGGGATTCAATTCACATGGTTCAAATGAACACGATAGAAGGCAATTTACTCTATAAACAGGTTTCAAACAAATTACTTCAGCAAGAAAGAAAGTGTTTAAGATGGACATTTTTCAGTAAATACTCAGGTTCCTGCAGTGCTTTTAATGGTGGTAAATTTTACATGAACACTTACTTTAAAAGCTTTTTGGTGTAATATAAATGATGCACCTGTTATCTCAAAGCTGTCAAGAAAAAATCTAATAAATATTTGCAAGCTTGAACAGGAATTTTGTTTTATGCTCCCTATGAATGAAAATGGGCTTTTTACTGCTTCTGCACCTATTTGTATGTTGAGATGTGTCCTGCAGAGTGAGGTGAAGATGGCATTCATTTCAAATTCAACCAATTTATGTTTTTCTTTGTGCACAATTGCCTGGATAAACAGAAATCCTGGATGACTGCTCAACTAATTGCAATGGGAATGGAGAATGTATCTCAGGCCACTGCCACTGCTTCCCAGGATTCCTTGGTCCTGATTGTGCAAAAGGTAATCTTATATTAACTGACCCACAGTGCATGACAGGGATCGTGATTATGGTGTGTGACTGCTGGACTTGTGAAGATTCAAGGTGATTAAAGGAGATTAAATTCCTTTTTCCAGCCAGATGGCAGATACAGTAGAAGCACACATGTGGAAAGATTCTTTATGCTGTACTTGGGTTAACACAGATCAACCACTTCTCTCTCCCTGACTTTCAAATTAATAAGTTCCTCCATCCACCTTTGCATCCTGTCTGTAATTGTAAAATACATTTTTAAATAGGTGTGCTAGTATAGCATAATGTTTTCTGTTATTTAAATGTGACAAACAGTTTCACTTTGGAGAAAACATAAGTAAATCAAATGCTTCTGTGGTCTTAACTTGAATAGGGTGTAGATAAGAATCCTAAAGCAGCTTAGAGACAGTTTTCCAGCATTAAGACAAGTGAGCTTACTTCTGTTTTAGATATTTCTGTCAGTATTATCCATTATCTGCTGCATGTGATGTCCAGAAGTTCTCATGATTTCCCAATGTCTCCTCAAATGTATGGTTTAGTGTTTTTTTAAGACTCAATTGACTCAGAAATTGATACTGGATTGTAAAAGTAAGCTTCCACAACACTTGCTGGTTTACATACAGATCAGTAGTGGTTACAATTTCAATGATATTATGTCTTCTTAGAAGAAAAAAAGAAAAAGGCAGGATCTTGCTTCAGTTCACAGGAAAGAAATATTAATCTTACTGAAAATCAGGCATCCCTGCAAATTTTCTGCAGAGGCCAATCAAGGAGAGAGTTGGTTTTATCTTCTAAGATATCCCATTTCTGGTCAAAATTAAGGTATAAGAGAGAGGCAGACTGAGGAGAGAAGGACATTGTATTACTGCTGCACTACCTAGTTCAAAAATTTCAAACCAAATGAAGAATTGAGGAGCTGGAGTGGAAAAGCAATTTTACAGAACGATAAATGCAATAAATGTTAATCTGTGTAAGTATGTAAATACATTAAAAAGGTCAATCTGCCTTCTTCAGATTCCTGTCCAGTGCTGTGCAGTGGAAATGGAGAATATGAGAAAGGTCACTGTGTGTGTCGGAATGGCTGGAAAGGAGCAGAGTGTGATGTTCCAGAGGAGCAGTGTATTGATCCAACCTGCTTTGGCCATGGTACCTGCATCATGGGCGTCTGCATCTGTGTCCCTGGATACAAAGGAGAGATTTGTGAGGAAGGTTTGTGAAGTTTCCTTCTCTGCAGTCAGGGGGGTTGATTTTTGTATTTAATTTCCACCTGTTTTAAGGTAGTTAAATCCATAGTAGTAAGGTAAGTTTAAGGTAGTTTAATCACCTTTAAAGCAGAACTATTTTGCTCAAAACTACCTTTACTGTCCCACAGAAAGTAATGTTAAGATAGAAAATTTTCAAAGGTAAAGGTATTCAGGTCTTGGTAACAGTCCAGTGAACTGATCACATAAAGTTCACATTTTTATTTGAGAAGATAAAATTATTTATTTTTATTTGGCCAAAAGCTCAGGGTAAGGCAGTCAGAAGATCATTTAAACAAAACATGATGTGGTAGTTCTCCAAAGCAATCAGATGATGGTAATCAGCTTTTCCCTTTTTTATTCTGTTACATCTTAGATTTTTTTGATAATATGAAGCCAAAAGGGCAACAAACAGGTTATTTTACCAGAACATATTGTGTAATTCTGTTCTCATGTATCATTTTTACTGGGAGCCTTTGCTCACAGCACTAAACCGGCATCCTTTAAGGCTTGGCTAACAAAAAGTGGGAAATTCTGTGAGAAAAAGATAATGTATTTTTCCTGGGTATGGTACTGATGTGTCTCTGCCTTCATCTATAAACAGAAGTAGTTGTTGTTTCCCTCAGCATGTCTGAGATAGCTTATCAGCTTTGACTTTCTTCCCTTGTGCATAGCCTCAGAAAGCAGAACTCTTCCTCGTGCTTCCCCTGATTTGATGATTTTTCACTAGTCCCCTTAGCCTGGAGCTACTTGACAGCATACTTTGTGCTTCCTGCTATAGAGATTTTCAGTAATTCTTTTGAGTAGCACACACAGGAGGCTTTTTATGTTGCTTGAATTCTCTAGTCAGAAAAATGTCCAGGATGAATTTGATAGATTTGACATACCTGGAATGGTTTTTAAAGGGAGGATCAAGAGAATGCTTCTGACATAGTCAATTGTTGGTAGTTTCAGAAACCAAGAAAACCCAAATGGGAAAAAGCAAGTAATACACAGATTTCCTCAGTGAGGCCATGATGCTGAACAAGCCTGTAGCTGGTGAGAGGCTGACTGCTGTTTTTAGTTGCTTTGTTTCTTGCCATAATGAGATCCTGCAAAATGGTTGGGGAAAAAAAATTACAAAAATGAACTTAGACAGATATTGAAACCAAGAGTGAGAAAACATTGGATTTTTTTAATAAGAAACTTTTTTTTTGAAAAGTGAAATTATGTAGAAATATGGTGGATTAAACAAACCTGTGTAACCAAGTACAGTGGGTTTTTATTGTAACAATGTGTCCTTGACATGACTGTTCAGTTTGTATGGTAAAAAATAACTTTTGCAGTAGTTAGGAAATTCTGCCAGGAATTAAGATTTTTTTTTGTTTTAAAGCAAGATTTAGTCTTATAGGAGTGCTGTTAACTGACATAGCAACAGATGTACTATCCAGGGAGCACCAGTAACTGCATGTATTCATTATTATGGGGGTCCTTTGAATTTGTCCTGCCAGGTTATCATTCTGAAAATTGAGTCACTCTATTAATTTTACAATATTGGCAAAATAAAGAGCTGTCTGAGGATGAGAGAAAATTGCTGTGTATTTTTGTCCTACGCTTAGCAAGATGTGCATTGTCCAGAAACACCGATTCCCTCTCTGAGAATTTCACTGTGCTGTGCATAAGCCTGGAAGGCTGAAAAAGATACAAAATAAATCCTGAAATAAGATGTTTAATTGGGGGCAAAGCAGTTCAAAAGATAAAACTTTACTTCTTTATTTTTAGGTTGAAAGGTCCTATAAACTGGAGGCCATTAGTTTCTATGTCTGAAGTATTTAGCCTTCCCTTCCTGAAGCAGAAAACATCTCTTCATTCCCATGACACAGGACACTGTTTGTTAAGTTTACAGTTTAATTATTAAAACAGTACTTGTGCTGATACTTGAGAAATGCATAGCAGAACTTTCAGTGTCTAACATCAGTCTGAAGCATGATATAACATTGATAGGCTTCTGGCTAATTGTTTCCTATGCTCACACCCCACAGATCCTTCAGCTCCACAGTCTTCCTGCACCCTCCAGGGAGAGCTGGCTGCTTCCTGCTTAAAACCTGTCTCGTTAAAGCAATGCTGGGGCTTTGTGCAAGAATATGCTGCTCATACAGCACTAACCAGCTGATTTAAATTCCTCTACAGAGCTCCTGAATTTTTCACTAGGAATAGTTTAATCCAAATTGAGAACAAATTTAGTTCTTTGTTTGCAAATTGTTCATCAGTACATTATGACTTTTATGAAGCTGTTCATTACCTGCAATTGCCCAGCACATATCTTTTATGTGTATGGGAATTATTTTTTTTTTACAGCAAGCATTGAGTCAGAGATTGACTACTTGGTCTTAGTGGATAACCTTTTTTCATAGCAAATTTTCAGCTATAGAGATAGCTTTTCACAGGAAGGTGAAAAAATAAATCTTCCTTTTGCCAGATGTGAATAAAACATAGTGCACAAATACCCAAATGGAAATACAAAGCACAATTACAGAAGTAACCATTAATTCCTCTATCTGTATCCCCGCCCTACTACTGAAGCACAGACTTCACCAGCTTAGACCAATAGATCTGTCCTGGGAAACCATATTTTAAAAATGAGACAAAATCCATGACAAGAGATTCATATGGCCTCTAACAGTCTATGTGCTTGCTTTTTTTTCTAGTTTTCAGCTTAGCCATTTGCATAAATTTTAGCAGACTGGTTTTACCTTGTGTTTGTTAACATTGTTTCAATTGGGTATTTGTACAAAAAAATCATCTACTTAATCTACATCCGTGATGTATTTCACTAGTAAATAACTGTAAAGGTGTGAGTTTTGTGCTCTGAGTTGTATCTTCCCTGTTTTCCAGAGGACTGCCTGGATCCCATGTGCTCTGGCCACGGTGTGTGTGTCCAAGGGGAATGTCACTGCTCCACGGGCTGGGGCGGGGTGAACTGCGAGTCTGCGCTGCCCGTGTGCCAGGAGCAGTGCTCGGGCCATGGCACCTTCCTCCTGGACACGGGACTCTGCAGCTGTGAGCCACAGTGGACGGGCCCAGACTGTTCCACAGGTATGGTGGAGACTTCACTTTGCTTTCTACTGGAGTCATGAATAAAAGTGGTTGCTGTTACTGTGCTAATAAGAATTTAAAACACAAGATAGGGATGAGCCATGAGTACTGTGACATGGCATTTCATGAGCTTGTCAGCAACTGGCTTTCGGTAGCAAAGGATAAGAAATGCATTTTCTCTGTGGCAAGATTTTTTTTGCCTGGTGGTGTGACATTGAGCACAGTAGTCCTGCAAGAGGGCAGATGCCTCCTGGAATGCACTGGAGGCAAGTATGACTCTCACCTGAGCTGCTGAGCACCTGTCAGGCTCATGTAGTCAGGGAATCCACAGTTCTGAGGGAGAATGGGAAGATGCATTTAAAAAAAATCCAAACACAATGACTGATGAGTAAGAAAGCTCTGTCAAAAAAAATCTTTAAATAAAAAAGACCATCATTCTCTCATGCTGGGATAAAAATTCTCTTCTTCCTTAAAGGACCACCAAGGTTTGATCCTCCTAAGATTAAGAGTTGAAATGGATTTCCTACGTGCTTTATACATTTACATTTCATTTTCTTGAAATGAATGCACTCTGCACATTTTGCTCTGTAATGGAGCATGTCATTACCAATGTATGTACTGCTGCTTCTTCCCCTATAGAGCCCACAGAGCCAGAATCTCAGCTGATAAGTAGCACATCCCAGTAGAGAATAGATGCAAGTGACAGATCTGCTGAGTACTGTGGAATACAGCCAGTGGTCCAAGTCACCAATTTTTCTTAGAAATCATCATTCAGAGGAACACTTGAAACAGTATAAATTTCTGCTCAGATCTTTAAAGTGTGTGCTTGTGATCTTTAAGTAGGGACTTACCAAATGTTCCTCTACATGATGAATTTTTTGAGCAACAAAATATTGACCTGCTAATAATTTTCAGTGTTTGTTACAAGGACCTTGCATTCATTCTACATTCCAAAATTAATGCATGCAATTTTAGTCTGACACTGTCAGATATGGCACCAGCTTTGATAAGAATTTACTTTTTATTGGTTTTCAGCAAAAGCCTAGTTGCTTGCATTTTTATCCTATATTTTATTATATATTAAAAATAGTCTCTGAAGCTTAGTATTATAGAAGTATATCCATTAATGAAGCAAATAATTAGGACAGGTGTTAGCTATGTTTTTGGTTTTTTACTCACAAAATATTGCAAATTAATTCTGTTTTAATATAATGTTATTGTAGATCAAAAAGCAATGTTAGTCTCAGATGAGTCTATTGTGCCAGCTGCATGGGGCAGTTAGATATTAAGTAAGGAATCAAAATGCTAATAAATAACCTCCAAAGCTGTTTTGAACATTTTTGGAAGGAAATGTCTTTACCTCCATCAGTAGAGAAAATACCTCTCTTCATCCCTAGTGTATCCTGAGTTACCAAAGGATGTTTTTACAACAACCAACAGGCAGCGTGGCCAGATGCTTCAGACTTCTCCTTCCAAATATATGTTTCTTCCTAGGTGTTAGACTAGATTCAGGATGCTCTTGGCAATACACTGGGTGTTAGACTGTAGTATAGATGTTCATTTCTGCCTAAGATGCTCTTCCTAGGATCAGTAATTGCTGTGTATGTTGGAAATAAAGCTTGATTTTAGTGAGTAAGGAAAACATTAAATGAATAAGTAAGGAAACATAAGAGGAGTAACAAGGTCACAATAAATGAGTTTTCACATGTGAATGGAGAAAGTCATGAGGTTCTGTACAATGAAGAGGATGAAATGGGTAAAGCACAGACTGCTTATTTGGAGTCAGACCATAGCATAGCTTTGCAACTGAGAGAACAGCAGTCTCTCAGCCTCCCTCAAACCCTTGCATTTTGCCATCTCTGTACCACATCATCTTAGTCCTGTGAAAATTCACCTTTCCATAGCACCTTGAAGACTCTTGTCCTGAGAATTTGTGTTCCCCAGCAAATTCCAATACTTTGAAAATACAAGGATACATTATATTAAGGGGTTTTTTATTTTTAAAATAGAAGTTAGTATATCTTGGCAGACTTAAAAAGGGAGAAATAGCAAAGGTTTTGACGTTGATCAACAAAGAGATGGCACCCCCATAATGAAGAGACGAGACTCCCATTTGATGCAAGCATAAAGCTGATTTATTGATTTCACACAACAACATATATGCCTTGTGAACTATAGCTGCAAATAGCACAACCACACGATTGGTGTTTCTAAGTAACATTACTTAATCAGCTCTGCACAGACCTGTACAGACCAGCACAGGCACGGACGATTTGTATGATTTATCTCAAACAAAGCACACCAAGCACACCTTCTGCTTCCCCATTCAGGGTTCTGCCTTGGTTTGTGGTCTCCCAAACCTGGTGCTCTGAGCCCTGCTCTCCAGCTGTATTGCTACAAGGTTCTAGAATGTTTTTGAATAAATTGTTCTAGATACAATGTGGCCCAACCTGGACAGGGATGAGCCACCTCTATCATACCTTCCTTTACCTGCCCATCTCTAGCTCTTCAAACAAGGTAAACTTTCATTTTAAAAGTGACACCCTGGGGAAAGACAAGAATCAACATGGATGGAACAAGACAGATGAAGGGTGACTGTGACCCATGCATATCCTTAAGAATTGCCAATGATTGGAGGCCCAACCTGAGCTCTGGAATCATTCATGGATTTTTTGCCACTGGAAAAGACCATGTTGTTCGTGTTGCTTGATTTTCTCTAGAACATTACAAAAAAATTACAATCATACTTTGGTTTTTGCTTGACACTCACAGTTTCTGTTTAGTTCTTTGAAAGTGAAGCTTCACAGAGACTGAGAATTAAGCATAGTCCACCATTTCCTAGATAAATTGTTTCAATTATGTCAGGCCTTCTCTGCTAAAAAGTGCACCTTCCATTCCTAGTTTGAATAGTTACAAAGTCTTGCAATCATGTTTCTTTCTGTGAGGTGAAAGACTGGCAAATTATTTTATGTCCTTTCCAGTGTCCAGCCTGATCTCTGCTCTGACCTATGGACTGGCATAACCCAGTATCACTGCACCACCCCCAGATTCTCTTTCTATTTCCAAAGTTATTGCCAGACAATTGCCATCCCTTGAGGGCCAAAAAATCCTCTTGCAGAACTCCAAACCAGCTGTCAGGATATGTTTTCATTGTGTTTAAATTGGTTCTCAATAAAAGCAGCTCAATATGGCTTCAAAGTTATTCAGACACTTAGTATTGCTAATCCTATACTACTTGTAGGATAGAACTTAGGCTGGCTTTTTGTTCAGCTAAGATCCATCCTTTCAATATCCTTAGCTGGATATCTGTTTCAGATATATTTGGCCTCTTTCTACCCTACAGTATTGAACTTCCATGAAAAGTCATTTTCCTTTGTTAGCTCAGATTTCAATTTACCTCTCCCAGAGACGACATGATTTTCATTTAAGCTTTGCCTCGCTGCTTATGAGCATCTTTGTAAAGGCTCTTCCTATCAGCTAGCTACAAACATACAGATAATATGCCTCTGATTCTTCTGCCTTCTTTAGGCAGCATCAACTGAATTGCACCCTGGAAAGATTCTGGCAGATTTTTAGCTACACCAATCACAGCAATATTTTTATGCCTTTTCTACAGCCACATGTGATCAGGAGAAGAAATTTTAAAAGTACATTTCATCTGTCTTTGGTTTGTTATATGGACAGGATTAAAGTGTTCTAACTGTTTTATATGGTTATAGACTGACAAGTATTTACCATGAGAGAGATGGATTAGCCTGTTGTGCCAGTTTGCCAGCTGGCCTGAATGCTGAAGGTCAAAAACAAACTACGGCTTTCACTGCTTCAAAATTATACCAGTGTCAGAAATTTGTAGAGAAGCCACATAGAGTTATTCTGGCAGAATTCTTTGAAGTGCTGTACCTGGGACATAGCTGTTATAATTCCAGTTGCAAGGATCCCAAGCCTGCAGTCATTTTTCAAGTAATAATTCATTCCTACTGACCTGGGCAGACATTGCTTGCTACCTTTACCTGTGCTGTAGCCCATGTTGAAATACACAGAGATCCAGCGTCTTCTTCTACAGGAACTTTATTTCTTTGGTTGTTTTACTTGCTGTCCCTTGAACAGTCATCTGTCCTGCTTTCTGCAGTATTCTTTGGACTATGCAAGAAATAAGGGGAGGTATGTCCATTTTGCCTGAAGGGCGGCACAGGCGTCAGGGAAGCTAAGCTGATCTCAGGCAGAGATCCACAGACATCTCTGAGAAGAGCTGTGTTTCACCATTTTGATTCTCTAAGTGTTTCCAAGACAAAAAGAAACAGCACCAACACTGCTACAGTTCTACATTGTCCAAGATGTTGTTCCTGTGACAGTGACACCAACCATACAGCAAACAGGTCATCTTCAAGCACTGAAATGGCTTTGGCTCATGCCAAAAAAGAAAATGTGATTTAATCTCTTTAATAATTATTCCATGAAAGACAAATGCTTCACTGATATAGAGCACTGAAAATTAAAGATCCATTATAATGCACACAACACAAATTAACATATTCTGGTTTGGAAGTAATTCGTTGCTATCTTGTTTATCACTTTGCCCATTTAATTTTAGTTTTTTCCTAGTTTGGTCATCCTTTGGCAAATCACATCAAAGTGCTCAAAGACATTTAGCCATTACCAATTTAGCCATCTGACTAGATGTGCCCAAGAGAAATGCACAAGACACTGAGTTCCATTTCTCGTTTGGTCTTCCCCTGCCTCTACAAGATGTGGAGAACAGAAATTTCATACTTTGTTCCAAGTCAGATTATATAATACACTTTGTGAAAACCCCCTGTACTGAAAAAGGTCATCCTTGTGGTATTTTAGAGTCTCAGCATCTTTACACCATGCTGAACCCTGTGATGATAGTATGTAAAAATCCATTTTCAGTCAGGCCTTCAGCATAGACCTCACTGACCTGTGCACTAGGGGTGTGATCTACCAACAGATGACACAGTCAGTAGGATGGAAGACTGATATTACACGCTTTTAATGTCACCAGACTTCAGTATAGTCATATCTCTACTTACTGTCTATGGATCTTTGTTGCTTTATTTATAGGCTGTCACCCAAAATGCCTTGATGTTAATGAGTCATCTCCCCTTGAGGCATCTAGGCAGTGCTTTTCAGAAAAAGAAAATCAAACTCGTGAGTACTGACTGCTCCTGTCAGGTGGAAGGGAAGCTCTGGCTAATTGAAGGTGCAGCATCAACTGAACAAAAAAAACTCATCTTCTGTTCTTAGATCGACACCTTTAACATGGAGGCTTGAGATTAAGGGAGAGAAATATCAAGAGAAAATGGATGACAGAGTTGTTCAGGGGGGCAGAGCCTTGTATAAATCAGTGTAACTGCAGTGATACCAGCAGTGCAGTCCCAGTGTTTCAGGTGAGAATCCAGCCCTGAGTCACTAATTAATTGCAGCACTATGCCTAAAAAATTCTAGACTAAGAAATCTGTGACAGAGCTGATGCCTCTGACATCCTGTCCTGCCTTCATTTCTTTAGACTCTATTCAGACAAAGTAGGCCAGTTTCTGTCCTCTTACTCCAGGACATTTGTCATAATTCCACTGAATCCATTTATATCACTGAAGCAACCTAATTATGATTGGGAAAAGAATACTGGCAGTTCTTAGTCACAAAAACATTCATCCTAAAATGATTATATGGAGATGGTATATATTTAGCATATCTATTTTTGGTTAAGCTATCCTAGCAAGATTGGTGGTAATTTTACAAAGGCTAAAAATGAATCAGCAGCCTCTTCCTTCAATATCTTGTGAAGCAAAAAACCTCTTTAAAACCGAAGGGCTTTAAAAAATGCAAAATGTTGTAATTGTTGTAAATTGATATGTGCAGAGTGGAATAATTTAAAAATCATTAGAAGTCTGCATTTTTTACAGTAAAGTACTTCAAAAAGAAATGAAGGCATAATTCAGTATATTAATATAGTTCAAGACATCTCAAATAGGTTTCAAAATTAAACATCAAAAACTGTAACTTAAAAAAATAATTAGGTGAACCCATTTCTTCCTAATCACAAACTCTTCAGGTTTAGGGAATTGCAATGTATGGGTGTCAGTCATTCTTATTTTCCAAGGACAAGGATGTTCACTACAAAGAGCTTGCAGTAGTGAAAATAGCCTTGAAATTTCCTCAGTACATGATGTAATGTTGTGCATTTTCTATAGACTGCTCAGTTGCACATTAGTGCTTCCACTCTGTTCCCTATTTTAGACAAATCTCAATAACTTTCTGATTATACTAGAAACGTCCTTCAGTCTTTAGTTCTTAAGAAATTATGGACTTGCTTAATTTCATTTTACTGTCCTCTTTCTGTAATTTCCCTATTACTGCTCTGCTAATTAAAAGGATGATTGAAGTTCCCCTGCTGTACATTGTCTGACACTGTAGAAAGACTCTTCCCTACTACTGTATATTTCATTGAAAAGAAGAAAAACAATGTGTGACTAGTTTGATTTGTATCTCCTGTAGAGTTGCAAGAGCTTGCAAAAATGTAATTGGTGAGCAAGGTTTCTATTAAAAACATACTCGTTAAAGACTGGAACACTTAATATGTTTTGCTGCAGAATTTAAAACATGAGAAATTTAAGGCAGTGAAGAAGCACTCCAATAAAAATTAATTATCCTACATGTTTAAATCAGATCACAGGGAACCAAAAATACCTGATGTAGTAATGTATTGATTTAAGAAATAGGATAAGTCAAGGTTAGGAGATATACAGTGAGGAAACACAGGGTGTTTTTCAACTGATTGCTGCTTATTTTGCAGATATGCCAAAAATAATGTCCCTTTCCTTTTCTTTTTCTTCCTGAAAATTAAGATTCTTAATCTATTGCTGTCTGCACCTCATTCAGCAATTAATGGAAATATTCCTCATTCCAATGTAAATGCAATTTAATTAAGTCAGCTTCTGTAAATCCTGGTCTGATCCACAGCAAGGTATTACTTTTTCCACAGAGTGGACTCCACAGATCCAGTTTTGGATGCTTCTATCTCATCAACTATGACTTACCCAGGAGAGATACCCAAATTTCTCAGGTGATGACCAAACAGTTCTGTTTAGTCTCCACTCTGGGTAGCTGACAGAGCCTTTCCTCTCTGTGTGCATGGCACTGTGCCTCTACAGGGAGTCCATCCTGTCAGGAATGTCCCCCTCACTGTGCTTTGTGCTGGGCCAGCCCTAGGAGAGTGATGCTTCTCAGGACCCTTGGGCAACACTGGTGCAAGGTCCTGCAGATTGCAGAACCAGAGGTCTTAACATAAAGCTGCTGTCGTTATCTAGTAGCACAACCTGGCAAGTAAGGGGTTTAGAGGTGTATATTTGGAGCTAAAGGCCTGCATCCCTCTTCTACGTCTCAACCTTATCACCTACACAGGTGTCAATCTTCTGAATGGGGATTAAGAGTCATGCTAAAACAAATGACAGGATATAGGATGGAAAGGTCTTTCATGAACGGTCTGTGTTCAAGAAAATGTCAAGATGGAAAATCTGACTGTGGAAGGCTTGTACTCCACAATAACCCTTTGTATAAAGAAGACTCTGAAGTAGAGAAGCTGTGGGAATGTTCTGCTGCTCACAAATTATCCATAACACTCTCTTTTAAAGGAGGGTTCTTGTGTTAGAGTGAGCTTGTTTCTTCACAGCTGGAAAAGCACAAATGGGAGTTGCTAGAGCAAGGGTACAAAAGAGCACTAGAACAGCTAGAGGTTTTGTCCTTCAGTGAATTTCAGAACATCTATTGTGCAAGATGTGCTGCATCAGTCCCTAAAAAGCTGATATTTATTTTTTTGTTGTCATGGTAAGTGTTGTACAAAAATAGCTATCATTTCAACATATTTATGCAGCAGAGTTTGTGAATTTTACTTCCTTTGAAAATAGGCAATTGCTATTGGTAAAAGTCAAACCCATGAGAACTTCCCTACATCCTGCATTTCTAAGCATTTTGGTTGTCTGTATTGTCACAAGGGTAATATCTGTGGACATTTAAGGATTTCCCAGTCTCTGCCCTCCTTAAGGACGTTTGCTTAGATGTTTTGGCTTGAGTAATATGCTTTAAAAAAAAATTAATAGTTATCCAAAAATATCTTAATGTCAATGGGGCAAAAACTCGTTGTGTATTGTAGCTACAGTGTACATTTGGGTATGTCACTCTTTAATCCAGGAAGCCTTGGCCATTTCATTAACAGATAGCAAAAATAGTGTCTATCCCCTTGGGGTCCAAAGTAATTTTCTGATGGAATGCAGAGAGCTGATTGTTCACATGGCATATAATTGTTCAACTCCTGCTCTAGTCCCCCTTATGCTGAATTCAAAAATGCCCTGAAGAAGGGTGGCCAGCCTGGTGGTGCCTCTGCCAGCTCTGAGGAGCTGATACCAGGCTCCTCAGAAAAATGCAAGTCATGATCTGCACCTTTGGTTTGGCAGCAGTAAGGCAGAGCAGCATCTGCCAGATGCATGCTGCTATTTCTGTTTGTGCTGCTGACACAGAGGAAGTTATGGTTTATTTACTGGGAGCTGCTTTGTGTCTGCACTCACCTGCACAGTCTCAGCTGTGAACACAGGGACGTTTGCTCCCTGCATGTGGATGGACACAGTGTTCCTAGGCAGATGCTGAGTGCTGTGGAACTTGTGTTGATTGAGGCCACATTCCTTGTTTTTGTACAAGAGCTTGTCATGCCTCACTGCTGAGTTTGTCCAAGGAACTGTTTATTTCTGCTAAAATGGGAGGAAGCAAAGCCAGCTTCTTCATCTTTTGCTTTTGCCTGTGAACCTGAGATGCTACTTAGAAGCTGGTAATGACTTTTGATTTCTCACAAAAGTTTTTCCTATGAATCATAGAATGATTTGGGTTAAAGGCACCCTCCAACTTCCCTGCTGTGAACAGGGACATCTTCAGATTGCTCAGAGCCTCATCCAACCTGGTGTTGAACACATCCAGGAATGAGGCACCCACAGCTTCTCTGGACAGCCTATGTCTGTGACTCACCACCCTCAGAGTCAAGAATTTCTTGTTAATACCTAATCTAACCCTACCCTCTTTCAGTTTAAAGCCATTTCCCTGTGTCCTATCACTACATGCCTTTGTCCACTGTTCCCCTCCCTTTTCCTTGCTCCCTACAGGTACTGGAGTCCACAGTTAGGTCACCCAGAAACTTCTCTTCTCCAGGCTTAACAGATTTCCATCTGTCCATGTAGACTGGCTCTTCAGTGAAAAAAATAAGATAAAAATCACATTCTTTTAAAAATATCCATTCCCAGCACGTAGATGTACATTCTGCAAATCATTATCCCCTTTTCTTCTGAGTGCCAGGTGAGTGTCTGATTTGGGCAACAATAGCATCTCTGTCACTTGTGGGCTGCCATTGCTTTTACACAGATAAATCTGATGAGCTGTTCCTGTAACACATTGGGAACTAATGCCAATGCCCACCTTTTCAGCATTTTGAGCTCTTTCAAAATAGGATAAGTAAAATATATCTTCATTACTGAAGTCAGCAAGTACATCCAATATTCAGAGCACAGACCAGCACAATTTTTGTGAGTGGACCCATATCCAAAGGTCATCCTGTAAGCCAGTGAATTAAAGATGGTGCCTACTTGTTGCAAATAATGCTTGAATAAATCATTACTTCTTTACTGGGTATCACTAATCAAACTTAGTAATTAAATAATTGTGGAAAGCTTTATATTCTGAGCGGAGCCTGAATCAGTGTTAACAATAGTTGTTCTGTGTACCACAAAAGATTTAGTGCTTATATAGACATATCCTGATCCCCTCAGACAATCTGGTGAACTTTTGCTGAAAATAGGTGTCTCAAAATCTTTATTTTCTTTTGATGCTGTATTAGTTCAGGCTGTACCTGTGAGGCAGCTGTATTGAATGAACCTACTGAGCCATCTCTTTGCCTATTTCCCTTTTCTCCACAAAGCCATGGTTGTTCTCCATGTTTTCATCATTATCACAGGCCTCACGCCTTCCCCAATTCTTGTGGTCTGTCACTTGCTCAACAGGTTTCCCATTTTTCCTACACAACTGGCTTTTCAGTCCAAGGAACAGTGAATTGCATTTTCCCCTCTGTGAGTGAGCACAAAGGCATTGCTTTCATCTCACTCATTACAGCTCATGACAGATTGTTCTGGACTGCTTTCATACCAGTCTCCTGATCAAACAAAATATCGAACAAGGTAGATGTTGCACAGCACTTCCTTTTGTGGTTCTTGAGGTGTTGCAGAGGATTTCAGAGCTTGTTAGTCAGAGGATAAGACTTCAGTGATGACTGACACCTCACTGCTTTGCTGCAAGTACAACTTGTAATGAAACAGTGAAGACGAATTATAAAACAGGACCAAATTTGACAAGGAAACTCCACATTTACTTGGGCAGCAATATTTTAAAAAATTCAGATTTCTGTGTGCTTCTCTTTGCCCTTGTGGCAGTCTAATCTTCCTTGCTATTAGGTTACACTTCTGCTCATTTATTTTAGACGTTGCCCATACCAGCCTCATCCAACCTGCCAACCTGTGTCAGATCTCTAAGAAAGAGACAAGTTCTGCAGCTGAAGTCTCTTGGGTGCCAAGCCCAGCGTAGTTGTACTCTCCTTTACACCAGTGCAATGGCTGGGTAAACAGAGATGTTCCCAGTGCCAAATGAGGAATCTTTTGCAGTGGTATCAATTTTCAGTGCTTTGGCTGCCTGAAATGAAATATCTGTTAGTATGTTTACCATTACCAGTACAGATTCCTCAGACTGTATTGATTAAATTTTTGTTCTGTAAAAATACCATTTTGAACCACAGCGAAATCGATATAGAGTGAGATTTTATATATATATAAATTGGATTTGGATCAGGAAGAAAATCTTCATCAGATGAAAAATAAAGCTGGATGAAAAAAGTGTAATAAAAGATCTCAGAAGGAGAAAAAGTTGCTCTGTCATTTCCCCAACCTCTGTTGTATTTTTCCTCTAAACCTCTCTGCCTGTCCACTGATTATTTTTCTGCACTAATAAATTTTCAAGTAAAGTGAGGCTTCCAGTTTTGAAAAGATACTTGTGAATAGATGCAGCATTATCAGAAACTACCTTACTGGGCTTTTTAAACACAATTGCATTCATATATTTTGTGATACACAGTAGTGCTAATGGTAGCCTTCCTACTGGAGGCCAAAAGTGTTATTTATAGAGTACCTAATGCATCAAGAATAAGTTCAATGAGATGATGGTAGGATAATTTCCAGAAAGCAATTAAACCACCACTATATTGATAGTGAAACAGTCTGAGTAACAAATAGTGAGGATACAGCATTTTAGTTCCAGTAGGTTTATTTTCTGTGTTGTGGCCTGTGCTAAGAAGATAAGAAAGGTAGTTAGCTAACTGCAAGGCAAGACACCAGAAAGGTTTTCTACATAGAACTTACAGTGGGAAGGTTTAAAATGAACTAATGTTTGGGGAATTAAGAAGTTTTGGGAAGGTTTTGCCTTTGGTAGATATAGCTGATAGTTGTCCAATAATCGTGTCTGAATTATCCCACATAATAATCAGGGCTGTGTGAAGTTTAGGTCCACCCCATTTATTTTGTGAAGTTACTATTCAGAAAATTCAGTAGTTCTTTTCAGCAACTCTTGTCTCTCTAAGGAAGACCAGCCTCCTGAAGTACCTCTTTGCCTCCTGGTAGACCAGCTCCTGAGATAACACTGAGCAGAACATGAAGAGTGCCTGGGCCAGTCCTCTACTGACATTTCAGCTGTGCTGGTTTTGATTTTTTTTTAATACTAGTGAGACCACACAAAAGCTTATCTTCTGGAATCACTAATTCAGTTCATAAAAATCCCAGAGATCTACTGAAAAGAAAATAGAAACAGGTTATCAGTCATTTATCATGCTGGAAAGGGGTACTTAATATGAATTTAAGTATTAGAAGACATCAAGAAGACACATGGAAAAAAAGTGGTATTTGAGGGGGCTAAGGCATGTCTATGTTTGTGTAATTCATGGAAAACTTTAAATAGTTGGAATATGCTATAAGCCTCTCTAACATCATTGAGAGCCAGAAATGAGGGCAGATGCAATTTAGAGTTGGACTTGTTTTCTCCTTAAGATTTTTTCCAAATAATTCTTCTTTGGCTTAACATAGCTTTATATGCCTGCTACAGCCTTGCTTCGTGACAGTGTCAGAAATTATAAATATCAACAGCTGAATAAATTTAAGCATTCTAGTCTGATAACAGACTGTAATAGAAAAGTGTTTCAGACAAATATTTCAGTTCAGGTGAGATGAATCTCACTCTTTGAGTCTTTTGTTGGGATGCGCCATCATGTCCCACTTTGGGCAACGACAGAATCTTTGGAAATGACTGTAAAAATTATTTTGGAGAGATAGATGGTAATAAATTCAATGCAATAGTTTTCCACAAAGAGTTGCTTTGAATTTATTCACCTAACTGTAGCACATTGTTGTGGTATTGTGAGGTGACCTTTAATATATTTCAGTGTCAGATATTAGCATGTAATGCATGAAGAGAAGGATAAGGAATGCTGCCGCAAGAGAAATTTAGACTGGGAGAATATTTGTCTGTGAAGATGGCCTGATAGTGGTATGAATTGCCTGTCATAGTATAGTCCTGTTCTCTGTTGCTGGGAGCTTTTCAAGCATGTCAGGTATGATTTATTTTGAAACAATAATAGATGCTTCTGTGAAGTCCTTTGCAGCTCTATTCTTTATAAATTTATGTTAAAATAGATCAGTCATTTGGTGATGATCTATCATATTGATTTATTTCTGATTGTACTAAATTTCACATTAAGTTCTGTGGCAAGTTCCCATCACATGTTCCTCAGTGGTGTGGAGGTAGGGAAGAGACAGGCAATGCTCCATTGCTGCCTTTCCACACAGGAACCTGATTTCAGTTTTCCAAGGGGAAACATTCACAAAACCTGGCAGCTGACAAAGAAGGACTTCAACATTAACGTTTTGAAGACATTTGCAAATCCCTTTGGTTTCCATCTCAAGCTTGAAGAGAAGCTGCCACTGGACACTGGTATAACCCATGTGGTACTGTTGTGTTGCCCCTAAAAAAGCTGTCCCTTGCTTGATCATAGATCATAGAATGGTTTGTGTTTTTTAAGGTCTACAGGATTTTAAAGATCATCTAATTTCAACTGCCCTGCCATGGGCAGGGACACCTTCCACAAGACCAGGGTGCTCCAAGCCCCATCCAACCTGGCCTTGAACACTTCCAGGGAAGGTTTATGGGCATAGGTGTGTTGACTAAGAATGCAAAAAATTACACACCTAACTAACATACTGTGACTCTGCTGAAAAAGCCAAGATCAGATGCAGTTAACATCCAGATTGACAAGTAAGTTTATGTAAATTGGGAAAATAAGATAAGCTGTACTATAAAAATAACATCTCTTCTAGGACAGATGTGTACAACTTGATGTCTGCATGAAACCTCTACAGTGCACTCCTAGGTAACCTTTGTTAAGGGGAAAAAATTTCCATTAGGTTTTACAGAAAAATTAAAAGTTCAAGTGCTTTTGAAACTCCTAAAACTTTACATTTTTGAACTTCTTTGTGGTGTAAAAAATTATATTAATAAAGTCAATTGCTGAAAATGAAAGCTAGAACAGAGTTGTCTCCAGGACACAGCAGGAAGGTAATTTAAAAAGCTCAGGAACATTGTTGAAATTATCATGCAAACTTATTAAATGCAATGTATATTTAAATTGGAAAAACTTCTTTATTAGGTCTAGATAGGTGATTTTTTCGCTGCCTCTAGCAGTTAAGCTTATTGGGTGAAAGTCAGGGTAGATTAATTTCTAATCTTTATGGAAAACCACTTATTAAAAAATTGATAGCAAAATTATTAATATAATACGGAAAGTTTAGACTATCTGTAGACTCACCACTGAACAAAAGTATAATGAATGTTTCGCAGTATTTGGCCACTTTTGTTTACATATAGTTATGTATTCTTAGCATGATTTTCTAGGAGTTATTTCTGACACATGTTGAATTAACATTAAAATCTTCCCTTATCATTACAAATTATAAAATATTTAGCTTTAATTTCCCTTTTCATAACACATAAGTAAGAACTTATTATAAAAACACATTTGAAAGAACTCATTGTTGACTTAGGTAATTAAAATGAAGAGTGTGGAGTGAATTTCTAATGCTTTTTAGATTAGCTCAGGAATGATCAATTATTTGTCTCCTTCACAAGAATATGTACAAATAATGGTTCACAGCTCACATTTGCCTTTTTCCAAGAAATTAATGAGCATTCAGAATTAAGGACATGTCAGTAAAAATTCTAGACTGAGTTGAACATTTTTAAACTCTCTTCTTCATTAATTGGCGTGAGTCTAAGGACTCAGAATTTTAGACTTGATGCAAACAGTATTTGATGAAAGGCTGAGAGAAGCTGCTGGGGTCAGCTGAGGCCAGCCCCCAGCACTCTGCCAGCACGATGCTTACAGTGACTCTTTATGGCTGGGCTTTTTTCAAAAACAAAATTAACTTTCAGGCCTACATTTAGAGAACCTTGTTTGGATTTTAAACTGTACAGGTACAAAAACTGATGCAGGGCCATGAATTACTGTGAATTTGGGTGACTTGGTTTCCTGGGAACCATGAAAATTTGCATGTACTGACGAGTGGATCTCAGCCACAGAGCAGCCTGCAACCCAGCTTGCTGCACAAGGTGTGCCCAGAGCTCAGGCAAGCAGGTGTATATCCCACTAAACCTTGACACAGAGGAGTGGCAGAGAAGAGATGGGCTTCCATAAACCAAGCCTAAACACCAACATGGTCAAGGAACTTAAGGGATTGTGAGTGTGGCACTGTACATTGTAAGAATAAATGGCAATTAATGGAGCACCACAAGTAAAGGCTAGTGATGTAATATCCCTGAGTCAACTAATCCAAACTGTACCTCTTGTTACCTGCCTCCCTTGTTACCTTACATAAGTCATCTCTTTGCTCTTGTCCTTTGCAGTCAGATGATGGCACAGCTTGTGACTCCTCAGCAGGACAGTCTCTGTCCAGGCTGGGATTTGCATCTCCTCCCTCGTCCTGCCTGCTTTGATCTCTCCTTGGGCTGATTTAGCTCAGCTAGCTGTCAGGTATTAACCCAGAAAAACAAACTGAATAATTATCTGACAGTTCCATTATCTGAATCATCTCACCAGTTTCCCATGCTAAGCACTAGGCAGGGATCACAGAGCCAGGAGATGGATGGAGAGAAGGAGGAGTAGAATAGCTGTTTCAATCAGAGAAGACAGTTTTGGCTGTCTCAGCTGCTGCACTGACCCACAGCTCAAAGTTCTTCCCTTCTTGCTGGCTCTACTGCATTTTGTGGTGCTTCTGTGCTCCGTGGGACCAGCTGCATTGGAAGGAGGATGTTCCAGTGAGGTGAACAGTTGCATCATGTCTGACTTGCTGTCCAACTTCACTTCTATGTGAATTTTTGCCACATCAGCTCTATTTGAAGGTGTTTAGCTAGTTAAATTTACTGTACAATTTCCCATTGCTGTTGGTTCCTGAGCACTCACTGCAGTATCTCATTTTGTCCAGTCTCTGGCAGAAACCCTCAATGCAAACACAAATGCTAACGTGGCTCCCTCCTACAAGGAAGTTTCTGGGCTTGTTTATCTGCAGGAGAAGTCAAGAAACAGTTTTGCATTTTAAAACAGAACAACCTGAACTGATAATCCTTTTTTTTGATCTTAGTTGTTTGAATTAGCTGTGGATTAAAGCTGCATATTCTACCACAGCATTAATAGGATGACATTAGGCTTGATTTCCCTTGCTTTGCATGAGAAGTCTGTGGAGAATCCTGGATCTGCTTGGCAGAAGAATACATTATCATGGTAAACAGCGTTTCTGAAGCCTTATGAAATCACCAAAAAGAATGTAAGTCTCAAGATTACCTCAGTGACAACAAAGTGGGAATTGGCTGAACTGCAGGTCAGCTAGGATAGCTGAGGAAAGTGTCTGGGCCAAACTAAAAAACCTCATTTCATTACTTCTTGTTCTTACAAAATTTGGTGTGGTTTTCATTAAAGGACATTTAGACTCATTATTTTGGGAAAAAATTCATTTTTAGAAGGAAAGCAAGAACTAGGTAGGTTCATTTCTAGTATGATCTTATGTCGGAAAATAGAACCAAAAAAAAGCCTTATGAGTGAAGATTATTAAAGATTAGAAGCTTTAGTTGTGTTTAAAAATTTTATTCCATGTGTAGGGAAAACAGTAGAAAACTTTCTAACATTTTAATGTCTGTTTAATTTTTTGATTTTAAAAGATCTACCCCTGTCCCTGTGGTAGGAATGTGCCTGCATTGCCTTCAGCTCTATGCTGTTATTTCTTTTGTTTGTTTGGAAGATGAGTTTGTCATGATTAGATTCTGCAGGGTAGACAGACGGGGCATTCAGCCATGCATGCCACATGTGGGAATGTGTTCAAGGTTTACCACAGCTGATTCTTTGGTCTATGTACAGATAGAGGAGTGGCAGGAGCTTCTAGCACTGCTGACAGGATCAGAAGCTCTATTTATGGCTTTGTTTCTCCACTTCAGCCATTACCACTTCTGTATTCCAATGCCTACGATCTTCCCTGAAATTCTGGAATCAGTTGAACTCAGCCAGTCCCACAACTGCAAAAATCTGTGTAGCAGAATATCAATCCAGAGGGTCAAAAAGACCATCCATTCTGCTTACCTCAGTATATTGTAAACTACACAATATTTCTTAATATCCTCTTAACAATATTTGCCACTTGAAGTAAAATATCAAAAGCAATAATTATAGTGAACTAGAGGGAGATCAGGGGAGGTCAAACACATCCCTCTAGCAGCCTAAATTCTTAAAGTATTTGCTAGATTTAATTCTCAGCAGTAGGCCAATGCCCAAGCTGGAAGGATAGCTTCAAATAAAACCAGTGATCCTTCACCAGTCTGCTTAGGGGTGATGCTTTTGTGATCTGGTGGGATCAATTTGCTTCCTGTACATAGAAGCAAGTGTTTGGATGGCCTCAGTACCAATGGAATAAGAAAGCAAGTCCTCCTGCAGTCTCCCAGGTTTCCAAGGAGCAAACAAGTAACAAAATAAAAGAGCCAAGACAAATTATGCAGCAAGGAGGGAAAAATCCTTTCCAGTACCTGCAGGTAGGCAGTCCAAGGCATGAAGCAGTAAATGAATATATGATCAGCAGGCAACAATCAAGACTTTCTAAGATATAATGCCCCACACTCAGCACAGTTTTTCATTTGAATATAACAGAGCAGTCTCTTTTCTTGTCTTACATATTGTATTTCAGGAATATCATAGAATCATATCATCAGATAATAATTTTTATCTTGTATTCCAGTATAACACAACTCCCTGTCCAAACAGTAAATTTAATTATTTTTTATATAGCTCATTTTGGCTTCCTAAGGACAGTACTTTGCAATTGATTTTACTGAATTTTGTGTGATGCTCCTTACCTTGCCTTCTGCCTCTGAATTTGAGTTGGACAGTGCTCTTGCAGTTTGTCACTCACCCATCCTTTTGATTGTGCACCATGCTGTCATCCTGGCTACTGACAAAAACAAGAGCTAAGCTTTCACTCAAGACAGAGCCCAGCACGTCTTTGATGTCACTGTGCTGTTCCAGTTCTGTGCTGCTTTTTTCTTTGTGTTAAAATAATTGCAAGATAAGATTTCAATTTAAACTTTAAAAACTTTTCTTGGTATGTAAGTGACAGCATTTGTCACTACAAATGCTTTTAAGGATGTTTATATACAATAGTTCCAAGATCTAAATGATTATTGTTTAAAATCTGTCAAGGGAGAAATCCTGCCACAACTAAATATGTAGCATTGACATTTGAAATCAGAATAGACATGAGTGTTTGACTTATACTTTAAGTGCTATCAGCTGCTTTCTGAGAGGAGGAAGAAGGAAGAGACATTTCTGTAGCAGGTTAATTGCAGGATAACAAGCAAATCCTGTGTCTTTGCAATAATTACTCTAAATAAATTCAAACTACATGGAACCTTTCTGTAGTGAAACCATTGTTTTCACAGATCATCTTTAGTATACATGGAAGTAGAACTGCAGTTAGCATATGATGATGTATTGAAACAGTTCAGGACTTTCATACCACTTCATGATCAGGTCTGCTCTACAGGGCCCAGGTAGAGAAATTCTTCTGGGGGTAATGAAGGAAGTATTGCTTGAAACAGCTTTCCTGGTTTCTTAGCAGGTGAGTCATGGAGGGCAGGAAGGAAAAAAAAAAAGCATGAATTCTCAAAAGCCATTTTAGAATTAGGGGAGTCTGAATGGCCTTAGGTCATGTAATGTTGCATACTGCTGTCAGAGTGAGGTGCTTGTCTCATCTCTTACTCCCTTTCTGGTGGCTTTCCGTACTGCAAGTGGAGGCCATTTTGTCATCACTACAAACATTTGAATATCTAAAAGATTGGTTTGCTTTTATGTATTTTATGTGCCACTCTATCCTTTAATTCAGCTCACAACATTTGAGTTTGTAAGAAATTTTAGAATTGAGTCCGAGAAGAATTTGTCAAATATAACAGATTTTTTCATTGTATGTCTGGTTCAGACTAGGCTCTACCCTCTGCTATGAGGTCAGTTTGGGTCTGATGGAGTTAGAGCCTGCAGTCAGAGTCTGCAAACCAATACCTGCAGTCATGGTCCCGCAGGAAATAGCCAGCATTTAGAATCTGGACCCTACAGAAGGAGCCAGCATTTAGAATCTGCAGTTGGACCCCACAGAAGGAGCATGCTGTAATCAGTCAGGACGGCTAAGCTGTAAAGAAGAATAAACCTGGACCCTTTTCATGTTATCAAATGAGAGTCTGTGTCTTGGCTCATTTCTACCCCTCATGAGAGGTCTGCTGCAACATGTACTGAGTTATAGAACCCCATGTTTGATCCAGCTGATGAGCGATATTCATCCAGCAGTGAATTAGTCTTGATGCAGAGTCTAATTGCAGTGTGAAAGTGCTGTTCCACATGGTGTACTCTGTTTTTCTGTGCAGAGCTGTGTACCCTGGACTGTGGCAGCCACGGTGTCTGCTCCAGAGGGATATGCCAGTGTGAAGAGGGCTGGGTGGGACCCAGCTGTGAAGAACGGACCTGCCACTCGCACTGTGCCGAGCACGGGCAGTGCAAGGACGGCAAGTGTGAGTGCAGCCCTGGATGGGAAGGGGACCACTGCACCATTGGTAAGAGGGTTTTGTTTCAAGAAATACATAAAATCTTAATCTAGTTCTACACAGAGCGCCATCATTCCAATTGAAATCTATTTGGAAAAGCAGAGACTCAGAATCCAGAGAGGTGTAAAAAAGTTGCCTCTGCACTCTGTCCCACAGAATAGCAACTTGGCACAGCTTTCTGTATAGAGGAAATAACAGGTTCATTAATTTTTTTAAAAACCCACAGAATGGAAAGATAGTTCAGTCAGAACATATCTTTGGGATGTGTTCATATATGAATTTGGTAATCAGGAAGGGAAAAAAATGTTTAAAAAATACAAGGTGTGAGGAGCCAAAGCTATTATTTACCTTATGTAATTCTTGCATTTAATCTCTTGCCCTTCTGTGTGAGGATTTACATACTTTACATACTACTAAAGGTGTTTTTCCTAGAGCTGACCTCTAACAATATTCCTGATAAGGTAAACTTTTCAGATGTTTTTAAAAGTAATTAATCTACTATAAAAATATAACAGTTGTATTTTTAATGAAGTTTGACAGTGTTTTGCAGGTCTGTTTCTCCCTAAAATGTCCCAAAATGAGATTATCTAATTTTCAAATGAGCAGCATAAGGTCTCACATTTGTGTCTTGAAAAAAATAAATCTAGAATGTGTTATCTTTATCCTTGAGCGTTTTAAGATAATTCATTCCCTAGCTCTAGAATTTGCTAAATCAAGAATTGTATTTGTGATGGAGGAACTGCCTAGTTTTCTGAAGATTGTTTAGAGCAAATCCAGAGAAGGACCAAAATACTCAAAAAGACAAAAAGACCTGCAGTTCATGTTGTAGATAGTGCCAGGTGTGGCCCCTGCACACTTGTCATCAAATGGAGAACGATCACAAACACAATGTTCTGGTCACAGCAGCAGGAATAGATCTGCCTGCAGGAAGAGGGAGACATTTTATATCTAACCCCCAGGTGTCAAGCCATAAGCAAATGTAATTTCATTTGGTACAGAAGTTTGATCCATCTCAGTCTTGTTCTTTTCTTTTTTAAGCTCACTACTTAGATGCTGTTCAAGGTAAGTTTTTCATATCAACATTACAAAAAAAAAAAGAAAATATACAAAAGTATTGGGAATGAAGAGTTTTCTGTTACTTATTTTCTTTGAGCTTCTGTACTGCTAGGTTCCCAGAATAGATGACACATTTGTTTATGGAAGTATATATAGATATATACGCACACATGGAGACAGATTTACAGCAGAAAATGCAGTTTTTAATGAGTAATGTGCTCAACTCATTTGCAAAGTTGTAGCAGTGTAAGCATGTTTTACAGGGCCATCTGATGTGCTGTGTTAGGCAAATCCATTTTTTGTTCTTGTTTACCATCCAAAGTAATTCCAGAGCTGAGGACTTGCTAAAAAGCTTGCGTTGATACTGTCTCCCGTGAGAAGTAAAAAAATGCTCTTGTCATTTATGCTTAAAGTAAGTTTCTTTTGGTAGAGAAGTACTCATGTTTTCTAAAGGTGTCTGTGCCAGATGTGATCTAGTTCTCTTCAAATCATTTGATACAAGAGTTGAATTGGATGTTTCTCTGTCTGGTGCTGTTCATGTGATTCCTGTGCCTTGCCGCAGGTCCTGCTCACTCCTGTCAGTGCAAGAACCTTCCCCCAGTGTGACAGCAGTCCTCTGCCTGGCCCATGCTGAGCAGAGCATGAGTGATGCACAGCCCTTTCCAAAAGTGCTGCTCACTGAAATACCAAACTAACCATTAGTTCAGAAAGATCTCAGTGCTTATTTTCTGCTTCTTATTTTATTTCTTTGGAATTAGATAATAATAAAAGCACGTAAGCATTCATTTTATTGCATTTGTAGACTTAGCGGGTAACCATACACAATAGTAAAATATAATCATGTACAAGAAATTAATGAACTCTGCAGCACAGTGATTGAAAGTGGAAAAGCATCCATATTACCCAGAAGAGCTCTCATATCCTGCCATTTCCCCCAACTCCCTGAAAGAGGCTTTTATAGTATATTTGGTGGTTGCCAAGTTCACGTTGTTTTGGAGTAGCATCTTCCATAACTCAGTGTGAGAATATGGTACCTCCCCTCTCCAGTTTTTCTGAGCAAAAGGGTCAGACTCTGATCTCTCTGTTTGCAGATGCGTTTGATAAACTGTGCCAAGGGTGAGAAGGAGGGAGATGATGTGTCTCACGCAAAGTTACCAGGAAATGTGCTGCATGTGGGTCTGAGAATCACAATCTGACAGACCAGACTCTGACTGGCTTCTCCAAAGTTTATTAGGAGCATCCTGGGGCTCTCAGGCACTGACTCTTCTTTCCTCCTCAAAAAAAAAAACCCTCTCTCTGATAACACCTATGTGTTGATGATCAGCGTCAGGTGCATAGGGGCTTTCAGACCCTGTATGTCCATGGTGGTAAAAAGAAAGGAGGCATCTTAGAAGTGATGCCACTCACTCTGTCAAACTTACTGCCAAGCTTTATCCATTGTCCTTTGGCTCTGTATGTGACATGGTGAGGATCCGACAAATGTCTGAGCTGGCACTGCACGATGCAAGCAGATGGACGTGAGTGCACACATCCAAGAGACCATTCCTCTCTCACTCTTAGAGGCAAGAACTCTAAATGTGAATGTCCAAACTACTATTGATTCAGAGTTTGCAAGTGTATAATTGAGAGGATGCTACAGTCCTTGGTACAGTTTTGGTCTAGAAGCAGCACCACCAAAGGGCATGTGCTGGTCCTGTTGGAATCAGCTGTAAGGGAACAGGAAGGCAGTGCTCCCTCAATTGCCTTCTGTGGAGAGGGTGTGTTGTAGCATAAATCAAATTGGCTTTTTCTCAGTCAGATGAGTATTTATGAACAGAATAAAAAGGTCACTTTCACTCCCTGCAATGCGTAGGATTATGTCCACAGATGCCAGTTTGCCATTTAGACAATATTTTTCATGTGTATCTTTGATATAAGTCTTGATTATGTGTGTGGTATTGTTAGTGCACTACAGTTTATTTTTCAATAGAGAAAGAGATGGACTTGAATTTTAAAAATTTATGTCATGACTTTACTCTTTTTTTTCCTGTGCACAAAATATTAAACACTTAAAAAAATCCTCATTCCTCATGGAGAAACTACTTTTGGGCAAGCAAAGGGAAGCACCAAGTTGGGGATTTTTCCATCTTTGGCCAGAAATGTGACTTCCAAGCTGTGATCATCTGAAGGCAGCAAGTATAGTGCTAGAAGTAGGGATGTTAATGAATAATTAACACTGCAGTATAAGAGAAAATATCCCTTCATGAAGGCTTTATTTTTTTTACCCTTTCTATTTTAGATGGTTGCCCAGGTCTCTGTTATGGAAATGGAAGGTGCACTCTTGATCAGAATGGGTGGCACTGTGTTTGTCAAGTGGGCTGGAGTGGCTCAGGATGTAACGTTGTTATGGAAATGGTGTGTGCAGATAACCTGGACAATGATGGAGGTATGATACATAATTCATGTGTTTCTGTCACATCCTTGACCGCCATTTAAATCCATAGTTTTGGTGTATGCTTTCCTTTTATCACAAAATGTCAATGTTTGTTTGCTCAAGACACTTGTTCCACTGACTTTATCTGAAGCAGTACAGTGAGGGAACAGACCCTTGTGCTGGATGCTACTGCAGGCAGGAAGTATCTGCGGCTCTACCATCCCAGTACTTACTTTCTTCTCATAAAAAGCAAAACAAAAGTGTAATAAGTAATTTCCTGTACCTCCTTTCCAGTCTTCCTTGTAATTCTGTCAGTCTTTCAGAAGAAACAGCCAAGAGATACCCAAATGAAAAAAAGCCTGTGTCTGTCAAAATGTATCCAGTTAGTCTTCTATTATTATTAATTTAATATATTTGTAAGCATAAAGTGCACATTTACAGTTGCTTTTAACATCTCTCTTAATATTTCTACTGAGACACAGCACAGTTCTTGCAATTATCTGGACCTGCTTTTGAAGAACTGTTGAGGAAACTAGTGTAGAAAGTGTGCAGAAGGGATTTTGGAAAGCACCGTAAGCAAAGCCCTGTACTGAAATAATTATTAGCTCCTTTTTATCAGTTGAACAAGGGCATTTGGCACTAGGTGCTCTCTACCTCAGTCCTCTGTGATCTTGATTTCATTCTAAGGTTGCTTAAGTTTTAGGTTTACTGGGGGAAACATAGTTCTTTCATACATTGGTATCTGCTTCCTTTCCAATAGTTTGCTTTAATACATGAGTTGGAGCACTATTTTTAAGCAAAAGCATCCAGCTCTATTTCAAACTTGCCAATGGGACAGAAGCCACAATATTCCTGGCTGGTTGCTCTCAGAGTTAATTATTTTTCCTATCTGTTTTAGGAATACTCATTTGCTGAGCGGTCAAGGACTGTTGCTTTTTGCTCCTTCACCTGCTACCAGCATTTACAGTGAGCTTGTCCCATCCACAGAGCTGTGCAGCTTTCTCATTCAGTGAGTGGATTCAAGGCCAGGTTGGATGAGGCTTTGAGAAACCTGGTCTACTGTTAGATGTGCCTCCCCATGGCAAGGGGTTGGAACAAGATGATCTTTAAGGTCCCTTCCAACCCATACAGTTCTATGATTTTATGAACAGCACCAAACATGCTTAATTTTTTTCCTTAGATTGTACACTGAGATGTATTAAAGTAATATTTTATTGTGTCACACCTAAAGGCTGTATCAGTGTCTAGGATGATCTCTTATATGTGACTGTAGGGGCAAACCTTGTTATGATGATTTTGTTTTCTTCTAGGTCATTGATAAATTAAGCTTGATGTAAGTCCAAGAACTGAGGTCACTGTGGGACCGCAGTAGAAACATTCTGACTCAGTGATGATTGCTCATTTACAAATGTATTTTGAGACCTTCTATTTTGTATTCTGTGGGCTCTAAGACCCTGCTGTCCTTTGGCAAAGGCTTTCTCATTTCTGAACCCTATTCAAAATCACCTTATTCCTCTCATATCCTTCCTTTTCCACCTTATTTCCAAGAGGTCCAGTCAGTAGTCTCTGCCCACTGTCTGTGCTCTCCTGCACTAGTGTGTGTCCCTGTCACACAAGATCCCACAGCTGGTATCCCTGCCCCCTTGTGCTCTCCCATCTGTCGCTGCTCTCCCCTGCTGTCCGAGCCATGACTCACCTCCCTGCACTCTTAAATCTGCCCACTAAAACCCTGTTTAGTCTGTAATGTATGGAAAGCATTTTCTGATACTGTGAACTGGCTCTGTATAAACTGCCCTGTACTATGATTTTGGGTGCTTTATATTCTGCAATAACAGTGAGTTATTGGAAGAGTTGGCACTTTTAACTCTAAATCTCCTTGAACTTGTCAGTTTAAGGCAGACACTTCACATCATTTCACTGCAGGTTTTAAAAGCAATTTTCTTTTCCCTTTTTAATGGGAACATAACATGGACTAGGACAGCTCTGTTGACATTAAAATTAGAGATAAGTGCAGAGAGAAATATTTAATTAATCTGACTACAGATGGGCTAAATGTAATTAAATTTTCCTCACAATCAACTTCATATAAGAAAAGAAAATTATATCTACATGTTAGAACCACTTCTCTCTCTCTGTATATATATATAAAGCTCATAGGACCTGATTTGGCATAAGCATAAATTAGAAAAACTCCCCTAAAGTCATTGGAGTAATACCAGTGTTAGATGAATATGAAATCAGAAGCTGTATGTTTCAGGGTTTATATACCAACACAACAGGAAAATCAGGAATTGGGAAGGAGGTGTGACATTACCTCTTAAGTCCTGTTTTCTGAGAGGTTGAGCCTTGGGCTATGAGAATATTATGGTGGCATAGCAAGTTTCTAGCCATCAAGCTACACAGCTTGGGCAGGTTCATCAGGATGAAAGTTATTAGCATTTTCACCTGCAGCTAAGGCAAGAGCTTGCACTCAGGTGAGTTAAAGAAACACAACTGACAGGTGGTAACTTCCTAAGGCCTTAGCATGTGATCATAGTGACACATAGCCCAAGAGATAATTTAGTGCCCTTGTATAACCTAAATCATGGAATTCTTATCTAGCAAAGGTCTTAACCATTCCAATTGTGTTTAAATTAAACATTTAAATCTCAGTTCTCTTATGCTTCAAGTTCATGAGGAGGAGGTCACCACCAAAGAACAAAGCAGTAGTAAAGTTGAGCAATTATAATTTCAAACAAACTCTAATTTTAGAACTTAGACAAAGGGATAATTTTGTGTAGTTTTAGGTTATTTTTTTTCAGTTAATTTGTCACATGGTACTTTCAGGGATAGAAAAACAGATTTTTATCATTTGAAACTACATTCAGAGACACAGTACAGAAAAAAAAAGTTTGTCCTAACCATAAGGATTCAATAATGTCATTTAATTGGCATGAGGAAGTGTTAGTGGGGTTGTTTGCCCTGCATTAAGAGCACCAAAGCTTTGGGAGAGGGAAGTCTTGAATTCATTTTTTAAGGACTGATATAATCATATAAGGAGAAGGCCATAAGCATATTCTCAGGCATCCTGGTCCTGCAACAACTGAAGCACCAAGGTGCCTTCAGTGCAGTTACTGCTGGTGGTAAGATAAAACACATGTGGGACTATTCTTGGGGGCAGGGAAAGTACAATTTCCTTTAAAGCCCCATTAGGATTCGCTGCACTTGTTCCCTGGCTGTACTATAACTGTCTCTCCCATTCCAGCTCATAAGGCTCTGTTAGCTTTTTCCTGCTCTCAGACTTAAAGGCATGTTTACCTGTTCAAATATCACTACAAATATCAGTGAAAAGGTCTTAGCATTATAACAGATGCATGATGGCAGGGTTTGCACTTGGCCTCACAGAGTGCTTCTGCAGTCTGTTAGCAGTGTGATGTCCATTAAAAAATGCCAAGGAGTCAAGCAGGTGCCCTTTGCAGTGGATCCTTTCCCTCACTGTGGCTTCCCTCAGTGTAATTCCCCATTCCTTATTCTCCTTCTTTCAGTCATGACTGACATGATTTTGGTTTATAAGATGGCCATTCAGTTCATCTGAGCAGGTCATTTCCTCTTGCTCTGCTGTTAATTTAGACTCACTGGAAGCCCCAGTAGCTCCAGATCTCTAGAAAGCTCTGCTGAGTTTTTTGCAGTCAAAGCGCCTGTGTCTTGGAGCAGGAGGGAGAGCACATTGCTGAGGGGTGGGGACACAAAGGGCACTCACGGGTCACACCCCACTCAATTGTTGCCAAGCTGTAATTTGCCTGGCTTTTGGACATATATTTACCCAGCTGCTGCACAAACAGGTCTTTGTCTCAAGCTGAAAGTCGCAGCCCGTCACTCACATTAGTTTCTTTGATGCAGAGCTCTCTTTTAAATTTGCCTGCATCTCCTTTTATCATTTTTCTTTCATGAATCAATCTTGCCTGTTTGTTTTTAAGGAAAATGCTTTTTACTACAAGCTTTGAATTCTTTTCCAAATATGCCTTCAGTCACTTCAGACAGTTATTGTAGCTTTCTCCAAGCTTTTCCAAGCACGAGGAAATATGACTCAGCATAGCCTTGGGTTGATAACAGTGCTGCTAAAATATTGATGTATTTCTGACCCGTCCATTGGCGTTTTAATAACCTATCCATCACAGAGATATTGAACCATATATAAGTAATATGCTATTATTACCCAATATAAATAATACTGATGGGAATGGTTTTCATTGTTGCTGGGCAGCGAGGACTCCCTAGAGATACTTAGAGTTTCTGAAAACCCTGATATATCTCTATTGTCCCAGGTGTGGAAAGCCAACCACTACTGGTACTCACTGGGTAAAACCCTCGCAGCCTTTCCATAGGTCCACTGATGCCTTTCCTTATTATAAACACCAGTGTTCCCAGTTAACAAACCTGTCTTGGTTTGAAAGCCCCACCTGTTTCAACAGATGGTGATAGAATACATAGTTTTGGTCACATCCTGCATTACAAACCAAGACACAGCCTCACTGTCTGCTGCATGCTATGTATTATGGATAAAATTTGGGCACTTTGAATTAATGCATATGAATAAGCATTAGAGACTCTTGACAGTTGCTGCTGCTTAGTCTCTTCTGAAGTTACTCTTTGATTCTGTTTGCTTAGATTCCTGGCAACACTAATTAGACCGAATTGAGCCTGTGGTGAATAAAGTCAGCACAAGCAATATTTAAGGAGGCACTTAAATCCAATTTTTTACATTCTGTGAAAATGTTCTGGACATAGATGTCACAGCTCCATCTCTGGCTTGCACTCACTGGGATCAGTATAGATGGAGCAGGAGTGTACTGACACACACAGCTCTCTGGGCTGCTCTGCAGCAGTGAAAATGAACAGTACCCACAAGAATTATCAAAGAGCAACTCCTGACCCTGCACAGGACAGCCCCAAAAATTGCACCATGTACCTGAGAGTGTTATCCAAATTCTTTTTGAACTCTGTCAGATTTTGTGCTGTGACAGCTTTCCAGGAGAGCCTGTTCCAGTGCCCAACCACCCTCTGGTTGGAGAACCTTTTCCTAATCTCCAACCTAAACGTCCCCTGGCACAGCTTCATGGTATTCCCCCAAGTCCTGTGACTGTTCACCAGAGAGGAGAGATCAGTGCCTGTCCCTCTGCAAGCACTGAAGGCTGCAGTGAGGTCTTCCTCAGTCTCCTCCAGGCTGAACAAGCCAAGTGCCCTCTGATGTTTTTCTTGGGGCTTCCCCTAGAGGCCTTTCACCATCTTCATAGTTCTGCTTTGGACATTTTTTAATAGCTTTATATCTTTCTTGCATCGTGGTGCCCAAAACTAAGCACAACATATTGCTTAGAGATTAGATTTTCATGTCCCTGAGCAAATAAATCATTAGGATGTGTTTGTGAGTGTGTCTGCATACATGCTTATGCACCATATAAGCACCTATATAACTTCTTGTAGTATTCTGGGTTTGACATTACCATAAAACTTCAAATCTATTAGTTTATGTTAACCAGGTAGTTAACTTCAGTACATCTGCATGTGTGAAAAAAGATTGAAAGGGTGAGAGCTCTGCTTACTTAATGAACTTTTAAGCAGAAGCATAGCAATTTTAAGTTTCATTGCTAATTAGTTATGTTTTCCTCACCGGAAATTAGTGATAGTGGATGGTTTATTAAAATCACTAACATCAGCAACATGGAAGGTAGAGTCTAATTGAATTTTTCATTTTCACAGCGAGGTAATAAAGTGTTTCAGTGGTTTAATATGAAAGAAGCTGCTGTGCAAGTTGTTGTGTGCTTCACTGGTGAGGTGGGGAAGCCACCACTGCTGGTGTGAACCACTTTGTTCTTTGTCCCCTTACCAACGTCCCCATGCATTGCCTCTTTACTGTCCATGGCTGCTCCTGAAATCATATCTAGACAATTTGTGGCAATTTTCAACACAGATCTGTTTTCAGGAGCATGAGTATTATGATATTCCCATATTTGTGCTGATGAATTGCAAGTACAACAAGGGTAGATGCAAGAATAAAGATGAAGGGATTTGAAAAGTAAGTGACAGAGGTGTTCATACCAGGCACAAAAAACATTGTTCAATGTCCTTGCAATTAGCTTAGAGCTGAAAAAATGCCTTTTTTGTTTCCAGCTGTTATTTTATTTTAATGGGAACTTAACACAAGTATTCTGCAACACATGGAAAGCTCAAATACAAAACATACAAAATGCATTCACTGTGCAACATTTTCCCAGACACAGAAATTAGAGAAATATATATTGCTGGAAAGTAGCCAGTGGAGAGGTAGGTCCACAGCCACAATTCCATTGCCAATTTTTCTGGCTGCTGAAGGTGATCATGCCTGTAGAAGAGAGATTGCTACCCAATATGCACATCAGAAAATGTGCTGTACCAAGCACAACATGAGCCTTCTATGATGGCAGCAGAAGCATAGCTGAGGAAGTAATTTCAGAACATTTGTGACATCCCTCCCATCATATGGAATAAGAAATACATATATATATATATATATATATAAATGTATAACCCAGAAAATATATTGTCTTTGATGGAAGACTTTGTGATTCCATTGATACACACTCCTGACCCAATGAATATTTATATCATTCCTTATAGAAGGCTTCCTGAAAAAATCTATTCCCCAGCAAAGGAATGGGAAAATCTTGTCCTAGTTCTGTGATCTATTGCAATGCAGATAGGAGTGCTGTGACTGAAAACAGAGCAACTTGTTTTGGCGTGCTCTGCCTTCTCTTTGAGGTTGTTTAAATTATTGAATAGTACTATGAAGTGCTTTCTATCCTGAAGTCAGTCTTTGTGAATTCTGTTTTAGCAGTAATATTAAACATATTTTTATTTTCTAATTCACTTTCAAAACGAAAATCCCCGTTCATCATTATCCTTGCATATAAAAGAAGGTACCTGGAGGATGGGAAGCCATAATCTCAGACTCATCAAAATATAAATCACTTTACTATATAATCTGTAGTGTACTGTGAATGTACCTGTCTTTCATATTAAATAAATTTTACAATGGTAATAACAAACAAAAACCATTCATACATCTGTAGTACATTTTAGTCTGCACCAATGCTGTGATGCACTTTGGGGTAATTGACAGTAAAAACTTCAGTGTACAGGATCCCCTGCTGTATGAATTACAGTGTTTGCTGTTTGTAGTAGTTTGTTCATAGACCTGAATGTTGTCTCCTGAAATTTAAAAGAAAGCCTGCTGTTATTCTAGCGCAGTGAGATTTTTAATAGTCAGTTCCTGATATGAAAATTTAACTAAAATTGTGACCATTGGTTGAGAAATGATTAATGTATTTGTAGCATTTTCAAGTGAATGAATGTGACAGTATAGTTTATAAACAAGATTTATTTGTCTTTTTTTTCTGTGTTATTTTTCCTGCATTAAAAATCATATTTCAAGTAGGATTGGCTTGTTGAAAATTTTATCCTCACATGCACTTACTAATATGATTTGCTTTCATATGTAGCTTGTGATTCTGTTCCAGATTGGTTTACCTGGTTTATTTTGATGTGCTAAATTATAGGAGTTTTCTGTCAAGGTTTAAGGTTTGGATTTTCTTCCTATTTTTTTTTCTTTTAAATTGTTTAATTTAAATCCAGTGTCTTGAATGAGCCTAAAGTGGAACTAAGATTTTATTTTGGTTTGAGTTCCCTGTTTGCCCTGAAAGTGGTGTTTTATTATTTTACTTCTTTACAAAATGAGAAAAATATTTTTCAGTTCTATGCAAGTCAGTTTCTCTTCTAAATTTTGGTTGATTGTTTGGAGAAAAGCTGGAAGTTGCATTATTCAGACAATTGTAGTTAATTATTCTAAAATACACATGGCTTTAAGAGTGCACAGAGAAGCTGGTGCTTCTGCACCTACTGCCTCACTGCCCGTGAAGCATCTTCTCCAAGCCTGTGTCTTCTCTTTCATTCTGCATGGTTGTGAGGGGAGATTGAAATAAATTCCCATCTGTTTAATCAAAATATTTTTTAAAAAAATATACCATGAGAGAGAAAGAGAACCCATGAATGGTAATCTGTGACCTAGAACACTTCTCCTTTGCACTGATGTACTTTGGGTAGCAGTTTCTTTCTCTGATGACTTTGTAGCCTTTGTTGCCTGTAAACTGCTGAATCCAGCACTTCATATGTTTATGGTGCTGTTAGGACACACCAGTCTCAACATGACTTGTTCAGGTTTGCTTCTGAGACTTCACACTCTCCTAATGGGAGACCCACCTTGTTGTAGTCCTGGAAGGCTGAAGAGGCAAATGAAACCAGGAGCAAGTAATTCAAATCAAAAACAACTCCATTAGCAGAACCTGGAAGAGTTTATAAGGCAGTCATGTTGCTGACAAGTAAGCTACAAAGAAAAGAGAAAATTGAATCTGACTGGAAGATGCAAAACTGCTTTCTCTTTCCTTGGTTTCTTTTTGTATACAGCCTGAATGCACTGTGTTGGTCACCAGCTATTGTAAACTTTTGACCAAAGCAGAGGAAAATGAGGGCTCTATTAGAAAAAGCGAGGTAGTTGCATAATTTTGGTAGCTATTTCTTTCCTAGGCAGATCTTCATATTCTGATATTTAATTTTTATTTCTTACGTAAATGAGAGAATCAGGTCAGCTCAGTTCCCACATCTAATGGCTTGTTGACAAGGAAAAAATTAATCAGAATTGCTAGTGTGGAATAAATTACTCCAAAATAGCTGCCCTATGGATACTGTTATTCTGAAATAAGTGCTCCTTCTTTCTGATTAGCACATGATCTTCTGGACCAATGTTTATCATGTTTCTCGGGGGAACAGTGGTGAGCTTGTAGAAATTGGTATCTTCCAGAAAATCCCTTGACTCCTCGATCAAGGTGTGTCATTGCCATAACCTTTCCAATAGCAGGGCCCAGCCCTAAATGACCTGACCACGTCAGAGCCCTCTGCAGGCACCACTACCAGTATAAACCACAGAAGAGATTTCAGTGTCTTTATGACATTTTCAAATCTAGTGGAATCCTTTAATGTTTGTAATCTTGGACAACCTGCTGAAAAGCATCTGACTGCTCTTTCCTATTCACTTAGTTTGTAGATTCTGTTTTCTCATTAAGTGAGGATTTGGTTAGGTGATACAGTGTTAATGACTGAGACAAAATACCCCTCCTGGAGTAAGCATGTACGTTAATGCTCAAAGGCAATAAAGTCAATATTGCCCTGTGAAGTTCTTCTTCCACTGCTGGCAAATGTCTGTTGTCTCCAGAATTTGGGGAATGTGGAAAGAACTTAAAGCACACACTGACCTATAGCCATGCCAGCTATGCTGGAGCCAAGGTTCCTAGATTATTGTTGCTAGCTATCTTCAGTTGCCCTTGGCTCACTTTCACAAAAACTAGCCTGCTCTATGTGATTTCCCAGCTGCTGAGGATAGATTTGTTAATATTTTTTGCATTGCCAAGCAATAATCTTGCTCAAGGTCAGGCAAGGATTTTCAGATGCCAGGAAAGCCCATTTCATTATATATGTTTGTTCTGTAGAAGGGCTTTTGCTTTCTTTTCAAAGTGAATGTTTTATTCTGCTGTTTACTGAGCATTCACACGGAGCTCTGTTGAGAAAGTGGTAAGGTTGGCTGGGGATTGGTCTTGTACCCATTAATGTCAGTGACAAAACTCCAGAAGCTGCCCTGCTGTCACTGTTTGCCTGGAGGAGGAGCAGTTTGAAAGGCTTCAGAGTGTTGGTACCCAGAGAACATAAAAAGTCAAAGCATAAAAAGTGAAAATATCTGACAGTATGTTGATCCTATAACATTCTAAATTTGGCATGAGGGAGATCCATATAGTGATATGATGATTCTGCATTTATTCAGACCAACTTTGTTAGAAATACAAAGAGTTGTCTTTGTTGAAGAATAAAACACCTTTATCTTGCTTTAACTGGAAGCAATACAGCTGACATGTCATGAAGTGGATGTTGAAGAAGATTGTTGGATATTTTACCATCTCCTATTAAACCTGTTTCTGATTGAGTAGGTAATTTAGGCAATTTGGACATCTAAGCTGCTGATAGAAGCAATTAAATGCCAATAGCCCAATTTTAAGTTTTATTTAGGTACTTATTGTAGATGCACTTCAGTGCTTCAATTTTCATCATAAGCTTTAGATATTTAAGTAACTTAATTTCACCCACAAATGTTGCTGCAAGTTTGTCCATGGAGAAATGTAGGTTTTTGAAAAAATCTATTATTTCTTCTATTTTTCATACTTGAAAATGGACAGAGGAGGAATAGCTTTATTTTCACCTTCTAAATTTGCTTTAGTGGTGCAAACATCTGTCAAGAAGACTGTAACTGTCTGGTCACTGGGATAGAGCCTGAATCAAGGTGTGTATTCATGTATCAGCTACAGGAGTGTAGTTAAGATCCTTTCTGGATCATTCTGGTATTACAACAATAAATGAAAAGTAAATCTCCAAAACCACTCGTAAAACTATTACAGGGCTTAAAGCAGAAGTCAGATAACTGTAACAAGTACAGTTTTTTACTACTGCAGTGGGGATATTTAGGAGAGTTGGGTAAATTTCAGACCCCATTACTGGGGACTGGTTAGTGAGTGTTGTGCCCCACCTGGGGTGACAGGCAGTGCTGACAATAAAGGGCTGTTAGAGGGAGCAGCTGCACAGAGTGCATCACATCACACTGACAAGTGAAGTGTAGTGACTTTCTCCTGCCTGTTCTGCAGGGAAGACTGTCCTGCTCTTTCCTATTCACTTAGTTTGTAGATTCTGTTTTCTCATTAAGTGAGGATTTGGTTAGGTGATACAGTGTTAATGACTGAGACAAAATACCCCTCCTGGAGTAAGCATGTACGTTAATGCTTTATTGAATTTGACTGTGTCATAATCAGCATGCTTTCACATCGATTACATCCCTCCTGTGCTCTCTGGTAATAAATGTGGTGCTTCATTCTCAGAACAGCTCAATTTCCTGAAGTTTCCATTCTTTCCATTTTAGATGGCTTGACAGACTGTGTAGACCCTGACTGTTGTCAGCAAAGCAATTGTTATTCAAGTCCTCTCTGCCAGGGTTCGCCTGATCCCCTTGACCTTATTCACCACAGCCAACCACCTTTCTCTCAGCATCCTCCAAGGCTCTTTTATGATCGAATCAGATTCCTTATTGGGAAGGAAAGCACTCATGTAATCCCAGGAGATGTCTCCTTTGAAAGCAGGTGAGTCTTCTTTTAAATGAAAGACTTTTCTGAATATTGAGAACTGCAATTAAATGATTTAACCAGGAAAAAATGAGGATGCCTGGATAGCTGAGAATTCTTCACCAGTGCTCATAAAATACCTAAGAGGATAGCAAACTTAAAGTCCCAACAGCTGAGGATCTTAGTTATCAGATTGTTGTTGCTACCTGTCTGGTTGGTGGAAATGTCCCAGCAACAAACTTTACTGCTCTTATTAACAAGATTGACTGTTGTGGAAGGTAAGTTGTCTCATACTTGTAAAATCAGCAGAGAAAGTTCAGCCCTTCACACTGTACAGAATGGCAGGATGCAGAAGGACAAGTTGGATTCACATCTGCTGTCTTCAGTCACCTTTCTGCCCAATACAATTTGATTGGTATTAATGTAGTCTGTGTCACTTACATATAATCTAGACACATAATTTAAAAACTTCTTTGGTTTTGCTACACCTGGATAAAGCAGCGTAGAGTTTACTGTTTTGTGCTACAGGTTATCCCACCAAGAGTAGAGTGATCGCTGAGTGTTTGTGAGATTGGCTTTGCCCTTTAGCAGGAAGGAGCTGTGCAGTAAAAGAAGGGCACTTATTTTCTCAGAAAACCTGGTAACATATTTTCTTGAACATTTGAAATAGAGGGGCACATAAGTTTTTATGCTGCAGTTCACTTGGGAAGTTACAACTTTCATGCTGACAAAGACATCCACAAATCATCCACATCACCTGACTATTACCCTGTCATCTAGGCCTATGCATTAGATAAACCATGTTCCAGTAATAAGCACAAAAGAATTTTTTATTTTCACAGTGCATAGCACTTAGACTACAGCCTCAACACAATCCTGCACACAAATTCAGTGCACTTTTTCTTCAGCGTTAATTTTTAATAAAGTAAATTTGTAAACAGTCATTATTGATCTGAAATACCTAAACATTTAATCACTATTAATAATGTAACAGGATGTTATAAATATGTAGAACAATAGGCTCTGAAGATGAACTCCATGAGAAGCACCCGCCTGCCACTGCTGAGTCTCTTGGAGTGTTGCACTTATGAATGAGGCCACTGTACTTGGGGCAGCGTCCTTGGCTGGCTCTGTGTGCAGTTTAAACCAAAAGTCACCACTGAAAAATTTTCCTTATCAAAATGCCTCACAGTGAGGTGTTTCCAGAGAGGAGGTGAGTGCTCAAGTGTCCTGTACATTGTTCTGTGACACTGCAAATGTTAGCAGCCAGATTGCATGTAATCCCATCAGCGTGCCTTTATAGATATTAGGAACTGATCTTTTAAAGCTATCACTGATGGGATTTAACTTAGATTTAAAAGCTTTTTCTGAGTGTTTCTTCTGAGTTTCTTTACCCTGATACCTGTCATGCCTTTTAAGACTGAAGAGCAGCAAAGTTCTGGGTGGGAGCAGCAGCCCACTCTCACCATGGCTTCTAACTTCCTACCATAGAGGAGTAGGACTTTTCTGGCACTGGTGTATCACTAACACCCCAGATATCATTTCCTCCCACTATAGACAAATTTATAGTTTGGTGAGATCATTGGGATTGAGATGAGAGTAGCTGCTTCTTTGGAGTCAGGGCAGTACCTGGACACTCATGCTTTGCTGTGTCTCCTGGGGTTTGTCAACAGTAATTTGCAATGTACTGGGCACCCCAAAGGGTTCCTCAGTCCTCCCTTTGCTTGATCCTTGAGTCTTCCAGGCTGTTGAAATATTGTTCATCCATAACCCAAATATTATTAAAAACTGCCAGATTTTTACTTGAATGAGAGATAAGCAGGGTCTCTGAAAAACAGAATAGCTAAACTGTGCTGACCCTGTTCAGAAATCTTCCTCTGATACTGCCAATCTGACTGCCATCTTGTGTTGGTTCTTCTCCTGGGAATTAAGATTACTGAAAAAAATATAGAAAGACAACTGCTGCTACAGTAAAAAACATCAAAAATCTTTGATCCAGCCTGTCTGGTAAAAAACCAAAGAATGCTTGGGGGGTTTTAATCTCCTTTGGGATGTTGCTATAAAGGTTATGTCTAGGCAGATGATATTAACTCATGGCTGCCTGCAACACCACTGATTTTATAGCACTGGTGGTTCAACATGAAATGTCAGAAGGATTGGATGTAATATTGGCACGCATTTATTTCAGAGCACTGGCATCCTTTCCCACTGGTGCTCCAATTTGGAAAGGCCCTATCTGCCTTCTTTTTTTTTTTTTTTTTTTTTTATTTCCCTTTACAAAAAATCTCTCAGACCATAAGGAGGATTAAGGAAGAGGCATCCATCCAGTGTTTTCAGTCTTCTGATTCAAATGACATCGTGCAGTCTTTTACTGTACCATAGGTCAGTGGAACTCTAGTATGGGTGATGTTTGCATGAATCTCACTGGAGACAAAAGGATGTTGATTAGATCTTGGAAAGTTTTCAAAAATGGTGAAGATTATCTCTGTCCTTCAGACTGGAAGTGTTTGATCTCTGCCACATCCTGGAATCTTCCAAATAATCTGAAATACTAAAACTAGTTGTTCTGACAGCTGCTGAGACATTTATCCCTCTGCATTTGCATCTTGGACTTAGGCTTAGGTCTAATATTTAAACATTTTGGCTTATACAGCACAGTCAGGATGTTGCATGAGCCATGGCTAAATACTACACAAAAAATAATGTTAAGGGGCTACATGTTTGCAAAACATTTTACTTTTTGTTATGTCAAAGCCATGTCATATACACTGGGATTTTACAAACTCCCACTTAAACTGTGACAAACTGAAAGGCAGATTAGAGACATTCTAGATAAATGGAAATGTACTTGCTTACATCAGGCATGGTTTTAACCTACTGCATGCAGCAGGATGTAGCAGATTATAGTGTTTTTGTCAACTTTTGTTCTCAGGAAGGTTTTTAGCTTGTTTCTTTGATGAGGTTTTTTTTTTTAATGCATGCTACTGGCAAGCAATTTGACTCGCTGCAAATTGCCCACAAAAAGGGTCCAGTGTATGGTACTGAATTAATTATCCTTCAAATGCTGCTTACAGCAACATTGTCAGCAGGAAGAAATGAATTTACCTCACTAGCCTTCAGCTTAATTTCTCTCATTGAAGATTTTAATCAGAAATGTAATACAGTAAATGACATCTTCTGATAATGTGACACTTGCAAATTCACAAGCTGCTTGACAGAGTTCCATATCTGAGCCTAATGTCTCAGCCTGAAGTGCTTATTGGAAACTTAACATGCAAAACAAAAGCAAAAAAATAGCAGGAAAGTAGCAGCAGGGCAAGGCAGAACGGTGGGAAAATAATAAAGTATTTTACAAGTACTGAAAGAATACATATAAAATTTAAGCTTCTGTTCATATTTTCAATTAGGGATGTGAAACAAACTTCCTGACTGCAGAGACCTGTGATCCACAGAATAGTGATTTCCATGGAATGACCCATGAAGCATTGACAGAGGAATCCTACTTCTTTTAGGCCACTTGCAACCCGTGGGAATCTCAGCTTTCTCTCGAAAAGCCAACTGCTCCCTCTGGAGTTGCAGATTTAGTACAGCTTGCCAGGGGACTGGGAACATTTTTAATGCATTTGAAAACACTAAGGCAGCTTATCAGGGGCATGTTCCTGCCCAGCTTCACCAAATTAGAAAAGACATTTTTGCACTTACTTTCAAGTTAAAGCGACTTGGAAAGCCTTAGGTCTGAGATTACGCAATCATCACAAATAGGTGGCTGTTGGACAGATAGTACAAGTTATCCCCCATGAGAAAACAAAGCAGGGCAGTCACAAGCGTGTGGAATAAGTCTTAGAGGCAGAAAGTACAGTGCATTGAGGAGACATTGTGATCTTTAGAGGTTTCTCTGCTCAAATGAAGGGAAGCAGTGAGTGGTAGCAAGGCCTCCAGCTCATCTGGGAAGAGGATGAATGTTGAAGCAAGGAAGCGTGAAGTGGCAGTTCACTGTGGAGGGACATCACTGCAGGGAACATGCTCTAAGAGCTCTGGTAAGGGAAGGAATTAAGTGAGGTGTTCTCTAAGCAGCAGAGCTGCAGGGAACCTGCCTGCCAGCATGCCTAGGGACATGGGGTCTGCTCTGTGAGCTGCCAGGGCACTGGGAAACAAGGGAGAACTGGCTGCAAGCTGGGGCTCTTGGTTACCTTCTGAGCCTTGGAGACTCATACTGGTCATAAAGTAACTGAAAAATGTTTTCATAGCTGCAGTAAATGCCAGAATCAAAGCTAACTCTGATCAAATGCTTAGTCAAAGATTTAGTAGGTTCTGGTAATTCAAAAAGAGGCCAGAGAAGACTCTTCAACTTAGAGTGGGTCATAAAGAGACATTAAATAATGATGACAAATGTAGGAACAGAGGCAGGCTTAGGACATTTAAAATCTAAGAGATTACAAAGACAATTCAGTACAGATAAATGTATAACAATGAGGTTTATGCGACTTTATCACATACTGTAAATATGTGTGGCTTCTAAAATATGATGAATAAAAAAGGAGAATGTTGAAAGATAAGTCTCTTAGTATTACTTATGAATAATGGGAAGTGAATGAGTAAAGGAAAGAAAGACCATGGATGAAATAATGGAGATTTTTGATGAGCTGTTACCATACAAATCTGTGTTTGATAAAATATGAGGACAGAGTAGCATCAGAAAGGCAGATCTGTGTGGAATGAACAAACAGGAATGCAAGAATATAGCACTGAATAATGATTACTCCCAGGGGTCTCACTCTCCCACCAATATGTGTTGTAAATATATGGAGTGCACTAATAAAGGTACTAGAAAAGAAAATGCATGTCTGTTAATGTTAGAAATATGGGAAAATAATAGAAACAAGTATTTTCTGCTCTAACAAATCAATGAGTAATTGGACCTGGCTGTTCTGTTGAGTGAGTCTTGTGAGTCTGTTGAGACAAACAGGAACTCAATTGCCTTCAGAGGAGCAGCAGATTTTGGGCCACAAATAGGGCCACAACCAATTCATTTTGTGCAGAAAACAAAACAGGTGATAAATCAGAAGTCTTGTTTTACATACTGGCAGTAATGTAGCACCTCCCATTCCTCTAGGATTTATCAGCATTTTCCCATGGTCTGGAAGCATGGAATTCCTATTAGCAACTGTGGTGAATAGTGTATAGCAGAGAGGTTAATTCTTTACCAGTTGCTTTTTCTCATAGTCATAGTCAGACGGGTTTGATGATAATATCATGGTGATAAATCAGTGTCCTATTAGTGGCTTGGGAGAATGGGATCTTAAGAAGCATGTGAAAATTTTCAGAAATCTGTGTTCTCCAGTTTCTGCATATGATTTCATTGGATCATGGTCAATTAATCTCTCTAGGGATATTTTTTAAAATTCATATGTAGACTCCTAAATAACTTTTGTCTGAGGAAGTATTAAGTTTTGTCCTTTAGATCACATATTCTCTGTGCAGTGGATGTGTCTGTTGAGGTTTGTCACAAATTTTCAAATTGAGAAAGAAACATAACAATGCCTAAATTTATGCTTGTCATTTATATTGAGTAATTAATGCCAGTTCATTTTATAAGTATTCTATTGGTTTTGACTCTAAATGTCTTAATGTTACCAAAAGACTTCATTATCTGAAATCACAGTTCCAGGAAATAGGTGCAGTAGTATCATGAGTTTCCAAGACCTGGGTTGCTTCAGCCAGTGGAGGTTTGTTGATGTGATGTAGCTGACAGCCCAGGGCAAAAATACTGGGAGGAATTTCTGTGGAATATAGCTGTGTAAGCCCTTAGAAAATCCCACCAACCATAAGGATATTTTATGTCTTACTCCTCATCCTTAGGAGATCTGATTCATTATGCTTCTTTATTCAGATAGGTAAAAGGCTGAAGCCAAGACAAAGAGTAATTTCCTCCCCATTTCTGTGATTAAGTGGAAAGCAATGGTCTGAAGGGATAACAGTGGAGGTTCAAATTGGACAGCAGGAAGAACTTGGCATTATTAGAGTACTCATACAGAGGCACTGAAATGGGTTACTTGGTAAGCTTATAGAGTTAGACAAGCATCTGTCTGGACTGATGCAGGCATAGTTGATCTAACCCGAGGCAAAGGAATGGACAAGATAAAGTCTTGTATTTCCCTTCAGCTTTCATTTTCTGTGATTCTGTGATCCTGTTAGTCTCCGATTAGATGCACTTAGTAATGAGTTCACTTTCCTGTCCATTGACTTTGATGTGTTCTGCTGTGCTGCCATGTTCCAACCTCTTTACTGGAATGTGAGGATAAAGTGGAAAGTGGGTGCAAGCCCACACGTCCCAGAGGGAATTTAGAAGGGCATCACATGTGGTGGGGGATTGAGAAAAATGTATGTTACACTTGATTAGGCACCCTGTGAATTTACCTGTATAACTTTCAGAAGTTTGGTGAAGCCCCTGTATCTCACTGCTGCCTTATCATATTAGGTCAGCTTTTTTCTAATAGACAGCAATGCCTTATACCTAACAGCAGAGAATGAGGTTTCATTCTCTCTTTTCACAAACCATCACTCCCTAGAGCTGTGTCAAGCTAAATCACACTATCAGTGAAACCTTTGCAATGCCATTAAGTGGCAGAACAAATAGTACCCTAAAATATGTCAGGAAACAGGAATGTATTCTTCCTATACCAACAGTTCATGGGAGAGTGTGTGTCATCCTTATGAGAGAATGCTTTTTCAAATCAATCTTTTGGGCTTGTATGACTTTTTTTCCAAAAATCAGTATTCACTCTGATATCAGAGTGGTTCTGTCTGTCTGGGACCAAAGCACAGCCCAGTTTCTGAAATCAATGCCCTTCTCACCCTCCTCATGTTTGTAACACGTTGCTTTCCACTCTTGTTACAGACGGGCGTGTGTCATCCGAGGCCAGGTTGTAGCAGTGGATGGAACACCTTTGGTTGGAGTGAACGTCAGCTTCCTGCACCACAATGAGTATGGATACACCATCAGTCGACAGGATGGAAGGTCAGGCTTTCATGTATGATCCTCCACTGGGTTAGGTTTGTGTATTTAAGGCCATCTGCCAACTTCTATTCATGTACAAAATTTTCATAGACATCACAGTTCACAGTATGGCTTGGGGATGACGTCTGGCCTTCTGCTCTGGGAGCACAGTTGATTGGAGCTCTCTGTAGTGAAGGGACCAAAGAAGAAAGAGAAGAAAAAATAAACTGAACTGCAACAAAATTACAGTGACATTCAAACTCCTGGAGTCAAAATGTGCCAGGTCTGCTGTAACAGTACCTTCTCGACTTTGGAATATTTTCACAAGTCAGGTTTTCCAGGAAATATCCTGTCCTCATGCATTTTTTTTGTTGTTAAGTGTGAATTATCCAAGTAGTTTATTGAGGTGTCAAAAAAGTCAAATCCTTTAGTTCATCACCTGAGACACACAAGGAAAAGTGGGAACAGACTCTTTCCAAAGACATATGGTTAATTGCTGGTCCATAACCAGCCCTGGCTACCCCTTCTCCCCCAGACTTGGCAGGTCTGAGTTCATTTCTCAAAGACAGGTGAGCTTTCAATATATTCTATATTGCACTCCAGGGCTGGCCATCCATTTACAATAAGGTCATGACTTGCTCCTGAACTTCAATTAAGCTGTTAAGGGCAGTTTTAAGACTTCATTTTCCTTGGCTGGATTGTGAGTTACAAGAAATCTGAAGCTGTCTTCCAGCAGGGAAAAAGTGGTGCAATTTGTCACTGTTTCCACAGTTTATTTTTTTTTTATTTGGTGCTGCCAATTTATAAAAGTAAGGAGCGTGCATATTTATTTCACCTTAGTTTATTGACTTTCAAATTGCACTACTGAAAGTTAGTAATTATCATTTCCTCCTTATGCTAGCCTGGATAAAGTTGTTGCATTAAAATATGCTACCTGTATTTTGCTGTGAATGTAATCGGTGTCATTTGGGAAATGTGATGAGATATGCATAATTAAGTCTGACTTCTTATCACAATTTGTTACCATCAAAAACCTCCATAATAGATGCATTCAGTGATACAGAGAGTGAAGTGGCTATTTACATATTACCTTGTGTTGCCTGACTGTGGGTGTCAGAAACTCTGGAAATTGAGACTGTACATCATGCCTTCTATATCCTACTGTTCTGCAGCCCAGATGTGTCAAAGGTTTTTCACAGTAGCTCCCAGAGGATCGCCCTCCTTGTGTTCAAGAGCTGACTCAGTTCTCAGTGCAATTAATTGCCATCTTTCCCAAAAATTTCATACCCTGTGCAGGAAGGTCATATGCTCAGGGTACTCAACCTTTTCCTCCTGCTGCTTTTAGAAAAAGGGAAAGGGTTATGTTAATAGAGCTAAGGCCTAACAGCCTTTAAGCCTTCTTATTCTGCATGCTCTTCCTGCATAGATGATGAGTGGCGTGCTTTTCTGGGATCAGAATTTCTTTTCATATAAACTAAAGCAACTGGGTTCACACCTTTGTTACAGATGGCTTGTTATTATTGATGCTGGTTGATAAATAGAGGGGAGAGAGGCCAAGTAACAGTGAAATTCTGTGCCTTATTGCATGCAGAGAGAAAGCACACAGAGGTAAGGCTTCTTTGTGGATACCAAGGTGATGCAGGGAACATACGCTTGAATGATTTCACATACTAAATTAAGAGCTGTAATAACAAACACGAAGTTTTTGTTTGTGATGCATTGAAAGATGTGGTAATGTGTTGAGAAAAAAACAAAAAGAAACAAAACAAATTGTTTTTTCTTTTCCAGTTTTGACCTTGTGGCTGTTGGAGGAATCTCTGTCACTCTAGTTTTTGACAGATCTCCTTTCATACCTGAAAAAAGAACACTTTGGTTGCCTTGGAATAGATTTGTCATTGTAGACAAAGTTGTAATGCAAAGAACAGAGTCGGACACACCATCTTGTGACATCAGTAGTTTTATCAGTCCAAATCCAATTGTACTCCCATCCCCCTTGACAGCATTTGGAGGGTTCTGTCCTGAAAGAGGAACTGTTATTCCAGAACTACAGGTAATGAAAAGACTTTTAATTTAACAGTTTGTTCTGTTGCAGAACCAGGTTTAGACAATCATCAAAGATAGTGAACAAATAACTGCAGTAATGCCATTCACTTGGCAGAATAGCACCAATGCATATCTATTTAGTACAGTTTAACAAGATTCTGTTTTCTTCTTTCTTTAATTTTTAGTATTTAAAGATGCTTTATTTCTTATCTTCAAGTAGAAGAAAGTGGGGAATGATAACATGAATTATTATTGAAACCCTGATTTGTTGATAGTGATGCACAAAACCATTCCAAGTTACAGATAAACAGGGCAACTTCCCAAACATGACTGTGATACATGATGCTTTGAACATTCCTAGGGGTGTTTCATCCATTCACACCTTTATGTCAGCTGCTTGGGTTTTATTATTGGGTCTTTCTTTCCAAGGTAAAGCAATTTTAACATGATCTTTAGGACTCCTTTTTAAATTTAATTTTTTTTTTTTTACACTCCCTTAAGTGTTTAAAGTAATTTCTAATTAACCTTGTAATTACCTGTTGTTTTACTTGGGACTTAAAAGAAGTTGTGAGAATCAAATACACAACAAAACACAGTTCAGGTCATATTAATGCCCTTAATTTTTAGTATGTAGTTTGAGCAGTTAGATTTTAAAGAATAAGAGCTCTTTTGGGTTCTCTTTTAATGTCACTGAGCAAGCCTGGAAGATATTTTGGAGGATACCTGTAGCCTCATAAAGGTGTTGCTGCTTTATTCTACATGTGCTGACCTCTATTTGAGCTGAATTATGTCTAAACACCTCCATAACTATTATCATGCTTCATTCTGTTGATGGTCATAGCATTGCTTCACAGAATGTACTAAGTGAAAATAACAAATATAAATTAAGAATAACTGCTGCGTGCCAGTAAGAAAAAACTGGGTCACAGTGCTCCACATGAGGTATGCCTGTGTCTTCTTTGAAGAACGGGGTACTCAAAGATGCAGTCTACTCAGAAACTGCCATTGGAGGTTTCTTAGAGTGTTGAGTTTCATTGTATGGTTCTGGGAACTGAGCAAAATTAACTGAGTATAATAGGAAACAGAGATGTATTAGCTTGTATGAATGCATGAATATTGTTTCCCGCTTTTCTATTAAAAAATGAAAAGGAATGTCAGATGCATGACAGAGAGGGCAGCTGGGATGTCAGCAGGAAAGAAGGGGAACACTGCAAATCAGGAATATAAAGGGAGCAGGATTTCCCTGGCAACACTACATTTCATATGTTGAAACGACAGGTGCTGGCAGGCCTCCAGCTGAATTGCAGCAATGCTGTGACAGTGATACTGTTGCAGTGTGTAAATAAAATTTGTTTAAACTGAAATCATCTATTGTTAAATAAGTAAATTTTAAAAACTGAAAAATATAAACAAAACAGTTTGTCTTTTTCCAAGCATGGTGAATTTAGCATTGTGACAGGTTGATTCATTAGTACAGAAATGCACTAACATTGTTAACCTTGTTAACCACGGTCTAGTTTTTGGTGGCTTTTGAGTGACTATGGTAGCACCCTCCAAGAAGCCATTCTTGTCTCTTGCCTGCTCTTTCTCACAGTCTGTACCAGAACAGCTCTTTTCTCTCAGGAGCTAAATCCCTTTTTGTAGCTCCAAGGCCCACATCATTCAAAAGGTCATGGCCAAATGTCTTTTTTCCCCTAACAAGCTCAGAGCCTTTGCAGTCCTTCTGGTTGCCGAGGGCCCATCTCCGTTGCAGTGGGAATTGATACCAGCCCGCAGTGGGCATATCCAAGCTTGCTTTAATCCAAGTACTTCAGACAGCAGCACTGACAGCAGGGCCCTGGGATTTGAGTTCTCTTGCACTCCCTGGGGATTTACCTGTGAGTGAGATGATTCTGATGCTCAGGCTGTTTCATCCTCACTGCTCTGTGTCCCCAGTTGGCTTGCTAGGTTCCTAATGCTGCTTCTTCGTACACCATGCCCCTTCTTGCTGGAGCTTGGCCTAACTGCACAGATAGTTCAGCAGGAAGGGGTTTTTTTCTTTCTCAACATTCCCCAGGTTAAAGTTATTGTCTCCAAAGCACAATAGTATCTTAACATCACAATGTATATGACAGAAGGTGTGTGTATATTTAAAAAAAATATAGTTGTATTCCACTTAACAGCACTTACTAAGTAAACCAAGTGATAAAGACAAAGTAAAGCTGCACAGCTTCTATGTAAGAATATGTGCACGAATGCAGTATTTGCTCCCTAGTAGATATGAATAAAGTGTTAGAGGAGGAGGTTCCTTATCAAACTGACAACCTGCCATCCAGTAAGTTGACCAAAACTGGCTGATGTTGGTCATTTTGTCATGTCCCTGACTACTGCATTGCTGAAATAAACCCAGTTGTTTCAGTGGTGCTGTCTTCACATCATAATTATGAAACATAAACTAATTAGCTATTCTTACTATTACAGCTTTGTATTTCTTGGCTATAGATGTAATGGTGTGTTTTTTCCCAAGGTGGTCCAAGAGGAAATCGCAATTCCTTCAAGTTTTGTGAAGCTCAGTTATCTCAGTAGTCGGACACCAGGGTATAAAACTTTGCTGCGCATTATTTTGACACACTCGAGCATCCCCTCTGGAATGGCAAAAGTCCATCTGATAGTTGCTGTAGAAGGTCGTCTGCTTCAGAAATGGTTTCCTGCTGCAGCCAATCTGGTGTACACATTTTCCTGGAATAAGACAGATATATATGGTCAGAAGGTTTCTGGTCTGGCTGAAGCAATGGGTATGTAGAATCACCTTGATGTAAGCAGAAGCACTCACACACATCAAGCAAGGAAAACCTGGCAAATAAATTTTGTTGCTGCTCCTACATTCTTTTAAATCAAATGCCTCTTTAGCTAAAGTCACTGAAGTGACTTGTATGATTTCCCAAGAACATTTATTTTCTTGTTCTTCCAATGTCATCTTTCTAATTTAATCAATTTGAAAATTCCCTTTTCCCTCAGAGAATGGTTCTGTACTAACGGCATTATATTCAGCTGTCTCTGGTTTTGAATGTTACTCTGAATATGACCTTTGGTGTGTCATTGTTTCTGTCATTTTTTGGCTGTGACATTTAAAATGTCATTTCCGCTTAGGGTTTGCAAAATTCTAACTTTTGGGCATCCTTTCTTACTACATTCCATGTCCCCAGCAGTTAAAACTAATTGATTTGTATTTTTAAGATGTTTACCCAAAAATCATCATGTTTCATGGGCTTTGTTCAGCCAGCAGCATAGGCTATTCTGAGAATTGCTACAGAAGTGCTGTCTGTGCAAACACATTTTATTTAGCCAGCTTTTTTTTTTATTAATTTCATGATTTATTTTTTTAAGGGATTTCTATTTTTTAATTTAATTCGATATTATGTTGTTCAATGGATGTTGTACAATAGATGCTTTGTATTAGGATCACTTTGCAAGCAAAGCTTAGTGTTCTGTTTGCTTTTTATGTCAGAGCAATTATGAACAGATGCACTGGCACATCAGGCTGTATGGGAAGAGTAGCAGGGACGACAGAGCACAAGGAATATGTTCATTCCATACATGAAAATGTTGTTCTGAGGGGCAGCCAGGAGCTTCGTTCAGGATCTGTTGTGTTGTCCATGCAGGCAGAGTGCCTGCAGAGTGACCTGTACAGAGCCAAAAGGTGCCAGGCAGGCTCTGCAGCTCCCAGGGCCTCTGGTGTGTGAAAGTGTTACTGAGTGGTCCCAGACAGGTGGTCTGAGAGGGACTCTGTGGGGAGGGAATGGAGCAAAGGAGGATTATGGCATTTTCCTTGTCATTGCTTCCATGAGAATGATACAGGCATAGATAGATAGGGATGAATGATTGTGAGACCAAGGTGTGGAGTATGATTACATAATGCAATATGCAAGGGAAAAGGTCAGACGAAGCTTTTCCCAGAGTGGTGGTCCTGCTGTCTCCTTGAAACACACAGCACTGTCTGCTGCCTGCAGGGACATTCCCACATTCTGTCCTTACCATGGGTCATCACTCACATGCCTTTGATCATGAAATGAGCCAGATCAGGAACAAATTCAACTGAAAACTGAAGCAACCAAGGAATAAGTAATACATTTTTTATTTAATTGGTTTCCTAATCTGCTATGAATTCTCATGCAGAAGTTCTGGTCCTTTTATTCCAGCTTTAGCTCTCACATTGCATTGGACTAAAGGAATCCAAACTCCAGCCTTGGTGCAAGGGTGCAAGGTCTGGGTGCAAGGTCTCCAGAGCTGCTGCATCATCTCTCCTATGACACTGATGCCAAGGTCCTGAACATCCCAGGTGTGGGGTGTGGCAAGAAGGAGCCTGCTCAGCCTCTTGAGATACAGGAGGCTCTGTGGCAGGGCAGATCCAGCCTTGTCCCATTGCTGATACCAGTTCCTGTTTGTTTTTGCAGTGAGGGAAGGTATCAAGTGAGTTGTTGGTACATATTTGTGCAAATCCAGAAATAAAATCATATTCCAGCTTGCCCTTCAGCACTCCCATGGGTGATCAGGCAGGACTGGGTGGGTCACAGGTGCCACCTGGGGCTTTCCTCAGCACAGCTACGTGTGCCCTGTGTCCAGAGGCTGTCTCATGTTTGAGAGAACAGCTGACTGCACTTCCCCCACTGCATCATTTAATAGTCCTCTAATGCTTGTGAAGTCCAGTACATATCCAGACTTTAAAAGATTTTAATTCAAATGCATAACGTCTCATGAAATGATACTGTAGTTAGTTTCCCAAATTAGGAGTAGATGAGCTTCATTTGCTTAAATATGAATAAAGCTTACACAATAGTGCTGGATAACAACTTTTAAATTATTTAATTGGCGCTTAATTTTTTCTCTTTCCCTTAAAGTTTAGGTTAATCATGCTTCTTTCAAAATAGGAGCAAAAATCTTGATATTTTAAATGCATTACTAGCATGCTTTGTTAGATTCCAATAAAACTTTATTTAATTTGACACACTAGTTACTCAGGGATCTGCATCCATCATACGATTTTTTGTCAAAATAATTTCTTATGCCAGAATATTGCCAATATTTAATAATGCATTCTCTTCTGTTTTCATTTTAATTAAATGAAGGTTGAAGTCCTGGAACTGAGGATTATAACCATCTGCTTTTGGTTTTCTAAATACTATAAACATCTGTATTTTTCTTCAGGGTTATTGACAGCAGTCACATAGCCAGTTACAGAAAACAGGACTTTCTGAGCATATTTCCACATGCAAATGATTCTGTTTAAACTTGCTGGAGAAATGTTTGCTGGCATGTGTCCAGTCCCCAAGCTCCTCACAAAGAGGCCATTTTCTCAGAGTAACAGCTGAGATGACAAAGCAGGATTTTTTGTTCTGAATAAATCAGCATCATGTGGATGTTGACACACAAAAGCTTGGGGGTAAAGTCTATGTCACCTTGTAATCTAACACACAAAAAGGATTTCAGTTAAATCCTCAAAAAATGCTTCTTTATAACTCCATGCAAGTCCCTGCATCCCACACAGCAGCACTGAGGGGTCTGCAAGGATGAACCCTCCTCAGGGTGTGTGTAAACGAGCTCTCCAGCAGCCCTGCCTGTGCTGTGCTTGAGTACATTTTGTTCATTGCTCAAGGAAGATGGATGCAGATAAGTACAAATATTTCAGGGGAGGTTGAAATAGAGTTTACCGTCCTGGTTAATCGTGTCTTTTATTTCTTACCTGGATTTTGGCAACAGCCCTTAAGCTGTAGGTCTGTCACTGATTATTCTTCTTAACAGTTGTATGAAAAGAATTGGGTTTTGATACAGATGGTCAATAGATACTTTGAAATCCATTTTGAGACTGCAAAGAGCGGTACATAGTACTTGCTGACTCTTAAAGTCTAAAACCCTAGTCACTAAAGTTCACATTCATACACGGAAATCTCAGTCACCTCAGAAAAGTGCTGTAAATTAATTGGATCAGAAAGTACCACCCCACAATGAGGGTAAGCTGACAGAGATTTTAATTTCACTTATGAAATTACAATTCTCAAAGCCTGTGCCTAAAAAAATACTTTTTAAGTGTCACTGTAGTCATCCTACTGACTTTACCAGTATTATGCTTTGCCTTGATTACTTTGCATGCAAAATGACTGATCGGAAATTTTCATGGATGTAACACCAGGACTTCCAGTTAGATGGATCAGAAGACACTGCTTTAACACATATCACACAGATATTTCTTTCTGGAGCACAGAGCATAGGTGTCTTTCATAAATATGGGTAAATTCACATCGAAACCTGGTTGTAGTCACTCAAAGTGATTGCGTGTCCATATGTCTCTCACTGATGAGAGGGAGCAAAAAGACAGCTATCACAGTAACTGTGGGAGCAGGGAATAGTGAACTTCTAAGAAAGGGAGTGATAACCTCTGGAGAGTATGTGGCAGCTCAGAAACATCAGCAGTAGACAGGGAATAGTGAGGCTTTAAGGAGTTAGCTCAGCCCTGGTGCAGATGCCCCAGTGGATCCGTGGGCCCGGATCCCGGGCACTGTAAATTGTTGTTTCCCTTGCCCAGCTCTCAGCACGGTCCCAGCAGCTGATAACTGTGCTGTGAGTCCCAGGTCACAGAGCAAGACTGAGGGGCTGCATTAAAAGGGCACACACAGCTGGCCCAGGGTTGAACGTGTTAAGTGCATGACTGGAGGGAAGATGTTAATGTGTAGGTGGCAAATGTGAGGTTGCTTCAGGGGAAAAATCTGCCCTTTATCTTCTCTCTGCATTAGCACCTAGAAACAGTGTGCTTGGTCACTGAACCCTTCTGACTCATCCCAGCACAGGATGTGGCAGTTCTGGAAGTTCCATGCCCTTTCCTTTCTTGGGCTCTCAGCTCAGGGTGGTACCTAGAAGCTTTGCTGATGTTGGTTGTGAGAGCTCCTTTGGCAGAAGAATTGGACAAAGTGGCTGCTTGACTCAAACTGAAGCTTGTAATGTTTAAAAGATACAATATTTACAGTACTTAAGGAGATGTGCTTTTTACAAGTTAGAGTTTAGCTGCTAAAACAGGTTCTTTCTGCTAAAATGGTGAAGCAGCTCTAGAGCTGTTACTATATGGAACAGCTTCAGTTTGCCATAAAATATTTGTCTTACAAACACAAATTTTCACTGTTAGAGCAGGTCAAAATATTTTGATTATATACCGTAATGGATTTTAGGTGGTATTTAAACTATTTTTGGTTTAAGTAAAATGTACCTAAATCTGTTACATAGAAAAAGTGGGGGAAAAAACCTATTAAAAATGCTTCATTTAAAAAAAAAATTGTATCTTAAAATCTTTTTTAAACAGTTTTATTTTGGAAAGGTTGAACTATTTCAATATTTCCTAGGTCAAATTATGGAATTTGGTGTTAAAAAAATATTCTTCCTTTATGAATGAATTTCACTGAAATCTAGTAAAGTTAGAGATAAATATTTTTTTTTAAAGGTTGGTATATTAGAGGTATCAAAAATGCTGAAATTTTGTTTTGTTTTATGGAAGTACTAATGGAAACGAATTTTAATCAATTTGAGTTCCAAAGATCCACCATCCTTAGGGAAATTCAAAATTTTCCATCAGGTATTTTGGTAATGTGCAAGCATATTAAGATTAATGTGTAATTCTAGTAATGTTCAGCTTGTCAATCCATTTCTGCCTAACTGTAATTTTTACAGTCAGCAAACAAATTAAAACCAATTTTTTTAGCATGGATTCTTTTCTATTTAAGCTGTTATTCAGGTAATTAGCAGAAATGCAATAAAAAATCAAGTCAGGAGTCATTGGAGGAGATTTATAATCTTATGAAACCCATAACTGATACCACAGACAATTTTCTGCTTTGAAGTGGTAATAACTATAGCTCTAATAACATAATAATCTCTTAAAACCCTTTTTGCAAAAAATACCATACAACAATAGCAATCAGGCAGAGCAAAATTAGTGGCATCATTACTTGACAGATGAATACCAAAACATGGAATGACAAGGAACTCACAGAGAAAAAGGTAGACTGAGAGATCTTTAATTATTTGTTTGCAGTGTCGGTGGGATATGAATATGAAACATGTCCTGATTTTATTCTGTGGGAGAAGAGAACAGTAATCCTTCAAGGCTTTGAAATGGATGCTTCAAATCTGGGTGGCTGGTCTATAAACAAGCACCATGTATTAAATCCACAAAGTGGTAAGTCCCTCCTTTATTAACTCCCCACGCAGGAGGAGAATATAAATTTTAAAGGAATTAATTGTTCAGATTTTAAGTGTTACACTTCCTAATGTGTAATCCTCTTTGAATGTGCACCCTCATGTATTGAGAGCTGAACTGTAAATGCCATCTGAAAGGATATTTTTAATGTTCTGGCTCCCAGGGTTTAGACATTAATATCATCGACTCTTGCGATGGCTAACACATTGTGGTCGTTCAGATGGGAAAAGGGCAAATTAATTTGGGTTCGTTCTCACACAGCTGGTGTAGAAGTGCCACATTTCAAGTCAGTCTGTAGTGTGTTATATTCTCAGTGAAGTGTCTTCACCCCTAATTCATCCAGTGACTGCCACTGGTTTGTAGCAACAGCCCCAGGCGGACAAACCCTGCTTGATCACAGACCAGCATCCCAAGCCCACGCTGCCACTCCAGTGTGCAGCAGCTTCTGTGGCTGCCCAGTCTGTGGAGAAGCACAGTAAGTCATTCTTCAGTACAAGAAATGCAACACATTTCAAAGCATTAGTAAAATAAAAAAAAACTGTAAATGCTTTTGGTGTCATAACATTAACCCTGCAGAGATATTCTTCAAGCATGGAGGCTTAAATATTTTTTCCCATTGCTTTTGTTTTACACCTGGGAAGATTTATTCTCCTCCATGAACATCTATGATCAGGAACTAATGGGACTAAATTATTAAAACAATACTTGTGGATAAATTATGGTAACTATATATGGTTTTGCCAATAAACAGATATCTCATTGTCAGGTGAAGAGAAACTTGAGGTCAGATTTTTGGCACTTATAAATCAACAGAGTATTGGATTCAGAAAAGTTCTCTCAATTTGCTCTAGCTGAGAGTCAGTCCAATAAAATCTATTTCCTTCTGCAAACTTCTGTTGATGAAGATTCATGCACAGATGTATGGCTCTGAGGTTTTACAAGTTCTGTTGCTGAATGCACAGCTACAGTATAAATATTCGAAATACAAAAGGTCAGATTTAGTTTGTAAATTATCTGGATTTCTGTTTTGATTTAAAATAGTTTGACATTTTAAACAGCAGTTCTTTCATTCCCTGTCTTATTGGTTTGTATAGATTGTCTCTTTTAAATGCCAGCTATTGACATTTAACAAAGAGAAATCTGACCTCAGTCAGCTGAGCCTCCAACTGCGAGTCCCATAGTCTGCTCCTTAGTGGCAAATTACCACTTGCACAGTTTAATTTCAAGACTAAATTGCTGGCACTAACTCCAATTTATATGACTATCTGATAACTGCAGTGGTTACTACGAAATTCACCCCATAGGCACTAACATGTTCTGAGATTTTGTAATGTATCCAATTATAATCTGAGCAGGGCTAAGCCATTGCTCTCCTGAGCACAAGGTATGTGGTGACAAATTGCTTTCTGTCCCAATCTCAGCTGTGTGGCTGAGAGTGCCAGAGGGCACTGACCTGTCAGCCTCAAGCCACCTCCTCTCAAATCAGACTGTGCCCACTTGTTACAGGGATGGCAGCTTCTAACACCTGCTCCTCTTCCTCACATGGTCCCATTCTGCTGGACATGATCAAGGCTGAAGTCAGGGAAAGCTGCCAAGCATCTTTATCCATCACTTGCAGAGACACAGGAGGAAAGGAGAGGGCATGAGCACACCTGACTTGAAATCCAGGGTCTCTTCTGTTTGCAGTTTGAGCATCTCCAGTGAGGTGACCAAGCCCAGGCTCTGGGATGTGTCCGGGGTTCTTCAGGACTGTTACAGGCTCTGAGCTGGCTCATGTACAACAACTAGAAAAGTAGCTAAGGGCAGAAAAACAATTACTATAACAAAGCTGGTGCACACCTACCAGAGCAGCCTGTAGGTTCATATTAAAGTAACAAAACAAAATAATGAACTGTGGTAACCAAAAGGATAAAAGTAACAACTGTGCTTGTGTGCTTACCTAAAAACAAGAGAACTCACTTCCATTTCAGATATATAAAATGGGCTTTAAATACGGACAAGAATATGATTCAGACTAGAATTATGTATTTCAGACTTATCTCCATGCCACCATGACTGATAGGAAAAGCATTGAGTAGCTTTCTTGACTATGAATATATTTAATTTTTCACTTTTTAATTAAAGCATCTCCTCTGTATGTATGAAGAACTGCTCTTTTTAGAAGGATGAAACTTTTATGATTTTGAAACACTGCAACTGGATTAACTAGAGAAACATCATTGGAATATAACATTATCTACTGCAAATTGCAATTTTATTTTCAAACTAAAACTGGAAACACTTTGCTTGATTTACTAGTACTGAGGGGCTTATATCTAACTGCAGCCATTAAGCCTGGTTGCACAGCTGGTCTGCTACTGTGCACAACATTCCTGCTCAGAGCCAGGTAGATATTCTTCTTTCCTTCCCCATGATGGTTTCTCATTTTAGAGAAGCTACAAAATAACTGAATAACAAGAGATGGATGCAATTTTACAGACTTGCAGTTCACAGTAATGTGGAGGTACATGTATTGACAGGAGGTACATGTATTGGCATGCAGGAACCTTAGCAAATGAAAACTGTGTTATACTGCCAGATGTAAGGATTTACAAAAAGAAAGAAAAAGAAAATTATGCCTGATTCCAGCAGAATTTATGTGAAATAACAAATATTGTTCCAATGTGGCTCTCACTGGAAACTCAGTTTTTTTAGATGTATGCAATTTTGCATACATTTTGCATGAGTTTGGCTGTTAACAAAGGATCACATCCTGTTCTCAGCTATACTCCACTGCTCTTTTCCCACGTTTTTTCTCTCACCGGTTTGGAGGTTTGATCACATCTAATTTGTGACCTGATTAGAATTTAATGTCTTCTGGTACAAAGGCTTTTGTCAGTTTGGAAGATCATCAGGGCATTTCTCATAATCAAGAAGAAAACAGATACCATAAATATTAGCTCCTCCACTGAGGTCTTTTAAAGACACCTGTATCTCATGAATACAAATGAACGTGCTATTAACCAGTTTTTCAGGGTGTTATTTGAATTAAATATTTTTTTCTGATGGGCAAGTGCACTGATTCCATTTTTGCTTATCTGGGGCAAGGAGGAGTAGTTTTAGAGGGACTTTAAGGTAATTTCAACCCCAGTGCAACAGTGCATCGACTAAAATTAAAGCAGCAGCTCAAAAGCCTGATATTAAGCACACACTTACATTTATTGAGAGCAAGACATATTCTCCAGAGCCCTAATTATTTACTGGCATTTGTAAGAGGATGTTGAAAGATTACCTTAAGATTGTAATTTCAGACAAAGGGCAGCATCTTCATTTCGTAGTATTTTCATCCACTGCGTAAGAGAGAATATTGCCATTTATTTTGCTGGCATATTTCCAGGATGCATTTTTTTAAGCCATCAGTCAAACAAATCTATGCTTTCTCTTCTCTTTTCTACTGTTCATAAATATTTTTTTTAAATATAATTCCCTTCAGAATAGCTGTGGTAACAATCAGTAATTTCCAAGGTGAATTTTACCTTCAGATTTACCTGAAAGTCACAAAAAATAGTTTAAACAAAAGTTGGTAGAGACAATACATAAATACATTTGCTGTACTTTGGGAAAACTCAGACATGTCTCAACATGTACTTCCTGCAATGTCTAGAATATTCTCATTTCCCAGCATGAGTCCTCCAGAAAGTAAATTCCCTTGTGTTTTTTCCTTTAATACTGCCAATTTTCTGATGAAGTACTGTGCCTTTCAAGGGAAATAAGAAATTTTGGACTAGGATCTAAAAGAGTACCTATCTTCTGTTTGCAGGAGCCAAATTCTTGCAATAACTTGTCATTTCAAAGATACTTCATAAATATATTACCACACTGTTACTTAAAATAAGCACTATGGCTCTCAGTTTGAGAAAATCTTTGTACTAGTTTTGGTATCATCAACTTAGTAATTGGGAAAATTTTGAACAATGTATGCTGCAGAGTAGTGCTAGACTAAACTGTTTTAGCCCTTATGGCAGAAGGGAGGATATTATCACTGGGAAGACATTCACTGGTGCCTCACAATTGCTCTTTGACTCTTAACTTGGCTTTGCTGCACTTGGCACCATTTTCATATACCATGAAGGACTCACAGTTGAATTTGAATATTGATTTTGTATTGCCACTTGGTGCTCTTTTGTGAAAAATGCATAGTGGTCCTGCTATTAATCTCCTTTAATTAAATATTCAAACTGCCTAAGAAATTCTTCTGCTACCTAATAAAAATGTATGAATAAAATGAATATTAAAGCAGTAATCCCCAAGAAATCAGATAGCACTGCAATTAGCAGTCAATTTGTTAGAGCATTAACCAACCATGAGTTCTCCTCCTGAGATTGGCTTTAAAATAACCACTAGTCACTGCTGAACAAAATGGTGACAGTGGAGCTTGGGATGAGCAAAACTGGAAAAGATTAGTGGAACCTGTGACAGTCTTTAAAATATCAGATTTTTGTTGCTGTTTTGGTAATCTGGTTTTCAAGAGGATTTTGTAATCCAAAACTGCAGAATAGATTAAATGCCACACCTAAGTTTATATTGTCTCTGTTTTCTTCCCTCCCCTCCCTTTAGGAATCGTGCACAAAGGAAATGGGGAAAACATGTTCATTTCCCAGCAGCCTCCAGTCATCTCCACTGTGATGGGCAATGGACACCAGAGGAGTGTCTCTTGCTCCAGCTGCAATGGGCTTGCCCTCAACAGCAAACTCTTTGCGCCTGTTGCACTCGCCTCTGGGCCTGATGGAAGTGTCTACATTGGGGACTTCAATTATGTCAGACGGATCTTTCCCTCTGGAAATTCAGTTGGAATCTTAGAGTTAAGGTAAAAAAATAATAGGCTTTCTGTGATCAGTGTGCATAATCCTGACTGTATATACTGTGAATACTTTTATCCTTTGGGACTTGAAGAAATAGCCACATGTAGTTTCTTTGTGGCCACATCTGTCATCAACTATGAAACCAACTTAGCAGAAAAGTTATACTTACTTGTAGTCATCAGTTAAATAGGATGTTTTAAGTGGCCTTTAAGAACAGGTCTTGCATAATGAATTTCTGCAAAATGCAGAATTAATAAAGCTGCTTCTTCTTCCTGTGAGGTTTTCCATACATTTTTTCCAAAAGTTAAAATATACCATGATGGATATTTTTGAAGAAAGCTGCATAATACCACAGCAAACATGCAGAGTATCATGCCAAGTCATTGCACTGGGCCTATAGACTTACCATGTTTACAATTAATACAATTACACTGTTCCTCATGCAGCAGAAGATGTGCTCAGTTTAAGCAGACAGAAGCAAACCTGGTATAACAGATGTGCCAGAGGCTGAGCCTGTGCTGCCTTTAAAGACTCCCCTGTAATTATCACCCCAGCTGCTCATTCCCTTTGAGGGACACAGGGGAAGGCAGGAAAGATTTTGGACATTAATACATTAAACTTCTCTTAATTTAACATCCACCTAGCTGACATTGCTGGTGATGATTCTGTTCACTGATTGTTCAGAATTAACTTGGCAATGTGTGGGCAGTGCAAAGGAAACAGTTTGAGAGGAAGAAATACCAAGTAAGAGGATAAACAATGTTTTGCTAGTGAGATATGGGTCTGTGAGCAATCAGGCAAAGTTCTGTCAAGAACTAACCTTTCTTGTCTTTTTCTTTCCTTTTAAACCTGAACCAATCTGCCTTTCCAGGAATAGAGACACAAGACACAGGTAAGTTAAATGCAGCAACTGGTATGTGAACCACATTTGAGGAGACAGTCTTACAAAAGTCCTTTTAGAAGTCTGGATATAGAAGAACACTCTGAATTTAATAAATATAAATGGTAATAAATACAAATGTTAATCAAATTCACCTTTGTTTATAGTACAGAAAGTTTGATTTGTTCCTATTGAAGGAGGGAAGTCTTCCATGAAAAACCACTTTGCTGATCACCAAGAAGAGATGGAGAGGTTCAAAACTGAACACTGAGAATGTATTTCATAGCTGTCATAGCCATTTCACATGGTGTTTGACTGATCACAGATACAGCCATCCAAGGAAACAGGAGTTTTAGCTGCAAAAAAATAGTTTAAAAGGCTACAGAAACATGCTGTACTTTAGTGGACCTGTGCTTTCTTTAGAGGTGCTAGGATACCGTGAGCTTTAAAACCTGCCAGTCATGGAGTGCATGGCAGAGCTCAGAATTGAAAATGTTGTGTTAAAACTCAGTCCTTGCTGGTCCAGCTAAAGACAAAGAAGTGGTTTTCCCCCTTTCCAGCTGGGATTTTTGCATTCTAATTTAGGGATTTCTTAAAAGGAATGAACATTGCGCATTTGGCTTCTGCGACAGACGGTGAGGGAGTTGGTTCCAACAATCCAGCTGCAGAAGTGATGTTGCATGCTAGAAAGAGACAGTAAGCCACTTGGTCTCCTTAGAAATAAACTTCTTAGTGTTCCAGTACTTAAATGAGATAAATAAACCAGCCCTGGTACAATATAAGACAGTAACTCCATGGCATATTAGGGAGCAGATTGTGGACTGAACTGTGTTTACAGTATGATAGTATTGGTTGGAATTGCTCTCTTTAGCCACAGGACTGCTATTGAATGTTATAAATTATTTACCAGATTATGTCACATCTCATATATTTTAGAATTAAAACTTTAAAAGGAAGAATAATTCCTAGTTGGTAAGTGCAAGGTTCCATTTTCTAACAGAAGGATGTTTTCCACTTGCTTTAAACTGACCAGTATCTTTGTAAACTAAATTTCTCTATAATTTATTCAAAACCTAAATCAGCTTTTACATTTAGAGGTTTCTCTCATAAAGTAGATTTTTCTTTTTAATACCTGTTCACTAGTACTAATTTCTTGAGTTGAGCTTCAACCTTAATTAATGATGACAATATTCAAGCACCCTGGCCCTATTAATTCCAATAATAATGTCACCATTCTGTCCAAGTGAATTTTGTAGAAAATTGGAGGAAATCACTTGAAGTTAATGTAGTCTTTGAGGTGACAGGGGAGTACTCAACAGTTCCACTGTGTTCTGTTGAGGCTGTAAAGGTCATAGTCATGGTGGAAATGTATAGAATGCTCAAAGAAACATGTAGAAGCAGCAGGTAAAAGATGGCTTCTGACAGTCCAGACAGGAAAAGGCTTCAAAATCCAGTTCTACACAACTTTTAGACTCCAAAAGAGTTGTCATAATGGTTTTCATGAACTATAGCAAAGCTGTTTAACTGGTAAGAATGGAAACTAAACTTTGAGAAAAATACAGAGAAGAATGTAGTACAGATTCGTATTGAAAAAATTAATTTTAAATCCTAGTCTGCTTCACATAGTTTTCAAAAGGCTAATTTAAATCCACTCTGATTTATATCTGATTACAATCTTTTGCAAAAATAGCAAGTTTTTAAATTGTGTTCCATTTTTTACTAGTGCTCTTTAAGCATTTTAGTATTCAAGGCTTTAAGCATAAACATGAAAAGTTTTCTAACAGCTGGTCTATTAAATGTAATGACAAGGATGACAGAAAATGTGTCTACAAGGAGAATGTAGAGTGACCCCTGGTTCTCTGCAGTTTCTGCATACTGAACAACATGTTTATTTAAAATCTAGAATTCTCCTTGCAACCTTTTTCATAGAAATGTTTTTTTTTTAAAGTCATCATTTGGCTGGCCAGTCACTCCTGACCTCAATCCAGAGAGCAAAAATTATTCTTGATATTTTCAACAAACAAATTTTATAGTGATGATACTTTGGCATTAATTGCTTTTAGCTCATCCTCTTACTCATCTTTCATCATACCACTGTCCTCTCACTCCCTGTGGTTCCTATGACTGGGTTTCACATCTGTTTCCCAGCTCTGGGAATTTCACTGAGCATTGTCAAACCCACCACAAATAGAACTGGCCTAGGTGAGAGGAGGAACTCACTTCACAACTTTGTTCTAGCAATCTCAAGTGTTAGTTAATTGTACCAATATTATTAAAACATCTCCTAAGAAAAAGGGGGGAGGAGGAGTATCTTTTACAATTTTTTATAAATCTAAGTGGGCATATAGAACCCAGCCACTTGTCAGAAATCTCCTCCTCCCCTTAGAGGTAGTTGTTAAAATATTGTGTGAGCACCTAAACTCTCAGCCTGTGCCTCTCTCCCACCATTTCAGTAACCAGCTGTGTGACATAAAGGATTTCTGTCCGGAGTTTTAGTTAGGTCCCATGCAGCTCAACAGGCTTAGGACACTTAGCATGGTGTGCCATGAGCTTAAAAAATTTCTTCAAACTGAAAATTAACTTTGCACTGAAAAAGAAACTAAAAGTCTTACTGGATAATAAGATGCAGCCCAGTTTTCAGACTAGAATTTATGATCCCCAGATTTAATTAACATATGTAAATATTTTGTAAAATAACATTTTATAATCTCAATAAGGCAGTGACTGTGCATGAATTATGGTGCATTAATTCATGCCTAGTTGCACTGACAGTACTTGGCCTTCTGCCTTGCTCCTGACAATAGAGTCGGCATGAATTAAGGCACCATATTTCACACCTTCATATTTCCTAAGGTTTAGAAACAGATAAAAATAACCAAGAGTGAGTATTTGTGCCCATCCAGAACAGCCTTTGATTCATTTTGCTGCAACTCATAGATTTGTTTTCAGTGCCAAGAGTACTAGGAGGTATCAGATATAGAAAAATTATCTTACTTTTGATAGTAATAATTATAACTAAGCTGAAGTCACTCCAGTTAGCTTTATCCTGAGTGGTTTGGTTCTGATGGGCAGACCAACTGGCCCAGTACCAGTCTCTGGCCCAGCTCCCTGACTCATAACTCACTGGTCAGGCTCTGTGGCAGGACACTGGTGGTATTCTGAGCTGCTCTCACATCTCTGTCCTCGTCAGATCACTGAGCTGGTGTCCTCAGATAAGGAGAAGAATTGTTAATGCTGCCACAGGGACATTAAAGAAAAACAAGTTGACTTTGATGCTCTTCTCTTCTGTTTTAGTACAAGTCCTGCACATAAATATTATTTGGCTGTTGATCCAGTGTCAGAATCCCTTTACTTATCAGATACCAACACCAGAAAAGTCTACAAAGCAAAATCTCTCACTGAAACAAAGGATCTGGCCAAAAATGCAGACGTGGTGGCAGGAACAGGTGATCAGTGCCTTCCTTTCGACCAGAGTCACTGTGGGGATGGTGGAAAGGCGTCTGAGGCGTCTCTCAACAGCCCAAGAGGTAAGAAAAGACCACATCTGGGGTACTCAGTATTGGTCACTTGTCATTTCCTTTCATTATTTATGAACTCAGATGCAACTGGATGCACAAAAAAGTGTCTGTGGCCACGGTTTAACCAACTATTAAGCCAAATCACTTCATGAGGCTTACTCATGTCTGCAGTACAATCAGTCCTTTATGAGAGACCAGCATGGGCAGCAGGCTCCAGCTTGAACCCTCTGATTACTCTTCCCTGTATGACAACACTCCTCTTTCATTAGCTTTCAAATGCAAGGTAGCAACATTTAATTATATGTGACTCTTAACCAAATTATATGGTTTCAAAGTCCATTTTCTAGATTTTTATGCATCAGGTGAGTGTTGTAATGTTGACAGAGCTTACTCATACACAGTAAGTCAGGGCTGTTCAAATCAGCCAGCAAAATCGAGTTTATTTGGAACTCTAGTTTGTCCTTTCTTATTAACACACTTTGCAAAAGATGAGCATCTCCCCTGCTGCACATGAAATAAGCATTTTACTGCAGCCTCCGTTTTAGAGTACATCCAGTATTGTCACAGGCAAAATGCATGTGAAGCCTTGAATCCCCACCAAAGCTACAATTAATCCCCTTGCAGTGTGCATTAGAAGTGTGATAAAGTCTCTGGATTTGGTGCTCTAAAGCAGCTGATCGCCCTCAGCTCCCACTGAAATCCCTGGAACAAAGGGTGCTCAGCAGCTCCCAGGGCAGAGCCCTGCATGGGCTGTGCTGCACTTCCCCCACGCCTGCTCGCAGCTGGCTCAAAGGAAGGGGTTTGATTATTTTTCGTGAGCTAATAAAGGAAGACTGTACATCAGTAGGAAATTAGAATGTATATCCAGGCGGAAATACCTTGAAGATAAGCAAATAATCCTGGTTTAAGTTTTAGCAAGAGACACATTGTAATTATAGAGTGACTTTAGCATGTCTTTAATGATAGAAGGTGTGAGGTAAGTACAAATAAATTTTAATCTTCAGGCAGCTAATTAATGTAATGAATCACTTCTAAAAATAGTAGAAAACAAAGGGGTTCAGATCCTTTATCAGAAAAGTGTGGTTCTGTGAATGTGATCGATGTTTTATTTCTGATTACAATTTATTATATCGAATTACAATACAATCAATTGTTCCATCTTATTTTCTTAGCGGGGAAATACATTGATGAAAATGCTGTGATACACTATTTACTTTAAAGGTACTCATACTTACTTCCTTAATAGAAGGTTCTAGTCATAAAGAAATGAGGAGTAATAAAAGGACAAGTCAGGACTTCTCTGGCAGACAGCAATTATTAAAAAGAAATTGTCAGCAGACAGTGACTCTTTTATTGGCAAAAATCAGGCAATGACTCCCAAGTGCTTTAGATTTATGCATCTCCTCTAAATAACATTAGTTTGAAATTATTTTTTTATGTTTTTTATTTTAATCTTGAGGAAGTCTGGACTGCCACATGCCCTTTTTGTACAAGGCCTAACAAAATACAGCATCAGCTCGTGGTCACCAGCAGTGTGGTCAGTGTAGCATCGTAACAGCCCAGTAGCTACAGCTATTATTTCTCATTATCTTTATTTGGCAAGACTGCCTTTGCCTAGTGACCAGGAATTAAATGCCAGACAAGGAAATACCATGAAGTGACACTAATCAATTCTGATTTCATCTTTCTACAATTCTCATTTTACAGGTAGCAAACGCATGTAGCTTTGTTCAGTCGGTTCCCAATTCTCTGTGAAGGCCTAGAGATAGGGCTTAGTGAATATTAATCTTGCACTATTGCATGTTGAGCTGACTTTGAAAGATGCTTTTAAACATGCATGGCTGATGTAGTTGAAATTTGAGCTTCAATATATTATTTTTACTGCAACTTTCTTTAATTCTGTAGAGATCTCAGACTAATGAGTCATGTAATAGATGACCAAGTACTTAAGCAGAATGTGAAATGATACAAGGTGGGGACATAAAATAAGATCTGTGACAAGCTGAACACATTTATTACACAAGAAGATATTGAAAATGAAGAAGTAACTACACAAGATATTAATCATTGGCTGAATTCCAATCACTTGAACTTTACCAAGTAACAGATTTTAATTTTGGGGTGGGAAATTCTGTTTGGTGGGTTTGTAGATTTTTTTAATAAAAATTATCTATGGCACATCTAGTCACCAGCACTATCTTTTTAAAAAATCTGATTAGTATTTATGATAAGGTACTTGAGGATCCTGTTCTGATTTTAACTAGGTTAGTCATCGAGTATTGGAGCAGTAAGTAACACTAAAATGAGTGGAAATAGTTGGGACTTGTACTTAGCTCTGCAAAGCCAATGCTTGAATCAACTCCATTAAATACTTACCTACCCTGCCTTTCTGAAATCAGTAGGCTTTAGACCTATAAATAGATTTGACTTTCTAAGCATAATTGACAGAGGCAGTGAGAGTTTGAGACAATCAAGCTACCACATTTTTGCTGAGCTCCAGTGTCTCCCAGGGAGCAGGGTAAGAAAAGTGTCCGATTAACATCTGATTTCCATTACCTTGTGTCTGTGAGCAGCATTCACACAGGACAGCTCTGCTGGAAGTGCAAGCTATGTAACTTCTGTGAAAACAGTAGGTCCCTCCAGTGATGCCACCCTAAACATCAGAAGTGATTTACACCTTTTGGAAGCCCAAGGACTAAATCTAAAGATGTAAACATTTAAGGTCCTGAAGTGTCTGCTTTTTGATTCCTGGGTTCAGACCAGTATGTAGAACTAGATGCATGCACTGTCTGTTCAGACCATGTCAGTGCCTCAAGAAATTTGACTGCACAATGAGTACAGAGTACTTGAATGCAGTGCAGTGACCTCAAGGAAGGCACCAGGGAAATGGAGAAGACTAGAGTAAGTTCTAAATCCCATGCACAAAAATACCTTATCCACAGCTGTAGCAAAGAACTTTTTCACTCAGGGCAATGGCCAGGAGATAGAAATGCAAATTAAAGCATTATTTAAAAATCAGTTCTGCAGTGTAGTTTTATCTGTTTGCTTGCAATTACTTTACTAAGGAAATACTACTTTTTAAAAATCATGGTTTTCAAGATGTGTTCATCCTAGTAGCTTGCATCATGAAATAATCAGTCTTGTTGCTCCTCATCCACAGCAATACATTCTAAAGTAAATAAAGTTGTAACAGCTGTTCAAATGAAACCTTTACACTTGTCAAATGGCAGTAGCTCATTTAGGACTGTTCCTGTTCAGCTAGAAGATTCCTTTTGCTTTCAGTAGGCTGCACAACCGAATTCCTATTATAGCCTTTTGTGACAACAGACATACTTGCCAAAGCTAATGATTAATGCTATTTTTCCAGCAATCTTTGCTATTCTGTAAATTTGTAAGACCTTTTTAACCTTTCCTTAGAGTTCAAAAAGGAAAGTAGATTGGGGTGAGATTTTTCATTAGCAGTATATAAAGTTAGAAATAGACAAGCCAAAGTAATTTGCAGCCTCAAGTCATTGTCATCTGTGCATCATAAAATCAGCAAAAAAAAAAAAAAAACTCCTGCCATTTTTTATTCATTTATATTTTTTATTCATTCCTTATTTTTCTCTTCAGTACCCTTAGCTACCTGTGATTTCCAAAGTATGGGAAACTTGTAAACTTTTTGGATAGCAGATTTTTCTAAATTGCGTCCAACATTCATCTGAATTCATAAATCATTCACTTTTCTATTCACCCATGTCAGCAGGATGACCCCAGTCATCATGTCTCAGGCTGGAAGCTGAACATTTTCATTCACAGTCAGTAGTTAAAAATGCTGTTTGCTCCAAGTCTACTGATCTGCCTCTAAAGAGAGCAATACTCAAGTGCAAGTACTGAAGTCGTGTTTTAACTGACAAAGAACCACTGAATATTTTGCAGCTAGCGCTGAGACAGTAAGGAAGTAAAGATGACAATGATCACAAGGCAACAGACTGCAAATCACTTGAATCTTATTTTGAGTGGTGTATTATGATAACCTATAAATAACTAATTGCATAAAATTACTTTAGTTCCTAGATGGCAGCTTTAATTAAAAGCACCGAAGAAATTTAGAAGTTTAGAAATGGATGGCATGCAATTTGCCCTTTTAGCACCATAAAATGGTAATTAACTAATTTGATTCACTTCTTCCTATTAAAAGTTTTAGCAGAATAGCAACTTCTTTCTAAATACGCTTGTTCTTAGGCAGAAGGTGACATTCTCTTTTATCCACCCTACCCGTAGTTGTAGATATTCTTTTTAAAAATCTTCAGAAGTTTAATTAGAAGCTTTCAATATAGAATGCTCATTTGCAAGTTTTTAGCTGAGCAAAAAGTGTAAAGTAGAATTTCTAGAAGTGAGCACCGTATAGTTCTAGCTGCTTTTATTGTCATGTTTGAAAAGGATTTGTTCCCTGGAAAAGTATCTCTTAGAATTCAGGTGTGGGATATGATATGGGGTAAAAAAGAAAATGTCAATATGGAATTTACTATATTACTTTTAATCTGTATTTTTAGCATTATCAGCTTAACTCCTGAAATGCCAAACTTTCTAGTCTGAATGATCATATGTATCTTGAATTTATAGCTATGATAACTACACAAAAAAGAATCAGCTTGCTTTCTGAGTGCTATTTCCATTTATAGTGGTGTATATGTGCACTAAGGCAGAGCTGTCAAGGGACATAACCCTTCAACCAAAACCACTCTGGAGAGCAAATAATAGGAGAGGTTATAGTGGTTATAGTCATCCTTCTGTGTTTATTGTGGGTCTACCCAGCCCCTATTTTAATTATTTGTTGGAGGAAATAGTTACAAAAAGAAAAACTTTCTGCATAATCTTTCTAATAATAATACTTAGTCACCACATTTGGCAGCATTACCAGCAGTTAATTTTTAATGTTAGTTAACAGATTTCAAATGGTACTGATTAAAAGACCTCTGAATGTTATAAATATTGTTCCAAAATGTCTGCATATAAATCCACTGGAGATGGATCTTCATAAAAACTACTGTTTCACATTCAGGTACAAATTCCAGCCCTATGTAGGACATTTACAGTGACTAAAATATGACCAAAATCAGTCCTTCAGCACAAGTATGTCACTCAGGAAGACTGATACTCAGCTCTGAGTCAAACAATGAGACTAAATCCTGGCACAGAGATTTATTTTGTCCTTACCCAGAAATCAGTTTTTAATGAGAAATGTAAGCAGGCATTTGTGCAATAAGTCATAGGTCCCTTTAGTGGCCAAAGACATCATCATTTGGACATAGAACTTGGTGCTACACTTCCTTAAAAAAGGAAAAAGAGAATCAGAGCAAAAGCCCAACACAAACTACATCTCCTTCTTTGGAAAAAACATATATTACCTTTCTTACTCACTCGTGAGGTGAGCAGTGCTCCCACTTGCACTCAAGTGCAATTCATTAACCTCAGCATGTGCATGTTTCCTCCCCCAGTTCCTTGGTGATTAAAGCACAATTGCTGTGCTGTGTGTGATTTGATTCTGCATTACACTGTACGTCAGAAAAGGATTAAAAATAAGCTCTTGGAGTACAGATTATGTGTAACATCATGTAAAATGTGACAGGAGCATTAATGAATCCAACTCTAATGAATAAATTGGGACAGTTTAGCCACAAATCTGTATTGTTTTCTAATGGATGCTTCATGTAGAGTATTTGTCAACAAGACTTAAATGCATAAGCAATGTTTTCAAGTAAGTAAAGTCATTGTTTTACTGTAGAGTCATAAGCCCTGGAAACAATAGGTCATTGCTGAACATCTATGTACTCACTGGCACTTGAAGAAACTGGCTTATTAGGAAGCACTAAGAATTCAGTGCAATACTGAAGAAGGCATGGGCTTATTTATGCCATTGCACTGGCATATGTCCTTCCCTTGCAGACAGGCTGCTTTTCTGCAGTGGCTGGAAAGCAACATGAATGCTAGAAACATTAAAAGAGCCTTGGTTTTCTTATCTAGTCAGTGTTTGAAATCCATTCAACAACACAGCTGAGTAGCTTTATTTCATTGCAGCATAATTTTTGATTTTTATATAATGGATGGTTTGCAGCCAACACAGCCATCTGTTCTCAGGGAAAATGCGCAAATAGAAGATGCACTTGCCCTAGTGAGAGCTCCTGGCCTTGTGTTATCTGTGGCGTGGATCTGCTCCAGCTGAGGAGCAAAGTTCTCGCGTACCGTGCAGCACCTCCCCTCTGCAGAGGCAGGCTCAGACACAGCCCTTCCCACCCACATCAGGTTTCTCATTTCGGTTTGTGAACCACACTGCAAAGCAAATCAGATCCCGTCTAATATTGCTGCATGACGCAGTATCAGTGAGATAGAGGTACAAAGAACCACCCCTTCCCAAAACTTGCCAAAACAAAACATGTTACCCCCAAGACCACAATGAGCCTCTTTGCTTCTCACACTTGCTCTTTACCTCAGCTCACCTTCAGGCTTTTGGGTTTGGACTTCTTAGGAGCAGATGACAGCCAGGAGCTTGCCAGTCATTCTGGAGTTTCCAAAGGCACAGTTACTTTCTAATTAAAGACTGAAGATCCTCTGAGGGAGCCAGTACCGAGGAGTCACGATTTATGAGCTCTCAGGCTGGCAGGGAGTCAGGCTCTGAGACTGTCTGCTCCTCCTTTAGCCTTTTTATAACCTCCCGGCTTTCCCCAGCTGACCCATCCAGCCCCACCAGATTATTTCAGTTCCCCTGGTGATATCTGTCCTGCAGAACCTTCAGCCATCTCACATAATGAGGAGATGTAACCTAGCCCTGTACTTTGGGCACTAAGCAGTCTATGGGCATTTTTTGTCCTGAGAGGAGGAGGTGGCAGGCTGGTGAATACTCTCCTCTAAGGGCAGTTCACAGACAGATGGATACGTTGCACTGGCTATTTAAAGAATTAGTTTCAACTCCCAGCACTGTTCTGATAACCTGAGAGCTGGATGCAGAAGGGAGTGTTGCACACTAGAGTTAACTGCTGTGGCTTTTGGATGTTTTATGTGATGATACCCTCAGAATGCTGTGATCGTACCCTCAGACCTTTCCAAGCTGCCTGAGCATCGCCTCTGGTGAGGAGGCACCTCAGAAGCAGTCATGGGCAGTTTGTCTTGGGAGCCTGCCCTGCAAGAGAAAGCATATTACACTCAGTCATGTATGCAACTCAAACTCAAACCCCAGGCATTTCCAGCTGCCAGGTAAACTTATGTCTAGGGGCTTGGGAAGACCATTCCCCCCTCTTCCCAGCCCTCTTCCCAGCCCCGTGGGAGATGCATGTTCTGCATCAGGGTTTCCTGGTCCTGCCTCTGTCCCTCAGACTGCTTAATCTCCCTTTTCCCCAACATTATTAAACAAAAGAAATGTAAATATAAGGAGTTGGAGTTGGAAGCTGAAATGCAGTTTGAGGCTACTTCTCTTTTTTAATGGCATGTGGAAGTGCTGTGTGGGATCCTAAACTGGCCCACAGACAAGTGTTTTGTAAACTTACAGTACCTACAGGCTTCAGTTGTGCTAAATGCAGGGGACAAAAATCAAGAACCATATAAGCCACTGTCCAGACCATCTGTTCAAGTCCTCTGCCTTTCATTTCTATGTAGCAGAACATAAATTCATTATTGAAATAGCTTGACTGTGCACAGCAGCTGCTATAATTGCAAAGTTATGCAACTTTAATTGGGAAATTATGAAGTAGTTTAAAGCAAGAAATTGAACAGTTTTGGTAGAAAGGATTTCACAAGTCTAACATGAATAGAAGTGCTCTTCTGGTTATATTTTCTGTATTTGAGGGAAATAAGATCTCATAGTTCAAATTGAATGCAGGAAGAACTGCAGGGGAGCTGTTAGACTGGGGCAGAGCAAGGCTGGGCATGAGTTGTGGGATAAGCTGCTGGTGGGAGAGAGCAAACCTTCCATTCCTCAGCCCCTATCAGAACAGGTCTCTTTGATCTTCTGTGGATGGTTCTTCCTTGTTCAGGAACTCTCATCATTCAGAGAGTACAGCAATTAAAAAATTGTCTCTGCGTAAGAACGAAGAAAGTGAAGTGAAAATTAAGAAAAACCAACTGTAAGATAAGTTTTTAGAAAAGCTAATATTGCCCACTTCATGATAGACGTGAAGTTATTGAAGAACCTTGTTCTATGTGTGTAAAATTACATTAAAAGCAAAGCCTCTGCTGGTTTGTTTTGTTTCATCCTCACATCTTCCCTCTTTCTCTTCGAAGTGAATCTGATAGATGGGTATGAACTTTCCATATACAGTTTGTATGAGCCTCCGATAGTAATGAGTGGGGAAAAAAAGTCATACTTTTTTAAATCAACAGATTTTCATAGTCTAAGAAGAGAGGAAACATTTTAAGCTCATATTTTTAATCAAGATAATGCCAGTACTAACACTCTTTTTACCCTTCCCCTTCATCCAGGTATCACCGTAGATAAGCACGGATTTATTTATTTCGTTGATGGTACAATGATACGGAAAATTGATGAGAACGGTGTGATCACAACAATAATAGGTTCAAATGGCCTCACATCAACCCAGCCATTGAGCTGTGACTCTGGGATGGACATCACTCAGGTAGACACCTCGTTTTTATGTGTTGTCACTTTGATACACACTGTAGAGATTACTTTCTTATACCAAGATTGTATATCGAATATGCTGGATGAGTCAGGTAATTCTGAATGGCACAGTATGGATGAGTTCTTCCACTCACATGATTATTTTAAGGTGTATAAATGTAAAACCACACTTGATTTCTTTTCCCAGGAGATGGCCTGTGAATGTATAGAGGGTCTTATGTAAAGAATACAAACTGCTTTACAAAGTTGATTGCTACTCTGAGATAGATCTTCTGAGAAGGTAATCAGAAGTTTAAAGTGTTTTCCTTTAGCCCAGCATTCAGATTGATTTGCTTGAACTAGTAAATGGAAAAAAACAGATAATCTGTGTGCATCTAAATCTGTTCTAAGTGGTGGAGGAGCATTAAAGTAAGTAATTACACAACAGCAATATTGTGGTGAAACTATTGCATTTCAGTTTGTCAAAATGCTTTTCAGTTCTTATGTCAAATGCAAAGAAATAGGAATAATATAAGAAATAGGAATAAAAAATTTATCTCATCTCTGGTTTATGCTAAGAAAGAAATATGGATAATCATGGAAAAACATAAATTATACTCTTGACTAGTCAGTGAACCACACCTAGAGACAGCACAAGGAAGGACTTGGCCTTTGCCAAAAAATAATTGAATTAATCAGCTTCAAAACAGGGGAGAAGCTGCACTTGAAAAAATCTTGAGGCATTCAAGTGACATACTAAGCTATTATGGACTGTGTCAGCTAATAACCAGGATCAGGTTAATTTTTCATTTCATTTTCTCCCTGCCCTTTCTCCCGTCCTTCACAACTGGAGAATCACAGTTAAAATACGATGCATAACAATTGTAAGAGCTTGTTGCTTGTTTCTAAGCAGCTTTTAAGTAATAGCAAATGGCTGTGGTCTTGCATTCACATACCTGAAGAAGGTGGGGTCAATGTTTTGGTTAGTTCTTATCAAATTTCACAGGGTCAAATAAAGAGATCAAAGACTGCTGTCGCAGCAGCACTCAGGGATTTTATTACTAGAATCAGAACAGGAAAAGCATCTGTGTTCCATTTCACAAATCACAGAATTCTTACGGTTCAAAGGGACCTCTGGAGATCCCCCAAGGGATCCAAGGCAGGGTCACCTGGAGCAGGTGACACAGGAATGCACGCAGGGGGTTTGGATGTCTCCAGAGAGAGAGACTCCACAACCTCTCTGGGCAGCTATTCCAGTGCTCTGCCACACTCAACATAAAGAGCTTCATGTTGAGGTGAAACTTCTTTTGCTTTTGTTTGTTTAGTGTTTCAGTGGACCCTATGTGTTTGCAAATGTGGGGAAGAGAACCTCAGCCTCCTCTTCCCTGTTCTAGGACAGACAGGCCTTTGTATTCTCTCGGGTCCAGTTGATGTGTAATTATTCCATATAAAACGGAACAGGGTCAACTGGCTTAGTTGTGCTAAATCAAAACTTAAATTAGCCTGGTAATTGTTTTAAGATTATACAGCTTCTGGCCACCTTGGCTCTTGCTCTGGCTCCTCGCCTTGAGGCCAGCCAGTCCTGCAGGTGCTGAGCAGCAGCTGACAGCCAGCAGCATTCCCACTCCAGTGCTGCCCACCAGCTGGCAGGAGCAATGCTTCACAGAACCCACAGCTGCCTGGAACACATTTACTTGCTTCTTGGATACATCTAACAACTGCCTGGGGCACCCATAACCAGATTAGATATCTCTGAGGTCAGGGAAGGGTGCCAGGTGCAGCGTCTGCTCCCTGCCTTCTCCTTCTGGATCTGCACTCTCAGGCTGTACAAATAATTGCTTTATTTGTCTAATGTAATATGTGCTGTGTATTTGTGTTCAAATTTTTGCTGATTTTGCTCAGTAAGAAAATATCTCACTAAATCTCAAACAGGGAGTTTTAATAGTTTTCACTTCCTTTTGAAAAATGCGACTACCCGTTAGCAAATAAGTCTCAGCAGGGGGTCTGGCAAATTTAGAAAGAAAATTATTTATTTATTAAATTAAAACTAAATTTAAAAAGTAAAAATTTTGGGCTGAAATCAAATGTGCTTAATTTGTAAACTAGATTTAACTAGCCCTAAAATACTAGTTCTTCATAGTTGCCTACTTGCCAGAAATAAGTTTCATTTACCTCACCCTACAGCGTAGTTCCAATGCCATGGAGGATGGTGCTCTTCAGAGTCATAAGTAAGAAAAAAGATGTCATAGAGCAAATCATTCTTCATTCATTTGGGGTATGGTCTCCCTTTCGTAGAAATAGGAATAAACACTTTTTTTTCCATGAGCACTTCAGGTGTTCCCATGCCACAGGAAAATATGGCTGCACATTTCTCAATTTTTTTCAATTTTATCAGTGTTCTGGGAAACTAAGACATGGTTTTACCCTTAAATTAAGATAGCCTTCAATTAAATTGTGAATGTATGACAGTAAATATTCTAAAAAAGCACAATAAATTATGACATATAAACATGCCCCTAGAAATTGGTCAGTCTCATATTCTAAGGGTATAAATACTGTATAATTTTTTGTATATTTTTCTCTGGTAAGTGAAGTCACAATGTGAACACTGCAACATAAAGCCTTTGGAAGCTTTTCTTGTTTGGAATTTTTATTTTGAGGGAGTTTAAGTAAACCTCTTCATTGAAATTTTTCACAAAATCCAGACCTTTGAGGTATCCTGCAAATCATAGACATGAGATAAATACCAAGAATGCATGTTCTGAAAAGTAACTGTATCGAATTTGCTCAATCATCTTCTTCTAAAATTGTTGCAAATAACCAGAAAAGCGTATGAAATAATCATATCCACTTGAAGTCAAGCATGTCAATCTGGAATTCTATCAATGAAAATAATGGAACAATACTTTCAGTTAGAAACAAGTGTATGTCCTTGCAAGACTGCTGAGTTTATTCCAGAATGGCATAAACATAAATGAAAAATTAATTTGGCCCATCTCCACCTAAATTAGTTTTTGGCTAAGTTACAAATAGCATTTAAATCAAGAGAATGTGGGTTGCTCACAAATTGTGTATTTAGAGAGACTTAGGAAATAGGTTAATAAAATCATTTCTCAAAGCTAAATTTGTTCTGACAGTAACACAACAACTTGCTCAAAATCAGTATTTCTTAATTTACTGAAGTACAAAAGTGTACTCTTGGAGTAAATATGTAGAGTAACTGTCCATTGCAAACACCACCATAAATGACAAGCTTTGGATTTAAGGCATTTAATAAATGAGTTGATTATGGAAGGGCTTCATCATTTGTTCAAATATCAGTTTTCTTGGTATTCTTGGTAATCATTATGTGTTTGTTATTTACCACCTTCTCCTTCTTAAGCATGATATTCTGCATTGATAACCAGGGAAGGAAAGGACAGATGAGGCTGAAAAGATTATATGTTGTAGCAAATAAACAACCAAGCTCTGACTAATTACTTTGATCTAATACTTCACTGGAGGGATTTTAATCTGAATTTAGAAGGAAAGGGATACTCATTTGAAGTGTTTATATGGTGCACCAGCATTCTCTGTACTGTTTCAGCCTGTTCAGAACTTGGATGATTTTTCTTCTCTGCACAGATCATTTCAGTGTTCCTCAATTACTTAATAGAGAGCAAGTCTAAAGAAAATGGCTCTTCAGAACTGTGCATGTGTTTATCTGTGTGTATGTGCTCAGCATTCACTATTGATGCCAGAACCTCAGCAGACACCTACATGGTCATGACCCACAAGTGCTAAGGGAAGGGACTTGAATGGAGAAAGAAAAGAGATGGGATCATCATTCTGTTTCACTGCCTGATGGCTTTACACCAGAGGCCTCTAGAGATTGCTTTTTATCTCTCATGTACACACTCTCTTTGTGTTTTCACATCCCTAGGATATACTGATTTTTTAGCTTGGTTATTGATAGCAGATGAGAACACATGTGTGTCTAACTGTCTGTCTGTCTGTATTTTTCTCCTCACAGTAAATTAACAGTTTGGCCCAATTTCAAACAAATTTTTAGAGAGACACCCACCTTCACAGCAATTAAATTCCTACATGTTCCATAAAAATATTAATCCAGTTGGAGGACAGAAACCTAAAGTGCCCTTTCAAAAGGAAATATTGCAGCATAAGCTTTCTTTTATTAAACTCCAGAGATTCTACTCAGGATGTAATAAATGCCCCATTCACAGAAAACTTCATTTCGCACTTGGATCTTATGAAACTCCCAAGTCAGTCAGCCATGTGACAAGTCCTTAGGAAACCAGACTTCATCAGATCCAGTGTTCTTGGAAGTTATACTGACGTTGTGGGAGTTTCTGTGTGAAAGTGAAAACACTACAGCTCATCTTGAGTGATAAACTTTGCTGTTCTGCTTCCATTGCTATGGTGAAAGCTGAGGAGGGAATTAGCAGATATTTCTACCATCTTGCAATTTCATCCTGTATCTTTCCTCCCATGAGAAATGTGTGGGCTGAATTTCCACTGCTCTAAACCACAAGTCATTTATATCTCTGTGAATGGCTGCAGGTATTATTTGGGAGCTGTTTACACCAATCTCGAGTCATTGCAAATACAGAGACCAAACATTTGCAAGTCAACAGAAAATGAATCCCAAGAGCTTTTTCTTTGCCTGTAACTATGGCCTTGTTCTCGTGCTTATGTCAGTCCCACTAGGCATGAGTCTGTGCCAGAGCAATAGCTCCGACCTGATTGATGGTGTTAATAACTGTCACCACCGTGTTCCAAAATGAAAGGTCTGGTTTGCAGACTTTTTCTTGACATTTGTACTTCATCAGCCTTTGTTCAGCAGTTCTCCACGTGAGGGAACCATCTATATTGTGTTGCCTCACATAAACTTCAGTGACACTGCAAAATGTTTTGCTCACTTATAAAAATGACAGTGTTACTTACGTAGGCAATTTGGTTGCACGGGTCAAATTAAAAGGCAGATTTCTAGAACAGCGTTTAAAGGCGACCCATGCATGGCAGGAATGTTGTGTCCTGGACAGCCTGCTTTGAATGATGGAGAAGAGGGGAGAGGGTAATAAGTGATGTTGTTGATGACCTAGTTGAAATAGTGAAGTGAGAGGCAGACTGCTGGGAAGCAGGAGTGAAGATGAGCAGAACTGCTTGAAAATATATTATACATCTCAAAAATGCAAACACTGACATTGGTCCCGCACTCACAAATGCTGCAGGCACTCCCCAGCAGCATCTGCACAGGCACAATATGCTTCAGTGGCATTGTGGAAGCCTTTTGAGCAGAACAAAAAGCTCCCAGGACATGGTGACCTCGCTTGAAAGCAGCAATGAGGGTCTGCTTATCAGAGCAAGCACAGCCTGAAGAGAACTTTCTCTGGGTGCGTTTGGAGGAAGGGAATTAAAATGTGAAAGACAAAAATATGATCTGATGACCAGGTGAGAGCAAGTGTTGCAAGATGCCAGCACAAAACTGAATTGATTCTAGGTTGGAGTACTTCTAAGCCAGGTCGAGAGTAGAATATTGCAGAGCAAGTGCAAGATTACATGGGGCTGATTAATTAATTAGCATTGTAGATCAGAACACACACTATTCCTTTAGGTGTTTCTAATGTACATACCTGACATTATAAACTGCGTTCTTGTATAAACAGAAAGAAGAAAAGGCATCTCTTAACACTAGATGAACAATATTCTAATTGTGCCATCAGAAAGGGACAACTTTATTTTCACTGTAGCAAAATACTGCAGAACAACTCCTCCTCTTCCTTTCTTTTTAGTCCTCTTTTTAGTCCTATGTCTTTTGAGGCATTGTTCTAGCTGTGAGCAATTAGTGCAGCATAAATATTCCAAATGGCTGAACAAAAGTACTCAAAGCAGAAATAATATTTTATAGACCCTGTTACTTTGTTTGTGGTCTTCCATTACAGAAGACTTTTGGAGCATTTTTCTTCTTAGAAAATAACTTTTTTTGTATTTTCTGAGTCTTGCTGGATGAAGGAGCCCACAAAAGCTGTTATTTTTTTTTTCCAAAATAAAGTCATCTTATTCTCTGGTTCTTTTTACTCTACTGCTTAATTTCATGTTCTTTCTTCTCTGGCTTTGCTGGAGTACCAGAAAAGATAACTAGAGTGGAAGTCATGGCCCCAGCAAAGTCAGCAACTGTTTTGTCACTGACTTCAGTGGACTTCACCAAGCTTAATTGAAAGGGTAGTGAGAGGCGAGTGTGTAGCAAGGAGCAACTGTATCTGACAAGAAAGTATGTGCTTCTGAGAAATAGACCAGAACAAGTCTTCACTGAGGTATTTTCAAACCTTTTCAAAAATGAGGCATCCCTCCAGTTAATTAAATATTACTCTTTGGAGACGGTAAGTCTATACAAAGTCATTCCAGCCATAATAGCATATTCAGGAGCAAGCAGTCACTAGCATCCCTACTTCGAAGCAAAACCAAGCTGAAAGCCTTTTTACAAAAGGATCTTCATGTATAAGAGCAAATAATCTTTTCCCAGGGGTACAGGATCAGCTAAGTACCCTTTCTTCAACAGGAGCTGAGAGAAAAGAGGCTCATAAGATTAGGACCTCAGGTGAAAAGAAGTCTGAGAGCTCATAAATCAAACTTGTAGGTATATAATGTGATTTTTTTTAATATCAAATAGAAAGCAGGCTGGTTTCATCAGAACTAATTTATATTCCAGTCAAATTATTCTATCACTGAATTTGAAATATTAGTCATAGATGCAAGGTAGCATCCAATGAAGTCACACTACAATTTCTCCTTTAAAGGCCAAATATTCTGTTTGTATTGGACACCTACAAAACAGCAGTTTATTTCAATTATCTGCCATAAATAATCCCTTATGACTGAGTAGACTATGTACATTTTAATGAACTCATCCAGCGATTGCATCCTTTCCTTTGATAGCTGAGCCAGTGTTAGACACTTGATGGGGAAGTGAAGGAGACCTCTGCTCATGACTTCCTTCTTATTTCCCACTACACAGAGACAGGTTTTAATTCTTTTTTTCAAAAATTTGTTTCTAACAAACAACTTCAAGAAGGAAAAATCTTCTGTGAGTGGCTGGTGAGAAGGGAGCAGCTCAGCCCTGAGTCCAAGTGCTCTCAGAGATCCATTCTTCCAACTAGAAGAAACCTCCACACTCACCAAATGCCGCCTGCACATGCACAAAGCCCTTGCACATAATCACCCACCAATACCAGCTCATCCAAAATGCCTTACCACCCCCAGACTTTCTCCATCTCACCCACCACCCATGGCATACTGCCCAGCTCCACAAATCCCTGACCCTTTCTTAAGCTATCTGGGGAATGGGTTCCCAGATGAGAAGCCTGCCTTATTTTGTGCTCTCCTATCAGTCTTTCATGTGCAACCAACTTCTCTCAATGCTCCACCTTTTACTCCATATGTGCAAGTAGCCTTTGATTATCTATCTTGTCTAAATATGGTTTCAGTATGATGGAGTCAAGTGGATCAGTTATTTTTGGCAGAGGCCATCTCTACTTGTGCATCTCTAATTGTTGAATTGCGCTGTGGAAAATGTTCAGTATAGCTTTGCCAGGTTGGTGGGAGTCTGCAGTGTCTTGAGATATTAGTTACTACATTTGTCTTTTTTCACCTCTGCAGAGACATAGTGGGCAAAATGTAAGCATGAAGGAGATACTGATACCTAATCTGCTATCTGTGTGTGCATATGCAGCTGTGTCTTTATACGTACAGGTGCATGTGGTTTCTCTATAAACTGCTGAGCTACCATAAGCAATCAGATAGTGAAAGGTGGTCCCTGCCATCCTGGGCTCCAAGCCCCAAGTCAGTCTGCTATGAAGAGATTGTGGGTGTTGAAGAGAACACGCAGAGCCAAGCCAAGCAGGTCATGTCCCTCCTTTTGTTTTAATCCAGTGGTTTATCCACATCCACTAGCAAGGTTTGCCTGTGATTTAGGAAACAACTACAGTAATTTCACGAATACAAGCCGCACCAATTTGACTAAGATTTTGCTCCTAAACCGGAAATGCGGCTAATAATCAGGAGCGGCTAATACAACCTCAGAAGTGCCTGCCAGAGTGCTGAGCCGAGCAGCTGCAAAGTCGGCATTTTGCGATTGTTACAAATCGCTACTCTGTTGCACCGCGGGTGGAGCCTGGCTCCGTGTAGGCGGCACGGGGGGCGGGGAGAGAGGCGGGAGAGCTCTCTTTCCTCCTCTGCCACAGCCCAGGGGAGAGACGGGGGGGGGCCCGGCGCCGCCATTGCTGCAGCTCGGGGAGGAGAGGGGGGACCCGGGCCGGCCCTACCGCGGCCGGGGGAGGGGGGGGGGGACGCGGGCCGCCCCTACCGCGGCCCGGGGAGGAGAGGGGGGACCCGGGCCGCCCCTACCGCGGCCCGGGGAGGAGAGGGGGGACCCGGGCCGCCCCTACCGCGGCCCGGGGAGGAGAGGGGGGACCCGGGCCGCCCCTACCGCGGCCCGGGGAGGAGGGGGAAGCCGGCGCCGCCATTGCTGCGGCCCGGGGAGGGGGGGGGAAGCGCGCGCCGCCATTGCTGTGGCCCGGGGAGCCGACGGGAGCCCCGCGCAGCCATTGCCGCGGCTCGGGGAGCCGACGGGGTGCTTTGTCCCCGCCCGCCGCCGCCGCGGCAGGAGCGGGGAAACTCCGTCCCTGCCCGCCGCCGGCGCCACGGGCGCGGGAAAGCTCCGTCCCTGCCCGCCGCCGCTGCCGTAGGAGCAGGGGAAGCTCCGTCCCTGCCTGCCACCGCAGGGCAGCGCCGACCCGGGGTGACCGAGCCCAGGGGCAGCGGCAGCCGGCCCCGAGCTGCAGCACCGTGCTGGACCACCTGGCCCCGTCAGCGGCCCCTAGCGGGCCGAGCCTGCACAGCCTTAGCTCAGCCAGTAAACCCCGCCCTCCCGCCGTTCTGTTAATAATTGCACGCGGGTCCTCGCTGCGAACGACAGAGCGGCTTATATTCGTGTGCGGCTTATCTATGGACAAAAACCAAAATATTTGCCAACACCCAGAGATGCGGCTTATAGTCAGTGCGGCTTGTATTCGTGAATTTACTGTATTTTGATGGAGGCAATTCCTACTTTAGCCATGTTTTTGAAAATTGTCAGGACAGGAACTGTGTGCATTTTGCTTTCCTCCTCTCACCAAGCAGCCCTTCATGTATTCATGGGCTAAAGGACCTCCCACAGATGTAACAGGTTTTTTCTGTTATGAAGTGAATAACAATGATAACTAAGCTCTGTGTGGAGCTGTCTTAACTGCCTCTGTTCCAAACCTTTCAGATTTCACACTGTATTCTGGTTTGGCCATTTAGAAATGTTGCACAGTTGGGGTTTTTTTAGGGGAGGGCCCAGGGATGCAACAACCAAATGGGCTGTCACAAGTCTGGAGTTTGAGTGCAGGGCAGGTTTGAGAGCAGCAGTCACCAGAGGTGGTGTGTCCTGCAGAGATGTCACACCCTGCAGGAATAGAAATTCTTGCATTGGCTTGGTCAGAGTAAGTACTGTGGCAGGAGCTGCAGCCTGGGCAGTGACAACTAAGAATGCCTGATTTTGCCTCTCCATGATACCATGTTTGCTGCAGCATCTTTTCTACTATTGGCTGTGCCAAGGGAAAAAAATAATGAAAAGACACTGTGTCAGTTGAGGAAAAAAATTGCAGATGTCAAGACAGAAATGGGTTCTACCCATTTGTACTGTGACACAGAGGGCTTAAAGCTATGCATTATGGAGTTCAGGTCACAGAGACCTGCAAACAGAGTGATGGAGAGCACTGTTCCATAAAGTATGTTACTCTGACAGTAACACATTTACAAACAAATTAGTTAAAAATGTATGAAGGACATTCAGCTTTTACAAACTGGGCCTCATCTCCTGCTGATAGCTTCCTTTGGGATGAATATGGCATGCAAAATGATACATTGCCTTGGAGAATAAATTTGCGAAGTTTAGCAATGTAGGTCACATTGCAGGAAATCATAAATGTCTGAACATCACTCAATAGCCATTCAATCAACTGCTTAAAGCAAAATGGGAAACTGAACAGCATGTAGTTGTCTCTGGTGAGAACCAGGGAAAGTCATGATATGATGTAAAATCCTTTAGGTCCTTCATCTATATATATTTTTTTTATTCCTTTTTTCTTGCCACTTCAGAATTTAAATTCTTTGTCCATATCAACAGTGACAATAAAACCAATGTGATTTTTGCTATTCCTACCAAGAGCTGTAAGTCTGTTGGGTGGCTCATGAAAGGTGTCCCAAAAATTTAGGGAATCAGAAGAGTTCAAATGGTTGAAACTTGTATAAGTAGTCTAGTCCTAAGGAACTAATTTAATTTTGAAATTATTTTTGTATGCTTTCAGCCAGTCAGAAGGATTTATGGTATTAGCTTCATTTTTTTTTTTTTTAATTTGGTTTGAAGGAATAAGGAAGAGATTTTAAAAGGACATTTCTAGACCTAGTACTTGCCAGGGATTCCTTTAGCTTTCTGGGTCTAGAAGCTGCTAGAAGCCTGAGATGCAGATATTTAGGACCTCACTAGAGATGTCGAGGGTTCTGAAGGCATCTAGGACTTCTTGAGGTATGGGACCTTTTTAGATCTACAGCTTATGGAGCGGGGGAATCCATGGCTTCTGGAGCATGGCTAGAGAGCCACTGGATCTTTCTCCTGGGATAGTTTGGAGGCCTTTTAGAGCTTTTTCTTAGAGCCTGCCTAGCAATTCTGAGGAGCCCTTTGAGCCTTTCTAGGCCTGAAGCAATTCTGTGCCTTTCTAGATCTGGAACTCAGCTACCGAAAATCAAAAATCTTTTATTGATCTGACTAGGAACATGATGCAAAACTAACTTCAGGTGCACTATTAAAATTTCTTTTCTAGAACCGTTTTGGAAGGCAAGAAAAGAGATTGCCTCTCCTTCTACATCCAAGTTAATCCATTGCAGACTTGAGATATGTTACTGAGTCAAGTGGTAGTTATTGAATTCTGCTTGAAAAAAACCTTAGTCCTAAACGTTATCTTTGTAAGCTGTTCTGGCACAGTCTGACAATGCATATCCAAATATGCATCACAGCAGTAACCAAAGCCCTGAACTGACAGAAATTTAAACCAGAGTGCCTGCCTACAGTTTCAGACTAGAATCAAACATTCTCCAGTGCATTGTCTTGTATTTAATCAACATTAATGCTCACACAGAAGGGTTGCTGCACAGAATGCTGTTGTCTTGTTTGTTCTGTGAGATGCAAAGTGTCTAATTTTTTTTCTGTTAGCCATTTGGAGTCTTACAGCAGTATGTGTTTGCTTTCCATTCAGCACCACAGCTAGTTTGTTTGCATTCGTTTACCTCAGTTGAAAGACCTATTGTGAAAGATTAGTTGCAGAAAATCAATTTGTGATAACAATTAATCTTGGTGCTAATTTCTGTAAAAAGAACTCAAACTACTTCTTTTGCTTATTCTGCCTACCTTTTTTATAATTATGAGGGAAAAAATGTATAACTGAAAGATAATCATGAAATGTTTCTGTAGCTGTTTTGTTTTAACTCTCTGCTACAATTTAGTAAAGAATTAGATCACTCTTACAATGGAATTTTAAAACCTATTACTACTGAATTGCGTAACATTGTAGGAATTTGCCACAGAAGATGCCCTGTCATAAGCATGAATTGCAGGATAGCTATTTCTCCATCCTATTTTCTTTCCCTTGCAGAGGTTGTATTTGTGAGTTTAACTCTTAAGGGAAAGCTTAAACCACAGAAGTGAATTTGTATTTTCTTGTGAAAGCTGTGGAGTTGGCATTTTTTCTGATTCTTGTGGGAATGTGTTTCACAGCCCTGATCTGTCTGAGGGGCAGTGCTGGCTCCCACATCTCAGCAGCTTCCCCCAGTCCCACTTTCTGCCCACCCCTGGAGTTAAGGACACCTGTTGTCAGGGGTCAAGATCCTGCAGAGACAGGCAGTTTCCTGGGCACAAATCTGCAGGAAGTTTTAATTTCAAGAATTTAATTTAAATTTTCATTTTGAGTTTGACTCAGAATTCAGGGAAGAGTCTGAGTATTTGGGTGATATATTTACAGTGGCTGGTGTTGCTGGAAGGGAGGGAGTTTGCCTTTTTCAGTTTGGAAATTTCATTTTATGTATGCTTTCATTCTCTCAGTTTTCAGGCCAGATGCTTTTATGAACCTCAGCAGTTATTGGAAACAAAAGACATGATAATGTGTTAGCTCCAGCCCCTCACTGTTCTCAAACAGCTCTTAATTACTGTCTCAATTAAAGCTTTTCCAGATACTCCTTTCACCTTATCTGCATTGGCAGCACACTGGCTTTCTATATCCAGAATTTCTGAGAGATGAAGCCAAAACTCAAGATTTATGCAACCCCACCTTTGTACCATCTTGTCTGACAAGCCCCAGGACCTGGAACTGCGAGTTACAAAGTGAGGCAGAATGGAGCCAGTCCTGTTATTAGCTAGATTTCCACCTGGTCCCATTCCCTCCTTTTGGCTGTACAAATTACCTGCAGCAGCATGTTTGGAGGACATCTGTTCCAACTCCAGCACTGGAGACATGTTTGGGTTAGATTCAAATTCATGGTCTATTTTGAGAT